>NC_137978.1:6941459-7606459 GCF_963924665.1 Micromys minutus
AATTAGAAAAAATAAGTGAGCATTCTGAATTGTCAGTCCTTTACTTCAGTGTTTAAACTCAATCCCAGAAGAATGAGAACTGCAGAGTACCACTGAATAGGCTGTCTCTTTAGGGACAAGAGTACCATGAACAGAGAATTTAAAGATAATCGAGCAGTACTGAATTTTGAACAGGTTTTGGAATAAAAGCATTGACTCTATGGTGTACTTTTTGATTTTATATATCTGCTTATTTTTTTGTTCTTTTGTTTATTTTTATAGTTTTGTTTCATAATCAAAAACATTCACTGAACCACAGTTCTGTAGTATATATTTATAATATTGAATAATTACTATTAGTGTTTAAGTAGTTAGACCCCCTATCTCTGACAATGGCCCTGTTCCTTCTAACTCTTTTGTTTGTGTTTTTATTACTGTTTGTGCTACTGGGGTCAGTCCCAGTGTTGAGCTAGTGAGTGAGTGAATGTTCGAGCGCTTTGCCACAGCACAGGCCTCCCGCTCCTTCCCTTCCCACAGCACAGGCCTCCCGCTCCTTCCCTTCCCACAGCACAGGCCTCCCGCTCCTTTCACTGCACTACTTCAGCCTTCAGATACCAGGGAAAGAGTGCTGTAATGCCATCTCCGAGAGTGCTGTAATGCTATCTCCAAGAGTGCTGTAATGCTATCTCCGAGGCTCATTATGGCATTACCCCTCATTAGAGCCGATGGTATGTACTGTTTTCCTTAATAACTATTATGATGATCATGAACTTTAGAATTAAATTCCAACAAGCATACATAGGACAGCCATGTAGTTGTGATAAGTACAATTAAGACAATTGCAGTTGCTAACGTGTAATTACCTATCAGCTTTATGAAGGCTGGGGTTTGTTTTTTCTTACTACATTTCCACAGCCCATTTTATAATTGTTTCTTCATTTAAAATTCTTTCTTTTGAGAAGGGTTCTCAGTGTGTGGTCTAGACTGGCCTTGAGCTTTGAATCTACCCGCTGGCTGGTTCCCCCTCCCCCAAAGTGCTAGGATCTCAAGTGCATGTCAGCACAGCAGCTACCAAATCAACAGAAGCCACCTTACCATCAAGCCTCCCAAATCCCTTTCTGTAGTTTTCCCACGTTTCGTTGAAGTTTTGTGATCCATCTTTCCGGTGTTGAATTAATATCCATGGACTGCCTAGAGAGTGTGAACGAATATGGTCATGTTTAGTAGATGAAGGTGGAAGGAAAAATAACCGTGTTTTGAGTTTGATTTTAACTTTGGCTTTGTGAGTTGATTTATTAATTTTGTACTATACAGTTACTATGGTCCCAGATTTGCATGAATAACCATGTTCTGTGGATTGATACCAGACTTAGTTTTGGGAATAGGTAGGATCTTGAGCTCACTCCAACCCATTCTTGTTTAGGTGGCTTTACCTGATTGGGTCTCACAGTAGACACTGAACACTTGAGAGTTGCTTGGTCTAATAGTGTACACGCCACTTGAATGTTCCCCTCTGTTATAAACGGCAGAGCAGTCAGCAGGAAGGTCTGGAATTCACAGACATTATTAGTAACATTTAGGGACAGAAGTGTTTTTGGAACTGGCAGTCTTACAGCTTCCTGAAATTGATATGAACGTTCCGTAATATTTATGCTAAAGCATGTTTATTGGGTGAGAAGCTGTCCAAATAACATCAAGAGGAAATGTAGAACATGAGCACGTCCCAAAGCATTACCTTGTTAGGCATAGTGAGTGCTGAGGGGCAGAAGCTCAGAGCAGCAGCAGTGTGGGAACTGACTACAGGAAGGGTGCTGGTAGGCAGTTCTGCAGGGTGAGCGACAGGGACAAAACAAGACACAGAACTGTGGGGAATGCAGCACTTCCCAGCAGTTTGGCTGGAAATAGTGATTTTTGTTCCCTGGAACTTTTATTTTACCTGTAAAAGATTTTATGCAGATAGGAAAATAGAATTCTTGAGAACTCCATGATTTTCTGGGTTTTAGAAGTGCATGATTTTTTTTTTAAAGATTTATTTATTTAATGTATGTGTGTACACTGTAGCTATCTTCAGACACCAAATCTCATTACAGATGGTTGTGAGCCACCATGTTGTTGCTGGGAATTGAACTCAGGACCTCTGGGAGAGCAGTCAGTGCTCTTAACCACTGAGCCATCTCTCTAGCCCACATGATTTCTTTATACACATGAGTAAACCTTGTTTATTGCTTTAGAAAGTAATTTTTAAATAGATTTTTTTGGTCATTTCATATATATATGAAAGGGGAATATATATATTCCCCTTTCCTCCCAGTCTCACCTTAGCTCAGGCTAACCTGGAACTAACTCTGTAATTAGGCTGGTCTTGAACTCACGTTGGTTCTTCTACCTTACCCTCTAGTGCTGGGATTACAGGGATGAGCCACCATGCCCTGACTAGAAGTAATTTTTAAATATGACCTTTATTGTTTTCCATGTGTCTTATAAGCATGGGCTTATTCCTTTTCTACACCTGTAGTATCATTTTATTTCTATGAAATTAATAATTATTCCATGTTTTTATATCAGCTTCATATCTTAAGAATGTCATTTATGATGCTGAAATGTAAAAACAGAAAGAAAGGAGAGAGAGAAAGACAGACAACAAGCCAGGATGCAATTATAGTGACATTTTGTGATAGTATTTGGTATGTGTGGCTTTTCACTCTTATCTAGATCACATCAGGTCTTCAGAATAGGGGATCTTGTAAAGAAAACTGGCTGAATTATCTCACCATCTTGTTCTCTATTTTTTGTTTTGTTCAGATGAAGAGGGGGAATAGTTCTTGGTGCTCTTGGTTTAGAAGAAAGGGAATTTTCCATGGGTTCTTGAACACCAGTCTTTCTGAGCTGAGAAAAAAAATATAAATCAGTTTTTAAAGTGCTGTTGTAAATATAATTGGGGAATGCTGGGTAAGTATATCAGAAGTACACTGCAGCAGCAGAGAGCTTGCTGAGCATGGTAAGAGCCCTGACCCTGGTTCTGCAAGCAAAGAGGAGTAAACTATGCTTCTCAACACGGACAGGCATTCCATTCTTGAAATAGTTAATCAAGAGCATTGTTTAATGAATAACAAGATTAAAAGTACAAAGTAGAAAAAACAAGAGAGACATTGTTTAAAGGGAAGAGAACCAGTAAGGATATATGCTTTGCTTAAAATATATGAATATATTCTATTTTCAGCGTATGGATTACAATCTTAGCTAACTTTATATTAACTTGTGTTTGCTGAATATGCTGTTGCAATGGTCAGTTCATACAATGTGTTTATAGAGTATTCTGTATGAAGAATATACAGTATTCTGTATAAAGGGTTTTAGTAATTAAAGTAATAGAAAAACAGTGGTGGCTTCACAGATCTTTTAGTTTAATTCAGGGAAAGCCAAGAAATAGCTTCTGTTTATGATAAATATAAATTGTGTAGTGGAAAACAATATAGTGGCTTTGGGGGAGACTATTTTTTGTTTATTGGCCTAGGACAACTTTATTGAGCATTTTGTTTTTGATAAACGTATATTGGAAGTCCAGATACTAGGGGAAGAACCAGGATGCTAGACAGAGGCTACATAGTCAGAGGCCTTGGGGAGCAGCCTGTCTGATGGAGTTGAGGAACACAGGGGAGCTAGTGAGATAACGAAGGCCAGGCCTTTGCCGGTCCTGAGAGTGGCTCTGAGCAAGTTAGGAAGCCATGCAGAGGCTTTGAGCAGAGCAGACTCATGACCTGATATAAAATTGAATAAGATCACATCAACGGAATCAGCTATGGATCCCCTTTCCTCGCAGTTCCACGAGACAGACTGCTGTTTTCTTGGGAGCATGCGTGAAGAAGCTGCATGGCATAGGTTAGATGCTTAGCTGTTGAGAAAGTTTTGCAGGCAGATGGTTGGTTGGGAAGTGCTGTCTTAGCCCACGTTTACATCCACTGCTGCAGCAGTCTGAGCAGCATTAGCTTGCTTACCTGGTTTTCTATCTCTTTTATCTGAATGTGCTGTTGACTCAGTTGTTTGTATTGCTCCTCCACGCTCTGGAGGAGCTCCCTTATGCTGGTATCTTGCTGTTCTACAAAGCTCTGCAAACACATTGTAGGTTTTTAAAAAAATATATCTTGTCTTTTTGTTCATATTTGTATTTACCTGTACCAGTCATCTAATTTTTAAAGTAGCAGTGGGCTAGAAAAATGAACATTGGCTGCCATTGTTCTATGCTTTTTTCAAATAATAAACACTTTTTTAACTGTATTTAAAAACTGCCATATGTAAACTTTATGAATTTTATTTAAAGTAAAAGTAACAATGTTTCAAAGGAATTAAAATATGCCATTTACTATATTAATCTATTTTTGTTTTTGGAAGAATAGTTTTTAATTTAATTAAAAAAATGTTTACCTAGTAATTATCAGTAACATAATAGTTGAATGTTACAAAGTTATTTAATTGTATGAAATATAAATTTTAGCTCTTTTCAAATATAATGCTAGGGAAGAAAAACATGAACTGAAGTTCCAGTGGATAATTTTATTTCTTGAAAAATTATTTCTTGGAAAAAAATAAGTATGTTAATCTAGCAGAGTATTTAAAATAGTGTGTCTTAAAACTTATTTTAAAAAGTTCACATTGAAAGCAATCAGAGTGCTCGCTTCGGCAGCACATAGACTAAAATTGGAACGATACAGAGAAGATTAGCGTGGCCCCTGCGCAAGGATGACACGCAAATTCGTGAAGCGTTCCATATTTTTTGTACTACCTGAAGACCCAGCTATTTCACTACTGGGCATATACCCCAAAGATGCTCCAGCATACAATAAGGACACAAGCTCCACCATGTTCACAGCAATGTATTTATAATAGTCAGAAGCTGGAAAGAACCCAGATGTCCTTCAACAGAGGAATGAATACAGAAATTGTGGTACATTTACACAATGTAGTACTACTCAGCTGTGAGAAACAATGACTTCATGAAATTCTTAGGCAAACGGATGGAACTTGAAAATACCATCCTGAGTGAGGAAACCCAGTCACAAAAGTACACACACGTGGCATGCCCTCACTGATAAGTGGATACTAGCCCCCAAAAGCTCTGAATACCCAAGAAACAACTCACAGACCTTATGAAGCTCAAAAAGAAGGAGGGCCAAAAAGTGAAAGCCTCAGTCCTTCTGAGAAGGGAGAACAAAACACTCATGGGAGGAGGTACAGGATCAAGTGGAAGGACAGGGAAAGAAAGAAAAAGAAAAAAGAAAGACAATCAGAATAATTTCTACTTACTTTAAGTGATATTACTTCTGGGTGCTCCTGAGCCCCAGGTGGGTTTTGAATTAAGTTGGTGAGCTGCTCCTCCAAATCCCTGACCTTGTGTTGAAGCGCTGTCTTCTCTTCCATTAGACTTTCTAGTTTTGAGTTCAGTTCGAGTGACATATTCTTCACTTCTTCATTTTTAACTTGTAGTTTAGATGTGGTTCTTCTTAGCTCCTTTTCCTCCTCTTTGATTTCATTGGTTTGAAGTGATAGGTCATAAAAAGACTGATCAAATATGTTGAGCTTCTGGAATATGTCATTAATTTGTCCCTTAGTCTTATGGACAAAATCTTTAAGACCGTGACCCAGCTGCAGGAGGCCATTGGCTAAAATTTTGACATCATCCAACATAGCAAATCTTGATTTTGGCTCTGAAGGTACAGAATCAAATGATGAAAGGTCTGGATCAACTCTGCTCGAAATTACTAGAGGAACAACAAAAAGGAATAGCTTAATTGTGTGCATTTTTTTTTTTTTTTTTGGTCTCAATTATTCAATTTCAAGCAATTTGGAACTTCTTTCTCCTGTAAGGGGACCAGGACCTCTTGACTTTATATACACGGCTGTTTGCTTTATATACACGGCTGTTTGCTGCAACACAAGGTTGGCAGGTGAACAGAGTTAACCATTAAGCTGTGCTAACTTGTACGAACGTAACCCTCCCTCATGGTGAGTTAGATCAATGGCAACTGAAATCAAGGAAAGGAGCCACTAACAGGAGGTAATTTTAAAAATTGTTATTTAGTTAAATTTGCTGTACTGACAATTCCACTGTTTTAAAAGTTCATTTTAATTTTTTCTTACTTTATGAGAGGTTTACAAATAAACCTTAATTTTTGATTGATTAGGTTTGCTATTAAAACTGAGGAAAAATTAAGTATCTATACCTCTGGTTGTAGTTTGTTTATCCTGTAAACAGCCACCATTTCCGTTTCCTGTGAAGCCTTTCCACGTTCTTGAGGTAGTGCTGGCTTCTCCCTGCTGTAGCTCATGTGCTGTAGTCTGTGTGAGCCAGCACATAACTGTACACTTACCATTTGTCACCAGAACTTCACGTCTTAGCCATTCTTGTATGTTACCACGAAATTCCCAACATAGTGTCAGTAAAGTTCTTTTCCCCCTTTCCATGGTTTTCATGTCTATAGTCATAGACATACACATATCTATGTGTGTGTGTGTAGATATATGCACACATACCCGTGAAGTAGCAGTAGACATGTAATCATTTGAATATGAGCTAGAGTTAAATCCCAATGCTTCCAGTAGCAGAGATTTGGCCATCATTTTCTGAAGTTTGTGAGGTCACAATTTTCTTACTATAAATTTTTTAAAAATTAACAAAAGTAAAGATTAATAGTATATTTAAGAGTAGATGTTCCATTGTCCTCAATTGGTGTTAGAAGTAAAAAATACAAGAATTTAAGTTATGGGTGGCTATCCTTAGTATTACTACAAAGCATTTGAGGAAATTAACATGATACAATTTCTAGGAGTGGCTTCTGGGATCACACTGTTGTCTGGTTCTAAAAGATAGCTATTTTGGCCTTAAACAGTTTTTTAATTTCCCCATTCATCAGTTTCCTTATTTATTGGGATAACTGCACTGTGTAATTTATAGCTGTTTTGTTTTGTTTTAAGATAGTCCTGTCATGTAGCCCAGGCTGACTCAGATTTGTGGTGATTCTCCTGCTCTAGTGCCGGGATTCTGGGCGTTTACCACCATGTGCTGGGATCAAGTCCATAGCTTAAATTATTTTATGTGTATGGGTGTTTTGCCTTCGTGTGTGTGTGTGGGGTTGTGAGCCACCATGTAGGTACTGGAAATCAGACTCTCAGGTCTTTTAGAGAGTAGCTTGTGCTTATATCTGCTGAACATTTCTCTAACTCTCACGTGTATGGCTAGCCTTTTTTTTTTTTTTTTTTTTTTTGCAAAGAATAAAAATCAATATAAAATGTTTTAAATTGTTAGGCAAAATTTCACAAACTGGACTATTTCTAAAATTCAGTTCATAGAAATTACCATTCCTATCATAAAATGGAGGTTCTCTGTTGATTGATTAAGTATTATAGGTTTGACTGTAATGGTTTCTTTAGAGAGAAAAAGTTAAGTTTCGGTTGTAAGCAGGATTCTAGAGCAGGACCATTTGAACTGGAATCTCAACCTGCTTTTCTTCAGATCTCCACCCTCAGTCACCTTACTTACTTTCTGTTTCTTCTTATGTCCAGTGGAGATAATAATTTATTTAGGGTTGTGAAAAGATTAAAGTTCCTATTTTCAAATCACTATAAGCTTTCTTGCTGTCTAATAGGCACTATATGTTGTGTATCAGCTATCTCTTGTAATTAGAAACAATATGGTTACACTCATAGAATTCATTGGTGAAGATGGAAGTTAAGATTATGTAGACATTGACATTTTCTGATATTTAGGTTTTAATCTGTTTGTTCTCTTGAATTTTTGTTAGGCATTGTATCTTGTGATTAGCTTATATATGTGTGTGTACTTTCTCTTTTTGGGATATGTATGTGGGTGGTAGTGGGCCTTGAATCTAGAACCTCCGTGTATAAGGCAAGCACTTTCCCACTGAACCATTCTGCAACCCACCCTGTGTACATTTCCTTAAGTGAGCATTACAGAATTATATAAATACTTTTGGCTGAAATAATGAGCAAACATGTCCATATAATCCACTCATAAATACAAAACAAGTCAGTGTCATAGTAAAGTCCTGAGCTAGAGTGACAGCAATTCTCTGTTCTCAGGGGACAGCCCATGAGCCTTGGTCATGCAGGGCACATTTCGAAACTTTTCTTAACCAAGCTGTCTGCTTTTGGTGTTTAAACTGTTGACCTTGGAATTCTGTCCGCCTAGTTATGGTACATGATGAGCCAATCTCTCTGCTCTGTTACACTATACATTTTCCGTAATGATTACTAATTTATTAATTTGTTTTTAATGGAATAACATTAGATTTTATTTCCGAAATTCCAGTATCAAGTGCTATGAAGAGGGGACCCGCTTTTTAAAAGAAGTTAATTTTATCTTATGTGCATGAGTGTTTTACTTGCATGTGTGTCTGTGCAGATGGGCATCGGATTCTATAGGACTGAGTTAGAAACTGCTGTGAGCTGACATGTGGGTGCTAGGAATCAAACCCAGGTTCTCAGGAAGAACAGCCAGTGCCCTTAACTGCTGAGATTTTTCATTTTCTTTTTAAATATATTTTCTTTATATCTCAATTGCTGTTCCTCTTTATAGTCCCCCAGCAACCCCTCCCCACGTCCCTTTCCTTCTCCTGTGAGAGAATGGGACCCTCTCTGAATACCCAAGTCTGGCACATCACGTGAGTCTCTTTAGGGCTAGATGCTTTCTACTCTCACTGAGGCCAGAGAAAACAGCGAGTTATGGGAATGGGTTCCATAGACAGGAGACAGCTTTTGGGATGGGCCCTGCTCCTGCTGTTTCTGACTGAGCTACACATCTGCTGCATATATGCAGGGGCCTAGGTCCAGCCCAAATATGTTCTTTGGTGGGTGGTTCAGTCTCTGAGAGCCCCCAAGGGTCCAGGTTAGTTGACTCTGTTGGTCTTCCTGTGAAGATCTGTCCCCTTTGGGGCCCCCAATCCTTTCCCCAACTCTTCCGTAAGAGTCCACAAGCTCCATCCACTGCTTGTCTGTGGGTGTCTGAATCTCTGAGTCAGCTGCTGGGTGGAGCCTTTCAGAGAACAGCCATGTCTGCAAGCGTAACAGTATCACTAATAGTGTTAGGGACTGGTGCTTGCCCATGGGATGGGTCTCAAGTTGGGCTGGGTATTGGTAGACCATTCCTTCCGTCTCTGCTCTATCCCCTGTCCCTGCATTTCTTGCAGGCAGGTTAAATTTGGGGTTGAAAGTTTTGTCGGTGGGTTGGTGTCTCTATTGCTCCACTGGGATTCTTACCTGTTTATAACAGGTGGCCTCTTCAGGTTCTCTATCCCCACTGCTGATTGTCAGCTAAGGTCACTCCCATTGGTTCTTGGGAGCCTCTCCCATCCCAGGTCTCTGGCTTATACTGGAGATGCCCCTGCCACCAACCCCAGCAGCTGCAGATTCCATTCCTTCTCAGGGCCATCTGGCCATCCCCTCTGTGTAACTGTCATTTTAACCCTTTACTCATGTGCTTTTGGTTAACTCATTTCTCTTTTTTATATTGACAGCGGGAACTATTAAATCATGTAGGATGTACAGTTATGAACTATAAAGACTCCTGATACATGCAGGGTAGAATATAATTGTTTTATAATAACTACCTGGCTATTGTATCTTTTTTATTATAATATGCATACATATATTTATATGTACCTGTGTGTACATGTTTATATAAGTTGGTATCCAGCTTGATTTTTGAGACAGGATTTTATGCTGAGCCTAAAGCTCAAATGACTAGCCTAGACTGGATGTTGAGCAGGGCCTGGGGGCTCCTGTGTGCCCACCAGTGCTGGCATTACTGTGTGTCTTCAGCTTCTGTGTCAGTTCAGGGCCTCCTTGTTTGCATGGCCAGTACTTCTCTAATGAGCTATTACTGTGGTTTCTACAATATAGTTTTGAATTATAATGTGGCATATTGGTCCTCATAAGTTCTTGATCAGAATCATACCAAAAACACATCTGGGAAGTTTGTTTTGTTTGTATCTGCTTGGAGGAGCTAAAACGAATCAGAAGTGGTGTTTAAATTTTTGGTAATGTTTTAGTTCATATTTAATTCTCAGAAGCCTCTTATAGAAGAAAGAGAATGTTTGGAGTCTGGTTTATGATCTGTCTTCAGCTTTCGTGTTTAATTCACATATGAAACTTTCTGGATTTTAGTTCATTTGTAAAATCAGGAATATTTGATTGCTTTGTAGTTGAATATTGCTCTAAGGACCAAGTACGTGAAAATACTCAGCACAGGTACTGGCAAATAGTAATTGAATACTTTCTCATTTGTCTCTTTTGTGATATTTAGTGAAAGACATACAATATTCTTATATATATGTGTGTGTGTGTGTGTATATCTAATCTATCTATCTATCTATCTATCTATCTATCTATCTATCTATCTATCCATCTATCTATCTATCTACATTAGCGCTTATACCCACAATATTCTTTGATATGCATTCACTGTTATACTTCTTGGTTTTACAGAAATCTTCTCTATATTTACCCGCAAAGTCTTAATTTTGCCAACCGTCAAGGTTCTGCCAGAAACATCACAGTGAAAGTCCAGTTTATGTATGGGGAAGACCCGAGTAATGCAATGCCGGTAAGAGCTGCTCTTCACTGTTCCTCTCCTACGCTTTATTCACAGATGAGTTTTCCTTTGTTTGTATCACTGATTGGAAGCTCTAAACTGCAATTTAATGTATTCATTTAAACCATATTTCTGACTGCATCACTTCCTGAGTGGATAGTCACATGCTTAATTCTAGTTATTCATGAGTACTTGGCATATGTGCAGCACTCCTAGAGATACAAAGGTGAATAAGTCTTGTAATCTAGAGAACACAATATAGTGAGAGACTAACTTACATCTGTCCAGGAACTCTCTCCAATAGTAGGAGGCTTTGCTTTACATTTGGCACTGTGATTCTGATTTTCCTCAGCCCCCAGTTAGTAGAATGGCAGGAGAGGACGGTGGGAGTTGATGCTCTCTGCAGATGGGTCCTAGAGACTAATTCTGGGTACATATTAGATATGTCTCAGGAGTTGTTAAAACACCCAATGCCCAGGCTGAATCTTGCCGGAACTCACTCATCTCTGTGGCTCTAAACTAAGTAGCAATTAAAAAAAAAAAAGTTGAGAATTGTGATGTACTTTATGAAAGACTGACAGAGTCAACCAGAACTGTGTTCAGAGGTGGGAAAGAGGAGCAAGGGCGTGCAGGACCGTCCCTAAGTCATAGTGAATAAGGTAGAAGTCTGGTGGCTAGCCTGAGGTAATGCTTCACCACTGCACTGCTTGTGCCAATGAGTTCAAGTTCTGGGGCACGTGAGATTTTGGGGTAACTGAAGTTGGAGACAGAGAATACACATATGCTAGGTAAATGATTTAGCCTCAGACAGTGCCAATGTAATGAAATGCTTAGCTGAGCATGGCTTTTCAGATCTCTTTTGACCAGGTTCTTTAGGCCTTTCTACTCCCCAGGGAAGATGTTTTTCTTTCCTGTTGCCACACTTGTGTTCACATGTGACTCTCCTTGACACCAGTGACCACAAATTATTCATCTTTGTATTTCTGCAGCTGTTTCAGAACTTAGCATGTAACATGTTGAGTTGAATAAATATTTGCTGAATAAACATGGGATTTATTTCTGAGGCTTGAAACTAGTATTTTGTTCTTTACTAGATTCTCATTTTGGCTAAATGAATAAACATTCTATTTTGGTTGATAATATATTGTCAAAGCGGATGCTGTATACGAATTGCCATGTAGTTTTGAGCTTTATGGAAGATGTTGTGTATGTCAAAGAATGTTGCATTGTTTACTTTCCAGAATCTTCCATGTCTTAGTACATTCCTGTGTGTTTCACACAGCACTGGGCATATCCCATCCGCACAGGCAGCTAGAGCCACCCTCTTTGGTGTTGGAACAGAGTTTTCTCACTTTTTACACAATATGCTTGCCTGCTTGTTTATTATATGCATTAGATTGTGCGCTCCTTGAGGGCAGGGCTGTGTCTCACACTCATCTGTATTTGATGCTGTCATAGTGCCTGGCACTAAGTGCTCAACCATGCTGCTGAGAGACAGACCACATGTCTGATGACCAAAACTGAACACACTTGCATAGATAAATATTTTACTTTGTGAAAAGAGATAGTTTCTAAAAAAAAAAAGTTGTTGTGTTCCTTTCACTTGTGTATTATTATTTACATTAGAATATAATGCTTTTATGTTAGTGTAAATGGCAGCTATGAAAAAATTTATTCATGAGCCAAATGCATTTGTTTATGTTTTAGACTATGACTATTCTAGAGTTCTCCATATAATTTTTTGATTATATAATTGTCAGTAAGACAAAATTGTAACATTTGTAATTATGGTACAGAAATAAGAATCTTCAAAATCATGTTAAAGTGACTAGGTGTGGAGGTGCTTTCATTTAATTCCAGTACTGGGGGGATGCTGATACAGGGAGATGAGGATTTAAAACCAGCCTGGACTACATACTGAATTCATGTCCAACCTGGGCTACATTGTGGAGAGCTACCCCAAATTGAAATAAGAACAAAAATAAACAAACAGAAGCACAGTAAAGCATTTGAAAATTGATTAAATAGAGCCCATCAAAGGGAGCACACGTCACTGCGCTTTCTACTCATTTAAAATAGAATCACCTACTTGAAAGTTTAGAAAGAGAAACAGATGTCAATCACTTCCTTTACAAAAGGAATAACCTGAATTGTTACAGTCTGATGACCCAGGTGTGCTGACATGTGTAAAGATGGCTGCCAGGGTTACAGTGTTAAGTAGTGGCATTTCTAAACTGGGCTGTCATAGTAGTTACAACAGTGATGACAGTGACATCAGTCTCCAACCATGCTGCTGGTTCAATTTCGTGTAACTACTGTACATTTTTATAAGTGGTGGATTTTAAAACTAACACAAGTGCGTAAGTCTGAACTGGAGCACCTCCAGGATGAGGTGACTCGCAGGTGAATGGGAAGTAAAAGAGAAGCGGCGTAACGCACAGTAGCTCTTTGTATCAGTTTTGAACAGTCGCTATCTGACTTTCAGAACGACTCGTGTTGTAGTAAAGCCACCACGTTGTAGTGATGCCACCATGCTGGGGTCATTTTCTTACTTAAGTTTAAAGTGACATGTTATTCCCTGAATGTTCACTTTGTTTAAGAAAAAGGAAAGAGGGCTGAAGATATAGATCAGTTGCTAGAGACATGCTCCGGGTTCGTAAAACTAGGCATGGTGGCACATGCCTATAGTCCCAGCATTAGAGTCAAGGCAGTCCTCAACTACACGTGAAGTGCAAGGCCACTTTGATTACATGAAACCCTGTCTCAAAAAAGCAGGGAAGGGGAAGAAGACAAAAATGTATATTACTCAGTAAATAGAAATATAATTGTAGAAGCTTTCTGAATGGTTGAATGTCAGATTGATCTATCATTGAGAAGTACTTAAGCAGTTGAGCTTTTAAAGATCATAAGTAGGCACATTGTTCTTCACTGGGCTGATTTTGCCCATTTTCTCAAGTAGTTATTAAAGCATACAATTCTTACATAGATGTGAACCATCCAGCATTTATTACAACCAAGTTTCAACATGCTGTTATTTGTTACAGGTAATCTTTGGTAAATCTAGCTGTTCAGAATTTTCAAAGGAAGCCTATACAGCCGTAGTATATCATAACAGGTACTGAATTAAACTGTTTCTTTCAAAGTTACTCACTTCTTAGTGGCATTGTTAGCACTCACATTAGCATGTTTACCAAATGCTTTGCTGCACTGAACGTGCCAAGTTCATGACTGCCATCAGAACGAGGTTTCCGTCTGTAGATGCAGCTCTTCTCTGTAGACATGTCGGACGCCAGGCTTTAGACAAGAGCATCTTAAAGTCTGTCTCTTCCTGCATAGCCAGTGGTTAGTGTTGGGACCTCTGGCCCTTTGATCTTTGTCCGATTTTCCTTAGATACCTCCTCATTTTGTTGAAATCTGCTCTGCTCAAGCTCCTTGCAGGGTTGATGTGTTTACCATCCCATGATCGAGTGATTTAGTAGCTTTTCAGGGTTAGTTCTGTGAGAAATTGTTGACCTTGTCTAGCTTTTATTTTCTTCTCTTTGTGTGCGGGAGGGATAGTTACTGAATTTAGTTAAGGGGAAAATCACAAGATTGTCCTATTGGGTGAGCTGTTGCAGAATTGTGTATCACATGTAGGGCTACAGTCATTCCTTTTTCTTCTGTTAGCCCCTCTTTTACAGTCTTCTTGTGATCATTATGGTTTAGTTTTACTTTGTATCTTTTCTCTCATGAACCAGTAACTATGGGATTTCCTGCAGCTTCCAATTTATTCCCTGCATTTCTAGCTTATTGATTATGGTTGTCACATTTGAGATCTGTGATTTCTGTGTTCACTGGATTATCTGCATCCTTTCTGCCTTTCCTCCAGTGGTAGCAATGGCCTCTCTCCTCTTGGTGCGACTTGCTCTCAGTCTCCTTCCACGTCTTCAGAGGATGCTCAGCTCCTGTCTCTTCCATCACAGTTCTTTCTTGGCTTCATCTTTACTTTCAAAGTGAAGCGCATGCTTCTTGTGTAAGGAGCTGGAGCTGCTCCCTGGCTCTGCGGTGCTTTCTGCTCTCCTTTAAATGCCCATCTCTCACCCTTCCTTGGCAGCCGCACTTCAGCTCTGTCTGCCTTTAAGATCTTCTCTCTAGTGATGTCACACAAAACACTACATGTTTGCTCACACTTCTATGTCTGCATCTAATATCTCTCTGCTGCATCACATGAGAACAATTCTATTGTAACGTTTATATGGAACATTCGAAATCATTGGTAGTACCTTTTGTTCTCATGTATCTTTTCATTGCCCGATGAGACACACTGGTTTGCGTGTCCTGTCTTCTTGGTTTCCGTGCTTGTATTTGTAGCACTCTCTGTTTTAATTATGATACTACCATTTTTCTGGTTCAGAATTTGAGATCCTTGACATTTTCCTGTTCTCTGGAATCTAATCAAAATTGTAAATCTTAATATTATCCTTCCTGGTTTTTTTTTTTTTTTTTTTTTTTTTTTTTTTTTTTTTTTGGTCTCCATTTCTTGGACCTTCTGCACACTCTTCAGGCCTGTATCAAATATCATATCAAAGATCATACTGATCTCAAACTGGAAATAGTCTGTTAATTTTGTTCTTGAAGTGTGTTCTCCATCAGGAGCTGACGGACAGTTTGTGTGAAGGACTGGGTAGTATATGGTCTGAGCCTGTGGGGCATACCATCTCTTGCCGACACTAAGCACAGCAGTCAGTGATGGCACACTAATGTGCGATGGCTGTGGACCCTAAAATTTCAACTTCATATCGAGAAATATTATTAGTCAGATTTTTAAAACAACTTAAAAATATGAAACCTATTCCTGATCTCCAGGAATATAAAACTAGGTAGTGTGCTGGGCTTGGCCTGTGAACATTTGCCAACCCTTGTACCTTTTGACATCTCTGTCCAGTTCATATTCCTGCTAAGTTATATAGCTTTAAGGGTAATTGTTGTCTTACTTATCTTTAAAACAACCACAAAAATAAAAATTTAGCCCCAATCTGACAAACTAACATACTGAAATCAGTTATTCTTACAAACACCTATAGTGTGATTTCAGGGAGAAATGAAGAACCCAAATATTGCATAACAGGAAATGTATTTCTATTAAAAAACACTTTTCTAAAAGTTTCTCAGTTTGGCTGGGTCATTATCATTATTGCTTTAATTAGGAGTGGAAATGAAATGCAGTACTGCCTGACATAGCCGATAGATCCAGGCTCTTGTAATTCAGTGACGGATGGTGAGCTTAGGAACAGGACGCTTGCTTTTGAAAATGTTCAGCAGGCACAGGCTCTCGGCTAGCATTAGCTCTTTCTTGTTACCGTATTTAAGGCCTAATTCCACTCACTGTTTCTGTGATCAAATCCAAACCTGCCAAGTTTTGAGGCTTTGAACAAGATGACTGATTGACATCTGAAAAAGAAACTTACCTGGCAGGATGGACAGCCTTCACTTTAAAGGTGGTTGGAACTGGACGGCTTAGCTGTGTTTCCACCGAGTATGATTCTGAAGGATGCCGAGAATGGGAAAGTAGGATACCTCTACGGAGCTCTGTTTTATTTGTCTCTCAAGAAAAATAGCCGCGACTCTATTAAAGTGTTGCCTTGAGACAGCTCCCTTCTGTTGAAAAGAGCATCATGGCCATCAAGCGTGACATTCTTTTATTAGTGCAATCCTTAGGGGCACTTCTATGCTGTGGGACAAGTTCAATTTGCAGACTTTCTCTGATTTTTGTCTTCATTTCCTTGTGTCAGCAGTAGTCTGTTTGTTAACAATGGAACAATTGAAGGAAACTTTCACCTGATTTAATGTTCAGGTGTCTTTAGAGATGCCCCTCCCAAAGGCTGGTTGGATCCCAGCAAAGGAAACTGTTTCTGTATGGTGTGGCTTAAAAGTATATGCCCAAAATATACTTGTTTGACTTCCGTGTAGTGGGTACCAAATTTGGTTTATAAATGTAGTACAGTGTCCAGGATGATGGAGATCTTGTTATCTAGGTGGTAATTATGAATGAATTTTCAAATATTAGGATACCTCAGCTCATTCATAAAAACCTTAGGAATAATTTCAGAAACAATGTTTGCTCCCACATCTAGAAGTAGAAGTTAATTATTTAAAATGAGGATGATGGAAAACATTCCGTGGAGCAGAGAACCAACTATGCATGAACCTAAGTTAATCTTAAGACCAGTCAGATAAGCAAATGCAGCCATTATCCTTTTTAAGCAAATTACTGACTGATGATTTTTTGGTTTTTATTTTGTATGAAGGTCTCCTGATTTTCACGAGGAAGTCAAGGTCAAACTCCCTGCCACGTTAACTGACCATCACCACTTGCTCTTTACTTTTTATCATGTTAGTTGTCAACAGAAACAAAACACTCCTCTTGAAACCCCAGTTGGATATACAGTAAGTCTTTCTGTTGTTGCCTTACGCTTATGTTAAGGAATCGTCTTAAAGTATTGATGGGCTGTAGTGCTCCGTAGATGTTTCCTGTTGTTCCAGTGCTGCCCATGTGATTTAATGGAAAACTGTAAGGTTAAGGGAGCGTCCTCACACCGTTCACTAATGTCCTTCGCCACTTAGTAACTTTCATAAAGGCTTATGTGTTGGTTCTGATTGTTGGGTGTTTTTCTAAGATGCAGTGTAAACATAATAGATTTAATGAGAGAATGATTTGAATGAATTAAAAAAACCCCCATAGACAAGAAATGAAAGCCTTATGGATATTAAAAAAAAAAAAAACACAAAACCGATTATGGTCATATTGCCAAGGTTAACAGTGAAGGTGAGCGTAAGGTGCTGTTACACAACTTTGTTGTAAAATTTATCCTTCAACTTAAATTTATATTTGATTCAATACTTTTGTTTCTTATGTTTACTACAAAATTTATGTTAGCTGCCAGGAAATAAATTATATTTAAACTTAAAGAGATTTATTTATTACATATAAGTGCACTGTTGCTGTCTTCAGACACACCAGAAGAGGGCATCGGATCCCATTATAGATGGTTGTGAGCCACCATGTGGTTGCTGGGATTTGAACTCAGGACCTCTGGAAGAGCAGTCAGTGCTCTTAACCACTGAGCCATCTCTCCAGCCCATATTTAAACTCTTATTTCCAATATTTAAGGCTTTCTCTGTTTAAAGTGAAACTATTGTTTTAAAATTGATTTTGTAGCCTTTTCTAGAACTGATTCTTCCTTGGATAATAAGACCACATATTAAATATTTCATGGTAAAATAGTTAGTTTGGGAATTTTTATGAATTAGTTGTCGTTAGGGAAGTGGAGTACTGAAGACCCATTGTTCCTTAGGTGGCTTCACACGTAGTGCCTGTCGATAGGAGAGAAAGTTGACTTGTGTCACATTCTTAAAGCTGACTGTCCACTCCGTGATTCTGTAACAGACCCATGTCTCCTTTTACTCCCTTTTGTCCCCAGTGGATCCCAATGCTGCAGAATGGCCGGTTGAAGACGGGGCAGTTCTGCCTGCCGGTCTCACTGGAAAAGCCACCGCAGGCTTACTCGGTGCTTTCTCCTGAGGTCAGTGCCTTTCAGCATGTGTAACTCTCCAGACTGAATGAAAAAGATTTCGATCATAAAGATGTTTACCAAACAAATATTTGCTGTTTCTTCTATGTGAATGTACGTAATAGAATGTTTTTCATTGATTATTACAGTTTGTCTTTCTAAAGTATGGTAGCAAACTAGTTCCAGCATGACTAAGACAGGAGGATTGACAGTTTGAAGCTGGCCTGAGCTGCGTCATGAATGTATGAACATGGCATTTGTTTATAGACTGAAACTTGAGATTTTCAAATAAACATACTTAACAACCCACCAGGCTCTCACTCTGACCGTCACACTGTATTCTGCCACCGACTCTGCCTTCCCCGTCGCTCAGCCCTGTTCTTCCTGGGCCTGTGCACTTCCCCTGGCTGCCAGTGCCAACATCTCTGCCTGAGAGACAGCCACCTCCATCTGACCGTCACATCCTTTTCCTCCTTGGACTTCTCTCCAAGTCTGTTAACTTAGTCTATCTGTTTATAAGTCACATGAGGGTAGGATGTCTGCACGCACTCACAGTGGTGTGCAGCGCATTGTAGTTCCCTGAGAGCATTAGGAAATGACACGTGCTCTCTACTCCCAGCCTTCTGTCTGTTTCCAGTTTGTATGGCATTGCTGTGCATAAGCATGGCCTTTTCCAGAGAGAAAAATATTCTTCCTCTTTATTTACTATCGTTTAAACAAATCATCTTTCATAGGAAATTTATATAAGGAAGTGTATTTTTTGTGGAAAATTAATTATGATTTAGTTTTTACTGAAATAATCATCAAGTGAAAAGCCAGTTTCTGAAGCAAGGCCAGTGGTTTTCTTGTAGGAACTGGTATAAATGCTCATACTAGAACATGCAGACCGTCTGCAGGTACAAATGCTCATACAAGTGCATGCTAACCATTTGTATATGTGGATAACATACATGAACCAGACAACTAAGGCTGGAGCGATGGCTCAGCAGTTAAGAGGCTCCTCTTCCAGAGGCTCCAGGGAGATTCTCAGTACCCACGTAACAATGAGTCACTGTCTGCAATTTCTGTCACAGGGAATCAGACCCTCTTCTGGCCTCCATGGGTCTGTACAGATGTGCTGTACAGACATACGTGCAGGCGAAACACCCATACATATGACTGCATATAGTAGATTTTAAACATGAGTTTTATAGTGGCACATGCATATAAAGGTGCCATGACAAAACCCACTACTTTGTATACCAGAATACCTGAAAAGTATAGCTTTTTAAATTGTGATAATGAGCATTTTAGTTTTAAATTATCTGGAAAGTATATTTCTTGAGGTGAGCCAAACACAAAGATCAGCACCAAATGTTCTCTCATAGACAAACAGCTTATAGTATATATGTGTGTGTGTGTGTGTGTGTGTGTGTGTGTATTTCAGTGGAAGTCAATATAGGTTCAAGCTTTAAAAACTCAGAAAGAGACCAAGAGAAGGTAAAAAGACTTGCTAAGGATTGTGGGAGGGGACTGTGTGGGGAGACAGCTTGAAAATACCTAATACCTTGCTCTCTTCCTCCCTGCCTCCTTTCTTCTCTCCCAACCCCCTTCCTGTGCTGAGTGTAGAACCCAGGGCTTCTTACACCCTAGACAAGTATACTACCATTGAGCGAAATCCCCACTATATTCGATGAGTTACTTTTTTGTTTTACTAGGTCTTAATGCTGGGCTTTACATGTGACCATGCTTAAGTACTGAGAAACTTATTTTTCTAACAAAAACATTTCTTCAGTTTTACCTGGTAATTACTATTTAAAGCTCTTAATTGTTTTTTAAAGTGTAGCTTTATTACTCTTCCTTTTCTCAATCTTTTGATTGTTTTTCTTTAAACACATGTGTTTCTCACCCTGAACTCATAAATGCTCTTTTTGTGGGACACCACAAAAATTGCTGTCACAGGGAATCCCAAAGCTGAGTGAGCCAGCTTCGCACCTCTGTGGCAAACTCCTGAGAGCGTTTTGTGCATGTGTTGCTCTGAAGTTTCAAGAAGGCAAATGACCATCATAGCATCAAAGGAGGGAGAGAAGAGTTCCTGACTTGGGTCAGAAGCAGAAGAGGGAAGGGTTCTGGACAAGGAAAACCTTGAGCATGCTCACAGTGACAACCACATCCAACGTGGTTCTACCTCCCAGATTCCACCACCTCAGAATATCGTTGTCTTTTCCTGAATCTGTCAAGGGAGCAGGCTCCCCGGGAGGATGGAAACCTCTGCTGGGTGCCCGTCACTCGGCAGCCACGCCTTTGGCGCATACTTTTTACCCAAACCACGGCAGTGCTCTTGACTTCTATAGGGAGCTGTGCCGGTGTGCTGCGCTCCACACCTTTATTATCGACCCAGCAGAGGGATTGGATCTCTTCCTTCACATAGGAATTTGAAATGGGACTTCCAGCTGAACTCGGGTGTCTTCTACACATAAAAGCACAGCCGAGGAGGGTGTGCTGTCCCTCATTTCTTCTTGTTTTCCTCTGTGTGGATTTCCTCTGTCCTAAGGATGATTGTTGGCTGATGGCTGAAGTATGGTTGGCTTTGCTGGTCAGGGCACAGTTCCCTCTTTGGCTCTTTGGAGCTCCTTTCTCTCACACCCAGTCCTGGGTTTTTAAAGCATAAATAAGATACAGGACCTGCTTATGGGCCTTTGCTTGTTGAGGTTGGTAGCCTGTCTCTTCGTTCACCTTTAAAAGTCTTTGTGTTCAATTTGTTAATTTTACCCAGAGTTTTAGCTGTGTGTAGCACAAGTCCAGTCTATGTACTTGCCTTTGGGAGGAGGAAATGGGAGATAAATATAATCAAAATGCATTGTATACATGTATAAAATTCTCAAAGAATAAACAGAAGTAGGTATTTCCATAGTACCTTTAGTCATAAAGCCTTTGCAAGCTGTGGGCACTCTGCTTGGTGTCTTTCAGGTTCCTCTGCCTGGTATGAAGTGGGTGGACAACCACAAAGGAGTATTTAATGTTGAAGTTGTTGCTGTTTCATCCATTCATACACAAGTGAGTTTTATTTAGTCTTTCTTTATAATCAGATTTCACTTAGATGAATTGAACATGTTTCTCACTTATGGTGACTCTGGTCTTGCCAAATTTCAGGAGTGTTTGTCAGTTAAAAACAGATTTAAATGTTTCTTCATTAATTTCATTAAATACTTTGAATTTTAAATGTGGCTGATGTATTTTGAACAAGTATGGATCTTTTTCTTGTTTTTGTAATTTCAGGTACATGGCAAAATAGAGTAGAAAAGCTCTTATGAGCTCGTTTTTAAGTCAGAGTCAAGTGTCTCAGGGAAAATTTTTAGAGAGCATTTGGTCCGTGTTTTTGACTCTCTTAGCAGTGAGGAGAGATGTTGTATAACCAGACAGGTTCAGTTAGGAGACAAATCCATCAGCAATTTGAATTAATAACATTTTAATTCAAAATATTAAAGATGATTTCCTATTAAATGAATGTTAAAAGATTTCTGTGATAACAGCGGACAGCAGACGGAGAAGTATCAACAAAGAATCTTAGAAGACCAAAGAAAGCTCCTAAAACCTGACAGTCAGAATCTGGGAGAGTACCCATTGCTGTGACAACATGTAGCTTAGCATCCTGTGGTGTCAAAGAAATTGGTGGGAGCACCTGCCACAGGAGCAGCAGAGCTGCCATTGCCCTGCTGGGCATCCTTCTAGCCCCCACCAGGAGGAGGAGCCTTTCAAGTCATCAACTCCAGCCACCTACAGCTGACCAGGAAGTGGCACGAGAGGGAGGAGTGAGCTCCTGTATTGCATGTGTGAGAAGGAAGGTAGAGTAGGCGCTAGGAGACAGTGAGTTAGTAACAGGTATCACTTGCTAAAGTTCCTGCCACTGAGCCCCAGAACTTGGCAGACTCAAGGTACAAGTGAGGTCCTCCATCATTCAAAGATTCCTGAGTAAATGATGACATTTGATGGCTGTTTCACAACAACAAGGAAACTGTATACTTGTATGTGGCTTTTTGCATTATCAGTTAATATGCGATATTACTGTTCTGTAGTTGTTGAGAATTTGGGAATTGATGTGGTTAAAATTGTTTACTTCTGTGTTTGTTCTTTGTCTCAGGACCCTTATCTTGACAAATTCTTTGCTCTTGTCAATGCTCTGGATGAACACATGTTCCCAGTCCGAATTGGGGACATGCGGATCATGGAAAACAACTTAGAGAGTGAACTGAAGAGCAGCATTTCAGCCCTGACTTCCTCACAGCTGGAGCCAGTAGTCCGGTTTCTTCATCTTCTGCTTGATAAACTCGTACTTTTAGTTGTCAGACCGCCTGTGATTGCTGGTCAAATAGGTAAGTACATTTATGTGGGATGAATCATTCCATTTGTAATTTATAATTTTGCATTTCTAACAGATTTAAAAGGAATGCTGATTTCTGTTTGCTGTGCTTGTTGTGGGAGGGGTGGGAGGCACTGCTGACTTGTGTGTACCAGGAAATGATATGTATTCATAGTCCTTTACTCAGACTATCAAAACAAATTAATATTCAGTCACCAAGTATTTATTAAGCACTTATGATGAATAGATATTCATTGACACAATCCAAAGCTTGGTCCCTGCTTTCACAGAGTAGTTAAGAAAAGCATCCAAAAAATAATCCTGTTACATTTTATAGAGCATACAGCGTATCCATCTGCCAATAGATAATCCCGTTCCATTTTGTAGCACATACAGTGTATCTATTTTGCATCTTCATCCACTTGTTTGCCTCCATTTCCTATAGCTTTTCTCTTTGTTTTCTCAAAATCACTGTATTATTCTCTTTTGTATTCTGAAAAATAGAATTGTTTCTCATTTCCATCCTTTCCAAATAAAAATCTTGGGAAGAAATTCAGCTGGAAAGAAACACTAGCTACTATGTTGTTACCATTTGTTAACTTGTGGTACTGAGGAGCTCTCTGCTCACCATCCTGAGATATGTACTCTCCTAGGGACACAGTCAGTGCTCTTAACTCCTGAGCCATCTCTCCAGACCTGGTTTTGGAGAGGATTCTGTTGATTTGGAACAGTTACTGGGGGGTGGGGGGGGAGAGATAAAGGACTTACCCAGGAACCAGGAAGTTGCTGAACTGCCTCACAATCCTGTCTCTGGAGCACATGTTCATTATTTTGTAAAAGACCATTTCACTTGATTATTTAACTTTCAAGAAACTTGGCTGCTTTCATTTAGCTGTCAGTAATTTTCTATCATGATTAAATGAATAATCACAGAACTGACATCCTGTTCAGATGGCTTCTTGCTGACCTAATTCTTCAGTGTGCTGTTAGAATCCCCTGGTTTTAAAGAATTATGGTGTATCCACATGGAAGATGGAGTGGGTGTTGTTTTGCCTTTCAGGTGCTTTGCTGTTTTCCAGTATCACAGCCCCTTCTAATCCTTTCACAGAGTCAATAATTTCAATCAAGCTGTTACCCATTATTCTCTTTTTGTATGATTGTTTTTAATAACTTATTTTCATTGTTATTTTAAATTTCTTTAAAAGTGTAGGTGCACATTGTACGCTGTTTAGATTTTCAAAGTCATCTTTAAAATGAGAAGTTAATTCTCGATTGTTTATAACGTGGATTTCTCTTGTGCTTTGTATTACTTCTCAAAATAGGTTTTTTTTTTTTTCCCTGTTAGGCAGTGTTTTTGTTTTAATTAATCTACCACACTCAGTTTTCAAAATAAATGTACAAAATGTGTTTTTTTTTTTTTGTTTTTTTGTTTTTAAGAATACTTATTGGGCTAGTATAAAATTCAAAATCAGCACAATATTTTTATATCTTATATACTTACGTATCTTATTCTGCTCACAGCCTTATGTAAAAGGGACAGAGCCTTCTTTCCTGTGGAACTGCAAATCTAAAATCATTAAAGCAAAAATATTTTCTTTCTTTTTTGAAAAGTTAATCTAGGGCAAGCATCTTTTGAAGCTATGGCATC
Source organism: Micromys minutus (assembly GCF_963924665.1). Taxonomy (NCBI): domain Eukaryota; kingdom Metazoa; phylum Chordata; class Mammalia; order Rodentia; family Muridae; genus Micromys; species Micromys minutus. The sequence continues at coordinate 6,965,579 of NC_137978.1, forward strand.
AATTGTAAATCGACTTCACAAAAACTTAGAAGGAAACCATGACCAGCACGGCAGAAATACCCTTCTTGCATCATACATCTATTATGTGTTCCGCCTGCCAAATACTTACCCTAATTCGCCATCACCAGGTATTCTATTCTTTTTAGTAGTAACCCTTCATGCAGTATTCTTGCCAAGACTGACGTACTCAGGTAGTCCATGGTGTTATTCACACATTTATAACATTTATTCACTCTCTGCTAAGGAACATTCACTGTGTTAGTCATTGAAGGGATATGTTTCCTTTTAAAACATCATTTATGGGCTGGAGAGATGGCTCGATGGTTAAGAGCACTGGCTGCTCTTTCAGAGGTCCTGAGTTCAGTTCCCAGCAAGCATCTGGTGGCTCACAACCATCTGTAATGGAATCCGATGCCTTCTTCTGGTACATCTGGAGACAGCCATAGTGTTCTCATAAATAAAATAAATAAATCTTTAAAAAAAAAAACCCTATCATTTATATACATCTTCCTTTAAGTTGATTTGGAGAATTGGCTAAATTAATTATTAGAAGTGAACCTTGACAGTCACTTCATCCATCTCTGAAAACATTTTATCATTTCTTGTGAAAATTAATAGCCTTATTTTATTTGTCATTGTCAGAGTGTTTTGAACATTTAAGGAGACACATTGCTGACTGATTTTCTATTAACCTTTAAAAGTCTATAGTAATATAAAATTCCAATTTCTTCATGACCAGTAAAATAACATAAGTTTTCTGAATATTAAAGCCTTAAGTAGTTTCTTGTCTTTTCTATGACGTTGAGTTTCTGTTTAGTTGGTTAGTTAATTATTGAGCTTTGGGAACTGCTTATCTGTTTGCTGTGTCAGCAGTCACTCATCTCTAGTGATGATGGTACAAGGCCCATTGCAGCTGTTGGCAACATCACTGGTTTAAGCTTTAGCCTAGAATTTCTTGTCTTTGTTGTGAAGAGAGAAAAAAGGAGACCTTCTTTCCTGCCCCACAACTTACTGTCTTGATTCTAGGTTGTCTAACTTAAGAATCTGAGCATGGGAGTGATAGTGGTACCCAGAACACAGTACCCAGAATCTGAGCATGGGAGTGATAGTGGTACCCAGAACACAGTACCCAGAATCTGAGCATGGGAGTGATAGTGGTACCCAGAACACAGTACCCAGAATCTGAGCGTGAGAGTGATAGTGGTACCCAGAACACAGTACCCAGAATCTGAGCGTGGGAGTGATAGTGGTACCCAGAACACAGTACCTAGAATCTGAGCGTGGGAGTGATAGTGGTACCCAGAACACAGTACCCAGAATGTGTCTCCATCTGCCTTTTTGTTTACTTCAGCAGTAAAAGTTCACATGTTTGACATGTAACCTAAAAGCAGTATATACATTAATTAGTTGCAGATTTGTATCATTTTTATTAAGACACTGTAAAATATTTTATAATCCAAAGGCATAGATTACTGGGGAGATAGTTTATTCTATAAAATAATTATCATACAATCATGAAGACCTGAGTTTGATTTCAAAACCAATCTTAAGAAACCAAACAATATGTGTGTGTGTATGTATATATGTATATATGTATGTATGTATATGTATATATGCATGCTCACAGAATACACATGTATACATACATGCATAAAAAGATGCAGATAATGAATATAATTGCAGGTTATTTTTCCTTTTATAGATAATAAGTGATTTTATTCAGACAAAAGAATTCTTTGTTTTTATAACCTAGGCTCTTAGAATTATCTTTAGGTGTGTGTGTGTGTGTGTGTGTGTGTGAGAGAGAGAGAGAGAGAGAGAGAGAGAGAGAGAGAGAGAGAGAGAGAGAGAGAGATATGTAAAACAAAGATGCTGGTTTTTATTTTTCACATCACTTATGAAGATAAAGAAATTAAAAACATACTCTGTTTTATTTAAGTGGTGTTGGTAAGAGATTGGATGTTCCTGTAGTGACCATATATCAAGAGGCAGAGCAGAAGGTATAAGCAGAAAAGGAACAGAAGCAGTAGCAGCAGCTACATCTGTGTTTGAGACACAGTTGTTTGAGTAAAGGTGGCGTTTGTGTGTTTCTTACTCACTGATTTATTGTTCATGAACTACTCAAACATTGACGGCATTACTGATAATCCATATGGTTTGTGTCAGATGCTGTAAAGCAGAACTCCACACATCTGTCACTGTTTTATTTCTAGTGATTTCTTTAAAAAAAGAATGTGTGTTAATTTTCATTTATAAACTAAAGCAATTTATAATTTTTGTGGAAATTTGTAAGGTGGTTATTTGGGGGGTCCTCTCTTACTAATTATGTGTTCTTTACTGCAACTCTAGGTCCCGGGGGTTTGGGAGGATCAGTGCATTATGCCACAATGGCTAGGTCTGCAGTGAGACCCGCAAGCCTTAACTTAAACCGTTCTCGAAGCCTTAGCAACAGTAATCCAGATATATCTGGGACTCCCACATCACCAGATGATGAAGTTCGGTCAATCATTGGCAGTAAGGTAAACCGAGGACATGCTATTCATTTATGATAGCTATCCAAGTACTTAATTTATTCTTAATTTTAAGATGTATTTAAGTTCAAAGTAAGTATGGATTTTTAAAAGATTTTACCCGAGTTAGAAAAAAGCAAAATATTCCTATTCTGTCAGTAAGTGCTTTCCACATTTTTATTAATATGTTTGCTGTTATAAACTGGACTGTACATTGTGCATTTAAAAAATAAATCTGCCAGATTCTAAAATTTATTTATGATGAATCATCACATGTAGCTTGTCTGATGTCTCCTCATGTGAAAAGTTGTTAGATTGATTCTGTAGCATGCGGAGGGACCTATATGACTGATATGTACAAGAATGTGCTTTCAGTGATGTCCTGTGTGAGCTCCTCCTTTAGGACCGCATCCAGATAGTTCCTGGCTTTGCTTGTTAAAAGAGTTCCATTTCCTATGGACCTGGGTAACCTGCACTAGGACTAGAAAGTGTGATTATTTAACTGTGCTTAGTAATTACCCAGACTAGAGCGACCATCTAGGATGAGACCTACCTGTACTTTATTCAGAGCTTCCATTATTATCACGCCAAAAATAGCAAGGAAATTACTTTTTACAGACACAATACAAAGGTAACTCTGAGTTTAAGCTTAGGAAAAGATTTTTTTAACCTTATTTTTATCCTCATCAATTTTTTGTTGTTTAGTGGAGGGAAATATTTAGCAATTGCATTCTACAGAGTTTATAATCATAATTTAGAGTCATGTTTGGGAACTATAAGTAATTATTGCTCAAAGTCTGTAGATAGCATATTTCTTAATTCTCCCTTAAATTTCTCTCTTAATTTCTATACATTGTGCCTCCTGTGACAATTATTCTTTTTATATTTGTTATATAACTTCAAGATTTAGAACAAGAAAATCTCTATTAATTGGTATTAGTTTTGCTTTTTAAAAAAATTAGTAAATGGAATATAGTAACAACTTGTTCAAATATATTCGAAATTAGTATATACATGGACATATGGGTGTGTATCCTAATTTCTTTTTTAAAAAAAGTCATCACAGCCTTTCTTAATTAAGTTTTCTTTCTTTGAGACAGTGTCTCATTATGTAGCCCAGGCTAGCCTTGAACTCCTGTTCCTCTTGCTTCAGCCTCCCATGTGTTGTGGTAACAGGTATGTGCTGCCAGCCTAGATCTGATTACGTTTTAAGTAGTTTTACATTTTTCACTTTTGTTGAAAAAAATTGGTAATTATTCTCATATTTTTCCTTAATGTTAATAATATTCTTCTATCTCATAAAAATGTAAGGAGTGTGAATTTTTTGTATGCTTATTCTTAATTCTTATTTTACTGTCCAGGTTACGCTGCCATAACTCCTTCCCTTTAGAGGTGGAGTCTTTTGTCTTCATCACAGTCTTCACTTAGGTCTTCCCTCAGGACCAGTAACTTAGCCTTCATGGTTTCATCTCATGCATTTTGTCATCCAGCCATTATCCATATTTCTTTCTAGTGTCCCAACTCTGGGAGTTTTCCTGCCTTTTTAGCTTCTATTCACTTGATCTAGTTTTCCTCGGGAGGAAAGAGGGAGGAGTTTCTAAATGTTCTGTCTTCATCCTTAGTCATTATAACTAGTCAGGACCAGTCACGTTCTTGTCACCATCAAACCTTAATATCTCTTCTCTCACCCGAAACGCCCACTGCTGTCAGTCAGGCAGCCATGCTGTGTTCTTCCACCGTTTCATTCTGCTATAGGTTACGGCCACAGACCACCTGCTACCCTCCCTCCAGCTTCTGTCCACTGCTTCCTCTTGTCTGTGAGTCTTCTAACCCCATTTACTCAGGTTCCCTTTGATCTCTTGTCCTACATGATCAGTTCCTTCCTATATACCAAATCATTTCAGCCACAGGCGCATGTTATTTCTTAATTTTAAGAAATTCTTCCAGTGTTTCTGCTGCTACTTTGTACACTATTTTTTTTTTTTTTAAGTTTTGGTGGGAGTCCTGGAGCCAGTGCTGGTGCCACCGGGCCAGCTCTGCTGCCTCTTAAAGTGGAGCCCATTGTAGTTTGTGTCATGTTCTTCTACTGTGTAAACTCTGTATCTTTCCTCCTTTCCTCCTGCTGAGTTCTTTAATCCTCTTTCCTGTTCCCTCCCACTGCACCTGCTCTTGTTAATATTACATTGTTTGCCTCCATTGTAAAAGGACAGCCCATGCTCTGAGCCTCTCTCTGTTCCAGTCCTGCCAGGGTCTTTGATACAAATTCTTGTTTTTCTTTTGTTCAGGTTGTCTTAGTGTTGTTCTTTAGAGTTTACTGTTTCTGTCTTTTCACATTCTTCTCAGTTCTTTCTTTTCTGATAATCTCTTACTGTGTAAGTCTAGTATTTTATTAAGAACGTCACAAATACTATGTTCACCATTCCCCACCGTACTTTTCAGTACAGATGTCTCTCAGGAACTCCTCTTACCTGTTTTCCTAAATCCCCTTTCAGAATGCACATATGTTAAACCGAAAGCCTCAGGGTTTTCTTTTGATTTTTTTTTTTCTTTCTTTCTTCCCCCACCCCCATGTTGGAGATTGAACTGAAGGCTTTTCCTATGCCTTCTTATCATCTCTGCCATCTTAGTATGAGGTGGCAGTATGTCTCTCTGAATTAATGTGAGAGCTTGAGATGTTTCCCTGCTGTTACTTTGCCTTCTGTTCACAACGTGGTGTCTGTCTAGACTGTTGCTTTATAAGTTAAGATGCACAAGAGAAGTTGAGTCAGGTTATATCATGTGTCTAAGCACGATTATCCTGTGACCAGCTCTCTGAGATCATTTAAGATTTTAATTAGAAGGCCACCTTCCAAGTGAAGTCTACCTAAGATTCTTGATAAATGCTTGCATAACTAGTGTTTTAGCAGCTTTTGTTACTCTGATAAAATACCATGACAAAAGTAACTAGAGGGAGGAAGCACTAGCTTTAGTTCACACTCACAGGTTATGTCCATCAGGTCTGAGAGGTCATGGGGGCAGGAGTGGCAGGACCCTGGTCACCTTGTATCTTTAATAAGGAAGAAGAAAGGGAGGACTTTTTCATGTATCAACTCATTTCTCCATTTTATACAGTTCAGGATCTTCTGCCCAGAGAATGGTCCTGCCTGAAATTCATATGAGTCTTCACATATCAGTTAGTGCAGTCAAGACAACCCCACAGGTATGCCTAGAAGGTGATTCTAGATTCTGTCAGGTAGACAGTTAATATCCATCATCACAAGCCTACCCATGGCCAGTTGGCACCCAAACAAACCACTTTTAAACCATATCCTACTACTCTTTGATCCTGTAGGCTGTGACCAAGTTATAATATAAAATATATTTACCCCAGCTTTAAAATTTTCCACAGCAATGAACAGTTCTTACACTTCAAAATTCCACATAACAGGTTAAATAACTCCCACATATAATCTCTCTCTCTCTCTCTCTCTCTCTCTCTCTCTCTCTCTCTCTCTCTCTCTCTATCTCTCACTCACACACACACACACACACACACACACACACACAGAGAGAGAGAGAGAGAGAGAGAGAGAGAGAGAGAGAGAGAGAGAGAGAGAGAGAGAGAGAGAGACTCCTATCTCCAAATGGAAAAACTGGGATATAGCAAGAAACAGTCACACCAAAGAAAAACCAGAATCCATCAGGGCAACCACCAAATTCTGCAGCTCCATGTCTGGCATCTGGACTTACGATGTAGTCAGCTAGCTGGATTCCAAAAGGCTTGAGGAACCCTCACCCTCCATCTCTGGTGTCCTTGGAACACAATAATCTCTCTTAGGCCACATTCATCTATACCCACAACTCTTGATTCATGGTTTTGACATCTCTAATATCTTTTGAGGTCTGCATTGAAATGTAGGCTTTACCTTCAGAGATTTGCACAGTGACCTTGTAGGGCCTTCTCCAAGGACTGCAACACATACAGTACTTGCTTGGCTTCGGTTGCTTTCCTTTCCATGACTCTCTCAGTCCTGCAAGTTTCATGCCTTGAAAAACAGGGTCAGGGAGATGACCTTGGGATATAGCTGTCTCAGCTTCAGTGTCCTGAACCCAGGGAGACATTCTTCTAGGCAGTTGCTTTTGAGAATTGGTGAACCTATCAACTTAAATGATTTTCTTTAAGTGAATTTGTGTCTTCACAAGTTGGAGCCTCTTGGGAGTGCAGTGTTGCCTTCCAGATGCCTCAGTGCTGCACAGGTGTCTCTTTGAGGCTGTTTTCTTATCACAATTGACTGTTCCTACCTTTTGTCGTTTCCTGTGCTATACAGATTAATTAGTCCACAGCTCTAGATTTAACTTTACTCCTCTTTTCAGGGCACAGACAATATAAAATCAGATTCTTGAGCAAATATCCATGAATGGTCCCCCAGTTCAGATCTTGACAGAGTCATAGGCCAGGCGGCCACCTTGTGCATTTCTTGTGAAATTTGTACCCCACCCCCAGGGTAGCTTATTAAGCTCTCCTTCTACCCGTCAAAGGTTTGTCTACCTAGAAGATAAAACAAACTAATAGTATTGGCACTAGGCAAACACACACACACACACACTCACATCTGTGTGCACACACACAGAGCTGGGTACATTTTACGTTTTCCTTGTTTCTTGAACAGCTAGAAAGCTGTTACATTAGTATCTATTGGTAATGAATTTGCTTAAGGACTGGCATTTTATATATATATATAGTGTAGCGCTGGCTGTCCTAGCTTTACTTAGATTTTGATGTGTAATTACAACTATGCAAGCATCAAATGTTGTGGCAGCAAACTGATATTTTATCCTGATATCAACTTCCATAAAACAATGTTATAATACATTCATATAGGCAGTATACTCTTGCTCATTACAAATTAATTAATTCAAATACAAAATTTTAATCTTTGGAAAATTTTTGTATAAACAACTTCTGGTATCGGCTGCCTTCAGGCATTACACTTCCACCCTTCTTAAAGCATGACGAAGACTCATTATTTCTACTTTGTAGATAAGAAAAGGAATAAAAAGTTATTTTATTTTAGATTTTAAATTAGTAAGCAAAACAGTTTTTATGAACCGTATCTCCCATCTTGGGCAGTTGATGAAGGAAAATGGATGATTAGATTAATGTTAATTACTTCGAGCTAGAGAGATGGCTCAGAGGTTAAGAGCACTGACTGCTCTTCCAGAGGTCCTGAGTTCAATTCCCAGCAACCACATGGTGGCTCACAACCATCTGTAATGGGATCTGATGCCCTCTTCTGGTGTGTCTGAAGGCAACTACAGTGTACTCATATACATTAAGATAAACAAATCTTTAAAAAAAAATGTCAGTTACTTCAACTGTTCTGTGTTTGAGAAAAAAAAATATAGAAAATATTCCCCCTAAAATCAAAACTCAAAAAAAAAGCAGTGGTTAATTTCCTTTCAGAAACTTTGAGATACTAAAAAAATGTGTTGATGTGTAGGCCTTTCCTTCACTGACTCACTGTTCATGGTGGGCTGGGGCTGCCACATTGACTGTTGCTGTTGGGAATCTTCCTGAGAGCCTGCTGTCTAAAATTAGTTAGTGGTCAGCGTACCCACATGGCTTCACATTCAAGGAGTCTTAACCTTTGGCAGTTTCTGGCTCCAGTCCATTTGTGGTTTCAGCATTTTAATCAGGTTGCTTTGGGTTGTCTTTGTCATCTGTGCCCTTAAATCCTCTAAACACCCACTGCTACCAATTGCTCCAACTTCATTCGGCAGGTTCACCCTTAGGTGAGTTTGAAATCAGTAGGTTGAGGGTAGAGAACAGAATATGAATTTTATAAGCAATTTTGCATTTTTCTAATAATTTTAGGCTTGGGAATTGAAGTCAGGCCTCAGATGACTTCATTGGTAACCAGTAATACCTTTCAATAACTTGTTGTCGGTATATTCATTAATAATAACTAACACATTAAAACTTAATGAGGGTGATGATAAAAATATAATTTCTAGAGAGACATGTTTTTCTTATATAGTTATGTGAGTTAGAACCCCATATATCTAAATGACCAATATTAATAAAAAGAAACACAGCTTCACGTTCACTTTCGTTATTAAGAAGGGACAAATGTAGCTTTTCCATTACATAATGTTTTCCCTCATGTTTTTTATTTTCTAAAGAAAATGAAAGAGGCAAGGTCAACAGAATTGTGGAGTTCTCACTGCAGAGGAGTTTTCAGCTAGTAAGAAATGCAACGAACTTAAGGTCTTTTAACAGTGCTTATTTTTCCTCCAACTGCCCCCCCACTCCCCCCGACTCAGTTCACTTAAGAGTTTGTGCCATATTTAGGAAGCATTTTGAGTGTAATGCTGTAGAAATTTCTGTGGTTTGTACTTTAAGGCAGTCAATTTACATTATATTCTTTTCTTTAAAAAGTTACACTATATGATATGATGTGGATGGACTAATCTCTGTGTGCCTGAGATCTTTCGGGTTGCTTTAACAGTACTAATGAAGACCATGTTTGCATTGTGAGGACTGGGTTTCTTTAAGGATAATTCATAGCATGCACCATGTAACATTTCTCTCCTTTCCAACTGCTCTCTGTTATGTGCTTAGGGTTTAGATCGCTCCAATTCCTGGGTTAACACTGGTCCAAAAGCTGCCCCATGGGGATCCAACCCCAGTCCAAGTGCAGAGCCAGCACAGGTGGTGTTTACGTTATGGGTTTCTTCATTGGCTGCTGATGTCTCCCTGTAGAGCATTACCTTTAGTGCATCTGTGCTGTCAGTGGCTTGCTTCTGTCTAGTCATTCTGAGTGTGCATTTCTACCCAGCACATTCCCAACTACTATGCATGAATGCACCTGCTGCACCAGTGATGCTGTCCTCCCGGTTTCTGTCTCCTCCTGCCTCCTCCTGACTTCATAGCCGTGTCTTCCTGCCTGCTGTTCATACACTCCTGGCTTTGGAACAGGCTCTCCTCAGGGCTTGTACATGTTAGTGGGAAATTTTTTGCAGAAAATACTGAACATTTTTTTATTTGATTTAAAGTAAATCTAAATATTTTCCATGTCCTTTATTATTTTCTTTTTCATAATCACCAAGTAGAAAGATTGGTAGTAAGTTGACATTAAATATGAATAAATATGAACTGTAATAAGAATAAATGCTTGATGAAATTCGTAATGTGTTGCAAAGTATGAAATTTATTTTAATGATAACATGTTTTAAGACTAGTTGCTTGATAACTAACTGCATGTTACATCAAAATATACTTCTCATCTGTGTATTGGCTTTGAAGAAAAATTTTCTAATTCCTAAAAAAGAACCCAATTCTTCATTTAATATTAGAACTGATTTATATTACATATAGTTTATGACAAGCTTAAATGGTGCATTTTAATAGAAAAAGTAAAGTATCTAAATTCTCCATTTAAAATTGTAACATTTATATTATGTACAGTTTATGACAAACTTTAAATGGTGTATTTTTCAAAAAATGTAATATTTTAAAAGTTCTCATTTCCCTTATTGAGTACAAAATTTCTGATTTCTATTTTTTGGTCAGAGAGCAGTTGAGAAGTATGTTTTTGCTTTTTATGTGTTTTCGCTTAGATGTGCATGTATAGATTTCACAGGTAAGTTTCATTCTTTGCAGCACTCTGTATTATGATCACTAATGCAATTACTCTTAAAGACAAAGCAATAGCAGCAGTTCTCACAGTGCTTCCAAAGCAGCTTAAATATGTAAGGAGACCAGAAACAATGTGAAGTTAGAAGCGAGCGTGTCCGTGGCTTCCAAGTCCACAGCTGTGTTAATTCTCTCGCCGTTCATTCACCTTCACCCGTAGGCTATGGATCGAAGTTGTAACCGTATGTCTTCGCACACAGAGACGTCAAGTTTCTTACAAACATTAACGGGACGCTTACCAACTAAAAAGGTAGATTCACAAGACAGAGGGGGAAAGTAATTCCAACAATTAAAAACTTGTAAAGTTTCCTTACACAACCAGTGTGTGATACTAAAATAGTTTTGTTGTGTTTCAAACTACATTTGAGCAAGCAGTGCTGGTCTGGAGCCTTTGCGCCATGCCACTGTTGTTCAGGGTTTGTTTTCATTAAGACAATGTTTTTATTTTTGGAATTGATTGTACAATATAGTAATTCAAATAATCAAATTTTATACCAGAAAAATATATGATCTCCTAATTCTGTTTCTGTAACTACTTGTGTTTTGTTTTAAATCTCCAGGGAAAGGAAGATGAGTTAGAAAAGTTGTCACCCTTAGTAAGCCCTGTTGCCTTGCCCCTGTGCACAGCCCTGCTGGGCCTCTCATAGTAATCTGTGCTGCTCTGCAAGTGCTTCGTATGCATATCCATTATAAGGAAGTTTCTGCTTTTTAAAAATACATCTTAAACACCCAGAACTTAATAGCATACAGAAAAGTTTAAATTTGTAGTGGTATTTCCTAAATTGTACCAGCAAAGTTGATAAATGTATGTTCAAATATTTAAAATACAAAGAAAATTTAATTTATAGCTGTGAGGTTTTGGTTTAGTTTTTTGTTTGCAAGTGCAATTTAGGAAGTTGTTTCCTGCCTGTCCTTTTAAAATTACATTTTACTCCAAGATAACATGTAATTTTTTGGCTTTGAACATGCCACACTGTGTTCATGCATAAGTAGTCGTTTCGTTAATGGGTGTGTCCACACAGCATCATCCGGTGTCCATGTGCCCGTTGAGCTTATTCCCATTGCATCTTCATTTGTCCCTGTGTTGTCATTTGGGTTAAGTCATCGGCAGGTCTGACTTTGACAATAACCGTGGTTTATTTCTGGATAGCTTTTTCACGAGGAACTGGCTTTGCAGTGGGTTGTTTGCAGTGGCAGCGTTCGGGAATCAGCTTTGCAGCAAGCCTGGTTCTTTTTCGAGTTGATGGTAAGCAAACTGAACATGCTCTTTGATACTTTCTCACTCAGTAAGCAATTTTTATCAGCTCATATTCTTTTATTTTAGAAGTTACACCCCATGTTTGCCCCAGTCATAATTATACATATTTGTTTTTAAATGTGCACATAGACGCTAACACAATATGGGTAAAATTGTAACGTGAGGTTCATTTCATCTCTGCTTTTGATTTTGTCTTGCTTTTCTTAAATACCCAAGGAAACTTGTGACAGTTTTTGCTAGTCTGTGTGAGTTAATAAAGTTGGTGCTGTAGATGTTGTAACAGTTATTTAGTCTTTATAAATAATCCTGCTATTATAGGTGGACAGTGCACAGGGAAATGCTAATTACAGTCAACTTGAGAAACATTTTTGCTTACTTCAATAAATGATACATAAACTAATTTTTTCATGTTATATACAACATGGCTTTACTTATGTATTGCAGACTACTTAGTGAACCAAACAGTCAGTGCTTATCAGGTGGCTCTGAGAGGCTAAGTGACATTTTAATATACACATCCTATAGGTAGCTGTACTATAACTCAAGTCCTGACATTCTGACTCTAGTTCTCTCCCTTAGGACTAGAAAACTCAGATTACTAGATCATTTTATTTCAACAAAAATAGTGTTTAATAAATAAGGAGCAAAACAAAAAACCGAGGGCAGGGAAAGAGTGGGAGGGACGGAGGGAAGGAAGGAAGTTAAAGGGGCTTTTAGAATACAGCACACGGTTCAACAGCATGGACGCTTACCTGCATTTGAGATACAAAACTTTTTTTCCCCTGAAGATTTACTAATCTACAGAGAAGGTAAACCTGGGAATATAATGTGTCCAAAAGCCCATTTTTTCTTAGAATATTAATTTCAAGTTTATAGCTCATATACTTTTATTTTAAGATAGGAATTGCAATTTTGGCTTTAACAAAAGTCTTCCATGTGTGTTCAAGTTTTGTAAGTAAGCGTCCAGAGATTACAGTTGAGGGGTTGGCTATCGTTGTGCTTGGTGCAACCACCCAAGGCCTTTCAGAAAGAAGCCTAGCTGCTGGGAGTCAGTGCATGTCACAATGGCAGGCAGGCACATCTCTTTAGTTAGAAGACAGTTGGGACAGCATAGAGAATTCCTGGCTAGCCAGAGCTGCATAATGAAACCCTGCTTAAAAAGTGGGGTGGGGCGGGGGAGGCGGGAGCTGGGGTGGGGGGGACTTCCCAGTGGATGGACTGGTTGTGGAGTTCTGGTCCTTCCTGCTCATTTATCTCTTCAACAAAACAAGATTTAACTGTGCTGTTTGCTATCAACTGATTAGCTCTCTTTAAATGTAAATGCCCACATTCCTCATCACCTTTACTGGTGTTATAATGAAAATGAATCTAAAAGCATTCTGTAAACTCAAGTCCCTTAAATCGCCAACTGATACAGCTCTTGCTGACTATAGTGGCTGCAGGTTTTCTAACCATTGGAGGCTTCTGAGTTAGGGGCAGTGGGGTGAAAAATCGAGTGAGTCTTAAAATTTCTGAATTAAAATTGTTCTTACACTGTGAAGCTATGACAATAATTTATGAGAGTAAAGGAGAAAAGTTTTATTATGTTTGATATTTCATTGGCATACGGAAAATATTTAAGGAACATTTTCAAAACACTGGGAAATAAAAAAAATATTTCAGTTGACTGCTAAATTTACATGTTATATTTTTAAAATAGCCAGAGTATTTAGAACCATCATAATTTACTTAAAATTAGGTCAGGTAGTAGAACATACATGAAGTCTTAAGAGACTCACGGCTAATCTGGGCTCTGTTGTGAGATGCTGTCGGGAATGAAGCAGGAGCACAGCACAGATGATGTCGCATGTCCTCACAGGTGAAGAGCATGGTGCATCACTTGTACTTCAGCGATAAGCTCGACGCTCCCAGGAAAAGCCGTTTTCCAGAACGCTTTATGGATGACATTGCTGCCCTGGTTAGCACAATCGCTGGGGACGTCGTGTCGCGGTTTCAGAAGGTGTGATGACTTTCTGTGGGTGTCTCTTGTGCTTTTGTTCATCACCATCCTCATTATATTCTTTATACTCTGTCTCCTAGGATACAGAAATGGTTGAGAGACTCAATACCAGCCTTGCTTTCTTTCTCAATGACCTGCTGTCAGTTATGGACAGAGGGTTTGTCTTTAGCCTTATAAAGTCCTGCTACAAACAGGTAATGCACACTTAGTAATTGTGTACCGGAAATACTGTGGGGCTGGTTTGAGGGCTGGAGCTTCTGGAACACACACTGACACTGAAAAGGAAAAGTGGCAGAGTTCGTGCTGTTAACACTGTGGTGGAAGTACTTGGTGTGTGTTTTATTAGGATGATACCAAGTGGATCCCAGGACATCTGCTTTACCCCACTTGGGGTTTCTTCCATCCCAGTCACAGCTCCTCAGATAGTGATGGAATGCAGCCTTTGAGTGTGTAAGAACTGAACTTGTCCTATCTTTGGTATTTATTTATTTGAGATAGGGTTTCATGCAACCTAGGCCGGCTCTAAATTCACGGTTGTAGGTGAAGGTGATCTTGACCTCTCGGTCCACTTCCTATATCCTGTACTTATGAGTGTGAGCCACTAGGCCAGCTTCTGAGTGGCCCTTAAAGTAAACAGTTAGTTTTCATTACTGTTATTTTTAATTTTATTTACATTCCAAATGTTACTCCCCGTTCCAGTCCCATCTTCCAGAGTACTTCACCTCATCCTCTCGGAGTGGTTTACTGTTTAAACATTAGAGTTTGGACTCATGGTCAGATAGTTACTGAAGTTCAAAATGTCTTACGTTATCTTGCCGTTAGTAAAGTACAAACACCTTGGACCTTTTCCACAAGCAAGAAGTTATGTTTTTTAAATGTTATCAACTGACTATTAATGTCTTGCATTTTGGAAATACTGACTCTTCTCTGGTTTGGCCCCTTTTAACATTGTAGTCACTCCAGAGTTATCAAAGCGTTGGAAAATAAAATCTCTGGTTTCACCTCAGAATTGTTGAGCCTTTTTTAAATGTAGGTGAAGAGTAAAACTTATGAAGTCCTTCCTGGCTGGTCCATTGGTTGGTTTGGGAGAGCTGTTGGTCAATGATTCTAAGGGGCTGGATAGCTAGCTCAGTGGTTAAAAGCACTGGCCACTCTTCCTGAGAACTTGGGTTTAATTCCCAGCACCCACATGGCAGCTCACAGCAGTCTGTAACTCCAGTTCCAGGGAATCCAGTGATCTCTTCTGGCTTCTGTAGGTGCCAGGAATATACATGGCACACAAATATACATGCAGGCAAAACACTGATCCACATAAAATAAAATCAAAATTTAAAAAGAATTCTGTTTGGTATAATTGTTAAAAAATTGAAGGCTTGTTCAATTGGATATTTTTTTCTTTTATGTTAATAAAAGTTATCTATGCATGAGTACTGACTCACAGATATTTTCAAAACACCGTTCCCCCCATTTATATCTTATTATTATCAAAACTTATTCTGGCTTATTGAACTCCTACACTTGCCAACCATTGAGTTTGATTCAGGGATAATTATACCTATTAAGTGAGCTAACAGTATGTCTCCTCAAATAGCTTATGATATAGTTGGTAAAAATAGACAATTTTAAATGCATTAAACAGAAGTGTTAAAAAGAACTCTTTTGGTGTATGATTTCCCTCATAAGGTACATTTTTGAGAAGTGGGACTGTGAATGCAGCTGTGATTTTGGGAAAGAAAATGTTGTCATATAAGCCACAGAACCTGGATGCTGTTGTTGTGGTATCTTACTCTGGGAGAAAAATATATCAAGTTGTCTTCTTTACACACTGCTCCCAAGGTGTCGGCGAAGCTCTATTCACTGCCAAATCCAAGTGTGCTGGTGTCCCTGAGGTTGGACTTGTTGCGAATCATCTGCAGCCACGAGCACTATGTCACTTTAAACTTACCCTGCAGCCTGCTCACCCCGCCTGCGTCTCCATCGCCTTCTGTGTCTTCTGCAACGTCTCAGGTATGCCAAGTGTGAGCATCCGTGTGTCCACACTGAGCAGATGGGCGAGAAACTGCATGTGCTCCTCGGTGATGAAGTGCGCATAGGCTCATTTCTGAGTGCTTTACAAATATTAGCTCATCTAATTACCAGAACAGCTCTAGGAGATTTGTTATTATCCATATTGGATATCTCAAATCAGAGACAGAAAGTAAGACGTGAAAGGGGAGGCTGTGAACCAAGGTCGTACGTATTCCAGAGCCAGGTTTCAGCATCATCATGAGCTTCTTTCATTCATGTATGCCCATAGGAGTGATCTCACCTATGTAAACTCAGTTGTTTTTGTTTTGTGATGTTTTCACATATGAAGTTTTCTTGAAGCAGCTCTAGAGACCAAGCACGGGGTAAATACCTGTGAAAGGAAGCAGGCAGGAGGCAGGCTGGCACCCAGCTCAGCCTGGACCGCTCACACAGAAACTCAGTGTGCACTGGTGGTTGCACTTGACCTACACAGCTAGCAGTTTCTTTGAAGATTCAAAATGATTAAGATTTTATAGTTAGAGTGTTGTGGAAGCCAAGGTTTTTCTCCTCTCTGATAGATGCTCTTTTATATTCATCATGAGTCACACAGCTGTTTGCATAGTAGCTCCTAATGTCTGAGTCAGAGTTGATTTTACACACTTCTTAATCCTGTTTTTACAGAATGGAATGCCCGGGTGCAGGTCTCTAGGCTAAAACGGTCTTTCATGTTTGTTTAAAAAAATTAAACCTACTTACATAAACCGGAAGAATGGCAAGTCTTAGGGAGCCAGGCGTAGCTTTTGACCTCTTCTCTTCAGTTCCTCTCTACTGACACAGATCTTCTACCCCCTAAGGGATGCAGCTAGCCTTCTGCATTCTTGCTGTGTCTTATTTAAAGATGTAACTATACAGCCAGAGACAAATTAGTCATTAGGTGCCTATCCTAAAACCTTTTCACGGCATGGCATTTACCTATGAAATTTCATAGAATTTCTTAAGTTATCTTGTTTACTTTCTTATTTACCTGTGTAATTTTCAGATTTTAGTGACTAACATCTTAGTTAGGGTTTTATTACTGTGAAGAGACACCATGACCAAGGCAACTCTTATAAAGGAAAATATTTAATTGGGGCTGGCCTACAGGTTCAGGTTTAGTCCATTATCATCATGATAGAGAGCATGGCAGCATGCAGGCAGACATGGTGCTGGAGAAGGAGCTGAGAGTTCTGCATCTGGATCTGTAGGCAGCAGCAGCAGGAGACCTTGTGATACACTGGGCATAGCTTGAGCATAGGAGACCTCAAAGCCTGCTTCCACAGTGCACACTCCCTCCAATAAAGCCATACCTCCTGTGATGTTTTGGCCAAGAATGTGTCATCTTTTTGCCATTGTCCAGAGAATCTGTCTGAGGGTAAGGTGAAGAGACTCAGATTAATTGCACTGACAAAGGAAGTCTCAAAAAAGCCCAACAGAGACTTTATTCTCTGGTTAAGTCTGATGAAGAGCATTTTGAACAAATGTAGCAAGCTGAGAAAGTATAAATTCAAAATATATCATTTGAGTATTAAAGGGACACCAGGAAGTGAAATGGAGCTGAATCCCGATTTCAAGGATACTAAATTGAATTAAGGGAGTAGTAACCTTGGGGCAAGATCTCACCCAGCTAAATTTAGGTTCAGGCTTGATAGTACAAGCCTTTAATCCTGGGAGATAAGGCCAAACAAATCTCTTAGTTCATGGCCATTCTGGGGCAGAGCAAGTTCTAGGTGAAGAAAAACTTAAATCCAGGTTTTGTGGACCACACCTTTAATCCCAGTGTTTAGGAGACAGGCACACAGATCTCTGAGTTCAAAGTCAGTCCACAGAGCAAGTTCCAGGACAGCCAAGTTTAAATGGTGAAAGAGAAAGAAAATAATAAAGCTGGTAATAGAATAAGGGAGGAGGTCATGTTCCAGCCCAAGCAAGAAGCAGAAAACTGCAGTTCAGCCATGCGGCTCTGGCTTTAGATCGAAGAAACAAAGGGACTACTGGGACAGTTGGTGCTGGTTAACTGGAGCTAAGAAATTAGCTGTGAATAAGAAAAGACCAACGTCACTGAGGTGAAATCTTCTAGGAAGTGTTTCCTGAGAGCACAAAGAAGCTGTGTTCCAGAGATGGCCAAGGTTGTACCTCATGCTGCAGCTGGACTTGGTAACGTGTAAGAGTCACCCGGGTGGTACTGGCTTTGAAGGCATGAAGGGGTCATGGAGAGTAGCTGAGGCTCAGCTCCGTGAAGGGAGCCTCTGAAAGTGAAGCCCACTTGCAGTGCAGGACTCCAGCACATTGCAGATGCCGGTACCATGGGCTGATCACCAAGAACAGCACGTAGCTTAGAGTGCTCTGAGGGCAGAGATGGAGAAGTGACACCAGCCCTTTGGAGGAGCCCAGGAGATCATGTGTAGATCCCAGACATTGAAACAAGAAGCTGTAACATTGAAGTTGCCTTGGAGACTCCAAAATGTTCAAGATGCCAGAGCCATGGGCTATCTGCAGAGGAAAACTGTAAACAGAGCAGGTACCAGTCCAGGAGAAAGAAGTTTGTTGCAGTCAACAAAGATTAAAAAGGAGTTAAAGATCTGAAGATCACTCTGACATCAGACATGGAGATGCAGAGTTTAGAGTTTGCCCAGCTGGTTTCCTATTTAGGAATTACAGTTAAGTGAATGAATATCAGAAGATACTTTGAACTTTGGACTTTTAACATTGTCGTGACTGGTATAGACTATGGGAACTTTGGAAGTTGGACTAAATGTACTTTTCATTATTTTATGTTTAGGTATGGCCCCCATAGACTCATGTGATTCAACAAGCCTATGGGGGCCAGGGAGTGGAATGTGATGGTTTGTATATGCTTGGCCCAGGGAGTGGCACTATTAGAAGGTGTGGCCTTGGTGGAGAAAGTGTGTAACAGTGTGGGTGGGCTTGGAGATCTTGCTCCTAGCTGCTGGAGGATGCCCATCTTCTTTCTTTGGATGAAGATGTAGAACTCTCAGCTCCCCAGCATCAAGCCTGCCTGGATGCTGCCATGCTCCCACCTTCGTGACAGTGGACTGAACCTCTGAACCTGTAAGCCAGCCCCAATTAAATGTTGTCATTTATAAGACTTACCTACAGGCTGGAGAGATGGCTCAGTGGTTAAGAGCACTGACTGCTCTTCCAGAGGTCCTGAGTTCAAATCCCAACAACCACATAGTGGTTCATAACCACCTGTAAAGATTTGATGCCCTCTTCTGGTATGTCTGAAGACAGCTACAGTGTACTTATAATAAATTAAAAAAAAAAAAAAAAAAGGCTTGCCTTGGTCATGGTGTTTGTTCACAGCAGTAAAACCCTAACTAAGACACCTCCTAATAGTTTCACTTCCTATGTGCCAAGCATTCAAACACATACCTCCTATTCAAACCACCACATCTTCTTTGGGGGCCTTTCCTAAAACCTCCTTTCTACATGGCATTTACCTGTGAAATTCTTATAGAATTTCTTAAATTATCCTGTTTTCTTTCTTGTTTAACTGTGTGATTTTCATATTTTAGTAGCTAACATAAACATACTTTTGGGAGAAGGGGAAGAAAATATTCCTTATACTTAGAAGATTTCTCTATAGGAATAGGAAATCTAATGCTGGACACACACACACACACACACACACACACACACACACACACACACACACAGCCCTGAATGTGGAATGTATCTTGCAGGATATTAGTGTTTTCAGTACTACAACTTCTGAAGGTTTGGTGAGAGAGCATAAGATGATCCACAGATTCCAAACAGTACATTCTTTGAAAAGTAGCTTAAGTGATATTGGAAATTTCTTGAGAAACTAAGTGCCCTGATTATGGACATTTCTCATGTATTGTAGGGTGAGGGCATTGGTAACATTTTTCCCCTTCAGGGTGTTACTGAAATAGTAGGTGACTAAAAGAATAAAGGTAAAAACAAATAGAAAATTTCAATATGAGAAAATTAAACCTTTTATTAATACATTTCAGTAGTAAAATTAATAAGCTCTTTGGAAGATTAAGGCCAGAGGATCATGAGTTGAGCAGGCTGCTTTTCTGATCTGTCTGAATTCAGAGTTGATCTTTTGTACTTTTGAGACCTCTAAGGTCTGTAATCCCCAAGTAGAATTCCTGGGCTAGGTCAAACCTCTGTTTGGTAACAAAAGTGAAGAAATGACCACAGTGTCCCATACCTAGAGTAAGAGAGTTACTTCTCTGTGTGCTCTCAGGAGTGACCGTTGTCTGACATGATAACTTTGTTGCATTTCATCTGTTGCAACCACAGCTGTAGATGTTCACAACCATCAGCAGCTGAGCTCTCCTTTACCCCCAACAGAGTTCGGGCTTCTCCACCAGTGTGCAGGACCAGAAGATCGCAAACATGTTTGAATTGTCCTTACCCTTCCGCCAGCAGCACTACCTGGCAGGCCTGGTGCTGACGGAGCTCGCACTCATTCTAGACCCCGATGCGGAAGGGTGAGTACCTGTTTCATATGGGGGAAGTCCGTTGGTGTGGACAGTGGGACTGATCCTGCCAAGATTGTAAGTAATACTGTTTCTGCTTCTGTCTTCTCCAAGGTCCATATACTCCTTACTTCTGTAAGCACTACTTTCAGGGATGGTGTTCATATTTTATGCAATCTCCTCTGAATTGGAGACTTATCGACACAGATGGTAGTATATCAATCATGCTTCATGCCATAGCATTTTTCTAGTAATACAAGAAACAGTTGTGTGTATTAGTATATGGCTATTTATTAAAATACAGTAGGCATGGGGCTGGAGAGATGGCTCAACAGTTAAGAGCACTGACTGCTCTTCCAGAGTTCAATTCCCAGCAGCCACATGGTGGATCACAACCATCTGTACTGGGATCTGATGTCCTCCTCCAGTGTGTCTGAAGACAGCTACGTATACATAAAATAAAACTTAAAGAAATACAGTAGGCACTTTTCAGTGAAGGAAAATAGACTAATTTTCTTTAATTCCTTGTGAGAAAATTTATAATTTCGATCCTACTATGTAGCGTTTTATCTTAAAACGTACCCTATCTTTTTAAAATGTCTGCTGTTAGAGGATTTTTGGAAATTGTTATAAGGAAAAATACCATCTGATTTTAATTTATGAAATGCCTTGGTATCTTCTGGGATAGCAGCCCTGATGAATGGTACCTGTCTTAGCAGCTAGGTTCATGTCTGCTTGACAGCCTGATATGACACTAGCCTGAATTCTTAGCTGTTTGGAAGGCTAAGGGTACTGAGTTTGAGGACATGCTGGGCAGCATAACAAGACATCTCCTGTGTAAGAACAAGAGACCAGAGAAGTGGCTTAGTGTTTAAAGAGTATACCTGCCCCTCTGGACCACCAGAGATCAGTGCCTCACACTGATATCAGGGCTTCACTGCTGCCATTAGGTAGCTCCAGATCTGTCATCTCTGCTCCTCTCTGAGGAAACCTGCATTCCTCTGTTCATCCACACACACACACACACACACACACACACACTAATTAAGATAAAAGGTAAGTATTGTAGAAATAAAATTGTATAATTATGATTCATTTGGGTAAAAAAATTGTTTTTGAAACTCTGATTACTTTAGGTTTACTCTGAAGTTAAGTGTCGTACAACAAGAGGTTCAGGAAACAAAAACATGCAGCCTTAAACAGGCTTTTAATGGATGTTTAATCTGCTTAAGTGATTAAAGAAAAAGTATATTCATAAAATCCTTAGTAATATGTTAGAGACATAGTTGATACTGAAAAAATTTTAAAAGGCCAGACTGTCTGCAAATGAAAGATTAGTATTTTTAAAATAATGAGAACCTACATGAGGAATATGTCTTAAAGCAGCAGTTCTCACCAGGACCATGGGATTCTGAAGGTGTTCTGTGGGCTCCAGGTAGAATAGAGGTTTGTGTAGACTCTGTACAGGGAGAAAAGGTTAAATGGCTGAGACTGTACCTGCCAGTTCTGTCTGCAAGTACTTTCATGTCTTACCATTGGACAGAAAGTTTAATGTCATTTGAAGATAATTAAAGGTGTACAATTTTGAGAAGATACTGTATAATTTTTTTCAGGCATACTTGCTTTCCTTAATAGTTGGTGTACTCAGGCTTTTGAGCTATATAGTTAATGCCTGTTGCTTATTTACTGGGCCGGGCTCATCTGATAGGTCCTCAAGGAATTAAATCAGGCCAGGTTGGGGCTTTGGCAACTTTATTGAAAGTAATAGGTCTTTTTCTAAAAAATATAATGGCAGTTTCCAAGGTCAATTTGTAGTTGCCAGGATACAATGTTTGCAAGTTACACAAAATACACAAGATTAAATGTCTAAGACTAACTGTGTTGTCAACTGTCCGTGCTTCCTTGATTTCCATGGGAACATGCAGAGAAACACAAGGAGGCCTGCATGCTTCACTGCTTGAGGGAATACATGATTTTCTCAGGAACTGGAAGTACATTGTGCCTCAGGAGCCATGGATTCTAATCTGAAAAACCTATGACGCATGCCTCTGAAGGCACCAACTCCGTGATTCCTCCTTGCAAGTTACATTTCCAGTGTTTTCACTTGGTCAGGACAGCTTTAGTTGTAAGAAACTGAAAATTTCCCTTCAAACTGGCTTTATTCATCTCTGAAAGAGTTCAGTCTTTAACTCACTGGTTTCATCGTGGTCACTGTACAGGAATAGTCACTTCTCCTTTACTACAGAGTGATTTGCACAGTCAGGTTCTTTTTTAGCTGCTCCAGGGAGAGAGAGTGAATGAATTCCTTTTTTCATGCAAATGTAAAGCTTTTCCTTAGGCTGATTAGTGTCAGCTAGCCATTCCGATGGATCTAGTACCCAAAGCTGTGCAGAATGTTGGATGGATGAAGTTAGTTGTAATCACATGACCTCATACCCACCACGGATTGTCTGCTGCGGTGCACATGATGATGTACTGTGTGCACGGATTGTCTGCTGCGGTGCACATGATGATGTGCTGTGTGCTAAGCGCTGTCTGTTACTGTCAGGCTTTCTCCATTGAGGAAGGTCATGACTTAATAAAAGGTTGTCTCATTGCAGACTGTCACAAATGAACTTGTTAACTTGTCATTTGAAGGGGCTGATTTAGCCAGAGTTTGATGCTGACACTGGAGACAGACAACCACTGAGCCATAGGGGAACACAGTTTTAGTTGAATTAGGATGAAGGACTGGGAAATGCATGCTTTCTAGGTTTCAGAAGTATCTTAAAGAAGGGATATGCAATTTTTGTAATGTTTCTTTTCCATGCTGGTATTCAATTCTATTAAAATGGTTTTATATGTAAGAATATAAGGATTATGAAGGAATCCATTACTGACTCTTGTCTTTGGTTCTTGGTCAAGTTCCAGGAATGATGTATTACTGGTCACTCTTGTGTGCTGACATTGTAGAGCACACTGGCTTACAGCCCTGGCTGTTACTCTAGCTCTTGTTTGTTCTTCCTTTTCTTGGTCTTTCCTCTGCCCACTCCATTGCAAATTCTGTAGCTCTCCAACAAGTTCAATCACTTTTTTGCCCAGCCTTGCTTCTGCTGGAGCTAATGATGCTTCCTTCTTATGTCTCTAAAATCATTTCGACACAATAGACTGAATAGTCTTTTAAGATTATGTCTTGGCCTTGCTTAAAATTATCCTCCCTCCCTTCCTGTAGCTTAAATACCACTTACAATAGAAACCAGACTTTTAACAATAGTCCTCAAAGTCCTGACCTGCTATTGTCTCTTTTTAAAATGGACCAAGTTCCTTCATACATTTAAGCCTTGACATTTACATTTTTCTCTGCCCAAAGCAGTGTTTGAGTGACCGAGGGTCTTCCCGTAGCCATTCCTGCGTACAGTTTCTCGGGTCTTCTCTCAAAGCAAGATATTCCTGTTGAGGCTTTCATTGCCTGTTAACTTACAGTCCTGCCGCCCTCACTGCAGTCAAACTGAGCCATGCAGCCCTTCTGCAGACTGCGTCCCTGAGGGAGCCGAAGCTAGAGAGAAGACACCTGTGTGTGCTGCATTCCTAAAGCTTTAGATTTGTCTAAGGTTCTCCTAGTGACTAGTTTCAGTCTTCTAAGTGTCCACCTTTTAGGTTTAATGTAACAACTTCACTTCTACATTTGAGTTTCAGTAATTGAATTTTTGGTCTAAAACCATGCTTGACTGACCCTCAGATGGTCATACACCCGGTTACAGTCTTATAGGTCTAGACAAAGATACTGGGCAAGATTCATTGCCAGACCTACTAGGGGAGTACTTGTCCTTTGACTTCATCTGCTTGCTTAGTAATGAGAATCATTCCTTGATTAGCAGTAAGATGTTCTATAATTAGTCAAAAATACACTTGTTACAAACTTGCCTTACAGCTGGAAAGTTGATCTGGAAATAGTCTAATAGACCCGTTGCTGTGATAAAACACCACGACCAAACACAGCTTGGAAAGGCGACGGTTTGTTTGGCTCCATGTCCAGACCACAGTCCGTCATGAATGGAAGTCAGGGCAGGAATCAAGAGGCAGGAGCTGACGCAGAGGTTGTGGAGGAGTGCTACCTACAGCCTTATTCCATAGCTTGCTCAGTTTGCTTTCTTATCACACCCAGCCCAGGGGTGGCACCTGCTTAAGTGAGCCGAGCCTTCCACATCAATTAAAAAAAAACAAAAAGCCCCATAGACATGCCTGCAAGCCATAACTAACCAAACATAGCTGTACTGTGATTAAATGTTAATTTTGTAGAACGTAACTTTTTGAAAGATGAGAAGATTTATTCTTTTTATATTACTGTCTACAATATGGCAAAAACCATTTGTGTGTGTGTGTGTGTGTGTGTGTGTGTGTGTCTCTTTTCCTCTGGCTAAAGTAAACTTCCTAAGAGCAAGCACAGAATCTTAATTCAGAGCACAAGAATGAGGTAGGAGCTGGAGCCAGAGCTCAGTGGGAGCATGTGTGTGGCGTGCACGCACTCTGGACTCCGTCATCGGCACTTAGTGTTGTACGTGTGTATATGATACTTTTGTGTGATTGAGTAATCAAATGCGTGAAATGGCTTCCTGAAAACAGAGTCTAGATAGTCAGGGCGCTGATAGACATGCTGAGAGGGTTGCAGAGCCTTTCCAGGCTCGAATCCTGGTGAGAATGGAAACAGCAGAGGCCCAGAAGCTGGATCTGGGAACCCCTAGGCTCAAGCTAATTAAATGCAGAAGGTCACATTTTGGCAGTGGCAGGTGTTGGGGTAAGGCTATGAAGGTAGGAGAGGAGCTTGTTGGGAAGAAGGTGTGTGTGTGTAAAGCTCCTGTTGAAGTTGTAAAAACTCAGCATTGGGCTTGACCTCTCGGGGAGTGTGTAAACTTGGGAGCAGTTGGAAGAGCAGCAACAGGGAGTCAGGAGTCTGTGAAAGTGCTTCCAACGGGGTTTGAACATAGGCTTTATAAATAACCTATAATTAAAATTAAGATCAGCTTTTAAAACAGGAACGGCTTGTTTGAGGCAGGAATTAGGTCAGGATGGTTATTGAAATTGTTAAAGGAAAATAGATGGGCTTTACTGACTACATGGGGAGAACATTTTCTGAGACAAAAAAAGAAAAAAAAAAAGAGAGGATTGTTTGTCTTAGGGATTTCTTGCTGTGATGAAACACCATGACCAGAGGAAGTTGGGAAGGAAAGGGTTTATTTGCTTTACACTGCCAGGTCACAGCATCACTAAAGGAAGCCAGGACTGGAACTCAAGCAATTCAGGAGCTGATGCAAAGGCCATGGAAAGATGTTACTTACTGGCTTGCTTCCCCTGGCTTGCTCAGCTTTCTTATAACCCAGGTCTACCAGCCCAGGGATGGCACCACCCACAATGGGCTGGGCCCTCCCCTTGATCACTAGTTGAGAAAATGCTCATGGAGGCATTTGCCCAACTGAGGCTCCTCTCTCTGTAATAACTCCATCTGTGTCAAGTTGACACAAAAAAATCAGCCAGTACAATGGGTATATTTGGGCTTGGGAGAGATGGCTCAGCTAAAAGTATTTCCTGTTTTTGCAGAGGACCTGAGTTTTGTTCCTAACACTCATGTTGTATGGCTCACAACCACCTGTAACTCCAGCTCCAAGGGATCTGATGCCCCCTGCTGGCCTTCATGCCTACCCTTCACAGTCACATTTACACATACACATAAATTAAAACAAACAAAACCTCATTTAGACGAGATGAGCATGTTTAAAAGATTTGGCCAGAGCAGGCCCAAAGCAGCCATTCTTTGCTAAGAGAAGCTCTTGCTGGTGAGTTCTCCTGTGAGGACAGGTGTAGAGGCTGCTGTGTGCTACAGGGGAAGGGCTGGTTGGAGTGTGTCCTCTGTAACCAGGATGGTTTGTGTAGTCCAAGTGCCTCAGTCTGTAGAGAGGACAAGGGAGTGAAGAGGGTAGGAACCTTTGTTAAGAGTCCTCTGCTAGGGTAGAGAAATCAGAAGGACCTAAGTAAGGCACACAAACAAAGACGTTGTGTTAAAAAGATCAATGTCAAAAGAGACCCAACCTACTGATTATAAGTCATCTGTTGATAGAGGACTTTTCTAATAGAGGCAGGGGAGGTAGCTCCATTCTCTCAGCAAGAGGGATGCCATTCAGGCATGAGGAGCTGAGTTCTGGTTCCAGCAACCACAGGAAAAGCTGGCAAAGCAGCGTGGCGAGCAATCCCAGCTCTGAGAAGGTGGAAACAGGAGAATTCCTACAGCTCACTGGCCAGCTGACCTTGCCACGTTGGTAACTTTGGGGTCAGTGAGAAACCTTGTGTCAAAAAATAAAATAGAAAACAATTAAGGAAAACATTTGATGTCTATCTCTAATCTCTACACATCTACATCTTATATGAACACTCATGCCTCACACATAATCATAACACACACACACACAAGATTCACACTTACCATGCACACTCATGATTCACCCTAATACACACTCATGATACATCCACACATACTCATGACTTATCTACACACACTCCTGACACACTCATACACTTATATGGCTCATCTATACATACTTATGACTCACACTCATGACACATGCACACACTCATGACACACTCATATACACTTGTGGCTCATCCACATACATGACTCACACATGCACATGTGGTTTGCATGTACAGGTTTCCTTACACATGCATACAAAGAGTTGTGTATATACTTGGCACAATAAAATAAAATAGAGGAAGTAATGTGTTTTTAATAAATGTGAACAGTGTGCAGTGTGTAACATTAGGTTCACACATGACAAATTTTAGAATGTTTTTATTGGCAGAAATGAAGTTCCATAGCCAATAAACACTCCAGTCCCTGTCAAATGACCATCCTGTCTTTTCTTTGGCTTTGTTTGTATCTCCTAGATGTTTAGGTGTCTTGTAGGAACAGAGTCACATAGTATTTGTATTTCTCTACATCATTTCTTTCATTCAGCATATTTTTTCACGGTTCTACTTCAGAATTGTTACTTCAGAGCCAGTGAGATGGCTCAGCAGATAAAGTGGATTCCATGTAAGCTGATGACCTAAGTCCTGTCCCCAGCTCCACCCACGAAACGGTGAAAGGAGCAAACTGACACCGTCCTCTAACCACACGTCACCACGGCACACGTGCAGCCCCCACTTCATTACACATGATGATAATATTTAAATTTTCATTGAAATTGGTACCGTGTGTGCTCTTGTGTTCCTTGTCAATCAAAACACTGGTATAGAGTTAATCAAAAAGTTTACTTTTTAGAGGATGGGTTGGGTGCTTCCTTCTCTACCATATTTACTTTATACCATTTTCAAATTTATGCATTTTACATACTTTAATGTGAACTTTATAGGAATAAATACACAAGAATATAGCTGGTAACTGGCTCCACGTGGTGGCACATACCTTTACTTCCAGCACGTGGGAGTCAGAGGCAGCTGGATCTTTATGAGTTTGAGGCCAGCCCAGTCTAAAGAGTGAGTTCTAGGACAGCCAGGGTTGTACAAAGAAATCCTGTATGGAAGACCCCCTGCCCAAAATTATATCTGGCAAAAATTAAGGAAAGGAATTAAACAAGGTTGGTCAAGTGTTTTTCCTTACTCTTTGTTTGGATGATATTACTAATCTCTGTGACTTATTGCTGCTTTTTCTTCATCTCTCTTTTTTTAAATAGACTATTTGGATTGCATAAGAAAGTCATTAATATGGTACACAACTTACTGTCCAGTCACGACTCCGACCCACGGTACTCTGACCCTCAGATAAAGGCTCGGGTGGCGATGTTGTACCTTCCTCTGATTGGTATTATCATGGAAACTGTCCCTCAGCTGTATGATTTTACAGGTAATAGAATTAACAGAGTTTTCAAAGCTTGTTATCTAAAAGTTGTAGAAAATGTTTTTAAGGTTAGCATATATTAAGGAACTAGATCCTGGGGCTGGAGAGAGGCTCAGTGGTTAAATGCACTGCTGCTCTTGCAGAGGTCTGCAGTCCGATTTCCAGTACTCACGTGGTGGCTCACAGCCAGTGACTGCAGGTCTAGGGGCTCCTCCCCTTCACTCTTCTGCCTTCTGTGGTACCAGGCGTGTTCAAGGTTCACATGCAGATGCAGGCAAAACACACATACATAGAAAAATGTGAAAATAATTTTTATGTTATTTCTAAAATGCAGCCCTATCAAAATAAATTGTAAATAACCATACTTAACAATGCTGTTAAAAAGTTCTAAGTATTTGAGGAGATTCACTATAAGATTCCCTTAAGGAGATTTTAGGATGAATTTTAAATTATGAGTGTATAGCAGTTTGTACCTACCTTTTAGAAAATATAAATATGTTTATATGCATGTGTACTATGCTTATTAAGAGAGAATAGTTCTTGACTTCTGTCTACTGCCCTTATCACCAGTTTAATTCATAGAGGTGTGTCGAATTAATGTTCTCCTGCATATCAAGAATTGTGTTTATTCCAAGTTAGCATCTTGAGACTACGCTGTTCCTTAAAAACTAGAACCTACAAAGTTTTGTTCATCTTATTTTGACTATTTAGAAGATAATTAAATCACCTGGGGATCCATCCCATATGCAGCCACTAAACCCATGCACTATTGCTGATGCCAAGAAGTGCTTACTGGCAGGAACCAGATAGGGATGCCTCCTTAGAGGCTCTGCCAGAGTCATACTGATACAGAGGAGGATGGTTGTATCTCAGACTGAATATGGGGACCCCAGTGAAGGAGCTAGAGAAGGGACTGAAGGAGCTGAAAGGGTCTGCAACCCCATGGGAAGAACAAAATTATCAACTAACCAAACCCACCACAGCTCCCAGGGACTAAAACACCAACCAATGAGTTCGCATGGAAAGACCCATGGCTCAAGGTACGTATGCAGCAGAGGACAGCAGTGTCTGGCATCAATGACAGGAGAGGCCTTTGGTCCAGCGAAGGCCTATTTTCCCAGTGTAGGGAAATGCCCAGGTGCTGAGGTGGGAGAGGGTGGTTGGGAGAGGGAGCACCTTCATGGAGGCAATGGGAGGGGAGGGGGCATGGGACTGGAGGAAAGGGGATAGCATCTGAAATGTAAATACAGAGAATATATAATTAGAAAAAAAGAAAGTACTTAAAGGTACAGTTTGGATTATAACAATATTTAACTAGCAATTAGCCTGATAAAGTAGTTCCAGTTTAATGAAATCAAAAACATTTCCTGGATACATGGTAATGTTAGGGAATAAAGGAGACTGGTGAAGTCTAACCTCCCTGGGTTTGGATCACTGAATTGTTTCCTGAATGAAGGCAGAAAAGTTCATGCAGTTAGATCTCTCTTTGTAACTACTCAGTTCAGCTTTCCAATAGAAAGTACAACAGTAGAACTGAGTTAGTGTTTTAATGCTTAAAAAGAAATGAATCTTGATAAAACGTTGATAGTGTCTTAAAACATATGGTTTAAACTGAAAAAAGTTTTAAGGTTTGCTACCATTTGAAAAAAACAAGATACATAGTTTAAAAATTATATGATGAATGATAAAATATAGATAAAAGACTTGAAAAGCTATTTCTACCATAGTGTATCTAAATCTATTATGAAAAAATAAAATTGATTTTAAAAATAGACACAGTATGTATACTTGGCAGCAAAAGACATAAATAAATATAAATGCAGCATTAAAACAACAGCATCAATTAGTTCTGACTCATACTGTACTATATGTGTATTACCATAGTAACAATACAGCTGTCTCCTGTGGCTATTACAGTGAGCTAATGTGTCTAAAGTATCTAATGTACTATGCGCTAATCGCCTCTGCTTAGGATGTTCTTACTGTTTCAGTGTCTGTAAGGCTGCCACTCAGCCAGAGGAGTAGGAGTTGAGTCTGGGAGAGTAAAAATCACCTGTGTTGTCCAAGAGTCAGCTGGATGTGTGAGGTGATGTCTCTCTCTTAAAGAGAGCAGGAAAGGAGGGACACTAGGCAAGGAGTGCATGCCTGACAACTGTTCGCTGACCTGAAGTTTTCTTCCTTTCCCTTCAGAAACACACAGTCAACGAGGAAGGCCAATCTGTACAGCCCCTGACGACTATGAGAGCGAGAATGGAAGCATGATAAGCCAGACGGTAGCCATGGCAATTGCAGGAACCTCTGTCCCTCAGCTAACAAGACCTGGCAGTTTTCTCCTCACATCAACGGTAAAGTGAACCTCTTATAAAAATTGGAGGTTTTGTTTTATTTCTATAGACTACCAGATATATGCAAAGAGGTCCAGTGCTAAGGTTGTTGTATTATCCGGTGCAGAGGTATTCTGCATTCTGTGAAAAATATAAACATTGCCAGAATAGTATGTGCCACGGACAAAGTTTTTTGAAAACTGTTATCCTTGAGGCATACAGGATGCAAACTTGTGTTTTGTCATTCAGAACTTTATAAAACACGTTTTTCAGCTGTAAACATTCAATGGAAAAAGGACAGCCTCTTTAACAAATGGTGTTGGTCCAACTGGTACTCAGCATGCAGAAGAATGAAAATAGACTCTTTCTTATCTCCTTGTAAAAAGCTCAGGAGCAAGTAGATCAAAGGTCTCCACACTCCACATTAAACCAGGCACACTGAAACTATTAGAAGAGAAAGTGGGGAAAAGCTTAGAACACATAGGCACAGGAGAATATTTCCTGAACAGAACACCAATGGCTTAGGCTCTAAGATCAAGGATTGATAAATGGGACTTAATGAGATTGCAAAGTTTCTGTAAGGTTAAGAACACAGTCAAGAAAACAAAATGGCAGCCAACAGATTGGGAAAAGATCTTTACCAACCCCACCTCTATATAGAGGCCTAATATCCAAGGTATACAAAGAACTCAAGAAGTTAGACACCAGAGAATCAAACAACCCTATTAAAAAATGGGGTACAGAGCTAAACAAAAAGTTCTCAATTGAGTAATATCGAATAGCGGAGAAGCTTCTAAGGAAGTTCTTGACATCCTTAGCCATCAGGGAAATGCAAATCAAAATAACCCTGAGATTCCACCTCACACCAGTCAGAATGGCCAAGATCCAAAACTCAGATGACAGCAGATGCTGGTGAAGATGCGGAGAAAGAGGAACACTTCTCTACTGTTGGTGGGGTTGTAAACTGATACAACCACTCTGGAAATCAGTCTGGTGGTTCCTCATAAAATTGGACATAGTACTACCTGAAGACCCAGCCTTCCCACTCCTGGGCATATATCCCAGAGACGCTCCAACATACAACAAAGACACATGCACTACAACGTTCATAACAGCCAGAAGCTGGATGAACCCAGATGTCCTTCAGTAGATGAATGGATACAAAAATTGTGGTACATTTACACAATGGAGTACTACTCAGCTATCAGAAACAATGTCTTTATGACATTCTTAAGAAAATGGATACGTCTAGAGAATATCATCCTGAGTGAGGTAATCTTGTAACAAAAGAACAGACATAATATGCAGTCACTGATAATTGGTTACTAACCCCTGAAATCTCTGAACACTCCAGAAACAACTCACAGACTATGTGAAGTTCAAGAAAACCAAAGGCCAAAAAAAAAAAAAAAAAGAAAGAAAGAAAAAGAAAAACCATGATGCTTAATCTTTATACAACTCTGACTATTTCCAGGTGACATCCTGTTTTACAGCTACTTTATGCTCATTGTAACTAGTAAGATTTTAAGGCAATCAAACCTTTAAAAAAAATCAAGTACTGACAAAAATGTAATCATATACTTTTATGCAAAAATGCTTAAAATCTGTACATTTATCTTTGTTTTTTAAAATAAAGTTGTTCAATTAAAAAAATAAATAAAACACCTTTTTTCTTCTTTTTTTCCTTACAACTTATTTTTTTTAACAAAGAGATACATGTACAGATTTTTAAAAGCATTTGGCATAAAACTATATGAATATATTTTTGTCAGTACTTGATTTGTTTTAAAGGTTTGATACTATACATTGAAATCTTACTAGTTACCATAAGCATAAAGTACATGTAAAACAAAATGAAACATGGAAATAGTCAAAGTTTTCTTGGTGTGTATAGATTAAACATAATGATTTTTAACTACCAAAAATTGCCACAAGGCTATCTTCTTAGCTCTTGAGTTATTAATGATTTATGGTCTAGGTGTACCCCACTCTGTGTGGGTGCTATACACTTGTTGGGTTTTTTTGTTGTTGTTGTTTTTTGTTTTTGCTTATTTTTGTTTTTGTCTGTTTTTTTCCTAAGAAGGACTGAGGCTTCCACTTTTTGCCCCCCCCCTTTTTTTTTTTGAGTTTCATGATCTGTGAGTTGTTTCTTGGGTATTCAGAACTTTCTGGGGCTAGTATCCAATTATCAGTAACTGCATATTATGTCTGTTCTTGTGTGACTGGGTTACCTCACTCAGGATGATAGTCTCTTAATGCATCCATTTTCCTAGGAATTTCATAAATTCATTGTTTCTAATAGTTGAGTAGCACTCCATTGTGTAAATATACCACAGTTTCTGTATCCATTCATCTGTTGAAGGACATCTGGTTCTTTCCAGCTTCTGACTATTATAAATACATTGCTGTGAACATGGTGGAACATGTGTCCTTATATGCTGGAGCATCTCTGGGGAATATGCCCAGAAGTGGAATAACTGGGTCTTCAGGTAGTATGTCCAATTTTCTGAGGAAGAGTAATTGTACCAGCTTACAACCCCACTAACAGTGGAGGAGTATTCCTCTGGAGCATCTGCTGTCATTTGATTGATCTTAGCCATTCTGACTGGTGTGAGGTGGAATCTCAGGGTTGTTTTGATTTGCATTTCCCTGATGACTAGGGATATTGAGCACTTCCTTAGATGCTTCTCAGCCATTCGATATTCCTCATTGAGAATTCTTTGTTTAGTCCTGTATCCCATATTTAAAAGGATTGTTTGTTTCTCTTGAGCCTTAACTTATTGAGTTCTTTGTATATATTGGATATTAGACCTCTATCAGATGTGGGATTGGTGAAGATCTTTTCCCACTTTGTTGACTGCTGTTCTCTTTTCTTGACAGTGTCCTTAGGCGCACAGAAACTTTGCAATCTCATTAAGTCCCATTTATCAATCCTTGATCTTAGAGCACAAGCCATTGGTGTTCTGTTCAGGAAATTTTCTCCTGTGCCTATGTGTTCTAAGCTTTTCCCTACATTCTCTTCTAATAGTTTCAGTGTATCTGGTTTAATGTGGATCTTTGATTCACTTGCACTTGAACTTTTTACAAGGAGATAAGAAAGGGTCTATTTTCATTCTTCTGCATGCTGAGTGCCAGTTGAGCCAGCACCATTTGTTGAAGAGGCTGTCCTTTTTCCATTGAATGTTTTCAGCTCCTTTGTCAAAATCCATATGTGAGAAAGTTCATTTCTGGATCTTCTGTTCTGTTCAATTGATCTACCTGCCTATCTCTGTACCAGTACCATTCAGTTTTAAACACAATTGCTTTGTAATATAGCTTGAGGTCAAGGATGGTGATTCCTGCAGAAGTTTTCTTGTTGTTGAGGATGGATTTCGCTATTCTAGGTTTTATTTGTCATTCCAGATGAAATTGCACATTGCTCTTTCCAACTCTATGAAGAGTTGAGTTGGAATTTTGCTGGGGATTGCATTGAATCTGTAGATTGCTTTTGGTAAGATGGCCATTTTTACAATGTTGATCCTTCCAATCCTTGAGCATGGGAGATATTTCCATCTTCTGAGATCTTTCTCGATTTCTTTCTTCAGGGGTTTGAAGTTCTTGTCATACAGGTCCTTCACTTGCTTAGTTAGAGTTACACCAAGGTATTTCATATTGTATGTGACTCTTGTGAAGGGTATCTTTTCCCTAATTTCTTTCTCCACATGTTTGTCCTTTGAGTAGAGGAAGGCTACTGATTTGTTTGAGATAACTTTTTATCCAGCCATTTTGCTGAAGTTGTTTATCAGCTGTAAAAATTCTCTGGTGGAATTTTTGGGGTCACTTAAATTACTATCATGTCATCTGAATATAGTGATATTTTGCCTTCTTTCTTTTCGATTTGTATCCTTTTGATTTCCTTTTGCTGTCTAATTGCTCTGGCCAGGACTTCCAGTACTATGTTGAATAGGTAGGGGGAGAGTGGGCAGCCTTGTCTAGTCCCTGAATTAGTGGGATTGCTTCAAGTTTCTTACCAGTTAGTTTGATGTTAGCTATTGGTTTGCTGTATATTGATTTTATTATGTTTAGGTATGGGCCTTTGATTCCTGCTCTTTCCAAGACTTTTAACATGAAGGGATGTTGAATTTTGTCAAATGCTTTCTCAGCATTTAGTGAGATGACCATGTGGTTTTTTTTCTTTGAGTTTATTTATATGGTGGATTATGTTGATGGATTTCCATATATTAAATCATCCCTGCATCTCAGGGATGTAGTAAATGATCGTTTTGATGTGTTCTTGGATTCTGTTTGCAAAAATTTTATTGAGTTTTTATTGAGTTGCATCAATGTCCATAAGTGAGATTGGTCTGAAGTTCTCTTTCCTGGTAGGATCTTTGTGTGGTGTAGGAATGACAGTTATTGTGGCGTCGAAGAATGATTTGGGTAGTGTTCCATCTGACTCTATTTTGTGGAATAGTTTGGAGAGTATTGGTATTAGGTCATCAATAAATATCTGATAGAATTCTGCACTGAACCCATCTGGTCCTGGGCTTTTTTTTGGTTGGGAGGCTTTTGATGACTGCTTCTATTTCTTTAGGTGTTATGGGATTGTTTAGGTGGTTTACCTGGTCCTGGTTTAACTTTAGTATTTGGTATCTGTCTTGAAATTTATCCATTTTCTCCAGATTTTCCAGCTTTGTTGAGTATAAGCTTTTATAGTAGGATCTGATGATTTCTTGAATTTCCTCAGTTTCAGTTGTTATGTCTCCACTTTCATTTCTGATTTTGTTAATTTGGATACTCTCTCTTTGCCCTCTAGTTAGTCTGGCTAAGAGTTGATCAATCTTCTTAATTTTCTCAAAGAACCAGCTTCTGGTTTTGTTGATTTTTTTGGAATGGTTCTTTTTGTTTCTACTTGGTTAATTTCTGCTCTGAGTTTGATTATTTCTTAACATCTACTCCTCTTGGGTGTTTCTGCTTCGTTTTGTTCTAGGACTTTCAATTGTGCTGTCAGGTTGCTAGTGTATGTTCTCTCCAGTTTTTTTTTTTTTTTTTTTTTTTTTTGGAGGCACTCAGAGCTATGAGTTTTCCTCTCAGTGCTGCTTTCATTGCATCCCATAGGTTTGGCTATGTTGTGCTTTAATTTTCATTAAATTCTAGAAAATCCTTAATTTCTTTCTTTATTTCTCTTTTGACCCTGCTATCATTGAGTAGAGCATTGTCCAGCTTCCATGTGTATGTGGGCTTTTTGTTGTTTTTGTTGTTATTAAAGACCAGCCTTAGTCCATGGTGGTCTGAAAGGATGCATGGGAGTATTTTAATCTTCTTATATTATTGAGGCTCGTTTTGTGACCGAGTATATGGTCAGTTTTGGAAAAGGTACCGTGAGGTGCTTAGAAGAAGGTGTATTCTTTTGTTTTAGGATGAAATGTTCTGTAGATGTCTGTTAATTCCAATTGGTTCATGACCTCTGTTAGTTTCATTGCATCTTTGTTCAGTTTCTGCTTCCATGATCTGTCCACTGATGAGAGTGGGGTGTTGAAGTCTCCCACTATTATTGTGTGTGGTGCAATGTATGTTTTGAGCTTTAGTAGGGTTTGTTTTATGAATATGGGTACTTTTTTATTTGAAGCATACATGTTAAGAATTGAGAATTCATCCTGATGCATTTTCCCTGTAATGAGTAAAAAGTGTTTTTCTTTATCTTTTTTGATAACTTTTGACTGAAAATCTACTTTATTTGATATTAGCATGGCTACCTCAGCTTGTTTCTTGGGGTTGTTTGCTTTGAAGGTTTTTTTCCCAGCCTTTTACTCTGAGATAGTGTCTGTCTTTGTCTCTGAGATGAGTTTCCTATATGCAGCAAAATGCTGGATTCTGTTTATGTATCCAGTCTGATAGTTTATATCTCTTTATCGGGGAATTGAGTCCATTTATGTTAACAGATATTAAGGAATAGTGGTTGCTGTTTCCTGCTATTTTTGCTTTTAGAGGTAAAATTATGTATGTGTCTTTCTTCTTTTGGTTTTTTTGCTTAGTTATTTTCTTCTTCTTCTTCTTCTTCTTCTTCTTCTTCTTCTTCTTCTTCTTCTTCTTCTTCTTCTTCTTCTTCTTTTTTTTTTTTTTTAGGATGTAGTTTCCCTGCTCGTTTTGGGTTTTCCATCTATTATTCTCTGTTGGTCTCAGTTTGTGTTTAGATATTGTGTAAATTTAGTTTTGTCCTAGAATATCTTGGTCCCTCCATCTATGGTGATTGAGAGTTTTGCTGGGTATAGCAGTCTGGGCTGACATTTGTGTTCTCTTAGGGTCTGAATGATGTCTGTCCAGGATCTTCTAGCTTTCATAGTCTCTGTTTAGAAGTTGTGTGTAATTTTGATTGTTTATATGTTACCTTACCTTTTCCCTTTATGGCTTTTAGTATTCTTTCTTTATTTTGAACACTTGGTGTTTTGTCTATTATGTGTCGGGAGGAATTTCTTTTCTGGTCCACACTATTTGGAGTTCTGTAGCCTTCTTTTATGCTCATGGTCATCTCATTCTTCTACAATTTTGTTGAAGATATTTACTGTGCCTTTAGTTGGTATTCTTCTCCCTCTTATATTCCTGTTAACCTTAGGTTTGGTCTTCTCATGTGTCCTGGATCTCCCGTACATTTTGGGTTAGGAGCTTTTTGGTTTTTGCATCTCCTCTGACTGTTTTGTCTATGTTTTCTATGTTGTTTTTGGTGCCTAAGATTCTCTCTTCCATCTCTTGTAGTCTGTTGGTGATGCTTGCATCTGTGACTCCTGAATTCTTTTTTAAGTTTTCTATCTCCTGGGTTGTCTCTTTTTGTGTTTTCTTTATTGTTTCTATTTCCATTTTCAATTTCTTCAGCTGTTTCATTGTGTTTTCCTGTAGTTCTTTGAGTGTTTTTTGTGTTTCCTCTTTAAGAGCTTCTATTTGTTTATGTGTGTCCTCCTGTGATTGTTTAAGGGAGTTATTCACTCTCTTCTCGAAGATCTCCATCATCATCGTGAAGTATGATTTCAGGTCTGAATCTTCTTTTTGTGGAGTATTTGGCATCCACTACTTGCTGTGGTAGGAGAGCTGGGTTCTGATGTCACCAGGTTGTCTTGTTTTCCATTGCTTAAGTTCTTTCGTTTTCATCTTGCCATCTTGTCATCTGTGATTATTTGTGGTCTTGTTGTCAGTGACTGGTACCTGTCTCTCCTGTGGATCTGAGGGCCCGTGGGGTCAGGAAGAAAATTGCTTCTGAGTGTTTGGCTTTTTGTGGGCAAGCAGTGAGTTCTGGTGGCAGTGACTCAGCTCTGTCTTTGTGGGCCCAGGTGTGGAAGCTCTTGCGAGGCGCTTCTGGGTGCTCAGCCCTGTGCCCACAGGTCCTGAGTACTATTGTCGGAGACCTGGCTCTTTCTCTAGACCAAAATGGAACCTTTTTCTAGAGAGCACAGTATTCCCTCTCTGAGAACTCCCGGTGTGTTCTCCCAGGACCTATGTGCCTGGCTCATCTCTGTTCCAGGTGTAAGAAGGCCTGTGGAGCCCATCTTTGAGCACTGCCTTTTCTGAGCAGACCCTGGTTCCCTCTGACAAAGGCCTGGGCCTTACTGTGGGCCAGAGGGGATCCTTTTCTGCGTGCACCACCAAGCCCTGTCTGCACTGTTTACTTGTGGTGCACCCTCACCAGGCCTGTGCCCCGGCATCTCTGCCAATACCTTATTTTATGTTCTTTTCCTTCCTTTTGTTAACCCACTGTATCAACTCTAAGAATACTGTCAAATTAACAAGTAGTCTTTCAATTTCATGCTTTTTAAGTTTAGCAGAGTACTCGGTGAAGATCTCCCGTACTGATTGAGGGGGAGGGAGTGTTGGAAACAGGAGACAAACTATCATGGAGCCAGTTTCTATTCTAAAAAGCTTTAAGTTACTTCTTTCAGAAAATACAGTAACATATAAGGGCACTTCTATGTTTGGCTGCTTTTTAATAGCTTTATATGTTTCAAGTATTCTTGCTTAACTGTACAGCTTAATAGTTTTAGTTAATTTTAAAGCTGCGCAGCCTTCTCCACAGGATAACTTTGGTAACATTTCTGTCTTCCCAAAAAGATCCTGTGTCTTCCATCCCCTTATTTCTAGCAAGCCCAACAAAACAGTGGCTAAGCTGCCTTCTGTTTTTGTAGACTTAATCATGTGAATCAAACTGTGCTGGGTTACTTGTGGTCTCGTTCCTGTCACTCGCCAGGTGTGTCTTTAAGACCTCTCCATTCCTTTAGCCAGGTCTCTGTGGCTCTTTTTTTAAAGCACCAAGTAATTGGCATTCCGATGGTATACCTAAAGTTTGTCTATCTGTGTTTAGTTGGTTAACATTTAGATACTCCTGTTTCTTGACTCTTAGGAGTAATAAATGCCGTAGTGAATATCTCTTGGGTAGTAACCTTGGAGTAGACTTGCTGGACATTTCTGCAGTCCAGTCAACATTTTGAGGAGCTAAGTCCTTCTTAAATGGCATGAGCATATTGGTAAATGAGCATTGTCACACCCCTTTTTTTGGAGAAAGGGCTGTTGAAATTCTTTGTCTTGTTACTTGTTACCAAATGGAAAGAGTTCAAACAGTTTTTGTGGAACACTTAAAAAGCTAAATTTTTTCAGAAGTGTGAATTAAATTGTTTCAGCCAGGTATATCAAAATATAAAAATTAGTAATTTTGATGAGTTCCAATTAATTGATTTTTCTTGCGTAGCATGCTTTTGGTGAAAATTCCATGTAGAAAAATGTATGAAGTGCAATACAGAGTCCAACCTAAACCAAGCGTCATGGCCCATGTCTGCAGTCCCAACATCGGGACCTGGAGTCAGGTGTTCACAGTTTAGTCTGTTCCTTTTATTTGCTTTTCACAGTTGGTTGTGCCGACTGGGATCTCCAGCGTGGCCTGATGCTCAGCACTGTAGGAAAGGTTTCAGCGTGATACTGTGAATGTTCTGTGTTAAAGAGCCTGGTTCCCAGCACCCACAGTAGATGGCTCACACACATGTGACACACACACACACACGGGTGGGGACAAAATGTTTACTTAAAAATTATATTTTTAATTAAATGATTTTTAAAACTTTGTTCAGTCATTTAGATAATCAGATTGTTTATCTTTCTAATTATGTTTGTTGTTGTTTTTGTTTATTTGTTTGTTTGTCATTGTTTGAAATAGATCTCACTATGTAGCTCTGGAATGTAGACCAGGCTAGCCTCAAACTCAGAGAGCTGCCTGCCCCTGCCTCCTGAGTACAGAGGTTAAAGGCAACAGCCATCACTAATGTCTGGTTTCAGTTAATTATTAAAACAGCCATGAAATTTGTGCTCTTAAGTAACTCTGCTTGGAATCTTTCTCTCTGAATGTCGTTTCCAGGTCTGAGATGAAAGCTAAGCTAGCAGTGATCTGGGCCATCCTCCTTCCTTCCATTCTCCTCATGTTCTTGTTTTGTAGGTCAGATTTCTTCCTTCTTGGAGTTTTGAGAATGTCTCTCGCCTCTGTGCTTGCATTGAGGAAGTAGAGTGTGTTAGGGATTTTTCTTTTTTTTTTTCTTTTTTCTTTTGTTTTTTTTGACATTAGATGTATTTCTTCTCATGGCTCTAAGAATAAGACTATTCGACTTTACCGTTTCTTCTTATACTAATTTTTATCAATTATAATCTAGTAAAAATTTATTCAAATTTCATGGCAATTAAAATTGTTTTAAATGTTTAATATGATCTTCTTTGTGTCTATCCTATGTGTAGTTAATGTAAATGGTTTGTTTCCATGGCTAGCATTTTTTTTTTTATTATCTCAGTAGTTTTGAATGTTTGAATATGTTCGTTCCTTTGTGCCTGTAATTTCAGCACTAAGAAGGCTGAGGCAGGAGAATTGCAAGTCTGAGGTCAGCTACATAGTGAGAGCTTGTTCCAAAGATGTCAAAAAGGAAAAAGCCATTAGAGGTGTGTTGGCAAGACTCAGGTTACTGTTGTTCATTCCTTCTGCTGACTGTCCCTGGCCATTGTTAGCATACATACATACTCCTCTCCTGTTTGTTTATTGGACAGTCTTTCTCGGCCTTCAGATAAATGTTTAATTCAGTGATTCTCATTATTTCATCCTTGATGTGTGTTTCAGGCCTGTAAGGTTGTTATAGTAGCTTTAGTTAACAGCTCTTTTTTGTACATAGAATTTTTATTATTCAGCTCAAAATGTCTGTAACATTCAGTGATCTTTAGAGAGAGTTCTGGATGTTTAAGAATTAGAGCTTTTGTTATATGTTGGAGCATCTTTTGGGTATATGCCCAGAATGGTATAGCTGGGTCCTCAGATAGTACTATGTCCAATTTTGGGGGGAACCGCCAGACTGATTTCCAGAGTGGTTGTACCAGCTTACAATCCCACCAACAATGGAGGAATGTTCCTCTTTCTCCACATCCTCACCAGCATCTGCTGTCATCTGAATTTTTGATCTTAGCCATTCTGACTGGTGTGGGATGGAATTTCAGGGTTGTTTTGATTTGCGTTTCCCTGATGACTAAGGATGTTGAACATTTCCTTAGATGCTTCTCAGCCATTCAGTATTCCTCAGTTGAGAATTCTTTGTTTAGCTCTGTACTTCATTTTTATAGGGTTATTTGGTTCTCTGGAGTCTAACTCCTTGAGTTCTTTGTATACATTGGATATTAGACCTCAATCAGATGTAGGCTTGGTAAAGATCTTTTCCCAATCTGTTGATTACCATTTTGTCCTATTGACAGTGTCCTTTGCCTTACAGAAGCTTTGCAATTTATGAGGTCCCATTTGTCTAAACTACCAACCAAAGAGTACACATGGAGGTGACCCATGGCTTTAGCCATATATGTAGCAGAGGAGTCCTCTATTGTAGGGGAATGCCAGGGTAGGAGAGGTGGGAGGGAGTTGGTGGGTGAGTAGGTAAGTAGGGAAGCACCCCATAGAAGCAAGGGGATGGAATACAGGGGTGGGGGTTCTGGAGGGGAAACCAGGTAAAGGAGTAGAACGTTTGAAATGTAAATGAGGAAAATATCTAAGAAAAGAAAAAGAATTAGAACTTTTATATTTCTGGTTACTCCTTTCTGCATGAGGCTGAATCTGACGGTCAGGAGCTTCTGGATTTCAGTGAAGATACATTTCCCACTTCTATGTCTACATCTAGGTCTAGTGTATGATGTAGTTCCTAGATTCCTGCTGTTCAGATCCGATGATTCTTCTCTTAGTTATGGTGTCCTGTGCTTGCAGCTTCTATTTAGATACTCTGGCCTTCACTGGGATTTGTCTGTTTACTCTGCTTTCCCCTCAGTTGAGGTTTAGACCTTTCCCCTTGTTACTCTACCAAATTTGTGTTTCTTTGGTGAACTGATAACGAAGTATTCAGCAGTTTGAAAATAAAATTATTAATGTATTTTTGGTGGCTGTGCCTTTGGTTATCAGGAACTATAATACTGTTCTCTATATTTTTCCTAATGGTTTTAAATGTTATCTTTCCTAATTACATTCTTTCTTGATCTGAAATTATTTTTTTTACAGAATGACTCAAGATAGAAATCCACTATTTTCCCCTGAAGAAAAATTATAAGACCCAAATTGAGTCTTATCTATTTGAGGCTCCCATGAGTGAGACGAGAGATCGGATATCAATGCAAGAGGTTTATTAGTCCAGTGCACTGGGGTGGCCTACATCCCGAGGAGAGGCGACCCCGCTATCCATTTGTACAGTTTTTATACACTTAGTAACGGGGGCTACAGCGATGGTGACCAGGCATGCAAGCATTGGTGGGTTTAGTTGACTTTTAAATCGATTGGCTGCTGCCAACGTGGGTTACATCTCAGGACCTACATTCCAGGGCTGCGCAGATAAGACACTCCTCCCTGGGAAG
Source organism: Micromys minutus (assembly GCF_963924665.1). Taxonomy (NCBI): domain Eukaryota; kingdom Metazoa; phylum Chordata; class Mammalia; order Rodentia; family Muridae; genus Micromys; species Micromys minutus. The sequence continues at coordinate 7,007,601 of NC_137978.1, forward strand.
TGCTGTTAATGGCGCTTGCCTGGGTCATATATTAAGGTTCTTTCCCTACATTCTAGGGGCTGCCCAGATAAGGTTGAAGCACTTCTTCCTGAAGTGTGTGGGACTGCAAAAATCCTTAGTGTGAGGGGGAGGCTGTAAGGAGGTTGTGAGACTGTACATACCCTCAGGGCCTCAGAATCAGTTGTCCCAATACCATTTATTAACTGAACCATATCTCCTGCTGTTACACATCATATTTCAGAATACATAGGACATTTTTAATGCTTTCTGTTCTCTATAGTTTGTCTCTCCACATACACCAAAATCACATTGTGCTAATCACCTGACTTTCTAAAAATGTTCGGTAACAATAAATTTGTGTCCCTTGCTTTCTGTATCCCACATGGTCCTCACTGATGGTCAAGAGCATCAGAGGCAGTGTATGTGCTTGTCTCTGGAGCCACAGTTACTGAACGTGGACCCAAGACCTACTGTTGACTGCTAAAGACTTGTGATGGCTCTGCTTCCTTGCTGTAATAAGGGATGTTAGTGATATTTATCTCTGTAGGCTGGTGAGAGTTAAGTGAGTTAATAGGCATTCCGTATTTAGCACATTGCCTGGGACAGCATGTGTGTTTGTGTTAGCTGCTACCATCATTTTCAGCCAGAACACAGAAGGAAGATTATGGAGACTTGTGAAATCATAACCCGGGTAGCTGAGTGTGCTCAGCTTTCCTGAGCCTTTCCTTACTTATCTCCTGTTTTTTTTTTTTTTTTTAAAGGAAACGTTCAAATAACTGTATCCTGGCTTTGCTACTTTGTGGCTTCTTTTTTTTCCCACCCTTTATCCCCATTTTACCCCTTTCACTAGATTGGAGAAAGACTGATAGAGGGGAGAGAGAGGTAGTGATCACTGAATCTAATTTCTTTTGGTTTTTCTTTGAGCTTGGCTACTGTTTGGTTTTGAACCTGGAACAAAGAACTGGGGTGCATATTTTACATAAGAAACGGACCTGATCTATGGGTTTCCCTGGCATCCCACAGTCCCTACCTGGCATACCCTGCCTCCAACCTTGAGTTTTCCAGCCCCAAGGCTGGGCTGACCTTACCCCAGGGCCTCCTTCCTGTTTAGTCTGGGCATTTTTGGTCTCTCTGCTATACTCCCCTCTCCTCCCCTCCAAGCACCCCTTTCTCTTCCTCCCTTCTACACCCCACCTCCCATTTTCCCTTGGTGACTTCCCTGGCCTTGGTCCCTGGGACCAGTGAACTCCCCCAGTGCAGTTTTCCAATAAACTTGCCTTTAATATAATCTAGTCTGGCTTAAATCAACCCATTTTAACAGTATAAATAACCTATCATTAACAAACCAAATCAATCTCTCTGAATGACCAACAGTTATCAACCTCTGGTTTATATAATACCCTTTGAAGTTCCTAGAATTCCAAAGGTCACACAGTTGCAGAAATTATCTGCAGCTGTCAGAAAACATGTTTTTGCTAGAGCATGAGGTAAATTATGGCCAGCTGCTGAGGACAGTCTGAAACAGCCTCACATCCCTATACCTAGGATTAAAATAAGACCATATTCTTACAATATTTCTGTGTTTTTAAAGAAATCAAAACTCTAGAATTGTCGGTACAAGTAACTGCTCAGGTAGGGAGCACAGGCTTCAGAATTTGGTTAGCCAAGACAAAAATAGTGTGTGTGAAGGGCGTAGTACACTGACTAAAATAGTGATAAGATCACTAGTCAATGATCCCATAAGTGAGTTAATGTGCTTTATTTTCCTTTCAACTTTACATTGCTATGTCCTGATTCAGATCACAGATTGAAAATACCTTTCAGTTTATATGCCATAAATAAAAGTAGCATTTTCTACTATGTGCTTATTAACATAAAGCTCCAGAAGGATAGCATTCTGTGACAGCTGGCAGAGGCACAGCCACGGAAATAGGAAGCTGAGGGCTCACATCTCAACCATGAGCATGCAGCAGAGAACACAAACTGGAAATGGCTGAAGCTTTGCTCTCAGAGCCTGCCTCAGCTGATGCACTTCTTACAGCAAGACTGCACTATCCAGAGGTCCTCAAACTGTTCCACCAACAGGGAGCCCAGTGTTTAAATGTCTGAGACTCTGGACGACATTCCCATACAAACCACTAGAGCATGGCTTAGCATTTCCCTTCTGTCATTGGTTCTTGGGAAGAAGCAGTGCCCTCTAAACGGTGTCCGCATTACTTTACTGTGGGTCATGTTTTATTCAAACTACACTCACTCTGAGTCAGTTGCTTTGCTCATCTTTTCATCACCTCTGATGTTGACGATATGTTCTTTGAGTCTAATAGAAACTTTGCTTCCTCTTTATGCTTTCTCCTAACACACTGTTCTCTGTTGGCAGTTCTGCCAGATTAAAGCAATGTGTACTGCTGTTCATAAACTTCCAACCTTAGGGTTCTGTATGGCTGGATTTCTTATGTGTTATCAAATCAATTTCTTGATTTAAGAAGCAATTAGTAGTGTATTTAAAGAATATTTATTCTTTTGATTTTAGGCAGAGTCTTGCAATATAACCAGGCTTTCTTGAAGCTTGATAGGTAGCTCAGGCTAGCCTCAAACTTGGAGGCCTTCTACCTGAGTTCACAAATACTGGAGTTGTGTGTGCAAAAAAAGAAAAAAAAAAAAAAAGATCACTGGTCAGTGGGTCTCATGCTGCTGTTCCTGTTTTCAGAGTGGCAGACAGCACACCACCTTCTCAGCAGAATCAAGCCGGAGTCTTTTGATCTGTCTGCTTTGGGTTCTCAAGAATGCAGATGAAACAGTTCTGCAGAAATGGTTTACAGACCTCTCAGTCCTCCAGCTGAACCGGCTGTTAGACCTGCTTTACCTGTGTGTATCTTGCTTTGAGTACAAAGTGAGTAGCCTTCGCACCATTGAAACTTAGAAGGAAGTAAAATAATGTAGAAAGGAAGAAGGAAGTGTCCTCAGTGCCTCTTCTGCTGTTTCAATTTTAGGGGAAAAAGGTATTTGAAAGAATGAATAGCTTAACCTTTAAGAAATCAAAAGACATGAGAGCCAAGCTTGAAGAAGCCATCCTGGGGAGCATTGGTGCCAGGCAGGAAATGGTACGTCGGAGCCGGGGGCAACTGGGTAAGTACATCTTCTCTCGGTTAGGGCTGCATCACTTCCAAGAACTTCGTCCTCTAGTCATCACTGTTGCAAATCTACCATGGCTTTCCAGAAACTCTTTGAATGTAACTGAATCAATGTGGTAATTGCTTCTCTGAAGATGCTGGATGAAGTTCTGATTTAAGATGACAGGCATGTGTCCTAGTTTGCTCTGGATGGTCATAGTTTTACTCTTGTGAATGTATCAATAGCATTCCTTCCTGATCCTTTTTTAGAAGACGCCTGATTTAGAGCACAACTGAGCAGAAAGGACAGAGATTTCTGTATACCCTCTGTACAGACATTTGCATAGCTTCCTCCATTATCGGGATGTTTAAGAGTAGCATACTTGTTACAGTTGGTAAACCCACACAGCACATAGTCTCTCAGTCTGGTGTATGTTACTGTTTAATATATGTAACTTGCCTCTTTACTATTAAATGTTGTAGTCTGCACAGTAAATTAATATATATCACATAAAAAATGTTGCCTACAGACTAACATGAGAAGGAGAAAAAATATTTTTTCCTAGATGAGATCTGCTTCTAACCCTAGGTTGACTTCCATTAACCTTGGACTTGATATTTAATCTCCCAGCTTCCTTTCCTTTCCTCTTTGCAATTATTTCTAGAATTGAAAAGGTAGTGTAATACCTATCTTATCATTTTTGTGATGAAAATGTATATTTCAGCATTTGTAAAAGCTAAAATGACATGCAAACATGAATTTTGATAAAATACTGTTATGCCAGAGGAATGGCTTAGTCATCTGTGTAAAGAACACATACTGTCCTTTGTGTCTGTTGGGTGTGAGATGGGTGAAGTATGACTGTGATGGATTTTATTTTTTGCTTTATATATTTATTCATTTTGAGATGGGGTCTTGTCTGGAAGCCTAACCTCGGGTGGCCTGGAACCAAAAGTGTAATGACAGGCTGACCTTAACTGTTGGTGAACCACCTGCCTCACTCCTCAAATACAGGGGCTACTGGTGTGTAGACCACCACATCTGGCCTATGAACTATAACTGTTAATTACAATTTCTGACCATATTAGCATAGATCATTTGTTTTAAATAGGTTTTATATACTAAATGTGTTTAGAATTTAATGAGTAAGAAATGTTCTGCCTGGGAAGGAAAAATGGAGCTCAAGCCAACAACCCCAGTACGGAGGTAGCAGGAATTCCCACCCCTAGCATAAGAGCTATTGCAAGTGGCGGAACCAGGTTTTTTAAGGTTGTATGTTGACCGTGCCCGTGGCAGGCACTACATCCAAGAGTATTTGAGTGACACAAATTGAACTGCATAGGTTCTGAAGGAGAGAAAGCACTGATGCCCGTGGGAAGCTGGGTAAGTGGGTAGATACGATCAGAATACATTTCAGAATAGGGCTGGACCATGACTCAGCAATTAATGCTCCTGCAGCGGCCCCAGGGATCCATGGTGTGTCCCTGCGTGCACACACATAGAAACACATATTTACAGTGATGATGATGATGATACTTTCCCTTCATTGTTCTTCCATCCTCTCACTGTTTTTAGAAGTGGACTTTTCATTTCCTAGTTGGGAGCTTGGAATCTGATTCTATCACATGCCTGTGGATTTCTTCACCAGCCCCAGTGCTTTGTCCACTCAGGCTAAATTTTGGTGCCTGTTGAGTCTCCTCCTGCTATCCAGTCTGCCTTCAAACCTGAAATCCTTGAGGAGGAAGCACTCCCTCCCTTTCCTATAGAACCGGGAAGTAACTGTAGACTGCTCCTTAGAGAACAGAAGTTTAGTTCTCAGCACCTATGTCAAGCCTGCCTCCCTCTCTCCCTCCCCACCCCCCCATGTACACAAAGAATAAGAAGAACTTACTCTGTTATGGTGCACTGCATGCCGAGTGTGGAGGCCTACAGTTGCTGTGAGAATCTTCTTCAAACATTTCTCCTTATTCTTTGAAGCAAGACCTTGTAGTTAACCCAAAGTGCTATGATATGACCATCTTGCTAGCCAGCTTGTTCTAAAGGTTCCCGTCTCTGCCTCCCGTGGCTAAAATTACAAGTAGGCTGCCTGCCACATCTGCCTAGCATGTGTATGGGCTCTGGGGATCTGCTCAGTATATTCCAGATACTTTGTTATTAAGTGCTGAACAAAAGGGACATCACATCTGTCAGGTAACATGGCCTTAATGGGAATAAATGTTATAGCACCTACAGGGTGCTCCCATCTGTAATTCCAACACTTGTCAGACTGAGACAGGAGGATTATGTTTTAAATTCATGATCAGCTTTGGCTACATAGTATATTCCAGGCCAGTCTGGACTACAGAGTAAGACCCTGTCTCATTAAAAATTAATAATTGATGTTATGAACAAAGAGTAAAGCAAATATTTAAGCAAGGATTTCTTGGAGGGTGGAGGAAGGTTCTCAAGGAGGTAGTAGATCAATGCTTAACCAATAGAAGTTGATAAGCAAACCAATCAGATAAAGTTCTGAGTAACCATTGTGTACGCCTGAAGTCATGAGCATGTGCAGGGAGAGCAGCCACTAAACACATCTCAGTGCACTCTTGTGAATGAAGGCATTCATTTGGCCTTACAACACACCCATGTTTCTTTGCTTATTTAAAAGGGTAAGATTTTCCCCAAGATAAATCCTATGTAGAAAATATTTCCTCCTTAGTTATTGTGAAAATGTTTAAATCATTACTGCGTAGTTCTTCCACTTAAAATGCAAAGAAGTGGCTATTTATAAAATCAAGAATACCCACTATTCCTTGTGTGTTGTCAAATGTGTGTTCATCTAGTCCAACTGAAAAGCCATTTTGAACTTGATTTGACAGAGAGGAGCCCGTCTGGAAGTGCCTTTGGGAGCCAAGAAAACCTGCGGTGGAGAAAGGACATGACTCACTGGCGTCAGAACACAGAGAAGCTCGATAAGTAATACGATTTCTACATCAGCACAAAGCAGTTCATTTTAGGTTTTCATTTTTATTAGGCATTCATATCTTAGAAGATAGGTGTTTATGTTTGATTTTTAAATTTTAAATAAAAACTGATAAAATAACTATATGTTATAGTAAAATATATTGCATATTTAAAAACTGGTTTAAAAATAAATAAAGCACACTCATTTACCCAACTAATCCTCCATGGAACATGCATCTTGGAACTGATTTCAGCATCAAAATATTCTGTTTTGCTGAGTTATAATTGGCAAGAAATGTTTTTACACTATACAATGTATGTTTGTTAGTAGTATCTGTTGCCATTTTTTAATTGGATATTTTACTCATTTACATTTCAAATGTTATTCCCTTTCCAGTTTCCCCACTGCAAATCCCCATCCCTCACCCTGTTTCTATGCGAGTGCCCTCTTCCCCCACTCCCGCCTCACCACCCCAGCATTCCTCTGCACTGGGGCATCAAGTCTTCACAGGACTATTTCTATTTTTTTTTTTAAGTTTTGTTTCTAATGCATGATTACATCCAGTCTTACTTAAGAGTTAAATTACTATCTGATAATATTTGTATGAATGGTGAAGAGGAAATTAGATAAAGTCATAGAAAATGTTGTGCTTTTATTGTTGTTGGTAAATACATTGAAAATGTTTGGGATCTAGGAGGAGCACTCAGCTTTTGAGCATTGTCTTACATACAGAAATGTAATATATACAGCACCACCTGGTGTCTGTGGCAGTGACTGTGAAGAAGGTGTGCTGTAGGCCTGAAAGGCAAAGAGACATGCATGCCCTCAGTGGCATTTTGTGGGGACCGATGGATATGTTGCTTGGTGTGGTATCACTAGGGAGGGAGAGCAGGCGGATTTCTATTGGAAATAGAAATTGGAGGCTAGCCTGGTCTACATAACAAGTTCCAGGCCAGTCAGAGTTACACAGTGAGAACCTGTCTCAAAACAAAGAAAGGTGTATATGTTGCTATGTATAGGGAAACAAAACATTTTAATATATTAAATACTGAATCTTTTATACTTTTTTTGTAAGTTTTCCTTGAAGTAAATAGTTTCAAGGTTTTTGCTTTAATGAGTCTTTAAGACTTTTTTTTTTTTTTTTTTTTTTAAATTTCTGGCTTTTGGAAAGACAAGTAAAATTTCTTACAATATTTTGTATCAGGTCAAGAGCAGAGATAGAGCATGAAGCACTGATTGATGGAAACCTGGCTACTGAAGCAAACCTCATCATCTTAGACACGCTAGAGATCATCGTCCAGGCAAGGATGGGCAAGAGGCTTAAGTATGGATTTGGCAGACGGAGATTGGAAAATCAGTTTGAGCCACACAAATGGTGCTCAGACATCAGTAGTGGAACATAGTTCTAAGTAGTTGGTGATTCTCTAGTTATACATTTTCCCCCAAGTTTTCAAATGTTTTTATTCTTTGAGGGTGCTTATAAAATCTACATCTGTTTGTTTTGTGTTTCTAACAGCCACTATATTTATAATGAGGTATCCCACTGGCATATATTTAACATACAGCATAGAGATATACTGGATTTATTCTGTATCGTCTACATATTATAAGCAGTAGTTTACGTTTTTATGTTTAATGACCCTTTTTGTAATTTCACCCAACTGTAAACTGTTTATCAGTCACTTTGTAGATAACAGTACCCTGTTAGTGCATGAGCCACTTAGGAAGTGTTTCAAGCAATGTTCTGAGCACTTCATGACTATTAACTTACGTGTCTTCATAAGAAAAAGGCTGTTGAAATGATTGTTATCCTGCTCTCATGGGCAACAGTAGTTAGGCCCAGAGATGTTTCAGTGCCCCATGATCACACAGGAAGAACGTAGAAGAACCAGGGTGTGAATCCATTACCAGGATGCTCCAGTTGTTTTAGTAAATAAGTCACCTGTTTCTGACGATCCCGCTCTCTGCCATTCTCAGGGTCTTAACTCCGTGCTGTCACAGTGCTGCCCACTTCATAGCATGCTGTATTCTCTTTGTAGTCTGTTCCATTTACTTCCTTAAAGTTAGTCGACTTAGATTTTACTGGCTGCCATCCTGATTGAAAATTTCAGTACATGAAACCTAGTATTTCTTGGAACTAGAGAGATGACTCAGTGCTAGGAGCAGTTGGTGTGTAATTGTGAAGACCGCAGCCCAGATTCTGGCACCTACGTAACAGAGCCTGGTGTCTCACATATGCCTGTGACCCAGTTCCAAAGGACGTGAAGACGGGCCACTGAGGCTTGCTGGATTTCAGCCTAGTGAGGAAGGCACAAGGTTCAGAGAGACCCAGCCTTAAAGAAATAGAGCGTGGTAGAAGACACGCAACACCCTCTTACAACATGTAGACAATCACACAAGATGACAAATACTAAATAGTTTTTAAAATTCTCTATTTCTTAACTACTTAATGACAAAAATGGGGAGTTCTTCAGAACTTAAAAGGCTTTATATTTTAATGATCTATTGGTTGGACTAGGTCTAAACCACTAGGAAAAAGAAATAGTTTGAATAGATTTTATTATTTTATTCATTTACATTTCAAATCTTGACCCTTCCTGGTAGTGTAAATATTTTCTAAGAGAGATTGTGCAAGGCACTTGCTCAGGCCTCACTCCTCAACACACTACATTTCACTGGGCAAAAGAGCCACGTGTGTTTCTAAGGACATGTGTCATGGAGGAACTTGTCTTTAGTTCATGCTTCTTTATAGAGTAGTTTCAAGTCCCCAGACAAGAGCCAGGACTCCTTTCCTTAAAGGAGGAGAGATAAAAACTTACTTTTGGAATGTAGCAAATGTTATCTGCCATGGGCACTTCTGCAGGTGCTTCAGGTCAGATGTCCAAGTTCATGTACACGCGTCCTGGAATGTTCTTCCTCTCTTCCTGCCACCGTGCTCCTTCCCACAGCCAGCCTGAGTTCTCTCTGGCCTTTTCACTCCTCTTTTTCTTCCATCCGAACACTGCTCGGCGTCTTCTCTTGACGTCCTTCCAGCTTTTGCCATTTTCTCGTCTTGTAAATGTTTGGATTTTCATACGTATTTTACTTGCCTCGTCTCATTATAGAACATGTCTATTTACATTTTTATCTTTAAATTGCAGACTGTGTCTGTAACAGAATCCAAAGAGAGCATTCTGGGTGGTGTGCTCAAAGTGCTACTTCAGAGCATGGCCTGCAACCAAAGTGCAGTGTATCTGCAGCACTGCTTCGCCACACAGAGAGCCCTGGTCTCAAAGGTGAGCCGGCTGTACCTGTGGTCTTCTGTCACTTCACTTTCTTCACTCGCCGGTCAGTGTGGTATAAATTCATTTTAAACACTTAATACCCTTGGTCCTCTGACTCTGATTCTGCCTTCAGAACTTTTGTTAACCTGACTTGTTGATAGTCAGCTTCCTGTCTAAAATCATTTTGTTTTGAGAAAAACCTAAAATCAGTAGCTGACTGAGTGTGGGCTCTCCTCCTCCTTTTACTTTCCCCCTGTTCCACTGGGTTCTGTAGTACTAGAAATTGAGCCGAGGTCCTGGGCATGGCGATACAGCATTCTCTGATGGGGCTCTGGCTCCCACCCGTGTATCTTCCTCTTCAACTCATTTATTAAGAATTAAATGTAGGGCTGGAGAGATGGCTCAGCGGTTAAGAGGTCCTGAGTTCAGTTCCCAGCAACCACATGGTGGCTCACAACCATCCGTAATGGGGTCCAATGTTCTCTTCTAGTGTGTCTGAAGAGAGTAACAGTGCACCCACACACATGAAATAAATAAATCTTTAAAAAAATAAAAGGAATTAAATGTATAGGCAGTCTGCCCTGGCTCTGTAAAGGTGGCTGTGTGCTCTGCTGCGCCGGTTATTTCCTGTTTGTCGTGTCCACCCCGGAAACATGTGCATCTGGTTCTGTTTGTCTGTGTTATGCTCTTACATGTTCATTCTGTTCTTCATATGCACAACTAAAGCCACAACAGTAGGTAGTGTTATTGGGCCAACCACTTGCCCAGGGTCACACTGCTGCCTACAAGTGACATCACCAGCATTCAACCCCATCTGGCTTTGATCTCTGTTGACCGTAACTCATGTGGTCTTTTAACCATTCACTTTCATTGCTGAGCTAACCCATCAGATTTCTAAGTCAGACTGTATTAACATGTCTTTCTGGTCTTTACAGTTTCCTGAGCTCTTGTTTGAGGAAGAGACAGAGCAGTGTGCGGATCTGTGCCTCCGGCTCCTCCGACATTGCAGCAGCAGCATCAGTACGATCCGGTCACATGCCAGTGCCTCCCTTTACCTCCTCATGAGGCAGAACTTTGAGATTGGGAATGTAAGTGTCTGCCCTGAAAATGGTCAGGGTTCATAATGAAATGCAGCTTCAATAGACAGGTATTAAGAACTCAGAACATCTTTATTTCCCATCCTATGGGTGTCTTACAAAAGTGTGTGTGTGCATGGGTGCATATACATGTGTGGTGCATGTTGGGTAATAGAGACTCATACTGCTCTATTTCTGCTGGGGCCAGGTTCTCATAGCCTAAAACAAAAGATTCTAGTTGCATTATAAATTACATAGTTTTTTTAACGTTCCTAACATTTGACTACACATAGAATTTCTTGAAACTTATTCTTGATAGCATTTTCTGTTGTTCTGGGAAATGGTTTTTTCCCCCCTGTTCTGGGGGGGGGGGGAGACAATTCATAGATTAGCATTTATAGATTAGCATCTCTGACTAAAAATAATTTAAAACTGGCAATGATGCTCTAAGTTTGCTCTTCACTATCACCTTCTCAGTCCCCACTACAGAGTGTAATATATTTACTCCCTTGAGGGCTTGAATTTTATTGTTCACACTGTGGGAGCCCCTGGCATATTATAAAGGAATGGGTGATAGGCAATTAGTATTTTAGTACTACTCAAAAGATGGAGTACAGGCCTAAAAAATAGTGAGATGATTAACCAGGAAGTTATTGCAGTGACTCGGGTCAGAAATGGGGTGGCTGTTGATGAAAGTAGTGGTTTTGGATCTAGAGAGTGGCTCAGTGGTTAAGAGCACTGACTGCTCTTCCAGAGGTCTTGAGTTCAATTCCCAGCAACCACATGGTGGTTCACAACCATCTGTAATGGGATCTCATGCCCTCTTCTGATGTGTCTGAAGACAGCTACAGTGTATTCATATACATAAAGTAAATAGTAAGACATTAAAAAAAATAGTGGTTTTAGGAATGAAAGACTGACAGTGTAAAGGCAGTAGGGACTGGAATAGGCTCATCCTATGACTGTGAGTATGGGCTAACTGAGAAAGTCAACAGGGGACATTGGATACACTGATTTCCGTTATCCATGCAACATCCAGGTGGAACTATTCAGTAAAACAGAATGGTCTTGAGCTCTACCAAGGAATGAGATCTGAAGACAAACAAGTACATATGTCAGTTGGAGGAAAGGCATCACTGGAGCTATTTAGTGCCTGTCAAGTTTAACAAGATTTTTGACAAAAATAGGGAACATTGGTGTTTTAGTTTCTTTTCTTCTTTTTGGATAAAAACCCTGACAGAGCAACTGAAGGGAAAACAGGTTTGTTTTCACTCATAGCTCAAGGTGCAGTTTATCATGGCAGGACAGCAAGGCTGCAGGGCTGGAAGCAGCTGCCTCTCTGTTCAGGGAATAGACTAACCCAGATTAAAGTGTGTGCTCCCATACCAATAATCAAGAAAAAAGCCTTTGCAGGCATTCTTAGAAGTTTAGATTAATCAAAACAATCCCTCACAGATAACACCTGAAGGCTTATCACCTACGTGAGTCTAGAGTTTATCAAATTAACACTAACCATCACAATTTGTGTTTAAAGTAGATACAGAAGCAATAAAGAAGATAGGAAAGAAGTAGATTAAATTATTCTTTAATAAGATGATCTGGGAATTTAGCTCAGTGTCGGGAGCACCTGTCTTCCTATCCTGAGGCTCTAAGTTCAGTGTCTGGCACGACAACTCACAATGAGCTTCCACGGTGAGAGTGGGTATAATAGGGAATAATGGAGCAGCAATGAACTTAAACTGTGTAAAACAGAAGACACGCTGTAAACTCTTGAAACCATCACTGTAAAACTCTGCTGTACCGTTCTTTATGCACAGTATGTCTAAGCAAACTTTTGTCATGGCAAGGACCATGTAAGGACTGGGTAAGCTAGAGTTAGATTCTCCACTTAGCTGTGGATCTGGAGGTCAGAACAGAGCTTAGTGGTAGGGTCTAGAATCGGCAGACTCGGTGCCCTGAGCTGAAGACATGTGTGGTATCCGTATTCGTGGTTTCTTTATCAAAGACTATAGGAATCTGGGTGTTCATTTCTCGGTGTATCTTTTTATGCTGATATCATACTGTTCTCGTTGTGAGAGCTTGGTAGTACAGTTGGGAGTCAGGTGGAGGTCTCTCCAGCAGCTCTTTTATCCTTAGCAGTGTCTTAGCTGTCTTGGATTTATTGTGTTTCCATGTAAAGCTGAAGATTGTCCTTTCAATTTCTGTTGAAGAAATTATGTTGGATTTTGTTGTTGATGCCTTTTTAGTTTTTGTGTTTTTTAGTTCATTTGGCTAAGAGTTTATCAGTCTTGCTGATTTTCTCTTTATTTTGTTGATTCTTTGTATATGCTTAACTGATTTGAGCCTGAATTTGATTATTTCTTGCCATCTCCTTTTGGGTGTGATTTCTTCTAGAACTTTGGCTATTAAGTTACTAAGAGGATATTTTCCAGTGTTTTTGTGCAGGCACGTAGTGCTGTGGACGTCTTCTGAGCACGGCCTTCATGCGTCTCCTGTTTGGATATGCTGTACTTCCATCTTCATTCAACTCTAAAGAGGGTTCATATCTTTCTTGACCCATTGTTCATTTTGTAGTGAGTTGTTCAGTTTCTGGGAATTTGTAAGCTTTCAGATGTTTCCATTGCTCTTGATGCCCGGCTTTAGTCTGCAGTGGATAGACAGGATGCAGTGGTTTCAATTTCCTCTTTATGTATTATTGAGGCTTCCTTTGTGGTCAGTTTTTGGAGGTGCTAAGATTGTATATTCTTTTGTTTAGGTGAAATGATCTATAATGATTTATGATGTCAGCTCCAGCCTTTCTGTGCTTAGATTTTATCTGAATGACCAATCTTTTGATGAGAGTATGGTATTAATGTTATCTCTGTCAATATGTGAGAGGCTAGATGTGGTTTTTGCTGTAGTTGTATTCTTTTAGCAACTTGGTTGCTCTTGTATTTGGTGCATAATTAATTGCAATATTTTCTTGATGCATTTTTCATTTAATGAGTATGTAGTATTATTTAACATCTGTTCTGATTAGTTTTGATCTAAAGACTATTTTGTCAGATTAAAATGGCTACCCTGGATTGTTTCTTGGGACCATTTGCTTGAAATATCTTCTGTCCCTGAGATGATGTTTATCCTTTGATGTTAAGATATAATTGAGGCTGGGGAAATAGCTTAGCAATTAAGAACACTGGCTGTTCTTCCAAAGTTCTTGAGTTTAATTTCCAGCATCCACATGGTGGCTCATAGCACTTAAACTGTAGTCCCATGGGATCTGACACCCTCTTCTAGTGTACAGACATACATGCAGACAAAATACCCACCATACATAAACAAATAAATCATTAATTTAGAAAATGGTTGTGTTTCTTAGATGCATCAGAAGGATAGATGCTGTTTCATAATGTGACCATCTGTTAATCAGTGTTTATTGGGTCACTGAGGCCATTGATATTTGGAGTTATTGATATAAAATGTTTATTCTTGTCATTTTGTTGTGGTGGTGTCTTTTTTCCCTATTTTGATTTGCTGTTCTGAGCTTATTTATTCCTTGTATTTTCTTCGGTGTGTTTAACATTTTCATATTGGAAGTTTCTAGTGCCTTCTTAGAGCTAGAATGGTAGATAGTTATTTCTTAAATTTGGTTTCATTGTGGATTATTTTTCTTTGTCCATCTATTTTGACTGAAGGTTTTGTTGGGTTTAGTAATCTGGGATGACTCCTGTGTCACTGAGAGTTTGTAGAACATTTGTCCAGGTCCTTCTGCCTTTTAGAAGGCTCCATTGGGGGGGGGGCGTTATTCTAATAGGTCTGCCTGTATATGCACTTGGCCTTTTTCCTTGCAGCTTTTAATACTCTTTCTTCTGTAAGTTTAGTATTTTTGTTATTATGTATCTGGAGAATTTCATTTCTGGTCCAGTCTATCTGGTGTTCTGTGTGCTTCTTGTACTTTGATAGGCACTTCCTTTTTTGGTGAGGGAAATTTCCTTCTATGATTTTGTAGAACGTGTTCCATGTGCCTTTGACCTGGGATGCTTCTTTCTCTATTTCTATTAGTCTTAGAGTTGGTTTTTTCATAGTTTCCAAGATTTTCTGGATGCTTTGTGCCAGGAGGTTTGTTTTGGTTTTTGTTTGCTTGTTTGTTTGGCTGGGTGGTTTTAACACTTTCCTTGACTGAAGTATCAATTTCTTCTGACTTGTCTCCTGTATTTTGTTGGTATGGCTTGCCTGAGTTTCCTATTTGAGTTCCTAAATTTTTCATTTGGTTTTTAGTGATTCCATTTCTACTTTCATGTTCTGAACTGTTGTTTTTTCATTTTATTCTACTAGATTTTATTAGTAGATTCATATCCTCCCTAAGTATTCATAATAGCTATTTTGAAGTCTTTGTATTGGAATACTTGCGGCTTGTTATGGTAGTGTTCCTGGCCTCTAATGAAGACATATTATCCTGAGTCTTCCTGGCTGCTATTAATTGTGTTTTTATGCTGGCATATGGGTTTGGGATAATTGTCATTCTGGTTATTTTATTTATTTATTTTAAGATTTATTTATTTATGATGGTACACTGTAGCTGTCTTCAGGCACACCAGAAGAGGGCATCAGATTCATTACAGATGGTTGTGAGTCACTATGTAGTTGCTGGGATTTGTACTTAGGACCTTTAGAAGAGTAGTCAGTGCTCTTAACCACTGAGCCATCTCTCCAGCCCATTCTGTGTCTTGTTATCTGATCTTTGTTAGATTTTCTATTCCTTGGTTTCTGATGCCCTCTCTGGGTCTTGGGAGCTTGTGGCACCCGTGGGCGGCCTGCTTGGAGGTACTTCTGAGCACCTCGTGTTGTGGTCATTGCAGTTCCCCAAGTAGAACTTGTTTCCAGGTATCTAGGGCTGACACACAGGAATGGGGATGGGCTGGAATGGGAAGGGCACTGAGAAGGTCCACAGGAGGGAAGAAAACAGGTCTGCTTCAAAGATGTGATTCCCTGAAGGATCTGATTTTCTGGCCACAGTGGGTTTCTAGGGAGAGAGTGTTCTCTGGTGTTGGTGCCTGAGACAAAGGGAGAAGTGAGAAGGAACACTGTAGGAGAAAATCTACTAGTTCCCTGGAGTGAAGCCAGACCAGGAGAGACCACAGCAGTTGGTCTGCTACAGAGCCAGGGTAAGACTAGGAAGTTTGAATTGGTGGATGGGCTGGAGAGTGAAAATCAGAGTCACATGGCTGATCTGATCCCTTGCGTGAGCGGAGGTTCCAGACACAGGGCTGGGGTGTGCGGAAGGAAGGCTGCAGGAGAAACTGGACTTCGATCCCTGGAGTCCATTCGTCCTTTTAACAGTCAGCTTACATTGCGTATATTTCATTACTTTAAAATATGTTTCAGAATTGCATCTTTTTCTACTAAACTTTGATTTTGTTTTATTTGTAGTATTGGGATTGAACCTAGGACCTCACACAAGCTAAGCAAACACCTAGCGCTGAGCCATGATCCTAGCCCTTTCCTTTTGCAGAGAAACAAAAGCACATTTTATTTTGGCTGTCTTAAATGTTGACAATTTCCCTTTCACAGAACTTTGCCAGAGTGAAAATGCAAGTCACAATGTCACTGTCCTCTTTGGTGGGTACATCTCAGAATTTTAATGAAGAATTCTTAAGACGCTCTCTAAAAACTATTCTGACATATGCTGAAGAAGATCTAGAATTGAGGGAAACCACGTTTCCTGATCAGGTGAGAAATGCTGCTGCTGCTGCTGTGTGTGTGTGTGTGTGTGTGTGTGTGCTCACGAGAGTGCACATGTGTTATTCATACATGTGAAGGCCCAGAGGTCAAGGTTGGTTGTCATTCTTCAGTCACGTCCCTGCCTTCTCTCACTGAACCTGGAGATCCTAGTGTGGCTAGGATGCTGACAGGAAGGCCCAAAGGCCCTCCTGTCTTTGCCTGGAATTACATGAAATGCCAGCTGCCACACCCGGCCTGAGGGTGGCCTGTTGGTGCTGAGGATGGACTCAACCATCTCCACAGCCACCTGTTCTTACAATAGTTAATCTGCGCGTGTAATTCTGCTCACTTTACGTAGGCAGTCCCTGCCTGATAATCAATATTAGCTTGCCTTTAGGAAAATCAGTGAGAAACAGTTCCCTCCTGTTTTCGTTCTTTGCTGAAGAGTACCCTCGCTCTGCCACACCCACATACTTGCTGTAACTTGTTTTCAGAGTTCTAGAAGCTTCTTAAAAACTAGCTTTCAGACTCATTCAGTTACTGGGAATGAATGACAAAAAGTATTTCTGTGATTCTCTACTGCAGGTCCAAGATTTGGTTTTTAATCTCCATATGATCCTTTCTGACACTGTTAAGATGAAGGAACACCAGGAGGACCCCGAGATGCTGGTTGACCTCATGTACAGGTGACCTTCACGTGACGCACCACTGTCTGCATTATGGGATTAGAAAGACACTTGAGTAACATTCGAAGAGACCAATGTAAAGCAGTGTTTAAGTGCCTTTGTAACACAGATGTATTGATGTGTGGGTACTTGGCTTGTATGCATGTCTGTACCACCTCAGTGCCTGGTGTCCGTAGAAGGCAAAGACCGCTTTTCTGAGGCTACTTCTTTGTCAGTGCTTTTAAACTACTCAGTCTGGACTGGAGAGATGGCTCAGTGGTTAAGAGCGCTTTCTGCTCTTGCAGAGGACCCGGCTTCAGTTTTCAGAACCATCTACCACTGTTCCCCGCAACCTTTCATTCTCTGCTCTCCATGAGCACCAGGCACACTGGGTGGATAGGCATGCGTGAACTCGAAACACACACACACACATGAAGTAAAAGTTAAAAATTAGCCTCAGCTTGCTGCTATGTTGTGGGGCTGCAGTGCAAGGGGTCAAAAGTAGAGCCTCAGAATACAGTACATTTATTGCTTGCCAAAAATATAAAAAGAATTTTTAAAAAATGAATTCAGTATTTTAGATCTCAAACTTCTTGGAAAAGTCATAAGCCCACATTTTAAATGTAAAAAGCAATCTTTAAAAAAATAGTATATGACTATATAATGTAATATGAATTGTCATAATTTCAAATTGTAGTTATGGTTAGAGATAGTGTTTCTAGGGACATTATATCTTGTTAGACACAGAAACAGAACTCGGAGTTTTCTTTCTCTGTGGCTCTCTCTTTCACAGTTTTGTTCATCATAAGACACAAAAGTAAAGCAAAAGACACACACAAAAAAAAAAAAACAAAACTCTTCAAATAAAGATGTATATTTTCTATTTTTCCTTATATATTCATATATATATAAGTATTTATTATATATTTAATATATAAATGTATATATTATATAAAATACATTATTATATATTTTATAATTTAAATGATTGTTTTCTTAGCAGCCACATAGCATATCTCTTTACCCCAGCCCAAAATGTGCACCATAGTGACTTCTTTATCCATACACAATGACATTTTCTAGCCATTTAAACACTTGTTATAGCAATTTGATGTACCGGCAGGATCTTGTCCAGGTAAATCTGAGTAGCCCTCTGAACTCCCAGTCAGTTTGGGAAGCTGGCAGCTACTGAAAATCATTTCTGTTCTGATTAGAATTGCTAAGGGCTACCAGACATCTCCAGACCTGCGCCTGACCTGGTTGCAGAACATGGCCGGCAAACACTCTGAACGGAGCAATCATGCTGAAGCTGCTCAGTGCCTGGTCCACTCAGCAGCCCTTGTTGCTGAGTATCTGAGCATGCTAGAAGACCGGAAGTATCTTCCTGTTGGATGTGTAACCTTCCAGGTAGGGATCTGCTGTGTGTATGTGAGATCAAGATATGGCCCTTGGTTTTTACTTTAACCTGGTTGTATGGAATCCTTCAGTGAGTAAAGAAAGCAGGAAGTAAGGCTAGACCTTTGCAAGGTGAATGGCAGTGCACTCTTAGATTACACTCTTTTGTCTCCATGCTGCTCTGAGAATGTAATCAGGGCATGTACACCACCACTGAGATAGTAAAGAGAACCTGATTTTTAAATTGGGGACTGAAATTAGAGCTTTGATCCTAGGTCCTCTGGAAGAACAGCCAGTGTTCTTAAGTGCTGAGCCATCTTGATTTTCTTTCCTACAAATGTTTTTAATCGTATGTGTTCATGATGTGCTTCCGTTCAACTGTGAAGACCAGAGGACAATTTTTTCCTACAAGTTGCTGTTGGGAGAAGTTTTCTGGCAACAGTCTTGTAATTTTATCATCATCTTAAAGTGGCTGTGCACAAGGCTGACTCCAGAGTCTCTCCGGCTGAGCATGGGCTCTGCTGCTTAGGTTCTACTTCAGCTTCTCTTCTTAGCCTTAGCTAACTAACAGTGACTCTAGTTGTCACTTCATGTCTATGGAAAGTGATTCATTGCCAATACCTCTCCAATACTTTTCCCTAGAATATTTCATCTAATGTATTAGAAGAGTCTGCTGTCTCAGATGATGTGGTATCTCCAGATGAAGAGGGCATTTGCTCTGGAAAGTACTTCACCGAGTCAGGACTCGTGGGTTTACTGGAACAAGCAGCTGCTTCCTTCTCTATGGTAGGTGACCTTGTTTACTCTGTCCCACAGTTTCCTGATCCATAAATGACACCAATGTCAGTGTCTCTGCCTTGTACCCGTGCCTTTCTTTCGAGAACATTTGCTCCCGGGGCCCTTAAGAGCTGTCCTTCCCGCTCTGCTTCTGCTGCTCCCACTGTGTGCACCCTAGTGTCCTGTGGCTGTCCCAGTGTTTGCATTTACTTGTTTTTGAACCAGGTTAATCTGCAACAGTTATTTTCTTGGTTTACAAAATATTTTATGAAACCTTTAAATTTTTAAAAAAAGATTTATTTATTTATGTATATGTGTACACTGTAGCTGTCTTCAGACACACCTGAAGTGGGTATTAGATCTCATTACAGATGGTTGTGAGCCACCATGTGGTTGCTGAGAATTGAACTCAGGACCTCTGGAAGAGCAGTCAGTGATCTTAACCTCTGAGCCATCTCTCTAGCCCCGGAAACCTTTAAGTTTTAAAAAAAGAAAGAACAAATTAAAATTTCTCTAAGCTTTTAAGCTCTGTCTGAGTAGATTAACACACTTTTACAATGTTTCTCTCAGATGAGTTGGAGATAATTTTTTCCTATATGTTGAACTGTGCCTGTGCAGTGAACCTTCCTGGGTTTTGAAGGACTGGCTCTTGCCTGTCAGTACCCTGCATCCTTACCTTCCTGTCCTGGAGTCATTGCTCCCTTCCACCTGTATGTGAAGATAGAAGCCGAAGCCGCCAAGGGGATACAGGACAGGGCATTTATAGACGGAACGTAGCCTAACCTCCCTAACCTCGAGCCTCTATGATAGACTGAGTCCCTGCTTCCTTTGATTTTACTGCGTAGTGTCCCAGCACCAGTTGGGACCATGAACGGCTAAGAGCAAAGCTTGAGAAGGTGTCCAGAGCTTCTCTGCTCCCCTAGAGCCGCGATTTCTCCTCCAGGCCCTACCTTCCCTTCTGCAGCACACTGCTTAAGTACGGCGAGCTCAGGCTGAGCTCCAGGCTTAGCAGCTTGGTTATTCAGTCTGTGCAGGTCTTGCTTCTCTTAACTGTTAAACACAGCTAATAATAATTTGTCCCTTGGGTTGGCATGAGGAAGGGATAAAGGTTCATATGTGGGGGGTGCTCCTTGTTTAGTCAGTGCTGGTGCACAGGCATTATTGTGATCTTTATCTTCGCTGGTCCTTAGAACCCACATGTTTGAGTATAATGAATGTTCTCTTAAAAATTGGTTTTCAGAATTTGGTCCTTTCAAAAATGTCCTATTTCCAAGAAGCGTGTCCATTTCGTTTTTGTCATAGACTGGAGGGTTTTTGCTTCTGACAGTAATTTAGTAAATTTTCTGTGTCTGAATGTATATGCTGTTTCAGTAATTCATAGAAGTACATTTAGCTTAAAGACTAGTGGTCTGTTGTGCAGAAACTTTTCTAATATTATTAGATTAACACTGTTTTTTACGTTTTTGGTTTAATTAAGATGTTTACTAGAGAATTTTAGTTATGCTAAATTTATTTTCCCATTGAAGCTACATTATTGCTTAAAGTTCTCTTGTGATCCAGCCTGTGATCATGGACGTCTTAGCCTCGGGAAAGCACATTTGCTGGTGTGCCACACCCTGGGAAGGCCATGTTCTCCTCCATCCCAGTGCTGTCGGCAGGAGAGGGAGGGCGGCTTCAATGCAGACTCGCCAAACCCTGTATGTCCTTAAAGATCACGGTAGCTAAAGACTCTCCCAAGAATTTCTTAGGAAGCAGCCTCCTATGCCAACTTACAGTTTTGGAAAGGTAAATGATTGAGGTTTTTCCAGAGGCTACAGATGATCTGATTATAAGAGAGTAGAGATCTGTTACCTATATAATAATTGAATTTCTTGCAGTTCTCAGAATTTATATGCACATATAAATGGTTACCTTAGTAAAGTCATTATAGGGAAGACAGGAATAGGGTGTCCAGTTCGAATTATATATCAACATAAGTATTCATGGATATATAGAGTATAAAAACATACCCACTTGAGTCCTTTCAAAGAAAATGATACATTACATAAACTCGGCTTTTAAGCTGTAATACGCTTAAAAGACCTATTGGGAAAGCTTGTCTTAATAAATGGTGGACTTACCATTATTACCATCTAATCATCTTACTTTTCATTTATCTAAAAGAAAGCAGCATCTCACAGATATTATTTTTGTAGGCTGGAATGTACGAAGCAGTTAATGAGGTTTACAAAGTACTCATTCCTATTCATGAAGCTAATCGGGATGCAAAGAAGCTCTCCACAATCCATGGCAAACTCCAGGAAGCATTCAGCAAAATAGTTCATCAGGTAACAGTTCCTACTTCTGACTTTATTAGCTGGGGGAGTGTCTACAGACCTTAACACTGCTTTGTGCTCACACCTAGTCAAATCCCACGGAATGGCCATTTTACTTGGGTTAAAAAATAGTTCATAGTTAAAACCAGACTTATTAACAACAACAACAAAAAAGAATGAATTTATCTAAGGTAGTTATCACTATTAGAAACTCCTCAAATGACTCTTTCCTTTGTCAGATTTTTGAATTATTACTATTTAGCAATGTTTTGGAATTTTATTTCTGTATTACATTGTAGAATATAATTATGGGTTTGATATTTAAATTAGCACCTGTTTCTCTGTTGCCAAAATAATTTTATGTGTAAGTTAACTTTTTTGTTGAATGACGTGAAAGTGTAATGAAATCCTAGTATTCTTACTGCTGTAGCTGTTTCTCCTATCTGCACCCTCACCCACAGTGTTTCTGATATAAAACAGTGATGAAACAAGTCCTTACGCAGTTTATAGAGTGATTTTTAGTACTTTACTTTCCCCAAAATAGAATCAATTCAACTTTGTTGGAAAGTGAAATAGACTCTTAGTGGCAGGTGCCTTCTCATTAAGTCATTGGCTCCACTGAAATTTCCCTTTTGGGCCTCCTCCTCTTCCTCGTGCATGACTGCTCCCTTCACAGGCACAGCATCCACAAGGCAGTGGAGGAGTGACCGACTGCCCACTCCTGCATGTAGTTCTAGAATAGGTTCACTGTTTACTGTTTGACCACCACGGCCAAGCTGTTACAGGTGAATAGACAGAATCTGAAAGTAAAGTAGGTTGTTCCTGTTAAGCCAGAACTCTATTGTAATCTTCTAAAATACTGAAGTTGCAATAGATTGGTTAGGTTTCATGGTAGTAACAGGTACTTTTTATAATCAGTTAAGCACATGCTCTGAGGAACTTCATCTGCCTTGAGAGCTCTATGATGCAAATTTTATGTATCCAGTCTGCCACATGTACAGCTACTAGTGGTTTTCCAGGAAGTTCCATCCATTTGATTCAGTTCCTGTTATTTGGCAAAACTGAAGTGTGTGTGCTGTTTAACCTGGATGCTTCAGTGGGATGAAGCCTGGTAGGCAGAGATCTGAGTTAGACACGAAACAGAATAGCGGCAGATTCCCTTTCCGTAAAATGTATACTTAGACTGAAAATGTACCTTTACTTTTAAAAGCTTAGCTTTTCAAAGGCAAAATTTTAGGAATTGAGTTTTGCACAACTGTGTTATAAAATTTTTGTCTATCTTAGATGATAAAATATGTTCTATTTAAATTGTTTTGTTATCCTGAGGAGAAGAATTTGGTATGGTACCGTATAACTGACCTTCCTTTGGCCTCTTTGTTCTTTTGAACAGTTTTTTATGACTTGCCCTTTTTTTTTTCTTTTTTCTTTTTCTTTTTTTACTTTTCATTACACAGAGTACTGGCTGGGAGGTAGGTAATGCTTTAGTTAGTTAAAGACACTAGTAGATGGATTTGACCAGATTTCTTATGCCGATGCTTTGCCCACATGTGCTAGCTGTGGGCATTCTGTTGCTGTCTGCTTACCAACTGAATTCATTAACCAAAGAAATGTTAAAATACTGTAAGTTATTTTAAGACCTGTTTGATGTAGAGGTTCTAGGCAGTGCATGGAAACCGTTTCACTAATGAGATTCTTTGGTAAATGAGCCACTGTGTCACCACCCGGTTTGTTCTTATCCTTTGACGTGTTTCTGTCATCAACACTTAGACAGATGTTTTTCTTACCCATGCTTCACTCACTCACAGAGGTCGATTTATATGTCATTGCTCAGAGGTATAGTAGGAAATATTGTATTTGTCTGCTGCTGTCAGTCAGAGGACACACTATTTTCTAAGCCTTTGTTAGGAGAAAGATGATCTGAGTGTTATGCCCTGGTATCCTGTCGGTAAAGGTGGTCGCACACTGGAGAGAACTAAATGCAGGTGGGAAGTGGCCGTGCTGGAATTGATAAATGGTGCTTAATTTGATCATGAGTCACTTTGCCCTGGGTATAGCCCTTACCCCAGGAAAGAAATTAATTTTGGTAACAAATTTAGTTGGTGGAGCAAGATGAACTAAGAAAACTTAGCATTTAAAAATTTGACATCAGGACAGAATATGCAGTCACTGATAATTGGATACTAGTCCCAGAAAGCTCTGAATACCCCAGAAACAACTCACAGGCCATATGAAGCTCAAAAAAAGAAAGGCCAAAAAGTGGAAGCCTCATTCCTTCTTAGAAAAAAACCAAAACACACATACACACACACACACAAATAAGTGTATAGCACCCTCTCAGAGTCGGGTACACCTAGACCTTAAATCATTAATAACTCAAGAGCTAAGAAGATAGCCTTGTGACAATTTTTGATATTTAAAAATCATTCTGTTTAATCTATACACACCAAGAAAACTTTGACTATTTCCATGTTACGTTTTGTTTTACGTGTACTTTTTGTTATGGTAACTAGTGAGATTTCAATGCATACTATCAAACCTTTAAAAAAATCAAGTACTGACAAAAATACATTCATATAGTTTTATGCCAAAATGCTTTTAATAATCTGTACATATATCTCTGTTTTTTCAAATAAAGTTGTAAGAAAAAAATTGGCATCGTATTCTGATAGTGTTTATTCCTGCATAATGAAGACATTTGCTTCCTTTTATGTAGTAGTTAAACTTGGAATGTTAAATATAAAATATATCTTATTTGAAATTGAATTTTTCATCTTTTTGTGAAGGAGAAAATTCTCTAATTTAAGCCCTAATAGGGAATATGGCCTTGGGCTAGGTGTGTGGTAAGAGTTCTGACTTTGCCTCTCAACTTACACTGGCTGAATATACTAGGCTTCTTGACTTGATTCCTTACAATGCTTGTTTAAAGACCCAGAAAGAAAACCTTAGACAGATGTTACCATTGGATGTCTTCCCATTCTGAAATAGTACCTGCCTCTCCTTGTCTTTACATGAGCCATCACATTTACATGTACCTTTGTCCTCCAGATTAAACGTGTGTAACCTCATTAATACCTAAAATGTAGTCTCTTGTTTCTGTGGCTTCCTCTAGATACATGCAGAATCTTGCCACAGCCATCCCCAAGGGCTAGGGCTCCTTGTGGGTATTCTAACAGGAGACAGAATTTGCTGAAACCTAGACAGGAAATTAAGAATGTGTTAAACCTCTGAGCAGTTTTTTTACTAGTCTGCTTGATGCTAAATCGACCCCTGGACAGTATCCCGTCCTGGCTTCCACACTAACCCACCCTCCATCGAGTTCTGCATGGTAAAGGTTGTGCAGCCCTCACTCCTCATTTGCATCTTCCTCACTGCCTGCGCTGGATCTTCAGCTCCATGGCGTCCGAACTTGGTGCACGTGTGTTTTTTGCTGTACTTGTTAAATTTAAGTGGATGCTTGCATTTTAAAAATGTGTTTGCTACCATTTGCTGCTTAAATGTTTTGAAATTCCCCTAATTAAAATGCTTTCTGTTTTCTCTCTCTTGCCCCTGGTTGCTGACCTACTCCCTCCTTTTACTATTGTCTATTGTGGTAAGTTCCTACCTTGTGAATATTTTCCTGTTTAACTCTGACAGCTTCAGTGATTTCATTTTTTTCTGAAAACTGTTTCTTAGCTAATTTCTTAGTATTCTCATGGAACGATACCTAGTAAGGACAATTTATATATAGTATAAGGTTCTTTGAGTCTGCATTGTTCCTCATTCTGTTCTTGACTCAGTAGAAATTATTTGACTTGGCAAAGCTTTTGGGGAGATAGTGTGGGAGGCAGAGGGAGCTCTGGGCCGCATGGAGCTGGTTATTGAAGTGTTCACTTGACAAGTGACGTGTTGTGAAGCTCTCAAGAGCTTCCGCAGTTTGCTGCCATACTTTGTTCTTAATGTCTGAGTTTTCATTTTCTCCAAAGCCCACTTACTGCTCTCTGAATAACATGAAATAAGTCATTTCTTATGGTGCACTTAGAATATTTTTAAAAGAAAAAATTTATTTCTGTGTGAAAATTTGATGACCATTTCACATTTTGTGTACATCATTTATTTTTGAAAGACATATTTGTTCATTTGCCAAATAGTTATCAATCTCTTTGAAGAAATTCATCACTGTAAGCTCATTTTTTCAAAACAATTAATTCTATTCAAATATTGATAGCACAGTCACATGACATTTCTCTATTTAAAAAAGGTACATTATTTATTATTCTCTTTAAAGGGAATACCATTCTCTCCTCCATGTACCTTTTTTTATCCAGAACAGCTAGAAAGTAAACTTTTTAAAGATAAACCCTGATGCACTTCTGTCCCCTATTCTTTGACCTAGAAGCATCTAAAATGATTACCTTAAACTCATTACTGAACTGGATGAACATAGATGCGAGTTAATGCTTTGGGTTTTGTGTGCTCAGAAATGCTGACTACAGTTCTGGCTTCTTCACTAATGTTAAATTAAATATTGTAATTCATCCAGGTAAATAAAATGAATGCAGAATTAGAAACCGCTGATTGCAGTGGGGGAGAGGAATGAGCTGAGTGAGGAGTGGTTTTGTTTCTGTTTTGTTTTGTTTTTTGTTTCAAAGACAGAGCATAAGATACTGTTAGGTTGCAGGGGAGAATGGGTAGAAAGCACTCATGGGTCTCTAACTCTGGAACAAGATTCTAACTCTAAGATTCTGGCTACCGGATCATTGAGTGGGAAGAACTGTGTGTCTGAGGGGACGTGCTCTGTGGAGCGCTGTCTCCCTGGAGGCAGACTGGAAGGTGGAGCTAGTAGGACCTTGCCAGACTTGCCAGACTTGCCTCCTCTGCTCTCTGTGGTCAGTAAACTGTAGATGATATTGGATCTGACATCTTTTCTGGTGATAGAGACATGTAAGGGTTAGAACTGAACTTCAGATTAGAAACCGGTTGGGCTGAATCTGAGGTAAGTATGTCTGTGGAGCTGCCACTTGACTTTTATGCTGCATTATACGAGAAAGATCTGCAAAGTACAAAAGCAGTCATGGAAGAGGACGGCACTGTAAGACAGGAGACAGAGCCAACAGGAGAGGGACTCAGCAGGCATGTGGTCTATGCTTGGAATCCCAGGACTGAGGAGGCTGAGGCTGGAGGATCTAGGGTTCAAGGCCAGTCTTTGCTACTTAGGGAGCTCTAGGCTACCCTGGACTACATGAAACCCTGCTTTAAAACTGCAACAAAACAAAGAATAAGTTAAAAATAAGTTGAATTACTTAAAGAACTTCACAGGAATTCTTAAGAAAAACACCAAAGAGGTGAAGACAACTCAAAAGCTGTTCTGGGGTCCTGGGGTTTCTGTTTGTGCATAGACTATGGGAAAGATGTAGCTGAAGTAAAGGTTGATTTGAGTGTCACATAAACTTGCCGGAGGTTGGTTTTTTTGTTTTAATTTTGTTTTGTTTTCTTTCATTTGTAACATGAGGAAAGAAATAGTGGTACCAGTCACAGAATTCTGCCAAATATTAATGTAATACATGTAGGCTGGGCATGCTGTTACATGTCTGTAGGTCCAGCCGTCTGTAGATTGAAGCAGGATGATTGGGAGGGCAAGGCCAGTGTAGGCTAAAAACCTAAACAGAAAAGAAAGTTAATACAGTAATGCAGTGTTTCTCACTCAGCATATACTCAGGCATTTGGAGATCACGTTTCTTGCTGCTGTGCTCACACTATTGACACCACCATTACCCTCACTAGGAGTGTGTTGGTGTTGTTGTTAATGCTGATATAATGGGGATCAGACCCATAGACTCCATGAAATCTAGACAAGTGCTGGACTGCTGAGCTATCCCCAGCTCCTGCTGGAATCTTAATTTAAGATTTAAGCGAAGACGCCATGTTCAATGACACATCCTGTGGTCCCACCTATTCCAGAGGAGGGGCAAAAACGATCGCATGTTTGAGGCCAATCTGGAAATTTTAGCAAAGTTTTATTTCAGCATAGAAAGTGAAAAAGAAAAGGGGATGAGTTACCGTCCATTGCTAGAGAGCATGGAAAGCCTGGGATCAGCCTCTAAGTCTCCCCAAACCTTCAAAAAATCAGCAAGATGTTCCATGTAATATGTTCCCAGGTAGAATTTGTAGTCAGAAGAGTCTGACAAATGGTCTTTAGAAAGACTAGGCCTAACAGAAGCAAAGGAGATGAGCACTCTGTCCACTACTGATATGTCTGTGTGGAAGTCGTGTAGGAAACAGCCCAGTGTCCTTTTGCAAGTGCACACTAGCCCAACAGGCTTCTTCGTTAGCAAAGAGAACAAAGCTAGAACAGATATAAGTGTTTCATATGGGACATAGTTTTCTTTGTTGGTGCATAGTTTCATCTTAACCTACAGAGTTATGAAAACTGTAAGTAAAACTTATGAAGAATAAACTATACACACACACACACACACACACACACACACACACATATATATAAAATGTGGGAATGGTGTAAAATTCAGAATGAATTCTAAACAGTAAAGGAAATAATGCCAACTTATAGGAAAGTTATTCAAAACAAAAGAAAATTAAGTTGGAGGAATGTTTTTGTTTTCCCCTGCAAGTAAAGCTACATGATTATGTTTTGAAAACTGGATATTGGCCAGTAGGTGAGCAGTAGAGAATTCTAAATCAAAATATCATTATTCAGACTATTGGCCCCTCTTTGTCTGTACTCGCCCACTAGAGCACACAGATGTGCATGTGTGTACACACACACACACACACACACACACACACACACACACACACACAGAGGCACACACGCACCATCTCAGAACACCTTGTTGTTTCTCTGATGCTCATCTCCTGTGTTTCAGTTCATTTCTCTGTCCACACACACTGTTCTCACTATTCTCCATCCTGCTCCTTAAATACATCAGGGAGGCTCTTGCCTCAGAGCCTCTGCACTGACTGGTTCTTCCTCTGGCTGGAGTATATTTTCCTCAGGAATCAATATGAATCGCTTTATACCTCTTTCTTTAGCTGTCACTGCTTGATGAGACCTCTCTCTCTCTCCTCTCTGGTGAAGTCATGTGTTGTAATGCCTGACTTACCTTTGGCATTCAGTACTTGAATGGCTAGTTGGATGGTTTCCTTCACATATGTTCCCATTTATGATTAGATCTCACTTCTTTTTCTCCTCTATCTACTGGAATGTCCTCTCCTTTTTCCTCTGTTCACTTGGATCCCCCCTTTTAATGTTGAGCCCTGTGGATGGCTAGAACCCTAACTGTGATTTAGCTCCAACAAGATTAATCTATTCTTAATAGTACTCATTACACTATGTACTAATTTAAGTTGTAATAATTTTATATTTTATTCTTTTGATGAGCAAGTCTTATATTTATTCTGTTAGTGGAGATAATTAATAGCTAACATAATAATACCAATACAAAAAGTATAGGTAGTTAAGTTTGAGTCAGATTTAGGCAGTGAGCTCATGGTACCCTCCCCATTAGGTCACATCACAAGATTGTGTGTGTTTTGGGATCATATACATTATGGGGTGTCTCTAGAAAGACCAATAAAATTGGAGCAGGATAGTAATTGCTGTTATTTCATGAGTGAGAGTTGGAAAGCTGAGGGAAGTGAGTCCTAATGGCTGTCTTTAAATAATATTAAGGATTTAAAATAATATTTTAACTTGGAAGGCTCTTAAGCCATGCAGCTAGAATAGACTATTTTATTATTGTTGGTTTTCAGGAGGACCGTTTTTCATGTATGAAACAGTTAGAGAGCTAACAACCACAGATTTGTAAGGAGTCATCGTAGGGCTGTTGCTCGTGTTCCACACAATAACTTCTTGCCTTGATTGTCCAGGTAGTACTACTGCCTACCGCTTGGTCCAGTAAAAATTGTTGTGAGAGTGATTCAATTCACCCAGAGATTTCATTTACTGTAAAATCAGTTAATATTTTTATTTCACTTATTTATTCTATACTTGTCTATTATTTACTTATTTAAATGTTTATTTATTTTAACATGAAGTAATTGAAAAAAAATTTAAGTTAGAAAAAAATTTTTTTTTTTAGCTCCAAAGATATTTTTTTCTTATTGTGGATGATAATATGGGGTTATCTTACTTTTTCTTGTTTTGGTATTATAGAACTGTTAAATTAATTAAGGAACAAAGTTTCTCATTTTGTTTAATTGCCTGTAACATTTGCTTATTTACATCTTAAATGTATATACCATCTGTTCTTTTCTATATAGCAAAAATAAAAATAAATAACATAATTTAGGCTTAAGGAAAATTGAGAGGAACACCAGGCTTTATGTGGTTTGTGTGTGAGTCACTGCAGAATCCTAAAGTTGCTGTGGGTCTACACTCTCCAAGCTGCATGAGAAGTGCCCAGACGATGTTCTTATTGAAAGAATTAGTTCTCACTGACCTCGTGTGAAAGTTAGAATGACTTTCTGTCCTTGTCCACGCTGTGTGGTTAATGTTGAGTCATATCACAGAATTGTGTGTTTCTGGGTGGTCATACAGGATCTCACCGAGAAGACCATGAAAACAAGCAGGACAGTAATTCTAATGTGTAGTCGGAGAGCTGGGAACTTAGTGGGTGCTTTTGGAGGTCTTTAAAATACAACTCCTCTCAAAATGATATTATTACCTTCCACCCAGATTTTTTCCTTTTGATTTTGTTTATACTCTTCTGCATACAAATATTTTTATTAACAATGACACTGATTAAAGAATTTTTACATTAGTACTTCTGACAGGCCTCGATATTGTGCTGATTTTGTGCTCTGTGACAGATGCTACCCTTGGCTCTTAACTTCTCTGGTCTTCTTTTAATATTCTCAAAGAGAATAAGAGGATTGTGTTGACTTGAAAATGTATTAGCGATATGTTTTAATTAACTTTTGTATTAAGAACTTTTGGTTCATTAAGGAAAGAAGTTAATACAGCCCAACTGTATGGACTTAAAAACAAAGACCATTTTGTTTCGTTTGGTAAAAAGCATAATTTATATAACCCTTGTTAGAAATAATGAAGAAAGACCATTTTATTTGTTTTTACTCTTATTTGAACATAAACATAATTTTGAGCCAATTCTTTACAGTTTTTTAGAAAGTTTATAATATAGCAATCTAAGCATAATGTTTTTTTTTAAAGTCTTTGTATTAAATTTTCTCATTTTCCTAAACCTAGGATGGTAAGCGGATGTTTGGCACCTATTTCCGTGTTGGTTTTTATGGAGCCAAGTTCGGGGATTTGGATGAACAGGAATTTGTTTACAAGGAGCCTGCAATAACCAAACTCGCAGAGATTTCTCACAGATTGGAGGTGAATGCTGTGGTAGTTCACAAATGTCATGTTTCTATAAAAAATAGATTTTCACATCAGTTTTAATTGTTAAATAAGATAAACAACTGTGGTACATAAGAATTTTTGAGAGGTACAATAACACTTTCAAAGCCTTTAAATCTTTTATGACAACAGTACATTATTATTAGCTATACCTTTAAGAGCTTATTTTCACACATTTTCTAAGCTCCTTTATCTGTCAGAATTACTCTGATTTATCTATGCTTGAGTGAGAGTCAGGAAGTTAAGTAGCAGGGTGTAATGGGATTGGAAGCCGGAGCCCAGGAAATAGCTGACTCACTAGTATCCTCTGGGCTCCAAGTGTCCAGTGAGATTCCTCAGAGGTGAAACCCAGGAGCCACACCTGGAGAACACCCGAGCTCTTGAGAACTCTTTGCTTTTCACAGATGGCTGCTTTATGTTTACTTTGTAGTACATCTTTCCATTCCGGCCGCTCTTCTGAATTTTCCTTTTCCTGCTCCAAGTGTGGCTCATACCTCAGGTGTATTAATGTCACCTAGGAGAGTCCCAGATCCAACCCCAGACTTTCCAAACCATAGTCTACATTTTGACAAGATCCCTAAGAGACGTGTGTGTACAGGACAGTTTGGAAAGCAGGGCTCTAGGCTAGCCTCTACTCTCAGCTGGTGTTGACTCTTACAGGTGACTTCACTGGCTTTGGGTTCATAAACTGGTTCACACTATGACTCCTTACTTTTATGAGTTAGGTAAGTCTTGAGAAACACTGAGACTGCGTTACCCAAACTTTATCTTGCAAAGCCCCTTTGGGGAGGTGTGAGGATAATTTTTGGTGGTCCTCCTGAACGGCTGCATTCAAAGCTCACCTCTTGGCTGTCTTAGTCTTTCCTTCTGAACCATTGCCCAAACTGCAGCTCTTGTGGCCCCATTGTAAGAAACCTGGGTTTTTTATTGGAAAAAAAAAATAGATTTGGCTGCTATTTAATTGCATTGATGGAAATGACATGGCTAGAACAAAACCTACCGAATCTCTCAGTCTTGCTGAGGAGTCTCCTCAGGGGCCTGCTCTGCTTTACTGGGAAAGTTGTGTAAAAGATTCCCTCCTCTTCATTACAGGGATTTTATGGAGAAAGATTTGGAGAGGATGTGCTTGAAGTAATCAAGGACTCTAATCCTGTAGACAAGTGTAAATTAGATCCAAACAAGGTAGGTTGATTCCATTATAGTGATGTGTGGTTGTGCCTCTGAAGATCTTCATGTTGTCTTGCTAGACACGTATTAGGTGACAGATTATCATTGGTGAATAAGAAATTTTCCCTTTTCAGGCATACATTCAGATTACCTACGTGGAGCCATTCTTCGACACTTATGAGATGAAGGACAGAATTACTTATTTTGACAAAAATTATAATCTTCGTCGTTTCATGTACTGTACGCCCTTCACTTTAGATGGTCGTGCCCATGGGGAGCTTCATGAGCAGTTCAAACGGAAGACCATCCTGACAGCATCTCATGCCTTTCCTTACATTAAAACGAGGGTCAATGTCACTCACAAAGAAGAGGTAACTCCACAGTGAAGGAAAAAGAATTCACAAAACTAGTATATTCATACTGAATTTATATGTGGCTTTAGGAGAAGATATATTTCACCCTCTTTGCATACTAGGATTTTACCATTGTTGCACATTAATTTTTGGCTATCTTCTAAGTTGCTAATTCATCCTTGGTTTATGTTTTTTAAAGTGTTTATTGTTCTTTATTTTGATTGCTTTAGGGATTTAGGTTTAGATTTTGTTACATGAAAGCTTATCATGGGTCCCCATTTCTTGTGACATCCTTATCTAAAGCTCACTGGGTAGTTTTCAGTCAGTCACTGATCTGACTTACTGTTCTACTCAGATAATCTTAACACCAATCGAAGTTGCTATTGAAGACATGCAGAAAAAGACGCAGGAGTTGGCATTTGCAACACATCAGGATCCAGCAGACCCTAAAATGCTTCAAATGGTCCTCCAGGGGTCTGTAGGAACAACTGTGAACCAGGTTTGTACTTCTTGCTGTGTGTGCCATTGGCCTACATAGTGGACTTGGAGAAACATTGTAATGTTTACGGCATGACAGAATCGTGGAAGAGTACATATTGGATTAGTCACATGATACTGTAGTATAAATGGAAGTAAATGGAAAAACAGAAGTTTAATAACATCTCAGCCACAGTTTTCATACCTGCTTTCTTCTATACCTATGCTTCTGTTGTAGAAATTTGGTCACTTAAAATTGTCTTTGCTGGATGGTTGTGGTGGCATATGCTCTTAAACCCACATTGGGGAGGCAGAGGCGGGCAGATTCTCTGTAAGTTCAAGGCCAGCCTTCTCTATATAGCTAGTTCCAGACCAGCTGAAACTACATAATGAGACCCCATCTTATAAAACACAAAATTCTTTCATTAAAAAAAGTATACATAATTAAAAAAAAAAAAAGACTCATTTCCAGAGCTGTGTTTAACATATGTGAGCCTCTGCTCTCTTAGATCCTTGATGTTTCTCCAGAGCTTCTTCACACTAAGCTCTATGGAATAAATAATGCGGAATCACCTGGGAAACTGTAATAATATTTTCATATAAGAGAGCACTAGTGGTTTTTATACGTTAGAAGTTGTCATAATATCCCCTGTAGTTGGTTTGCTGAGAGAGCCTTTCTCATGTTTTTAGGCATGGCCCCGACCTTAAAGAAAATCCCCAGTTAAGAGCCAAGGAAACTGTCAGTCAGGTTTTGCGTAGTATTTCTTAACTACTTTTTGGATTAAAGAGCAGTACCAAGAAATGAATGCTGTAGGATATGAATGAAATGAGACCTTTGTACGCTAACATGTTTGTTTCTGCCTTGAAATCGTTTAAAAGGCTCTTTAGTTTAATTTACTGCATCGGGAATAGCCTTCAGAGTGCCAAGAGGAGTTGCTTTTGTAAAATCCAGTGTGATAGTCAGTGGGTTGAGGACGCATTAAAGCATAGTGCACTGATGAAGTCAGTGGTCGGTTCTATGGAAGAAATCTGACTGTAGAAGGCAAGATGCCGATAAGAATGTCATATCTGGGAAACAGGCTGTCTCTGAAGAGTCCCAAGAGACATGCATGTATTCGATGGAAATGCAGCCCTGTGGGTAAACTCCTTGACTCTGAAGAACAAGGACACTTCATTGCTTCCTTTTATCTTTCAGGGACCTTTGGAGGTTGCCCAGGTCTTTCTGTCTGAAATACCTGGTGACCCAAAGCTCTTCAGACATCACAATAAACTGCGCCTTTGTTTCAAGGACTTTACAAAAAGGTAATTGAGGCTTCTTGCAAAAAAAAAAAAATATAAAGAACTTCAAATTAAGAGTGGCCAATACTACAGTTTGAGCTGAGAGCCACAAGGAGTTGTCGAAAACAGAAAACAGGGATTGGTTCACCATGTGAGCAGTCTGTGGCATTTACTCTTTTTGACTAGCAGAGATCTGCACCCTTCTATACCCTAGCTCTCTAACTTGAAAGCTGCTGTTTATCCCCTCCCTGCCCCACCAAAGTATTATTCTTTAGTGTGAGACACCGTTTTCCTCCCTTGGAAAACTGAAAACAAAATGGTGAAATCCTAACTTTATCAGTGGATGTATGCCCCTGTCCAGTACTTAGTCTTTGTGATCTTCGCAGCAAATGAAAGATAATGTAATCTCTCTCTCTCAGAGAGAGGCTTATATACCAGGCTAAACAATACCTAGGTGTCTAGGCTCTCGGTGAATTATTAGAAAGACTTGGAGGACTTGGCTTATAACTGTTCTGAGTCTGGGGAGATCAGATATTAACATTGGGTCTCTTTCTTATTAATTTTTTATATTATATTTTGAAAGTCTCCCTAAGCAAACTAGACAGGTTGACTTGTGAGCCCCAGGAACCCTCCTGTCTCCTGCTTCCTTTCTACCCACCCACCACTGAGATTAACATAAAACCCACCTGGCTCATTTTTCTTGTCTTGTTGTGTTGTTAGTTTATATGTGTGCTAGGGATTTAAGGTTAGGTTATCATGCTTGAGCAGCAAAAACTTTACCTCAATGCAAACACCTCATCCCCAGCCCCAAATAAACCATCTTTTTGCTCTTTATTATTAAATTTGTTCTTTGACTGTTTCACACATTTATGTGGTGTATTCAGAGTTCCTCCACCTCTCTCGTTTTCTGCCCACTCCTGTTAACCCCATTCATCATTTGATGGGTGGTGTAGGTTGTTCCTACTCTTGGTATTGTGAATCATGCTGCAGTGAACAGGATGGGGTGGGAGTGTTCTCTGGGTAGTCAGCCTCTGACCTACAAGACTAACTTTGTTTCTTTTCTGTGTATTCCTGGCTGTGCCATTTGGTAGTTCTATTTTGGTTTTGGTTTTTTAAGCCTTTTTTTAATGTGTGAGTATTTTGCCTGTGTGTGTATAGGTACATCATGTATGTCCCTGGTGCCTTCAGGAAAAAAGAGTTACATATGATTGTGAGCCACTATGTATGTGTTAGGAGCCAAGGCCTGAGCGGCCGGTGCTCTTTCCACTGAGGCTTCTCTCCAGCCCCCACTTCTGGTGGATGCTGTGTGTTGTCAGGTGCAAAGAGGCTGCTCCTTCCCACCTTTCACCATCACTTACTGCTCGGTGTCTCCATAATAGCCGTTCTAATGAGGAAGAGGTAGTTTTGATGTGCATTTTTCTAATGTTGACTTTTTTGTGTGTATTTTCCATTTGCATAACTTCTGAGATCAATATCTGTATCTTGGTGCATTGTTGGATTTTTACATCTGGATTTCTTATGTGCCCTGGATCTTTAGTAGTAGTAACTTTCTGCTTGCTGTTTGGGGAATTTTACCATGACTGCAATTGTGAACAGTTGACTTTTTTAATATGCTGCTGCTGCTGTTGTTTTGGTCTCACACAAACAAGGCATAGGACTCCTGCAGTGTATACTAAGCCCAAACAGACTTTGTTCAGAAGAATGAATTCTTGTAATAAACAGGTCTCCTTAAGCCTTACTGCCAAGACAGAGGACTTTCTCCTTTTCAATTATAGAAAAGGCCCAAAAAATGTTTAAATGCAAAAGTTACATAGCTAGTGCTACCACATGCCTATAAGCCTGGTCATTTGAAGGCTCAAAACAGGAGGATTGTTGTGAGTTTAAGGTCAGCCTGAGGTATACAGTGAGATCCAGCCCAGTTGGGCTTCAGAGTAAACCCTTGTTTCAAAGAAATAAAAAAAAAAGTGGAGTGGGAGGGAAGAAAAAATTAGAGTTAATACTCCATTTTTATTTTTTTATATTAGCTGTGCTTTTTCAATTAACACATACCTCACCATAGTTCACAGCTTACATACTATCTTACATTTTAAGAGAACATTTTAAAATTTATTTTTTACTTAATGTATATGAGTACACTGTAGCAGTCCTCAGACATACCAGAAGAGGGCATGAGATATCATTACAGATGGCTGTGAGCTACCACGTGTTGCTGGGAATTGAACTCAGAACCTCTGGAAGTGCTCTTAACCACTGAGCCACTTACAGCCCCTATTTCAGTTAAATTAGAACAATTATGCAAATAGTGATATTATTTAATCATCCTAAGTACTTTGGTATTCTAGCTTCTGTTTTTCTGTTTGATTTTAAATATGGTATAATTTATGCCACAGCAGGTCTTTTTTTGTTGTTGTTGTTGTTGTTGTTGAGTTAAAATTTCCATCATGAATTCACTGAGCCAGAATACATAAATTTTGTATAGTGTATACCTCAAAATGTCTCCAGTATTAATAATGCCAAGAAATGCAGATGCTCTGGTGTCTGAGCCCCTGCTTTGTGATGTACCATAAGTAGGGTGTCTGATCAGTTTTGAGTGGCACGTCAGTCTGTTTTTACTTACCAAAGCAATACTTTCTGTGCACTTACTTTTGGTCTTAAGTTTTGTCTTTTAAAACTTACACTGATTAAAATAATAATTTCTATACTCTAATGCCATGCCCCTCTTTTCCTCCCAGAAGCAAGCAGTGTCCTGAATTTGTTTTCTCTTTACAGTTTTATCAGAAATCACTGAATC
Source organism: Micromys minutus (assembly GCF_963924665.1). NCBI lineage: Eukaryota > Metazoa > Chordata > Mammalia > Rodentia > Muridae > Micromys > Micromys minutus. The sequence continues at coordinate 7,044,277 of NC_137978.1, forward strand.
TCTGGGTGATATACTAGTTTACATTATTTTAGAATGTGCTGTTTCTGTTGGCAGCTGTCTGCAGGGATCATGTTTACAAGTGCTGTGCTAGCTAATGTCCGTGTGTTCCATTATGTGACTGTGGCTCCTTCTCTAGCTTCTATAATGTGGTTATTTTTGGAGACTCCTGGCTGTGCTGCTATTGCAAAGCATATCCATATAAAGCGTGTACACAGAAGAATGTCTGCATGCCACACGTGCAGCAGAGCACACCTTAGTGTGGTGCTCTGGGTTCACGTGCTCGTCTACACTTAGGTGATAGTACACTTTTTCCAAAACATATTAACAGAATATGAGTTATTCAGTATTAACACTTTCTTTAATTTTTAAAATTAATTTGTGTGTGTGTGTGTACACACGCACATCTAAATGATCTGGGCCTGCTTGTGCGGGAGTCTGTTCTCTTTTTGCCATGTGAGTCTCTGGGATCAGGTGGTCAAGCTCAGCGGCCTTTTCTACTATAGTGTAAACATTTAAAACTATGCACTTCTCTAAGCATCAGTTGAGCTGTGTGCACAAGCAAGGGGAAGTTTAGCTATACAGATGTAGATATGGCTTTGCTGTGTTGAGCAGCCCACGGAAGCCTTGAACTTGCTCTTCTGCGTCCACCTCTCAGACCTTGTAGGATTATGGGCATGCGCCACCACTTGAGGCCTGTATATTACTTTTTAAAATGTCCTTTTCTTGACTATTTGAATAAATTGGATAATGATCATGATCTGTTTATTAAACCAAACCTTTTCTTTCAGCATCGGGGATAAACAATGATGCCATTGTAATACAGTTAAGTGACACACATCCTAAAGACTCTGATGAAGAAACAGTGGGGATGGTGGCTGGCTTCAGAGTCAGCACTGACAGTTCAGGAGCAAGTTCAGTGATAAGGTCCTTGCCTGGATTTGTGAAAGACACTTCCCAGTACTTAGAAAGCAGAGGCAGAAGAATCACAGGTTCTAGGCCAGCCTGGGCTACACGTTAATAAAATATGTTTTCAACTTAATAAGTACAGGAAGTATTTATCAGGTTTTAAAAGAAACTCAGATGCCTGTTGCATCACAGACAGGAAGCAGAGAGCGACTGGCCACAAACTCAGTACACCTTCAGAGGCACACCACCACTCACCTGCTAACCTCGTGGTCCGTCACGTCAGACACGTGAAGTCTGTGGCATATTAACCCTAAATCAAGATAATCATTCACTACCAACTGAATGGGGTGCGTGCGTGTGTGCATGAATTTAGGATTACAAATTTCTAAGGGAGTAAAAATGTCTAAACATACATTTTCTCACCTTCTAGGTGTGAGGATGCCTTAAGAAAAAATAAGAGCTTAATTGGGCCAGATCAAAAGGAGTATCAAAGAGAACTGGAGAGAAATTACCATCGCCTTAAAGAGGCTCTGCAGCCACTGATAAACAGAAAAATCCCTCAGCTGTACAAGGCTGTGTTGCCCGTCTCTTGCCACAGGTAAACCAAGTGTTTCCCCCGCAGAGCCTGTAGAAAAACTGTTTGAGTTTAATAGTTTTACAGCTTTTTAGTATACAATTTCAGGTGTGGTGTCCCCAGAAATCTAAGAAATCCAACTAGTCTAAGCTTTGCCACTTACCCTTTAAAGGCGAGCCTTTTCTGTGGGGCAGGCTCTCCGGGACAGAACTAAGTCTGGCTTCACAGACCTCTCCTAGACTCTCCCATTCAAGTCTTGGCCCAGCTCCTGGCACTCCCGTGAGAGAATTCACTAGAATGTTTTGTGAACAAGGCCTTCATTTCCCCCACCAGTCATCAGTAATCTATGTAACCTGGAGCTGCTCAGACCAGAGCAGGTGTCCTGACTGTCCAGGAAGCTGCAGCCATTTTCTCCTTTTGACAAGTCAGAAAGGAGTTTTCTACAAATGAATCTCAACTACATGTGAGTGGTCCGTGCCTCCTGTGGAGGACAGCCAAGGAGGTTGTGAAGGTGCCACTGCAGATATAGAGCTTCCAGTGCCTCCAAAATACCTGAGCCCTGGAAACCCGGCTAGATTATTGTTGGATTATTGTCGCAGGTTTTTGATCACCCTTTTCTTTGAAATGATAAACTAATGACCAATTAAGTTGTATGATGAATTAACATTGAAAAGCCATTGTTTGAATATGGATTGAAAATGAAATCTATGCTGTCAGCAGCAAAAACTTAGCCTTTACTTCTTGATGGTCTAGTAATTTTATACTTGTAGATGTGTGAGACAAATTCACACATTCATTCAAAAAAAAAAAAAACACTTCAGCTGTCCACCCTGCCCTCCCAGCATTAGAGGCTGAAGCAGGGCTGTGAGCTCAAGGAGAATCTGGGCCACTTAAGACAAATACTGCCTTAAAAAAAGAAGAAATGGGTCAAGAGCCTGCTCTGTTACAGCCTCCAGGGAGGTCTGTCTCCCCACAAGCTACAGGAACGGGGGAAGTACAGAGAACATTACTCACTTGTGGTAAAACCCATGCTTCTCTTCCCCACACCTATGGGGGAGTTCCTTTCAGAGTTCCCAGTGAGGAAGTAAACAACTTTCCATTTTCCCATCAGTCTTTTTGAAATCTCTAGCTACATGCACCTTACCCCATCATCAGCCCCCGCAGGTCAAGGGGATGGAGATGTAAGGTATCCAGTAATCAAGCACTTGGCAAATTCTACGTCCAGTTTCTTCCTGTGCTAAGGCTGTTCTACCTAGAGGAACTCATCTCCTAGTCTAGTCCTCTAAGTGTTTTTTAATATAGACATGTAATATTTGTTCTCTGAGGAGATTTTTTGCTTTTTTGTCGTTTGATTGTCAAAATGTGATCTGGGACCTTGACTTTGTCCATTTTCCTGGCTTCGTATGTGGAATGGACTTTTCCGGAAACTGGACGCGATGAGCATTTGTAAATGACTGGCTGTAGAAGCAGGTTGGAGAACTGAGGCCTTGTATTATTAAGTTAAACATTACAGATGAGTGCTGCTCTTTTGGGATGTTTCAGAATTTTGTTTTGGCGCTGGCTGGCCTCACTCCTGAGTGCTGAGCTGAAACCTGGCCCTTGCAAGTTATATGTAATAAAATGAAACAATTACTTTGTAAAACAACTTTAAAAATGCTCAACTAATTTCAAATATGGCAAATAGCAATATGTAACAATCCCACATAAAGTATTTTGCAGTTTGAGAACCATCTGTTTGATTCCAAGTTTATGATTAGAGAATTTATGGTACAATATGCTCCTTACCATAGTAATCTTGAATTCTCCAGAAATTGCTCCCGTGGCAGTTAAGGGACAGATAACCAATTGGGCTGCTAAAGTGGCTGTTATAGATGAATCTGAAGCCAGATTGTGACAATGTATGTAAGATGACAGGAAAAACAAAACAAACCTTAAGACTGAAAACAAAAACCAAAAAACTATCCTCTTCTTTTCCTCAGAGATTCCTTCAGCCGAATGAGCCTTCGAAAAATGGAACTCTAAATACACACTTGTTCTGTTCATCTGAAAAGAGCCATGTATTCAACATTAAGTGTGAGGTCTATTGAAAAACAGGACTTGGAAGCAATAGCACTGATTCACTCTGAAGAATGTGCTCCCTGATGCAGGCTGTTACATGTGAGGCTTGTGGCTGTGGTTTCTAACCTTCTGGTAACATGCTGTCATCTTTAAAACAAAGTTTTTAATGATTCAAAGGTACAGTACACATTTACTTATACACATTTATTTATACCATAGCTAATGTTAAATTTATTTACTTTTAAGTTCTTATTTTTTAATTTATATTACCATTTATAGATTCATTTTGAACCATTTTAAATGTAGTAATGCTTATTTTAAAGGTACTATTAAATATGTGAATGTTTACACTAACTTTAATGAGTGGGATTTTAATTTCTTTATTACAGCAGGACAAAAATGAATTGTTTTAGGTTCTAAACTAGCGTCAAACCGCCCAGTTAGGTAATGGTGGCAGACACTGCCCCCGCAAAAAAAAAAAGAGACCTGTTAAGAATTGCCAAAAATATTTAATAAAACATTCTTATAAGTGGTAATATACCAGAACCTAATACCAGTAACATGTTAGTGACAGCAATTTGACCTTTATGAGTCATTTTATTAGTATCAATTTCATGAATCACCAGTTTGAGTTGATTTCTGTGCCTCAAATTAATCTTTACCAAGTGTTTACTGACTAAAACATCAACTAGAAATTTGCTTTAAGGCTACTTGATATCACTAAAGATAACACCAAGCTGGGGTTTCATTGATTTTAATCTATCAGTTAAATGAGAAGTCACATGGTTTCACAAAATGCATAAATTAGTTGCTATCATTAAAATAATTAGCTTCAGTATAAAAAAGGTATACAGTAAAACATAAATGCTTTCTATTCCTGGCACAATTTCCCCAGTGAATGAATATCCATAGGCTCTGAAATGTTTCAAACTTTTTTGTGATAATGTGGCTTACAGAGCCAACAATGGAACTGGTCACTCCCTGACCTCTGGAGTCACTTGAAATGGCATTCTTCCCTCTTTGGTGGGCCGTGGGGTGGCAAGAGCTAACCATTAGGGAGAAAACACTAAGTCATTTGGTTACCTGACTGCTCCTCATCTCAGTGATAGCATGAAGAGTTGTGTGAGTCTGATTTAGTTATGAAATACTGGCTATTTTCTCATGAGGTGCAATGGAGATTTTTCACTCCATTTTGTTATACTTTCTAATAATGTTTTCTAAAAACACAACCTTTCTTGCCTCAGGAATCTCTACAGCTCTGATAGCACAGAATAGTTATTTTTAAAAGTTTTACCAGTGACTCTAAACTAAAGGGAAGGTACAGAGACACATGATCTAATTCCCATCACACCATCGGTGAAGAAATGTTAATGAGCAATCTTTACACTGAAATGGAATTTACTACAGTAGCATTTGTATATTTATTTGGGTGAGTGTCCCTTTACAAATGACTTAAAATTAAGTATGAAAGTTTTGAACCTCTGCTCCATTACTGAGTATTAAAGATAATTTAAGCTTGGCTACTCTCTTGTACATACACATTAATTTATGAACTCCACTTTGATATACACATTTTTTAAAAAAATCACACATTTGTATACATGGTTGGTTGTTAAACAGTTTAAATTTTATTGACCTCCCAGTTTTTAAAAAAAGTTAAAGGTCACCGCTCTAAGTTGATCACTATGTACAGATGGTGCAGAGTATGAAGAGATACAAAGTATCATGTCAGAAAGACTGACTAGAGCAGTGTCATCTACATAAAGTTCTCAGGAAGACAGAGGACTGCAGGTTTTATTCAAGGCACAAAATACACACCTGTGAATATACATATTCTACACTTTGTGCCTGATACAGCCCAAAGATTTGGCTTCATGACTATTATAGAACTAAATATACTGACTGACACTGTTTCTTGGGTGAAAAAGCCAGACCTATAAACATCAAGTAGATAATTACTCCAAAATATGGAGAATACAAATACAAGCACTTTATTTTAAAAAGCAAACACAAAAGATCATGTAAATCCAAAAGTGTTAACTGTTCCAAGCTTCCATTTTGGATCATTTAGTATCTACACGAGTTTGTTCCCAGCTTATCCATTACTAGTCTCTACTAAGGAAAATGATTCTAAAAACTTAACATGGTTTTTCAGTATTTAAAATCTCACTATATAAAAGCCTAGAGAGACCAATAATATCCAATAGCTTCAAAAGATAACTAAAGACTCTTAGGTGTGACTAACTTTACCACCATCTGTCCAGGTCTGTTTAATATTTACAAGGAAAATATACTCACTATAATTTTTTATAAAATAGCAAGTACGGAGTAGACGTAGGAGATGTAGAAGGAGAAAGAGAATTCAGAAAGTCTTTCTCTTCTGTAACTTTTACTTCAGAATCATCAAAGAGCAACCATTTCCCCTCGTACTCCTTTAAGCTTTGCACTACATAGGAAATCTTGTTCTCAAGTCCACTCATGTTAATGCCTGTTTGGTCGCTGGATTCCTTGTTCCTGTCAGATGCCTGGGCCCCACTGGTCTCATTAGTTTCAGAACTTCTGTTGTCAGTGAGTGGTGTCCCGACCAACTTCTCAGGGTTAGATGCTTTGTTGTACAGTTCATAATCTGCTTTGCTCTTCTGTCCTCCAAGAAGTCCAATGCCTTCTACAGTTTTTTTGTTCAAAACTTTACTTGGTTGGGCATTTCCACCAACTCTAATTGATACTTCATCGTCATAATTTTCAGCCGTCCCCCGTGCTTCCTCCTCATTCAGTGGCTCTGGCTTACCTATTTCACACATCTGGTCAATCACAAAATTCCCCTTATCTAGTTCTAGACTGTTAAGGTCAGTGACTTTAACTGACGCAGTATAGTGCCCACTACTAATAGTAATGCCGCTGTGCATAACAACAGCAAATAATCCATAGCTGTCATTGGTCGGCTTTGTGCTCCATTCTTCTAGTGACAGTTTAAGAGGTGTCAGTAAAGGTGTGTTGATCTTGGAAAGTCCACCACCATAACAATCAAACCTTTGGAAGGAAAAAAAGGTTTCCTGTAATTCTGTTTTGAATATAAATTTTTATACACAATGTGAAACCAAGTAATAACTCTTTAATGTTTAGCTATGAGCAAAAGCAGAGTAAGACTTCAATTTTGAGAAAAATGCATACAGAAAAAATATTAAAATAGAACTTAGAAATAACAGTGCACCAACTCTGGCACTTGAGAGGCAAAGGTAGGTGAATCTCGAAAGTTCAAGGCCAGCCTGGTCTACATAGCAAATTCCAGGCCATCCAAGGCTACTCAGTGAGACACTATTTAAAAAAAAAAAAAAAAAAATTAACTGATGTTTGGGTGATTCTGTGGAAAGTATATTTTCTTCATTCTTTTATTAGATTTGTACACTAGGAAATTCGCATTTTTAAAAGACGAAACGGTTGAAGCCAAATCTTCTATACATTATTTTATTTTTGGTCTAGTTATTTTAATATCTGTTATTTAAAGAGAAGACCATACATCGCTTTGATGACATCGTGTGAGGACTAAGACGAGTCTCTCCTGATAATTTCAAACAAGTCAATAAATTCAGAAACCATGAAGTATACAGTTGCATGTCAGAAAAGACAGATTATTCAAAGCAGCCAACTTTTACCTATTTTTTTAAAGCTTTTGGACAAATTCTCAACTATAAAATTTCCCAAAGTTTCCAGAGATGAGTTGTGTTTCCTAACTTTCCTTAAGACTGAAAGTTTTACTTTTCCACACCTGCCCCCACCCCCAGTTTTAGGTGTGGTGGCTTACATCTGTAATCCTGGCTAGAGTCTGACACGGGAGGCCAGCCATGTCTGTTAACAGTGAAACCCTAAGAGAAGGAGGGGAGGAATACATTATAGATTTCTCAGCTAGGCATGGTAGTGCATGCCTTTAATTTCAGCACTTAGGAGGCAGAGGCAAGTGAATCTTTGAATTCAAGAGAAGCTCTGTCTTGCAGGGGGGATTACTCTATTTCAGTCAGTCCCACTGAAGCAGAATTCTACTAGCATCTATAAAACATGGAGAGACTCCTGAGACCTGTACTGGGTTTTGGTGCTATATTCAAACCCAGACTCTTATCTTTGTTCGACAAGCACACTGAGCTGTATCACCAGCCCCAAAAGAGCATGTCATGTAGTTATGCCAAGAACCTGCTTAACTGAGAGCAGAGTCAGTTCTCACAATGACTTCACCTGGCACAGCACTGCAGACAAAGCCACCGTCTCCCTCAGTTCATTCACAATACTCACTCCAAGCCACTAGCAGCAAAGCACTTCAGATGAATAGTGATAACTTCAGGCATTTTATCAAACAAGAGACTTCGCTCTGCTTCCGTATAATGATGGCAATTTTCACAGAAATATTTATCCTCTCCTACAATTCTCTCCACGGAAGCAAACTGTGAAATTGCCCATCTCAAGGTCTTCATTTCTGTTTTTGGCTCTGGAGAAACTGTAAAACAGAAAGAATTGTTCACTCATAAATATCTTTCAGACACTGAAAACTTAAACCAGGTTTCATGTACATTATCATTCAGTGTGTGTGTGTGAGAGAGAGAGAGAGAGAGAGAGAGAGAGAGAGAGAGAGAGAGAGAGAAAGAGAACATGAGCGAGCAAGGGAGCACAAAAGCCAAATGAGCCCAGTCTCAATTCAGTTCATGATTCCTCAAGACACTTCCATACGTTTTATGGTTTACACTGAACACAACAGTAGCTCAAGTAGTAATTTGAAATGACTTCAGTTAGTAAAATATTGAGGTCTCAAATGTTAAAGTATTTCATTAGTAGAAATGACAAGAGGCATTGAGAGAACAGGAAGGACTCTAGCTACCCCACCACGGCCCACACAGCCCTGTCTGCTCACCTTCAGAGCTCTCCTCGACCTTGGAAAGCTCGTCCTCTTGCACTGGAACACTAATGTCCTGGAAATCTTCTCTTCTTTCCGTTAAGCTCTCACATTCCAAACAACGAGTCCTTAATACTAGCTGACCTTGAAACAGTTTCTCTACTAGCTCAAAACCAATCTGCTCTGCACCTAAAATGAAAATGAGAAAATGGTTATACAGATTTGCTTTTCAGTATAGCTCAATTCATCAAATTCCCACCGAAAGCATATCGTGAACACGAAACCCATTTTCCTCTCATTAAACAGTGCTTTATTCATGAAATGTAAAGTTTCTACCCCAAAATTTTTTTAATACGAATTACTATAAAGTTAGCTGTGTCTTTAACTTGCTTCCCAAAGACATGTCCTTATAAAACTGTAAAACTGCCCCAGAGAAACAAAAGTTCTAGAGCAATCATCAACCACATTAACTACATATTTTCCCTAAGGTAAGTACATGTGTAAGCAAAACCAAGCAAAGCAGTTATATCTCAGGCCGAAGATTCACTGAACTTAGTTTCCCTTGAGTTCATATAATACTGCACAGATAAAGGCAGACCCACCCCCAGCTTTCCCATTAGAAATAACAGCACTACATAATTCATGTTCACAAACTCAAGTACAATGCTGCCAACACTACAGTGACATCCAGTGGTAAATTAACTTCTCAAAACAGAATCTTAAATCCTGTCTATTTCTGTAACTAGTCAACCTAGTAACTGCACCAACCTTTGTTTACAGACTTAGCTTCACTACTATCCACGGGTGTGACACTATTTCCTGGAGATGCGGGTCCACCCCCGTTAACTATGTTGTCACTTCCGTCCTTCTCCAAGTCCTCTTCAAGATCAACCTCATTTTCCTTAGGTTGTCCTTTGGAGCGCTGGTTGGTTGTGATTTTGCCAAGACTACAGAACTTGGAAAGAATGCTGGGTTGCTTAGTGGCTGGCTTTAACCAATTTATTTTAACTTTTGATTTCTTCTGTGAGGGCTTTGCACTCTCGTTTTCAGAAACACACTTGGGCATGATTTTAGGAGAAACCTCCAGTGTGTCTCCAGTAGCTTTTCTTTTTGATCTGGTTTGTCTCTGGTTTTCTTCCAATGGCTGGGGTTCCCTGGACAGTTTAACCTTTTTCTTCATGTTACCCGATTCACCATCACTTTTCCTTTTCCAGTTCCCTTTGGGGAGTTGTTCTTTGAAGTCCTCTGGACTCCTCAGACTGTCTGTCTCTGTGCTGCTACGTCTACTTGTTTCCTCTTTCTGAAGAGATGTTTCTTCAACCTTGCTGGATAATTCAGCCAAGTTTTTTATTTCTTCTTTTTTTAGGAGTTGGCATGTTTCTTGAATGTTTCCCAGAATACATTGCAGCACTTCCTGTGCATCATGCTGTAGATACCCTTCATACATAGGGTTGAGTTCCCTATGAATAAAAAGCTCACTTTAGCTAATTTTAGTTTTATTTAGTTTTTATTTAGTAACATCAAAGAAAAGTTTTCTATTAACTATTTTAAATAACCAAAAACATTCTAATTTGAAACCTCTTACCTAAATTTACCCTTCAGAGTAAAAATAAATGTTACCACATATGGTATCATCATATAATGCCATCATCACCCTCTTCTACATATCCTAACCAATACTGACAGCGTTTTACCATATACCAGGTTTTACTTAAAATGCTGGTGTGTTGCTCTCTAGCAGTTATAATTTATTACCAGGAACTACTAACATGCTAACATGGTCATAAAGCTCGTTAAGATGCAAAATAAGGGTCCAAAATCAGTTCTCGGCCACTTTCTTATGAGGTCTCTTTACAAAGCTAAATAAACATCCCCACATCAATTCAATAACTGAATTAAAAGTCTTTCTACATGTTTGTGTGTATGCGTGCATGCATTCACAAGGGTGAATATGTGTTTTAAGCAATACAAGTATTTGGAGCCTGCAGTTTTTATGCATTTTATATACAGATCTACAAGTTATAGTCTTTGGGGTACTAGGTAGTGATCACTTCAAACTTCCCAAGTCTTCTTAAAGATCACAGTTAGTTACTTCCTTTAGGTTGTTCTTTGGCGCACTTGTTATTTTCCCCAGCATATAGAACTTGAAAAGAATGTTTAGTGGTAGGCTTAAACCAATTTACCTTTTGATTTCTTTTGTGTCTTACACTCATGTTCAGAAAGACACTTGGAGCCCTAGCATGTACAAGTCTGAGGGTTCAATCCTCAGTATCATAAAAATGAGTAAATACGTTAATACCTTGGGCCTTCCTGCCAAGACTGATTTAGTGTGAAGCCCATATACCTGTTTGTTTTAGAGTGCAGTATGGCACATAAGTAGGAGTCATCTACATAGGCCAGTATTCTAATCAAGCAGGAGTCTTTTGACAGAAAATTATTTCACATCAGGAAGACTATGAGTAAGGAATATAAATAAATAGGCTAATGTAAATTTGAATCAATTAATTTAGTAATTTTAAAAATCAGCTTTGAAAGCTTCTGGGTATAAAAAGGCTGTGAGCTGGAGCTTCAGTTGTCTTGCCATTTACTGTTTGTTCATAAAGAATCATAAAACTGTTATGTTAACAATCATAATACCTGAGTGTGTTAAGCAGTCGCCTTGGCTGTGTAGCAAGTTCATCTGTATATTTCTCTGGATTTAAGAGAAAACTAGCCTGAAGCTGTTCAACTGAAATTATTAAGGACTGTAAACTGCATATAAGCTCATAACTTGCCAAAGGATCTTCTTTGCAGCTTCCCTATCAAGAAAAAACAAACAAAAACCCAATTTAATTTATAAACATTAAATAAGTACCCCTTCCCTTCTTGGCCTCACTGAACAATATAGCTTTTCTAAATTTAATTTCAGTACAGCAAAATTTCTATTAATCATACAAGTCAACTTTTTTCCTTCATTTTTTTTAAGTTGCTTTCCATATGGACAATAATTCTCTAATCAGTTTTCTCTTAACTTGCTTACTTGCAGTTGAGGCTAGGGGTATGACTCAGTGATAGCTTCATTTGCATATGTAAGGCCATAAATTCAGTCTCCAAAGGACATTAGCGTCAGTTACTAGAGTGGATAATAACCTGGTACTCAAGTGAGACACTTGTGATTGTGAGGGACAAGTGATACAAATATACAAGGCTAAGAATAATCTGAATACAGTTCTGAAAAGCTGAATTAACAGAAATGATCTGTCACCACTGTCCTGAACTCTCCAGAGAATCTATTACCTTTTTATTTAACAAATAAATGTAATTCCTCCCATTAGTTTCTTGTTGCATGTATGTTGGGGGTGTGAGGGTTGTTGAGACAGGATTTCAGTGTGTAGCCCTATCTTGCCAAAAAGTCACATCACCATGGAGACAAACCAGGCTGGGACTAAATGTGTGCTGAATCACCATGGCCTTTGCTTTATAGCTTATTTTGCTTTTTAAATTATGTTCTTAATCTTTTTACCTTATCCTTCTGATTAGAGTCATCCTTCAGAGCTTCTTTCTTCCTTGAAATAATATTAAATAAGTGCTTCACTCCAGTCTTAAAGCCAGGACAAAAGTATAACACCTACAAAAGAACACTGTTTTAGTGCTGAGTAAACAACACTTAAACTCACTATGTCTTCTGTAGGGCACGTTTAATGGATATTACCCAAAACTGACACTGAGACCCTCAGCAAACAAGTTCTCTACCCCACCAAGAGTAACCCACATCCCTCGGCAGCACTTAGCCCCAAACCTAGGTAATACTAGTAAGATTAACAGGACAAAAAACCCACAACATTTTAATAGCACACATAAAAGTTGACATAATACCAGGAATCAAACAGTAAAAGAAAAGTTTGGCATCTTCTCCTTAGCCAGTCTATCCAATTTCAGCATCACACCTTTATTATTTTTTCTTACCCAAAGAAAGTAATGTGCAGTTTGAGTATTATCATAGTCTATTTTGGTTTATTTACAATTTATGACAAAGTATGGATTAAAGCCATTCAGTAATCTAGAATTTTCAGAAACATTAAACATTACATCATACTACCTGAAGAATACTATTCAGATAACAAGTATTGCCAAGGTTATTCAGTCCCACAAATGGTAACAAGTTTTCTCTCTTCTCACAGCTTATTGGTGAGGACTGTGCTGCAGGAACAACCTGATCACTGTTAATACAGAGGGAAGAGAAAGTATAAAGATGTGGCATCTTACAGTAGAAATACTACTTCCCTAAACAATATTTTTACAACAGGAATGTGATCGCTGAGCTGTATACCCAACCCACAACAATTACTGGTGAAGCACTCATGCGCTAAGATTCACTTTTAGTTACACAACAGACTGTCCATTTGTTGAACAAAGAGGTACCATAGACTCTAGCTAGAACAATTTGAAATATTCACTTTTATTCTCTTAATGTAAAAATCACTCTGTTGTAATAAATTCACACGTAAAACCATGCATCTAGATTAAAGCAGCCACTCAAAACAAACCTTGTCCAGTCCTATAGGACATCCACTCTGAAGCCATGGAGTTCCAGTTAGAGCTTTATACATCTAATCAATTACATTTTTGTGTACTTACATAACATAAAAGAGGGGTGTGGGGGGGGGAGTTTAGACTAGAAAAACAATTGTACTTCATGTGTGTTCCTTTCCTCCTTCCATTTCTTCTTAGTGACTAAAGACTTTATGTGCATTAAAAAAACATTGATCTTTAAAATTTAGTTTCAAAATAAATGGCAACTGTCCTGCCTCTAGCAGATATAAAAGTATTCTTGGAGTATAACCAAAACCTGTTTTTTACAGACACTACACTGCAAAAATTATCAAGCAGTGTTTACCCTATCCCTACTACACACACTTTTGGGGGGGGGTCTGGTCTTTTTTTTTTTCCCCCCAAGACAAGGTTTCTGTGTAGCCCTGGCTGTACTGGAACTCAATCTGTAGACCAGGCTGGCCTTAAACTCAAAGATCCACCTGCCTATGTCTCCCAAGTGCTGGGATTAAAGGTGTGCCGTGCGCCACCAACACCTAGCTCCTACTATAATTAATCTTGATAATGCAAATCCATGTATACCTTCTTTTAACCACTGAGCACAGAACCATTAACCCACAGTGCCCTCACAGAATAAAGTACAGAAATACACTCAGAATAAAATACATACATCTCAGATCCTCTAGATTCACAAGCTTTCTCTTCATTTTCTTGAGAATCAGTGAAGTCTAAGGCTCTTTTAGTTTCCTTTTTCTGAAAAAACTTCAAAGACAGTCTGTTCTTCTTGGATGGACTGCCTCTTGAAAGCCCATTACTTTCACTAGGTATGACGCCAGGCATTTTCTTTCAAAATTGCAAGGAGTTGACGAGAATTAACTTATTGAAGGAAGCTGTAATCACCAATTAAATCTGTTAATCACATACAAAAAGATTTCATTAGTCCTAAGCTATCGGATGTAAGTAAGGGACAAGATGGCAATTGTGAAAAATTGATTAATGCTTTCAACTTTCCTAATACTGTGTCCCTTTAATACAGTTCCTCATGTTGTGGTGACCCCCAATCATAAAATTATTGTTGCTACTTCATAACTGTAATTTTGCTGTTATGAACCCTAATGTAAACATCTGATATGAAACCCCCTGGGGGGGTCTCAAACCACAGGCTTAAACACACACACACACACACACACACACACACACAATCTAACTTTGTTTAAAATTGCTACTAAATTCTTACTGCCTTAGAATGTGTATACACATGCATATGTGTGGGTATGTGCATATTTACATGCATTAAGGGCCATATCACAAAATACCCATTTAGTAATATCATCCATACAATAAAATCATAGAATTAAGAAGCAAGAGCTCTGGGCTAGTGAGATGGCCCAATGGGTAAGGGCACTTGCTGCTAACCCTAACAACTTGAACTTGATCCCAGGAACTCAACTTCTCAAGAATACCCTCTGAACTTCCTGTGCACAGCCATAAACACACAAACAAGAGGTTTAAAAAATAAAAATAAAAAGGCTTAAACAAAATTTCCATTTGTTTAAAAAATTTCCATTTGTTAAAAAATGGTAACTGAACAATGGTAAAAATCAGGAATGAATGAGAGTAGTGGAGACTCTGGAGTCTCTCCAAGGCCATTTGTAGTCAGTGTGAATACTCTACACATACGAAACTGGAACAGAGCCGGGAAAACTTGCTCTGTCTCATGTGTGCTAAAGATTACAATGTACTCTAATTTTCCATTGGAGTTTTGTTCTGAGACAGGGTCTCCCTGTGTAGCCCTGGCTGGCCTGGAACACAGCTCTACCTGCCAGCCCAGGGCTGACAGGAAAAGTCCTGTGGCCCACCACACCCAGCTGTTTCTCAGTTATGTGAATAGAAGCTGCTGAAAGAATTTTCTACCCATTTCAAGGTAAAACTTTAAAATGAAAGGGGGAAAAGGGATATGGAAATATTTGCGATACTTTATAGAAATCTTTTTTATTTGGAACATCTAGAAGAAAAATATATCCCAATATTCCAAAAATATAAAAGCGTCTCAAATTTAAGAACCTGAGTAGTAAGCTGGGGTACAAACAAATTGACTCAAATTCTATACCTAAACATATCACTCCAGACTCAATGTACACTGCAGTGAAACCAGTTTTGGGACCAACTCAGGAAAAACTGGACAACTGACAAATTTTCCCATCTTGTCTGAAACTTAAATTTTGTCTCCTGGCCCCTAATGTTCTTGATGTCCTGTTAGGGATGATAAACCAGCCTTCGAAAAACTGTCAGACTTGTCCAAGCATTAATGACTCTAGAAAAGTGTCTTTCTGGGAGCCAATAAGAGGGGGGAAAGTCATCAGCTAGCTACAACAGCGGGCGGTCAGCTCAGCCAGCCATCCCCTCTGGGTCACTCTAAACAGCTACCCAGCACTAATGGTCACCGAGAGCGCGGCACTTTCCAAGGTGCCCAATCTTAGCTCTCCACTTCCCTTTTAAGTAAGAGCTTTCGGTCAAAAAAGCCTCTCCAGAACTATAAACCACGCTTCGCACAATCAACTTAACCGTAAGCCTTCTTGACCCAGTGACACTGTGAATCCCCAATCCCATTACTTTTCAAGTCTGTGTACAATGATAAGGATCTAACTTTTTTTCCCCAAGAAAAACGTGAAACAATAAAAACAAGCTCTTGGGCGCAGGGTTAAGACACGTGGCGCCGTACACACTTCTGGAGAAACTGTAAGTCAAGAAAATGCGCGGTAAAATTTCGCAAGCCCCGACCCAGGACACTGCGATCACAAACACCACTTCTCCCCCAGACCTCTCCCGTTTCTAAAGGCGTGGGCAAAGGGGCACTTGGGTCCCGGGTGAGCTACCCCGGGGGTCGCCGCGCCCGCCCGCAGCCCCCCGCAGCGCAGCCCGAGCCTGCGGGGGGCCCTCCCCGCCGTCAGCACTTGCTCCGCAGCCACGGGCCCCGAACCCCAGGCCCTCCTTACCCGGTCATGGCCCTGAGCGAGTCGAGTCCCCGGCGCCACCGCCAGGGAGACCAGCCAGGCAGGCTGCAGGCGCGACAGGTGAGCCCCGCCGCTGTCCCGGGTGAGGGATCGCTGGTGGGCGCCTCCCGCGGGGGGAGTGACCATTCGTCCGCGGAGCGGGAGCCGGGCCGCCGCTCCGTCCTGCCCGCTGCGGCCCCACTACATCCCCGGCGCAGCCCTGCCGGGAAGGCTACGAGCGCACAGCGGCGGCGGCGCTCCCGAGCCGCAGGGTCCCCGCTCGGCCGCCGAGGGGAACTTGGCGCGTTTTCCTCAGTCTCAGGACCCCCGCGAGTGAACCCCCGCCCGCGCCAGCGCCGTGGCTGGAGGTGGCGTCCACGGAAAGTGCCGGTTCTCCTCTCCACGTTGCAGAGGCGTGAAAGGCGCGAGCCGCCGCGCGACCCCCTCGCCCCTGGCACGCTCGGCTCCGGAACCAGCTGGAACGGTAGTTCCTCCCGGGGCCTAACGGGTTCTGCAGTTTAAACAGCGCAGGCAGCGGCACGGGCAGCTCGCGCGGGTCCTCGCAGAGGCGCGCGCTGCGCAGGGTGCCGGGCTGGCGCGCAGGAGGCTCGCTCACGCCCTCTTTTTTTTTTTTTTTTTTTTTTTTTAATTCTTTTTAAACATTAGTACTTGCGAGTTGAAGGGGAGGGAGCTTACGGGTCGGGAGATGGGACAGAGTGACTGGGACAAGCCCCTTCCTTGGTGCTCAAATGCACCAATCCAGGATGAACAATTTCCTAAACCTCATTCCTCCGCCCCACCAGGAAGAACCAATCAAAAGTACCTATACAAAAAGCCAATTAGCGGGCAGAAAAGGCAGTCTGGCCAATAAAAAAAGTAGAAGGCGCTAAGCCCAGCCAATCTTGGGTGGGTTTACGGCGTCCCGGAGCGGCTCTTTCCAAGCTCATTGGCGCTCCAGTGCGCGCTTTCTCTCCGGCGGTTAGAGTTCCGCTTTGCGTTTTGTTAACACTGGGAGGTGGCGACCCGGGAGGGTGTGGCTTCTGGACAGAGTCCCGGGTGCAGGCCAGCCTCCTTCCTTCTTTCTCTTTTTTTAAAACTCTGGAGTGCGCTTTCCGGAAGGGTTACCAAAGATGCTCAGAAAATGGCTGACGGACTTGCTAACTGCTAGGCACTTGCTGGACGTCCAGTTTGCCGATGAAGCTGCGGTCCATCCTGTCCCAAGCTGTCGGATAAGAATAAGCACTGCCTTAACTAGACCGTGCACAGACGAACGCCTCGGAGCCTCGGTCCTTCTACCCTCTCCCGCAGGCTGCGCAAGGGTTTTAGTTCTCAGCCTGGTCTCGCGGCTGGAGCTTCAACGGGTTCTGGCGCGAGCCGGTACCGAATGACCCACAGGCAGCCTCACGGCCTCACCTGGTTTGGGATTTGGTACTGTATGGTGTATGTTTTGTGAGATGATCTCACAGTATGGTGCTGAGTTGATGAGAACTCAATGCAAATCCGTTCGAGTGGGTTTGGTTTGGTTTTGTTTTTTAATGCCCACTGTATGCTGCCCTGTGTAGTACCTGTTGCACTGCACTGTTTTCAGTATGTTAGGAATAACAAGTGAATGAAATGTACTCCCTGATTTACACTCTACAAGAGACCGAAAATAAACTGGTTATTTGAAATAGTCTAAATGGTAGATTTTAAAAGGTAACAGTTTGGTCATTTCAGTGGGATACTGTAGAAAGACAGCTCCAGGAAGGTCTCTTTGAAAGGGAGGGACAAAAGGTCCATTTGTGGGAGAGAAAGAGACAATATAAGTGTCCACAGCACTTTGGGAAAGTTTGAGGACCTGGTGCTTGGAGAATAAGGAGTCTTAAGTAAGACGGTAGGAATGGGAGTGAAATGGGTGTTTGTGAGGACAAGCAGGAGGCACATCTCCAGGGTCATCTGGCAGCCTGAGGAGTTCCTATCAACTTTTAGGAACCTTCACTCAGTCCAAACTGGGATTCGTGGCTTAGTTGCAGAAATTCGTTTGCATACTTGCCAGTTTGTGAAGCAGATTAGGGGCTTAAAGATACTTTAATGTAGGGGTTAGGAAAGATAAGATACGGAAACATGGCTGTAGAGGAATCCCAGAGAGACCTGTCCAAGTATGGATAGAAACTCAAGGGACAGTCACAACTTTTTTTTAAAACAATAGTCATTTATAGGACTTCAAAGTTTCTATTTTTAAAGAGTTTCTAAGAAACCTAAAATGAGATCATTCAATGGTTTCTATGAGGCTCTTGACAGAGTTAACGTAGGTAAAGTAAATATCCAACCAACAGAGATACTGAAAGGTAGATAACTAACTTCATTTATGGTTGCCAGATAATATCTAAGGAAAGGAACCAGGCTTTGCTCAGCTCTACCTTCACACCACAGCCTTAAGCATTAAATATCTTTGTACAAATATGGTATAGGCAGCCTTATAGCAAATGGGTTGGAATTCTCAGCCATCAGAGACTGACAAAGGGGCTCTCTTCCCTGCCCATGTTCCTTCCCATAATTCCTTCTGTCCTCTCAAAGCTCTGATTAAATAGGCTGGGTGCCATTGACTAGTTCCGAACTAGGAGGCAGCAGTGCTTATAACCTAATGTGATGGAAAAGGCTGGACCTCAGGGCACAAGCAAGATCCACCTAGAAGATGAGTCAGAGCCAAGGACTGAATGGTGACCTAACATACAGTGACAGTGGAAACGCTATGTTGGTAGGAGTCACAGCAGGTACAGAGGTACACACCTGGAGTCCCTCACCAAGCAGGCTGGAGCAGGAGAACTGCCGGAAATCCCACGGACTGGCATGCCTTCGCATATTGAGGTATAGGTGCTATGGTGTGTTCCTGTTATGCTAGCACTTGAAAGGCTTAGTCAAGAGAACCACGAGTCACAGCCCATCTTGACTACATAGTGAGACTCTCTCAAAAAAGAAGAAGAGAAGAACAGCCGGGATGGTGTGGTGGGTAGAAGTGCTTCCTGTGAAGACAAACAACCCAGAAACCCACAGGATAAATCCAACTTCCAAAGGTTGTCCTCATGACACAAGCGCCATGGGATGTGCCCGCACTCTCCTTCATACAATAACTGTTCTAAAAAGACGAAGTTGCCTGTTTAATGACTAACCTAAGGAGACAGAGCAGACAGCCAGCAAATACAGCAGACAAACTAGTTAATAAGTCAGTCTTAGGTTGTCGTCCTGTGATGTACACTACAGTGCTACATGTTTGTAGTGACAGTGAGAGATACCATCAAATTCCACCTAGTTAACTGTCTCAGTTGAGGTCTCTGTTCCTGCACAAGTATCATGTCTAAGAAGCAAGCTGGGGAGGAAAGGGTTAATCAGCTCACACTTCCACATTGCTGTTCATCACCAAAGGAAGTCAGGACTGGAACTCAAGCAGGTCAGGAAGCAGGAGCTGATGCAGAAGCCATGGAGGGATGTTACTTACTGGCTTGCTTCCCCTGGTTTGCTTAGCCTGCTTTCTTATAGAACCCAGATCTACCAGCCCAGGGATGGCACCACCCACAATGGGCTGGGCCCTCCCACCTTGATCACTAGTTGAGAAAATGCCTTACAGCTGGATCTCATTGAGGCATTTCCTCAAGGGAGGCTCCTTTCTCTGTGATAACTCCAGCTTGTGTCAAGTTGTCACAAAACCAGCCAGTACATTAACCAAATCTAATTTTGCATTTCTTTGAGATCTGACCACCTGCAGCTATTAGCTTTCTGTATATTTGACATTATCAATATTTAGATCATAACTTTATTCTGGGTGACTACATGCCCTCACAAAAATAATAAAGGGGACAATTAGCATTCTTTGCTATCCTTTTTTAAAAACTGTGTCTAAAAACAACTAGTGGCTACCCAGAAGGCTAAAAAAGAAACAAAGAAAGAAAGAAAGGACCTCTTTTGATTCTTTGACAAGTGAATTTGACATGGAGGTGGTCTGTCCATGATCCCTTCCAATGCTGGAGATCCTCTGCTCTGGTAGTACTTCATCAATGGCCTTTCCTGGCTTCTCATGGTTTGAAGCCTTAGCTTCTATTCATGACCTTCAAAATCAATACAAGCTGAGAAACTCTCACACATTACCAAATTCAGTTGCCAGCACAAGGTACAATAGCCTTGGACTCATCTGGATTATAGGGTCTGTGTACTGACCCTAAGGAAACACTTCCCAGGAGATGTTGCCTCAGTGGTACCTCTTAATCACAGCTAATTCTTTAGCTCTTGCTGATCACAACCACTGGTTCTTTGTTCAAAGTAGTGAATGATCCCACCAAATTCTTTAAGGGACTCTTAAAAACTTCCCCTGGAAACTTTACAAGCCAGGCCCCCATCATATACATCATTTACAGTGCTCTTAGCATTCTCTTTGAAATTACTTAGTAGGCTGAACCCTCCACATCAGTCACTGAAGTGTACCACAGAAGGCCATGATGCTGGGAATCTGTCATCCAGGAAATCATGGATTGCTAAGTTTACAGTCCTACACCTGTTTGTCAGCCTAGAATTCATTGATAGGAATGTCTCCAAGCCAGCCAGCGCTCTGTAGTAAGACCTTGTCTTAACCAAACAAAGCAAGCTGAATAAACCATGAGGAGCAAGCCAGTAAATAGTGTTACTCCGTGATTTCTGCTTCAGTTCCTGCCTTAAGGGTCTTCCCCTGAATTCCTTTTATAATGGAGTGACTATAAACTGTACACTGAAATACTGACCTGCCCAAGTTGCTTTTGGTCGGGGTGGTTTTTATCCCAGAAATAGAAAACCCAACACCCCAGTTCTTTCTTAAAGGTATATAAACTGAAGACATGGTAGCTTTATGATGTGGTCAAGATGGAGGTTTTGATTGTAGACAGGAGAGAACAGCCAGAGGCATCTGAAGAGTCCAGGGCAGTGAGAGAGGAAGACTATGGCCAACCCACCGAGGCTATCGGTGAGAGGAGGGAGAAGGGTAGAGAATAGAGAAAGCATGGGGAGAGGAGAAGAGCAGAGACAGGAAGAGGGCAAGCACAGCAAGAACAGCGGGGTTACAAGGCAAATGAGTGACTGAGGAGGGAGCAGGGTAGAGGAGGAGGGAGGACAGGACCCTAACAGGGACTTTGAAATGTGTCATGGGTCCTTGTGATACCAGCGAGCTTTGATATGCTGATAGGCCACCACGGGTATCCATGTGTACCTTGTACCAAAGGAAAATTCTTCTTTTAGTAGATGGAAACCAGTTTCACAGTTTCCTGAGGAATGCCGGCTTTTACTTAACCACCAGAAATCTTCCCATAGCCCAGGTTGAATTCACTAGACTGCCTTTGGAGTTTGCAGAACTGAAGTTTTCTTTGGACCTAACAAAAAGGATCTTTGGCTATTTACTTGGGTAACTATCGTAAGGAAACAGCTATGGCTGAATATTTCAAGGGGTGGAAGATATAGTGTCCAAACTAACATTGACATCCAGGGACCAGGTTCCCATTAGCATAAGAGCACAGAGAGGCCAGTAAGTAAATGGAGTCATTATCCATCAGCCACCTAGGATAGTTTGCTGTATATAGGCAGAAACCATAGCAGGTAAGAATGTTAATCTATTACTGACAGAACGGGGCCCCTGTGTGCCCAAAGCCTAGAGACAGAACTGCCAGACCCAGAGCAAGCCCTAGGAGTTAATGCCCCAGGATCAAGATGCCAAGTAAAGTCCTAAATACTCAGATTGGAGGCTTATAGCTATGATTTTAACGGTCAGTGGGCCCAGCACCTTGAAGCCATATGATCCTCAGCTTCCAATAATAGGCAGCCACAAAGCAGCACCCAGCAGTGTTAACAACCATTGAATTTTGCCTGCAGGAATCGGGACCCTCAGCTCCCACAGTGGCCAAAGTTGGTCTTAAGGTCTTGGGTCTTAAGGGTTGGCAGCTCTCTGAGCTCTTCTGGAGACTGTGGCTTGCAATTTCTCATCTCCAGCTCTTTCTTCCAGCCTTCTTTGTAATCTGTTACCTCTGTTCCCTGCAGAACTCACTCTGGGTTTCTCCAGCCACTTCCTCAGTGTTGCAGCCACTCCTGCCGCTACCAGTTACCACTGTTCCTGCTCCACGTCTCCCTCTCCTGTCTGTGGTAGAGGCACAGCCTACTCTACCAAAGACACAGATCAAAAGCACGCAGGCAGAGCATTGAGAGATTTTGTTGTTGTGCGGTGGTGGTGTGTGCCTTTAATCCCAGCACTTGGGAGGTAAAGGGAAGCGGATTTCTCTGAGTTTGAGGCCAGCCTGGTCTACAAAGTAAGCTTTTTTGGTATGATTAATGTTGCAACCCAGGAAGCGCCACAGGACCGTATCATCCAGGTGACTCCAAAATGCGCTGAACAAGGCTAAAGGCTCGGGGCTGCAGTAAGGATGCTTGTACCAATCACAGCACAACCCTGGGACTGTCATGGTGGGAGTTCTGAGGGGAAGCCTTTGAACTGCCTTCTGTCTCCAGCCACACACGGTACAGTGGTTTCACTCATGCCGCCATTGCAAACAGGATGTTTTGTCTCTCATGGTCCTAGAGGCAGGGGATGTAAGAGCATTTGTTGGTGAGTTCTTTTCTGGTGTACTGCTGTTGTTTATGAAACAACATCCCAAATGGTCCATTTTACCATTGAAGGCTCAGGAGCCAGATGCTGGGGTGAAAGCCTGCCAGCTCAGAGAAACAGAAAAAGCACCCAGCTGACCTTCCTCTTCCACCCATGTCCCAGAATGAAAAAGCTCCTTCTCCACAACGTCTTAGAAATCCTTCTTCTCAATCCTTCCCTCTTTTCTGTTTCCTTATGTTCACCCCCTGTGGGCTGGTTGCTTGATCTCTTGACCTTAGGTTGACCTTATTTAGTGTTTGTTTACAGAAAGTTTTTGGGCTAAAAGTGTGTACTAGGGCTGAACCACACAACAAGGTTTTTCTAGTTCACAATCTTGGGGTTCTCAATGTGATCAAATATCCTGTAACATATGGTCACTGTGTCCTCATATGGCCCTTCCTAGATATATGTGCATGGAAAGAGAACTCTGATTCACCTTCCTCTACAAAAACGTAAGCATGAAGTAAGAAGTGTGTTCACAAGCTTCCACCCTTAACTAAAGGCTATGGATGTTTGATGGCTTCTCAGGGAAGAGCGAGTCACTTTTCTTTAAAAGTGTGACCCCTAGTAGGTCGACCTCACACCCGGGAGTATATGGGCAGTAGAGATTGGAATTTATGAGTCATTGAAAAGCATTTTAAAAGGGAGAAGGCAGGAAGTTGGGGCTTAGAGAAGTGGGAGTGGAGCTAAGAGGAGAAGGGTGTGAATGTGATCAAAATGTATTGTATGACATTCTCAGGAATTAGTATTTTTTTAATTATAATAATTTACTATGCATGGTGGTACATACCTGTAATCCTAACACTCAGAAGACTGGGGCAGGAGGATCATAAAGTGGAGATATCCCAAACTATATAGTGAGATACTGTCACACACACACACACACACACACACACACACCATCATGAGAAGCCCACTCATAACCTCATCTAATACAGACTATGTATGTATCCCTCCAAAATAGTTCATATGGCGACATTTGATTCCCAGTGGGACATTTGGAGATAGGATCCTTGGAAGCTGTTTCAGAAAGGATAAACTGTTCTTAAAAAAAAAGAGAGAGAGATTATAGAGGATGTCTTTGTCCCCTTCCCATACAAGCATTCAACAAGGAAGCAGCCCCTCACCAAATATAGGAACTCTGGGTGACTAGATTATAAACTTCCCGCCATCAGACACCATCATAAATACATATCTGTTGTTCATGCACCTCCTGGTCTGTAGTTCTGTTACAGCAGCCCCAAAGGACCAAAACAGTGAACTACCCCTGAGAGACTCAAATACTGCCACAGACAATCAGATTTGAACATGCAGGAAAACAAGTCGTTTCCCTCTTCAGGAGGGAATGGCAGGAATTAGGGCCACCCGTATGAATTGGAAGGAAGCATTACCTGCAGACCATATTCCCATTAACTCACCATCTGGCCCTACAAACAATATACAGATGACGAAGACTTACAGATTGCTACAAGCTCATCCTATTAGTAGATCAGAATGCAGCTGCTGTGCCAGATGTTGGGTATTTTCTAGAGCAGATTCATACAGCTTTGGGTGTTTGCATGCATCATTGATTTGGGTGAATATGTTAATATTTTTTTTAATTTTAGATGTAAGAAAGGATCTGAAACAGTTGGCAATTTCAAAAAAACATAAAAAAGAGCACATTCCCAGACCTTCTAGACATCTTACAGAGCATCACACTGACCCATGACATCAGTGGCATTCTTCTTACTTGGGCAGAAAAAACAAATTGCTGTTTAGGAGGCTTAAAGCACTGACATGCACTTTGATGCTGGAGGTTCAGAGGAACACGAAGAGGAACGGTAAATGGGTCTGGGAGTGCTGGTGTGCGTGCATTCTATGCCAACACTTGGAAGGCAGAGGCAAGCAGATCTCTGGGAGTTCCAGAACAGCCAGGACTACACAGACTACATATTCCATTTCAAGAAAAAACAAACAAACAAACAAGAAAAATGTAGCTTCCATCTTCCACACTGGAAAGATAATGAGAAGAACATGACCACCTAGAAATAAAACCATACTTAGATAAAATACCAAAGAATCAGCAGAAGTTGACAGTGATTGCCCTGGAGAATGTGGGAGTCTTGTCAAAAACATCTTGATCCTTTAATTGTGTACACATATAATGCTAAAAAAAAAAAGACAAACAACTTTGGAAAAAGAAAAAAAAGAAAGGAAGGAAAGAAAGAAAGAAAACCCTCTGTACATGGATTGTTTTTGTTTCACATCCTAGAAATAGAGCAAATAGACTCAATAAGAGTGCTATTTTGGGTTGAGGTGAATTCTTTCAACCTACTAGCTATAAACTAAAGGAAGACCCAGTAAGCTCTTGACCTTCATCAAGCATTTTTAATAAACTCAACTAACTTCCAAATACCTGAGCAAGGGGCTGGAGTGTTGGCTCCACAGTTAGGAGCTCTGGCCATCCTTGCAAAGAACCCAGGCTCAGTTCTCAGTACCCACCAATACCTCCAGTGCCAGGGGGTCCAATGCCCCTTCTGATATCTACAGGCCCCTGCAGGCACAGGGCGCACATACTTACGCTCAAGCGCACACATATGCACTTCATAAAATAAAAGCATCCTTTAAAAATAGCTGATCAAATCACTCGTAAAGAACTAAATCTTAACAAAAGGAATCACTTTGAAATATTAAAGTCTCCTTGAAAGGTAAAATCCACTTGGCTCCAGAATTTTAATTTTTTAAGTCTCCAGCCCCAGTGCCAAGTGAGAGGTTCTCCCAGGGCTATGAAGGGAATGCTCTGCCTGTGTCTTCATGTTTGGTGACAAAGTAGTGGATGAATGTCCAACAGGTGGGTGAGGCTGAGGGAGGGCACTGCAGAAAGTCTCAGGAACCCATTTACATTTTATAGGACAAAAGTCTTGTCTTTCAGTTCCATTGGGGCCTTTTAGCCTTTGGATCCACGTGAGGATCCTATAATTCAGTTTTGGCAGTAGTAGTTTTCTTTTCTGGGTAGAGTTTAATTAAGTGCTAGGTATTTGAAGAAAAATTAATTTTTGGTTTTTTTTTTTTTTTGACTCATGGCTTCCTATAATCTTGTTTTTATTAAATATAATCTTTATTTCACTTTTGAGGCAAAAAAAAATAGCTATAACTTTGGAGAATTCTGTTTAAGGTAGGTTTTAGATTCTTTTAATATTTTTTAATATAACATCCTTCCTTGCCTTTTGGAAAATTCCAGGTCCACCTTTATGGGGTAGTCTTATCATGGGAATTGTGTTGGTCACCATGGCATATTTTCCTTTCAGGTAAAATATCTTTTTTTTTTCTTTTGAAGGCACCAGGACAACAATCACACGAGCTGCCCATATGCCAAAAAATTATGCTTCCGAAATCTCTTGATGTCGATTGTGCGCACAGGGCAATCAAGTTGAGTTGCCCTGCGTGTGCCACTCACGACAGCAACCCTTTTTTCAGGTCAAATATCTTGAAATTAGGTTTTGTGTAAGCCTTGGTGTGAAACCACCCCTGAGTGTGTGGCCTATGATTACAGCAAATGCTTCTGCATTCTGTAGTTTGGCGGCACGCTTCCGCTGGTCTCAGTTGGGTTGGTTTGGACAATTAGAAGTAAAGTCAGTTGGAGAACTCAGTGGTCTCTCCACTCTAGAAAGCTAGATCTAGCTTCATACAGTAATAAGAGTAGCAGGATTAGAGACAAGTCCAGTGCACAGAGAGCCTCTTCCTGTACACATCACAGTATCTCTGTCAGTGCCCTTGACCGGGAGTCAGCATGGGTAAGGATTCACAATACCTGGGGCTGTCGGTCTTTCCATGAGTATCAACATACTGTAAGTTGTAAATGTATCTTTTATTTACCTGATGTAATTGTCCTCTCAAAGACTTACTGTTGAATGAGATCACCCTTTCTATCTCTATCTGCATTCTGGCTGGCTGATTCAACTCAGCTTTTCTGGCTCAAACTCCTCTTCCAAGTTGACTGATCAAACTTACCTCTCTCTGTTTCTGACTGAATTGCTCTTCTTAGCCTCAAACTAACTAACAATCTGTTCTAATCTTCTGGCTCCTTCTCATTCTGTCTTTGCCTGTGTCTAACTTTTTCTCTTTGCAACCTCCCTGTCAAACTCTCCTGGTAAAAACTGCTTCTGAACTCCATTAACTACACTACCACCAAACAAACCGCACACCTTTAATCTGGGACACACCTTCTGTTGGAGACCTACATAGGACATTGGAAGAAGGAAGGCTCTCTCTTAGCCTGCTTGCCTTGTGGGACTGAGCATCTGCTAGATCCTTGGACTTCCGTTCACAGCTGCTGCTGACCATTGTTAGGGAGTTGGACAACAGGCTTTAAGTCACCAACAAATACCTTACTATATAGAGACTATCATGCATTCTGTGACTCTAGAGAACCCTGACTAATACAGGACCTAACCTGGTACTTATTGGCTCTTCAGCTAGAAGAAGCTATTCGCAGTGAGAAATGACAGTGGTTCAGTTGGCAGCTTCTACTGGGCAAACTGAACTTGGCAGCTATGACCTTCCTGAGCACAGTCCTGAACTTGTCTCTGAATTCAGGTTTGCGCCAATTCAGATTGAAGACATGGAACTGGCTACTTCTGAGACACAGAGGAACATAGAGGTCAGACACCAGCACAAGCCAATTACCCAAATAAAGACGAATGGCTAGAAACCTATGGAACTGACACTTGTGTGGTCAAGGCTACAGACAGGGATGACTGTAGCTCAGGTCTAACTCCAACAGGAAGCCTTGTGTTTGAAGGAGAGACCAAATGGGCTTATTGTTCTGGTCCAAGATAACTAGGTTGGGTTTTAAGAAGAATAAATTAACTGTAGTGGTGTAGAAGATGGTGATCGGGTTGAAGCATGAGACAAAAACCATTGATTTTAGGCTGGTTCGTCGGAAAGCATGCAAACATGGCGGTGCACTCTGAGCACTGTGCCCTCCTCCACCTCCCAGGCCCTGTCCAGAAAGAGTTCATATCGACCAGGCTCATCCAGGATCCTGATTTTGGTACCGTGGGACAGTAAGAGTATCAGACCACAAATCCACTGAAGCAAGAACACGGGGATGCTTTGAAAGAAGGCCCAGCTGCTCTACACATGAAAAGGGTTGCTCTTGGGGTTCATAATGCTTCTGCTCAAAACAGCGACTCCCAACAGCTGTGGGCTGTGAGGTCTCCTGTGCCTGTGATGTCTTTCTGACCCTTTCTGGTCTCGTGCTTGTGGAAAGAATCGTCCACAGAACTCTGCAGCAGACATCATGGCGGGAAATGGCTCTCAGCTACCAGTGAGCTCTCTCGACATGGAGGGGAGCTGCAGAATACAAACACCTTGCCCCACCCCAGACTGCACACAGGAAGTACACTGGCTTTGTACATGAGCACACAGTAAAGACTGCAGGTGCCCATCAGGATGCCCAAGGGTCTATGAACTGTTATGCTTTTTGGGCCATGGAACCCTGTCGTCCAGGGTGATAATGTATTTCATGCCTTTTATAGAGGATTGATTTGATTAGGAGTATTGGGAGGCATTTATTTCCTACTGGGTCACTGGGTTCACATGCTGGGACTGACTTCTTCTATGGGAGGGACGAGGATTGGGAGGATCTGTGAGCTGTCCCTGACACGGCAGGTGTTGCTATGTTGAAAGGGTGTGCACACCACAATGGCCTGGGGAGTGTCATGATTTTAGCATTTAACACATCCCTCAGAGCATCTCTAAGGGGGTTCATGTTTATGACAAACATCATTTGTCATCTTCCACATACCATCAAGCAGAGTTCAAAGAACAAGACACAGAAAGCACACTCTAAGGGGCCATGTTCGACCATGGAGTATCAGCCTTTGTGGTGCCATAGGAGTGCTGGGCTCATGTACTACCTTCTAACGTGACTGACCCACGCCTAATTTCACCCAAGTGCCTGCTGTTTTAATAAGATTTACTATAGTTCATTTTAATGAACAGATTTGCTACCTCCATCCTAGAAATTGCAACGACGGTGTGATTCACACACAGGAATAAGGCTGGATGATCTTTTGGATGGTTAACTGATAGTTAACGGAATGCCTACATCACAAGCCAGAAGCTCTACTGAAGGCAAGTTGGAAAGCCTTCTTAGCTCATTCCTCTTTTCTTTCTCGTTGAAAAATTATTCACAGGTCACCCAAGTTTATAACACCCTCATCATCTAGCCTTATACAACCTTTAAAATATCAGAAAAGAATGAAAGAAAGGAAGAGAAGAAAGAGATGAAATGAAGGAGAAGGGATGAAAGAAAGAAAGGGAGGGAGGGAGGGAGAGAGGGAGGAAGGAAAGCCAATATAAACAAGACTGTAAGGCATTTTCATAATTAGTGAATACTGTGGTGTGGGAAGGGTTCTGTGTGACCAGACAGAAAGCTGGTAAGGTTGAGCGGATTCAGGAACTCTGGCGCTTTCCATAACTGAGAAAGGTAGGCATTTAAATCTACTCCTGACCAGGTTCTTGTCCTGGAACACAGGACCAGGGCACCCCATGGAGAGGACTGTGACAGGCACTCAAGTAGGGACAGCATGAAGTCCTTCCACATGTAGATGAAGCATCCACAACGTCTCAGTCAAGCTAATAAAAAGCATCTAGAACCCAAACCACTCCCATCCCCCAAATGTTTATAAGGTCCTATCCACAGGAATAAGGTGCACAAGAGTCTCTGAGAGTGCCTGTCGGATTGCACTGAAACACTCCAGGAAAGAGCGTTCTCTCCTGAAGCTTTCATAGCTGGATCTCCATCCAACTGACCCAGTGCGTGCGGTAACCCAGATCTCAGCACCAGCTGTCTGCTACATCTCTCCACCTGCCACTCACTGGGGGCAACAGTGGCTGCAGAAGAGCTGTGACATCCTGCCTTGCTCTGGCTCCCCCTCAGAGAGCTGTGACATTTTGGGTCTGGCAGGGCCAGGATCCCAACAGAGAGCACCCAATACACAGTACAGTGTAGGAGGACTCAGCTTATTGTAGATGGAGTCATCCCTAAACAAATGGTCCTGGGTACTATAAGAATGCAGTCTGAGCAAGCCATGAGGGGCAAGCCAGTAAGCAGCACCCTCCATGGCCTCTGCATTCCTGCCCTGTTTGAGTTAGGGTCCTGACTCCCTTTGATGATGGTGCTGTGGGTGTATATGCAAGATATACAGTGGTAATGTTTAAACATATTTGCCTACACACAGATCATTTTAAAAGCATCAACATGAGCAGTTTGCTGGTGGGATTGTTAGGGTCTCTCATGTGTATAACTTGCACATAGGGAGTCCTTGGTGTTTCCCTTTCTGTCAGTCCTCCACAGTCCTAGCTGTACTGTGTATGTGCATGATTGGGAGGGAAAGCCATGGAGAGTGTGTGGAGGTCAGAGGGCAGCTATACAAAGTGGGCACTCAACCAGGTGGTGGCGGTGCAGGTCTTATGGGTTCCAGGACAGCCAGAGCTGTTACACAGAGAAACTCAGTCTGAAAAAAGAAAACAAAGAACAACAAAAAGAAAAAAATAAAGTAGGCTCTCTCCTCCCACATCCACTTGTGTTATGGAGATAGAACTCGGGTACCCAGGCTGAGCCACCTTGTTGGTCCAGTTAGACCTTCCATTTGCCTAGATTATACATAAAGAGACAGACAGATGCATGCACACACAGAGAGAAAGAGAGACAGAGAGAGACAGAGATAGGAAGACAGACAGACAATAGATAAACAGAGATATAAATAACTGCTCACCTCTCGTCACATTATCCTAGCTAGGAATCCTGTAAGTTTATTGAAGAGGGTGAAGAAAGTGGACATGCTGTCTCCTGCCTAACTTTACTGAACACATGGTAATTTTCTTTTCAGACCTATACATATACATCCATAGATATGCACGCGCGCGCACACACACACACACACACACACACACACACGCATGTGTCTGTGTGAAATAGACAACAGAAAACAAACAAACAAAAAAGAGTCTTTTTTTTTCTCTTGTCTTTGTGCAGTTGTGGTATGACCACAATACTGGTTTTGTAGAAGAGAAAGATTGGCAGTGTTCTCCAGAATGGCTGTGCTAGGACCCGACTGAAGACCTGGTTCATGTCGCCGTCAGGGCCTCAGTGCTGCTTCATCTGAGACATTGCTGTTGCTGTTACTAACCTCATTGCTCCTGACAGCTCTTTAAATTATCTCATCTGGGTTCAATTCTGGTAGGTCATATATACCAAGCAATTCATCAAATCCTTTAAAAGTTTCCAATTATGAAAATGTCTTTTTTTTTTTAACAAAACATCCTAATGACTCCTCAAGCTTCCAAATGCCTCCTTTCTCACCTCTGACTTTTAGGTTGAGGCTTTGTTTCTGCCAGACAACCTAGGAAAGGATTTGTGGGTCTGACTTACAAAGGACAAACCCTTTGTTCCTTG
The DNA here is from genome assembly GCF_963924665.1 of Micromys minutus. Classification (NCBI taxonomy): domain Eukaryota; kingdom Metazoa; phylum Chordata; class Mammalia; order Rodentia; family Muridae; genus Micromys; species Micromys minutus. The sequence goes on from NC_137978.1 coordinate 7,075,294, forward strand.
GAATCCTTAATGTGTTTTTACATTCCCATTTGATTAATCTCTGCTCTGACCTTAACTGTTTCCAAATATGTATTTAAGGTTTGGCTTGAGCTTGTTTTTCCAAAGCCCAATGATACATCATTAAGTTATTTATCATAGAAGATACTTAGAGTGGGAAACTTCTGCACTCTTTGCACTGGAAGTTCCAGCACAATGTTTTTTCATATTTAAGTATCTCATGTAGAAAATAATTTGAAAAGTTACAGCCCGAGTATCTTTAGCAAGATCACATCAAACAGTTTAGCCCCAAGTCAAGGGGCTACCTGCTTGAAAGTCCACAGAGTCACTGAGACCATATGTGAAGGATGAAGTAAAGATAGAAGAAATGACCGTACCAAGATCCAGACCCAGCCACAGGCTTCCTGCCCTTCTTCAGTTAGCGTTCCTGCAAGATGGCACATGGCACCTGTATCAGAGAGAAAGGCAGGAATGAACACCAACTGTGGGTGGATGTCTATGCAGGAGAGGGCGGACACAAGATAAGGCAAGGCCTGTGATTGGGCAGTGAAAAAGACAGGCAGGCTGAGAACTTTAGAGACAGGACAGAGAGTAAGGAGAGGGGAGAAGGAAAGAAGATGGAGGAAGAGAAGGACGACCCTGATCCATGTGGCTTTAAATAGCCACAGGTACTATGAACATATTATAAAGGGTGGATGATGATAGAATTTTTACTGATACAAATCTGATAAATTACAAGTCTCTAGAGTTTTGATTTTACTGGGTTACTGGAAATTGTGACTGTAACCACAGGGGGCAGATGCTGGGAATGTGAGCAGGGTTCACAGCAAGAGAGCCGCAAGATAGGCATTGTCTACATGGGCTAGCCATGGAGGCAGGGAGACCACTGCTCAGGCCAGAGAGCAGCTGGTGCTAGTGTAGTATGGTGGGGTTTTTTGGTTTTTTGCTTTTTTTAGTTATTATTTAACGCAACAACCAACATCGGTGTCACAGAAAACACTTCTGTGCAACTTTATGCACAGGTTTCACATTGCCTCAGCCCCAACCAGAAAAACAATTTCCATAAATCAGTTGGTAGTTGGTCTGTGCTGGATCAGCCGTCGTCTTCTTCCTGTTTTTCCTCCTGCTTTTTCTTCTTCCTCTTTTTCTTCTTCTTCTTCTTCTTCTTCTTCCTCTTCTTCTTCCTCTTTCTCTTCTTCCTTTTTTCTTCTTCTTTTTCTTCTTCTTTTTCTTATTTTGCCTCTTCTTCTTCCTCCTCCTCTTCTCTTCTTCTTCTTCCTCTTTTTCTCCTTGTTCTTCTTCTTCCTCTTCTTCTTGTTCTTTTTGTTCTTCTGGAAAAACACAGACTTACTTCTATGTTGTTCTTATGTGTTTGTGTGTATGCTTGTGTGTGTGTGTGTGTGTGTGTGTGTGTGTGTGTGTGTGTGTGTGTATGGGTCTGTGGAGCTGAGATGGTCTTAGGTGTTGTGAGCTACCATGTGGGGGAACTGAACCAGAGCACCCAGCGCTCTCACCCTCTGGGATATCTCTGCAGCCCCAGCAGTCCTTATGTTCCACTGCTCCTAATGGAGTGCAATGAGGAGTGTTCGCCTGGCACAGATTCTGTCTTGGTGGGCCCATAAACAACTGAGATCCATGTGACTGCCAACCTTCTAACCAACACATTTACTGTGGTTTCCTGAGCCTCTAAAACTGCTCCACTATTTTATTTCATTGTTGGGGTGATGCTCCAAGATTTAATTTACAGACATCAGGGTGTGGGGGGAATGCAGTTGGGAAATCTTGGTCATTCACAGAAACCTTGTGGTTTTCGGGCTCACTGAGGTGTGATGGTTTACATTTGCTTGGCCCAGGGAGTGGCACTCTTAGAAGGTGTGGCCTTGTTGGAGGGAGTGTGTCACTCTGGGGGTAGGCTTGGAGACACTCCTCGTAGCTTCCTGAGGATGCTCAGTCTGTTCCTGGCTTCCTTTGGATGAAGATGTAGAACTCTCAGCTCCTCCTGCTCCATGCCTGCCTGGATGCTGCCATGCTTTTGTCTTGAGGATAATGGACTGCACCTCTGAACCTGTAAGCCAGCCCCAATTAAATGTTGTTATTTATAAGACTTGCCTTGGTCATGGTGTCTGTTCACAGCAATAAAACCCTAACTAAGACACTGGGGTATTAACAAAATATGAGCAACTCTAGAACTGACTCCCCTGCTGAGAGTTTTGTGTGTTACAGAACAGTACCTTCCATGTCATAGCTCAAAGACCTGGTTGCAAGTAACAAGATCAGATGCAATTTACAGTGAGAGTGGACCCATGGGTCAGGCAGATCCACAGGCCTTCTTCACAGAGTCCGGATAGGAATCCATAAGAGACCAGATGGGGAAAGTCTCCTAAAACAACATTCAATACCCAGGACCCATCCCCAGGACTCCCTGACACTGATGATCGCACACACCTGAAGCCACGTCCAAGACACAGGCCTGCGCTGTGTGCTGCAGGTCCTTTCCTTTTCCAAAGGCCACAAGCCATCACTAAAACAGTGGAACACAGGGGCCAACAGTGATTAATGTATCATCACAGGTTCTGGCGAGGGACAGAGGGAGAGGGAGAGAGAGGGGAAGAGAGGGACAGAGAGAGGAAGAGAGAGAGGGAGAGAGAGAGGGAGAGAGAAAGAGAGGGACAGAGAAGAGAGAGGGAGAGAGAGAGGCAGAGAAGAGAGAGGGAGAGGGAGAGAGGGGGGAGAGGGAGAGAAAGGGAGAGGAAGAGAGATAGAGGGAGAGATAATACTGTCAATTTAACCAACTTGACTGGTCTGAGAGGCACATGCCAGACAATCGTCTGCACACATCTATAAAAGATTCTTCACGTTAGGGTGCCTGACACAGGAGGACCAGTCTCAGCAGTGGATGACACTATTCCATGAGTGATGCTGTGAACTAAAAATGAAGGGGAAGCAAGTTGAGCACTCAGTCTCCGCTGTGTCCTGACCACACACACACACACACACACACACACACACTGTGACCATTGCACACACACTCTGACTACCACACACACTGTGGCCACCCTCTGTGGCCTCCAACTCTTGGCACATACTCCATAAGACAGAACTACTGATTGTATTTAAACATTTGACATCTTCTGAGGGGAAGTATCACCTGACTGGAAAAAATGCTGCCTCACCCAGAAGAGCTGACCCCTGGCTGACAGTCGCTTATCCTCAGAGGATGGTGCTAGTCCTAGGCTCCAAGGAGCTGGCAAGCTCCACATTCCCTGCCACAGGAACACCCAGACTCAAGCTGTTCTGCGCAGACCTGGTGACCTTATACACTGCCACATGCATGTGCCTCTGGGCCATCAGCAAGGACCTAACTTGGGACTGCTGACTCTGGTGTGAGCTGAACAAGACCCCAGCTTGTTTTTCTTCAGCCTCCACATTTCTCTCCTTCTCCAGAAAAGATCCTAAACTTCTCAAAATCCCACATTCCAGTCACATGTTCACAAGTGGGATAGGCACAGAAGGAAGTTCACTGTTCTCAAAAATTGTGATATTGAGAATTGGGGAGTCTGGGGGGTACAGGATCTGTGCCACACCACACACTGGTACATGTGGTCTTCCAGAGATGGCTTCAGGGGCAAGGAGCTGGATACACTGAAGGTACTGTCACCATTCTTCCCAGTGGGACCAATTGGTGTCAAAGGCTTCTGGGTAGAATCCATCCAGCTAACATATAATGGGTTTATCTTTTCCATTTCACACTGTAGCTGGTTTTTCAAACAAACTCATGTCAGGGTGAGCTGCAGGTCAGCCACGGTCAACCTCACGTGTCTCTCCTCATACCACAGTGGTTTCTATCTCGGAAATGGCCTTGGAGACCCCTCTATTTTACCACAGCAGACTGAGGGCTCCCTGAAATAGACAAAGGGGTGTTTTACAACTTGTTTATCCCCCTCCCCAGGAGAGTTCAGAATTGCTGAGTGAACATATTGGGACTCTGCTTAGTTAACATGCTTGGGACATGTTGACAGTGCCAGCAGACTGCTGACATGAAGTGGCCCCTATCTGCACAGCAATTTTGTCAAGGAAACTTTATGAAATTATCATCAAGCAGATTTGAGAATCTGAAAAGGCAGCCCTAGTGGACACCACTCCATGGCTCTGAGCATGTTTACTGTGGAAATGAGCTGTCCACGTTAAAGAGATACTGTAGTGAGAACCTAGCAGGCTTCCTTGTAGACATTGATAACTTGGGGCTGCAGACACGACTTGACAAATTAACCCTGATGACCTAGGATTGGTCCCTGGAACCCTAATGGTTTAAAAAAAGATCTTATTTCCACAAGTGTCCCCTGCCTCTTCAGAGATGGTGCTGGCTCATGCGCTCTCTCTGTCACTGTCTCTGTGGCCTTAAATTCAAGATCCCCCTGCCTCATCCTCTTCAGCATTTGCCCATGGACTTGGGTTGCCATGAACAGAAATGAAAGCCATGTCCCTGAGTCTGTCACCTATGTTCTAGCCCTCTGCTCTGCGTGGCCATCCACACACCCATCGCTACTCCAGCAGCATCAGAACCACAGGGCACTTCCACGAAGAACTCACCAACGACCTCCAGCCTGGTTGTCTCCTCTGCCTTTTCAGGGGTGACCACGGCCTTTCCGTGGTATTCTGGGTAGACAGAGTGAGGCATCTCTACGTTCTAGCCCCCACAAGGACACACTGACTCCAGGTCACACTTCCTCTAGGTGATCTCCATAAAACTCAGACATGGAGACCTTGGATTTAACCATGTCTTTCTTTGGTGACCAGATGACTCCCACAGTATTGAGGTCCAAATGTGGGAGCCAGGGATTTCACAGGGTATCATGAAGTCATCATGTAAGGATACCTTCTGAGTCTTTCCTGCCATTTTCACTTTTAGTCCACCACAGCACCAGTCATGGGGACGAAGTAAATGGCCCTTGCTATATATCCTTGAGTAGCTCAGAAGTGCTCTTATCTTGTTAATCCAGACAGATCACCCAGCCCTGTCCTATTTTTATACGTTTGCTTTAACTTTTAGGGGACTCTGTCCATTTTATAGTTAGATATTGATTTTTTAACTAAAAAATTACATTTAGTGTATGTTTATGTGTTCGAATGGTACTTGGTTTGCACCTAACCACAGTATATATGAAGCTGTCAGGGGACACCTGTGGAAATAAGATCTCTCCTTAAACATGTGGGCTTCAGGGACCAATGTCATCCCCAACTCATCAACATCCTCCAGGAAGTCTGCTAGGTTCACATAGAAATCACACCAAGTCTGTAAAACAATATGGGAGTGTTACAAAAATGTTGCATCATCAGTCCGTTAACTGTTTGGGGATGTGTGGAGGACAGGGCTCTGTCCTTCCCAAATTCGTGTGTTCAGGCTGAACCCCCACCAGGACAGAGTTCAGCAGGAAGAACTTTGGGGAATGGTAATGTCTTGAGGTTGCAGCCCTCTGAATAGCATCAGAGACAGCAACTAGTGTGGAAGTCACTAGAGAGAGCTCTGTCTGCCATGACGGAAAACCAGAAAACTATCCTAGAGCTAAAACAGCCAGACCCTTAACTTAGATTCTAAGGCTACAAAATTAAGTCCCGTGAGATGAAAACTGTCCCTCCGCCTCCGCAAAAAAAGTTAGTACAAATGCCTTGGTGACACGAAGAAAGTTTTTCTCCAGCTTCCCCCCCCCCCCCCGTCCCTACATGACAGGTGAAGCAGCCAGGCACCGGAAGGTCTACAATCAGGCAAACGGCACACTGTAGGTCTTCAAAGACTGAGTGCACCCTCACTCAGTGTTCTGCTCTATGCACAAGAGCACTCAGTGCAGGTGGGGTGAAGGGGCCACAGCCACAGTAAGTGGGAACCCATCAGAGCCCACCAGGGATGGCCGGAGCTACAGCAGCCTCTCCCTCTCCCTTCCCATTCCATCTGCATCCCACCATCTGTAACCGAAGTTCATAATCTGGGAATGTGCAACTTATTGTAGGTACAAGGACAGTAAAACAAATGATAGGCCAGTTTATCTATACAAGACTTTAAAGTAATAAGACACGGGGCAGATGATCTCTCTCGTGACAAAACCGTGCTAACCTGTGACATAAAAACTACTGCTTTAAATGTATGATGGACTTGTGGATCTAGAATATAGATAATGAATGTTTAGTCAGGTACTAGTGTTATTGGAAAGACATATAAACAATTCTTCTGTAATTCTTTAAGCCTTACCAATCTGTGACATGAATTATTGCCTCAAGCTTACTATGACTTGTAGAATGTAAAAATGCTGAGAAAAACCACTGGGCTGGAGAGATGGTTCAGCAGTTAAGAGCACTCACTGGCTCTTCCAGAGGTCTTGAGTAGCTCACAACCATCTGGGATTCAATGTTCTCTTTGGGTTTGTCTGACAGCTACAGTTTACTCATATAAATAAAATTAAAATAAAAAAAAGAAAATCATGTAATCAATTATCCTGAGAAGGTAGAAAAACTAAGAACAAAAATAATGGTGCAGCCTTTTCCTGCTTCATCCAGTATGCATGTGTCTTTTTATGTGTGTGTGTGCCTGAGTTATGTTGTTTTTTCTTTTTCTTTTCTCTCTGGCTCACAAGGAGTTAAAGAACTCTGAGTCTATTGCCTGTCCAGGAGATGTCCCTGAATCAGATTGAAGAGCCCAAGTAACTAAGTTTATTTTCTGATTTTTTTTGCTGCCATCAGCAGGAGTTAATTGCCAGAAGCCATCAACTTTTGGCCCTAGCATAGCAAGGGAGAGTTAAAGAGTTTTGGTCCCTACAGCTGCCACACCTCACCCCCTTCCCCAGGTTACCTGGATGCCAAGCTGGTTGTTGGCAAATAATCTCACCCTTTCTAGTTCCTTCTGAACTCTGGCTGATTCAACTCAGCTGTTCTAGCTCAAGTAAGTTCCTCTCCAAGCTGACTGGTTCAATCTGGCTTCTTGTAAAAAACAAAGTTTTTAGGGGCTCTGAGACTTTTCCAAAGCACCCATTTTTGAGAAAGTAGACAAAGACAGAATTTACTAGAATGTGAGACCCTAAAGACACAGAAATGGCTGAAGTCAGACTCAGAGACTTTCCAGTCATCCTGAGGCTGTGAGATCCTGCCTATGCCTGACAAATAAAAACAATGGCCCAGAGTAATTTTCAGAAAAACACAGAATATACTGACTGATAGCCACCTGACCCTCTAGAAAGCCCTAGATAGGGTCTGACACATGTCATAGTTAACTCATGCCCTAATCACCCAATTCTGAGAAACAAAACAAGGACAAACCCCCTCAAAGTTTTGAAATATATAAACAAGGTTCTGAATATGTAAAAACAAAGTTTTAATGGACAGGTCAAGCTATACTGACCAAGCTGAGTTAAAACAAAACAAAAATGGCAGCTTTAGGAATAGCTCCCCTACCCCTCCCTGTACTGAATCCCAAGGAGAATGCAAATTGTCAACAACCTTACTGCCAAAGTTTCTCCCCCCTTACCTCCCCCTGCCTCTCCTCTTTCTGAAAATTATACTGCTGACCAATGGTAAAATAGCAGTTCATCCCCCTCACAAGAAAGTATAAAAGATGTAACTTTGAGTTCAGGGTTGACTCCCTGCGAGGATGAGCGACCCATGTACGTGGAATAAAAACCTCTTGTTATTACAGGTCCATCGTCTAATTGTGTTCTGTGGGTCACGCTCCTGAGCTAAGACTCCTCAGGGTCTTACAACATAAGGTGCGGTGTTCGGGAACTGTGTGTTCCCCAGATCCACATCATTGAAAATATCAGGTTCTCTCGAGCAGGTCTGTGTCTGTGTACTTGGTGTATTTTGTGTATTTTCTGTTTTTGGTTGTTTCTGTTCCCTGTTGTCTGCGTCCGATGCCTGTTTGCGAGACTAGTCGTGGTGGTCTCAAGTGTGCAAAGCCAGCTGCGGTGGTCTCAGGTTTGGGGTCTCAGAGAGACCCCCTGGGTGGTTGCTGAAAGCTCCATGAGGGGCTTGCAGCTGTGATTGGTGGACCTGCCAGGTCATCACAGGCCACAAGGCCCTGGAGGACGCCCCAGAATCCTGTTGGGAGGTAGGGTCCGAAGTGGTCCACTCCATCTGGAAGCAGCTAAGGCTCAGCTGCTGTCTGAGCCGGGTACCGAAAGTAGCAGGCATCTGTGGAAATCGCGTGCAGGGCACCCTGTTTTAGTCTTCTCTTGCTTGTTTTCTGTGGTGTAGCACTCCACTTGGACGAGATGATGGGATAGTTACCCTGGACCACTGGACGGACGTTAAAGATAGGGCACACAATTTCTGTTGAAGTCAAGAAGGGAAAGTGGCAGACTCTGTGCGCCTCGGAATGGCCATCCTTTCAGACCCTGCGGCCACCCCGAGGCTCTTTTTGCCTGGATATCTCCTGTGCTGCTGGTGGCAGGAACTCCTAGGATTTTTGTTTCAGTTTCTGGTGTGTCTGTGTGGACTTGCGAGTTCGTGATAAGAACGCGTCAGAATTGACTTTCTTTTTTGTATCTGGACTTAGACTGACATCCCTTGTGGTGCAGACTCCCTCCCTCCTTTCACTGCTGCTGCAGGGCTACAGCCTCACCCTCTCCGGTTCTCTGCGTGAGGAGGGGTCTGGCCTTGCCGATTGTGTCTTGCTGGGGGCTCTGTGAGATTTGCTTCCCTGTGTACGGGCGTTGGTTCAAGCCTGCCTTCTCAGCTCAAACTCTGATAAGAAGAGCAGCTTTGGTTTTTACATTTTGGTGCAAGCTTTGGTTTTTATTAAAGAAAAAGAAACCCCTGGCTTCTGCTGCCTTTGGTTGTGGACCAGTACAGCTGCTCCAGGCAGAGCTGCGCAGAGCCAGGGAGTTACCTGGAGCCAGTCAGTGGGCATCCGGGAGGCGGCAGCGGCACCCGGAGGGGCGGGGCAGCACTGGCCGAAAGCTAACATCACAGCTCTTTTATTCACTTTACATTTCCACATGGCTGTTTATCACCAAAGCATGTCCTCCCGACCACAGATGCTGACCTTCTTCTTGGCTAACCTCCCCTTATCTGCCCTCTATTCCTTCTCAGGCAGACCCAGAAGCAGGAACCCAGGGTGGACCCTCCACTCCTCCAGTCCAACAAGGTAAAGAGCCCCTCAGAAGCCTGTGGCCCTCCTGATGATTGAAGCTTACAACCCCCACAATATTGGCCATTCTCCTCAGCCAATCTGTATAACTGGAAAACTCATAGCTCATCTTTTTCTGAGAACCTGCAGGCCTTGATTAATTTATTTGAGTCTCTCCTTTTCTCCCACCAACCAATCTGGGAAGACTGCCAGCAGCTGCTCCAGGTCCTCTTTACCACAGAGGAGAAACAGTGTATCATCCTTGAGGCTTAAAAGAATGTCCCTGGGGGCAGATGGGTGACCCTCCCTCGTGCCTGTGGACGTAGAAGCAGGCTTTTCCCCTGACTAGGCCTGGCCGGAACTTTGGCAGAAGGGAAGGAGCACCTTCTACACCGGGCTCCAGTTTACAAACCTTAAGGGCGTTGCAGGATGACCCACCAATTTGACAAAGGTACATGAGTTACCCAGGGACCAGACAAGTCGCCCTTAGCCTTCCTGGGGCAGCTCCTAGAGGTATCCTGCCTATGACCCTAGCAGCAAAGAAAACTTTATAGACCAGTAGATGTGTCAAGAAAAAACCCTCAGAGGCGAGAGAGACTATGACATAAGTCATGGTGAGATTTAGTGCAGGTTGTTAAGGAAATAAATATATGTAAGATAAAAAAGAAATTAAAGAGAGAGAAAAATTCATAGAAAAAGCAAAAAGAGCAGGAAGCTAGAGAATTCATGAGAGACAAGAGACAAGGGAAAGAACTTTCAAAGGATCCTGGCTACATCATGAAAGACAGGAAATTAAGACCCAAGTCTGGCACTAGGAAGGAGCCTCTAGACAAGGATCAATGTGCCTACTGTAAAGAAAAAAGACACTGGGCAAGAGACTCCCCAAGGAAGGAGAAACGGGGTACCTGTGATCCTGAAAAAGAACCCCTGGGTCCTAAGATATTGGCCATTCAGGAAGACAGCAATTAGGGAAGATGGGGTTCAGACCCCCTCCCTAAGTCCAGAGTAACCTTAAAAGTAGAAAAAAAGAAAAAAACCAAAACACCCCCAAAAAACAGGATATAAAAACTATTCTCAACAACAAAAGAACTTCTGGGGGAATCACCATCGCTGACCTCAAGCTGTATTACAGAGCAACAGTGGTAAAAAAACAAAACAAAACAAAAAAATACCTGTATGGTATTTGCACAGAGTCAGGCAGGTAAATCAGTGGAACAGAACTGAAGATCCAGAAATGAACCCCTATACCTATGGTTGCTTGATCTTTGACAAGGGAGCTAAAACCATTCCGTTGAACAAGATAGAATTTTCAACAAATGGTGCTGGTCCAGCTGGCAATCATCATGTAGAAAAATGCAAATACATCCATTCTGATTGCCCTGTACAAAGCTCAAGTCCAAGTGGATCAAGGACTTCCACATAAAACCAGGTACACTGAAACCAATAGAAGAGAAAGTAGGGAGGGCCTGAAACACATGGGCACTGGGGAAATTTTCCTGAACAGAACACCAAGAGCTTATGCTCTAAGATAAAGAATAGACAAATGGGACCTCATAAAATCGCAAAGCTTCTGTAAGGCAGAGGACACTGTCATTAAGACATAACAGCAACCAACAGAATAGGAACAGATATTTGTCAATGCTACATCTGATAGAGGGCTAGTATTCTATATATACAAAGAACTCAAGGAGTTAGACTTCAGAGAATCAAATAACCCTATTTAAATATGGGGTACAGAGCTAAACAAAGAATTCTCATCTGAGGAATATGAAATGCCTGGGAAGTACCTAAAGGAATGTTCAACACCCCTAGTCATCAGGGAAATGCAAATCAAAACAACACTGAGATTTCACCCTACACAGTCAGAATGGCTAAGATCAAAAACTCAGGTGACAGCAGATGCTGGAGAGAATGTGGAGAAAGAGAAACACTCCTCCATTGTTGGTGGGATTGCAGGCTGGTACAACCACTCTGGAAATCAGTCTGGTGGTTCCTCAGAAAATTGGACATAGTACTACCTAAGGACCCAGCTAAACCACTCCTGGGCACATACCCCAAAGATGCTCCAACATATAACAAGGACACATGCTCCACTGTGTTCATAGCAGCCTTATTTATAATAGCCAGAAGCTGGAAAGAACCCAGATGTCCTTCAACAGAGGAATGGATACAAAAAAAATGTGGTACGTATACACAGTGGAGTACTACTCAGCTATTAGAAATGATGACTTCATGAAATTCCTAGGCAAATGGATAGAACTAGAAGCTATCATCCTGAGTGAGGTAACCCAGTCACAAAAGAACACACATGGTAAGCACTCACTAAGTGGATATTAGCCCAAAAGCTTACCCAAGATACAATTCACAGATCACAGGAAGCTCAAGAAGTTGGAAGACTAAAGAGTGGATGCTTCAGTTCTTCTGAGAAGGGGGAACAAAATATTCACAGGTGGAAATACAGAGACAAAGTTTGAAACAGAGACTGAAGCCATCCAGAGAGTGTCCCACCTGGAGATCCAGCCCATGTATAGCCACCAAATCCAGACAATATTGTTGATGTCAAGAAGTGCATGCTGACAGGAGCCTGATATAGCTGTCCCCTGAGAAGCTCTGGGAGATCATGACAAATACAGAGAAGCATGTTCACAGCCAACCACTGAACTGAGAACGGGATCCCAAATGGATGAGTTAGAGAAAGGATTGAAAAAGCTGAAGGGGTTTGCAAGCCCATAAGAACAGCAATACCAACCAACCAGAGCTTCCAGGACTATCCAAAGAGTGCACATGAACAGACTCATGGCTCCAGCTGCACATGTAGCAGAGGATGGCCTTGTTGGGCATCAGTGGGAAGCGAAGCCTTTGGTCTTGCCAAGACTCAATGCTTCAGCGTAGGGGAATCTCAGGGAGGGGAGGCAGGAGGGAGTGCATAGGGGGCACCCCCTAGGAGGGGGGTGAATGAGGGTCTATGGAGTGTTACCAGGAAAGGGGTAACAACTGAAATGGAAATAAAATATATCCAATTTAAAAAAAGAAAAAGAAATGTTCAACATCCTCAGGGGGTGGGGTGGAGAGTAAGAAGAGTGTTTTCTATGAGCAGTGATGCTAATCTTCACTGTCAAGGTGACACCAAGTCACTTAGGAGACACACTTCTGGGCATGTTTTTGTGGGAGTTTCTGCTGAGGAGGAAGACCCACACTGGCCATGCATGACACCATTTCCTGCTCTGGAGTCCCAGGCTGAATGAAAAGGGAAAAAAAGTGGACCGCACCCTCAAAGTGCGTACTAGAATAAAACCTTCATTCCTTCACTTATCTAAGAGAAGTTCCAATTCCATTCTGTTGTTTTGATAGAAGCACTCTGAACAGAAGGGACTTGCTGAGGAAAGTCAGGGGCAGGAACCCAAGCAGGGATGTCCTCGCCAGCTTGCTTTCTGTCTCCTGTTAATTAGCTTAATTAGTTTTCTCATACAGCCCAGGACCACCTTCTCAGAAATAGTGCCAGCCAGAGTGGGCTGGATCTTCCTGCATCAATTAAGAATCGAGACAGTCCCGAACTCACATACCCACAGGCCAATCTGATCTGGGCAACTCAGCAGTTGCGACTCCTTTTCGTTTGCGTTATAGGTAACTATGGTTCTAACTACGCTGACCCGTGGCCTGTTTCACACTTGAATCTGTGCTCCAGAATGGATGTGTGAGACAGAGGGACAGGAGCTACATGTTCCAGTGCACTCAGGTTTACCTCAAGTAGTTCAAGACAGTCACAGAACAGGGTAGCTGCGTCAGCTTTTAATCATTGCAAAAAACCATGTTTGTGCATCCAATTTCACATTTCCTCTGAAGATGTGAACCATAGACTTACATTTTAAATTACATTTAATTAATTACAATTGAATTAAAGATTGCATTAATTTTTAGAATGGATGGAGCCTGGAAGTCACGTGGTAGAAGGGGAGGACCGGCTCCTACGGTTTGTCCTCTGACCTCCACACCCGTGTGCACATACAATCATAAAATGTGTCCATTAACAGTTATTCTTTTTTGTTTGTTCACTTTTGTTTTTTGAGTCAGGGTTTTCCCTGTCTGTAGCCCTGACTGTCCTGGAACTATTTCTGTAGACTAGGCTGGCCTCAAACTCAGAAATCTGACAGCCATTGTGGGATCAGAAGCAATCTGGCCTGTTCGTGAAAGCTTACTTTTACAATAGGTTTCCCTCTTTTATTTTTACTTTTTTATTTTAGGTGTTTGGGTGTTTTGTCTGCATACATGTTTGTGTACCAGTTTGGGGCCCACTAATGACAATCGAGAGCATTGGTTCCCTTAGAACCGGAGCTACAGGAGGTTGTGGGCTGACATGTTGGAATCATAACATCAAACTTGAGTTCTCGGGAAGATCAGCTACTGTGCTTAACCGCTAAGCCATTTTCTTTCTAATGCCACTACACTTAACTACTTCACATAAAATTCTGAGATTTGTATCTATAAAATATAGACCAAAAGTAACAGAAATATCTACCACCCCACCTCCATCTGTCAAAAAAAAAATATTACTCTGATTTCAAAAGCACAGGTTTTGGATCCAGGTAAGACCTTAATGCTTACTTAGAAGGCATAAGAGAATTCTGAACACATTACCATGAGAATGTGTATAGGGAAGTGTATACACACACACACACACACACACACACACACACACACACACACACACGCCGGAATAAAGTCATTTCAGTATTACACCATAACTTTTGTGTATTTTTTTTTAGCATATTACTTTCTCTTTGTTAAAAGTATGTTGAAAACCACATTGATTTGTTAAAACAATTTAATTCACAACAGTCACTTCATATTTATTGATTTATCACAACAATATTTATTGAAATATAGATAAAAACTACAACTTTAGGTTTTCACACAATATTTTTATGTATTCATTGGCTTGAATGGACATCTTAAATTAATCTGTTTTTATGCCTTTATCTATGGAAGATTTATGTTTTCAATTAAGGATTTTATTTGGCTGCTTCTATACAGTTATTTTTGAGATCTTAAGGCATTCAAATACATCTTTAAACTCAATTCATTTCCAAAACATTTGCATAAATTGCATGGCTTTGAGGTCATGCTGTTTCAATTATCTGTCTGTAAAAGGATTTGCTTATAATTATGATCTTTAACTTTTCCCATCATGTTGCAACAAAATGTACTATAGCTCTGTCAGCTCCTGATTGCTCTTTGACCTCTCAGTCAGTTGAAATAGAAAGGCAAACATGGGAGGCTAACCAGTCCAGTTTGCTGAAAGCCTTTGGGCTGGACTTTCTATTTTTTAAAAATTTACTTTTTATTATTTTACTTAATTTGTGTGGATTGTTGCCTGCATGTGTGTATTTGCAACACATGTGTGCCTGGTATCCCTGGAGGCTAGAAAAGGGAGTCTGATCCCCTAGACCTGGAGTCACAGATGGTAGTGAGGCACCATGAGGTTCTGGGAACTGAACCCAGGTTCTCTGTAAGAACAGCAAGTACTCTTAACCCCTGGGCCATCTCCCCAGTCTTGAACTGAAATTTAAAATTCCAGATCTCTTTACAAACGTTTATTGTTTCTTATACATTATAAACTCCAACCCACTGAGACTTCTTGGTTTGCCCTCTTGCCTTAGACATATTTATGTCTAAGATTGTCCCAATTACGTGTGGTAAACTAATTTCTAATATTTACTAATTGGCAATTATGTATATGTTAATTTATAGGTTTTAATTCCTTTAAACAGTTATTTTTATGGTATGAATGCTGCCTGCATGTATGTGTGTAATATACACCCACAAAGGCCAGAAGAGGGCTTCAGAGGCCCTGGAACTAGAGTTACAAATGGTTGTGAGCTGCCATGTGGGTGCTGGGAATTCAATCTCCGGAAGAGCAGCCAGTGTTCTTTAACTGGGGATCGTTTGTTTACCCAGGGATGATGGCTAATCTCCAATGTTGACTTGATTGGACTAAGGACGCCTAGAAGGTTACTAAAGGACACTGTTGGGCGATCTTATGAGGATATTTGCAGTGATGACTAAAATGTGGGGCAGCACCATTGGTCTGGGGTTACCCATAAAACAGAAGCAGGAGGGAGAAGTCTGCTGGAGTGAACTCACTCTTAGATTAGGCTTCCTGGTCACCGTGAGGCACGCGTCTGACATCTCCACTGCTATGATACTCTGCTTCCGTTCAGGTCCAAAATAACGGAATTAGGCAGTCAGGGACACGAACTCCTCTTCCCCCACCCACATCGTTTCTCTAGGGCACTAGTGGTGGAAAGGCTGGCTAATGGACCAGAGTATTTTCTCGGTTCTCACAAACCAGTATACCTAGGACTGAGTATGTTCTTAGCTTAAGACCTTTTCAGTATGAGCAACAAACCTTCCAGACATTCATCCTCAAAATCCTGGAATAGACAGGAATGGCTGGCAATGGCATACTGGAAGAAGTCCTAACAATTGCCTTGCTGAAACTGGGTAGACATTTTGCTTTGAAAGCCTTTGTGAACTCTAGACGACATTGTCACACAGGATAAAAGAGACAAACTTACCCTGGAGGGCTAGCAGACAAATGTCTGCGATGAGCGCTGAAGAGGCACTACAGCTGGTGCAAAATCAAACCTCGGTTTGCCTGTGAGGTGTGCTGTGATTGGTCCAAACGGCTCTCTTTGACTTCCCTGTGAGGTGTGCTGTGATTGGTCCAAACGGCCCTCTTTGTACCGCATGTGAGGTGTGCTGTGATTGGTCCAAACGGCCCTTCTTGGACTGTATTCGCTCTGGTTTTGCAATATGAGACCCGCCCCCCAAGGCTCTATCCCCACCCCATGTTTGATAATGATGTTGAAACAGACAGGAAGCATCTTAAGAGAAACGATGTTAGGTCAAGCTACAAACATGGCAGCATAGCCGGGTGCCCAACAGCTGAAGCAACTTCCAAGATGGGAGAGTAGCAGAAGAGATGACAAGAGAAGCCAGGCAGCAGAGGAGAGACATCCCAAGCCTTGGTTACTACAAAAACTCTAGAGAGTTGTCATATCTTCAACGTCAATGGCCTAGACCAGTGATTCTCAACTTCCTAATGCTGTGACCCTTTAATACAGTTCCTCATGTTATGGTGACCCCCCCACCCATAAAATCATTATGTTGTGACTTCATAACTGTAATTTTACTACTGTTATGAATCGTAATGTAAATATCTGATACATGGGGTATCTGATATGTGACCCCAATGAAAGATTCATTAAACCCCCAAAGGTGTCATGACCCATAGGCTGAGAATCACTGGTCTAGACACTCAGGCTAATATCTGTAACACTAGCCAGTGATTAGGGCTGACCAGCTGGAGTCAATGGCTGAGGAATCTCAGCTTTCTAGATCTACCCAAGAGGTGTAACACACATATGGTCTGAGGCTCTGGTTGCCCTGGATCTAGATAAGAGCTGGAACCTGTGAGGACCTGTGAGGTCTTGGTACTAGAAGCCTGTGTTCAGCCCTGACACTGGAACGCACTGCTGCTCTCACCAGCTTGCGGCCACCCCACCGTTAACTGCCATCAAGTGCAGAGGGAATCTGTGGTGCTTTGAAAGGAATGGCCCCCGAGATACATGTGTTTGAATGCTAGGCCAGTAGGGAATGGCATTACTAGGACCTGTGGCCTTGCTGGAGTAGGTGTGGACTTGTTGGAGAGAGTGTATCACTGTGGGAGTGGGCTTCAAGGTCTATCCTAAGTTCAAGCTACATCCAGTGTGGTACACAGTCTCCTTCTGCTGCGTGTGGACCAAGAGGTACAACTCTCAGCTACCTCTCCAGCACCTTGTCTGCCAGCACACTGCTTTCTGCTATGACGATACTGAGCAAAATCTCTGAACTGTAAGCCAGCCCCAATGAAATGTCCTCCGTTAGGACTCGAGAGGCCCCCACCAGCTGCCACGGGGCGTGCGCAGCATGGTTTGTGTACTGGGAAGAGAAGTGAACCGTGAGGGTGGAGAGAAACAGCCTTATAATGGGAGTAGCCTGCACTGCCACTCCATGTCTGTGCTAGAGCTGGCCCTGGTGATGCGGGTGTGGAACTGGGACGGGACAGCTGACCTGAGGGCTTGAGAACCGGGGGTGGGGGTGGGGCTCAGCCCCTTGCTGAGGAAGTGCTGGAGCCCTGGCTCTGGGCTATGGATGTGGGAGAGCGGCCCCTCCCCCCACCCGGGCAAAGCTGCAGCACAGAGGCAGTCTCCGGACAACTTAGCTCCTGTGCAGGGCCAGAACCAGCGCTTTGAGCTGGCCCATCCTAACATCTACCCCACCCTCGAACCGCTAGAGCGCACGAAGATACCAGTCCTGCAGAACCAAAGCTGCAGTATCTTCATGGCATGGGATATCCGAGAGGAGTCGTGATGACGGCCCAGTGTTGGTGTAGAAGAAGCCAGAGGCCTCAAAGCACACCAATGATTCATGGTAATAAACATTCGAAAGTAAATCTGTTTGGGTAAAAGTATGTGACACACCATAACACACGTCAGTGAGACGTTGTTGTTTTGTTTTATTTCTCTTTTTGTGTTCTTTTGGGAGGAAAGTTACAAGGGTGGAAGGCAGATATGAAGGGACGGGGAGATGAGTGGGGTTGGGGTGCAGCATGTGAAATTCACAAAGAATTAATCAAAAGTTTTTTGGTTTGTTTTTGAAAAAGAGTTACTGTGGATATAGCATCTCTTCATGTTAATAGAAACCCTAAGACAGGACCTAATAGAGGCCAAAAGAACTTTATGAGGTCCCTTCCTCCCTTCCCTCCTTCCTCCCTTCCCTCCTTCCTCCCTTCCCTCCTTCCTCCCTTCCCTCCTTCCTTCCTTCCCTCTCCCCCTCCTCCCTCCCTCCCTTCTTCCCTCTCCTTCCTTCCTTCCTTTCTCTCTTCCTTCCTTTCTTTCCTTCTTTCTTTCCTACTTACTATTCCACACGGGTAGAGCAGAGGACCCCAGCCACCTTATTTTTAACGGAACTACTCTTGTTGCACCCCCCTCCCCCAATTTTAAATGTCATTTCTTACGCCTCTCTAACTTACAAACCAACCTGGCAGATCTGTAAGCACAGAAGATTGCTCTTCACGGAAGGTCACCAGAACTGATTCAAAGAGCCTTGGGGTTTGGTCAGCAACAATAGGGTTCTTTCCAGCTTTGCGTCTTTTAAACAAAATAACTCCAAGTCAGGGGACCATAAACTGTTGAAATAAGCCAGGCTTCACACAAAGCACAAAAATCTTCTGGATAGTGTTTTATTTCTGGTCAGCATTTTAACAATTGCGAGAGAAAGAACATAAAATGTTGAGAAATAATATATCTGCATAATCAAAATGCTCCCATAGAGGCAAAGCAGACCTAGGCCATAATAAAAACTCATAGCCTTGATTCAGATTCGGCACTTTAATATTTTATTTTCTATGTGAGTTTGAGATCATAGGACAGGAGCACTCAACACTGTCTCTAAGCGCTCCTCCTTCCTAGACAGCGATTATGATCTTTCACAGGTCATTTCAAACAAGCATGCCAAAAGTTTAGGCAACACAAACTTAGCTCTAGTTTGCTTGCAAAAGTAGGATACCACAGAAGGGAGAAAATATGATAAAGCTAAAGGAGTTTCAGACATTTTCAAAGCTCACTCATAATGGATGGATCTCTATGAACTGTGGTAATAAGTACACTCCTGGTTGAGTAACCACACCCCACGGATGGCTCCACACTCATGAAATGTCTGGCAGCACGAACTGCATTCAGTAGGTTTTTTTTTTTTTTTTTTTTTTAAAGACACAGTATCTAGGAGGAATTGGGGGGAAAGGAGGTATGTGATTAAAATACATTGCATATGTTTTAAATTCTCAAAGAATCAACAAAACTGTTATATTTTAAAAAACTCTTCTTCTAAGCCAAGGCCAAAGCAGACACCTTTCCGTGTCCTGTACCTTTGCAGGGATGGCTTTGTTCAGACATTCCATATCTAGCAAGATAACTTCAGAATTGAGATCCTACATCACAAAGCAGGCATCACAAACATCTCTGGGACGTATCTTCACAGCATTAGTCTAGTCTCTGCTTGACTTTTTCTAGTTCAGGGTCCCCACTCTGACCCTTCCTCTCCACTGCCACAGGAGTCATCTTCCTAAACCAGTACCCTGTGCTGTCCCAACCCCTCTGTGTGGCAGCAGTGCCCAAGTCGTGGGCTTCCTCCCATTTATTCAGCCCAGGGAACTATACTCCCCTTTTTTTTTCTCCTAGACAGAGTTTCTTTTTGTAGCACTGGCTGTCCTGAAACTGGCTCTGTAGACCAGGCTAGCCTCAAACTCACAGATATCCACCTGCCTCCGCTTGAGTGCTGGGATCAAAGGCATGTGCCTCCACACCTGGCCCTCCTGTCTTTCTTACTATGGATACAACTGGGGATGCTTTGAACCTTGATTTCCTAGCCATGGTGGACTGTACTCTGGAACTGTGAGCCAAAATCAATCCTTCCTTCCTTAAGTTCCTCTTGTCGGGGAAGTTTACCACAGCAACGAGAACATTTAGTATGTTATTTTTATATCCGGCCACTTTTTTAAAAGTGTTACCAGACCTAAGAGTTTTCTGGTGGAATATTTTTTATTATTATTCCTTTTGTTTCTTTCTCTTGCCTTACTGTGCTAGCTAAGACTTTAAGTAGTATATTGAACGAGAGTGGAAACATGGACACCCTTGTCTTGTTCATGGTTCTAACGGGAACGCTGTAAGGTTTTCCCATCTAGAATAATGTTGGCTACAGGTTTTCTATAGAAATCTTTGTTATATTGAGATATGTTTCTGGTCTTTATAGAGTTTGGGTTTTTTCCCTTTAAAACAGCGTCTCAGTGTCTAGTTGATCTGGAGCTGTCTATGCAGACAGACCAGGTGAGTCCCACTTGCGTCTGTCTCCTCAGTGCTGGGGTTAAAGATGCGTGCCACCATACCTGGAACTTCACAGCTTTCATACGAAGGGATGTAACATGTCCTGCATCCGCTTATATAATGTGTCACATCATTTGATTTGGTTATGTTGAATAATCCCCCCATCTCTAGAATGAACCCAGTTTAACCACAATGAATGGTCTTGAATTCAGTTTACAGATATCTTATTGAGAATTTTTACATTTATGTTTAGCATGGAGGTTGGCCTATAGAATTGTTGGCATATGTGTGTATATACATTCCTCTCTCTCTCTCTCTCTCTCTCTCTCTCTCTCTCTCTCTCTCTCTCTCTGTGTGTGTGTGTGTGTGTGTGTGTGTGTTTATCTGTTTATATGGTTTGGTACCAGGGTAAAACAGGTTTCAGAAGGAATTTGATAGACTTTTTTCCTTTTTTGCTTTTATGAAACAGTGTTTGAAAGACCTCATAGCATTTCACATTGATTCTAGCCAGAGCCAGCCTTTTAAAATTAGAAGATTTAAAATTTTTTAATGCTTCAATTTTCTTGATTTTTATCACTTTGTTTAAACCTTTAAATCTCATTTTGAAAGGTCATATGCACCTAAAAAATCCACCGATTTCTTTAGATTTTCTCTTTTAGAGGAGTCTAAGTGTGTAAGTTGTGTTCTGGTAGTTTTCTGATGTTCATTGGTCTCTGTGCGTTCTCCCTCTTCATCTCCAGTTGTAGTAGTGTAGGTCTTCTTTCTTTTGCTGAGATTCACTAAGGTTTGTCGATCTTGTTTCTTTTTTCAAAGACCCAACTCTTGGCTTCATTCACTGGTTATTTTTTCCCATAATCTTGCTCTTTTTTTTTTTTTTTTTAACTAGGAAAAGACTTTTTATTAACCTTTTCCAAACTTTATTCCCAGGCTTCTTCAGCTTAATTTGCCGCAAAGAATGAATTAGGTATAAGCAAAAACTGAAAAGAGCTGCAGTGTCCGGGGGGCTTGGGCTAAAAAATATTAGAGATCTAGATTTTATCAGATTCATAATAAACAAAAAAATTTTTAAAAAGGCAATCATGATATAAAATAGCAGCTCCTGTGACTTCCGCAAGTGTCACCTTCTTCAGAAGTTGCTTCAATTCAGTTTGCATCATTCTTAGAAGCCTCATCAAAATTCTCCACCAGATCTGGATCTTCATCATCATCCTCCTCTCCAGGAGCAAGTGGTGCTTTTCCGTCCGCAGATTGTCTGGGCAGAGCTTCAGCCAGTCTCCGTAAACTAGCCAGAGTGTCTGCACCGCGCTGGTTTAGGATGCTGGGAAGTATGTCTGTCGGCTGCTTTGTCTCAGCGTGGCCTGTAATGGTGAAGGTGTTTGTTGCCAGAGATGCCTGAACTCTAGGGGTGTTAAAATGGACCACTGTTCCTTGGTTTGTAAACACGCTCACCGCTTCAATACCAGAGATACTGTTTACCCCTAACGTCTTTAAGGAGAACTGCAGTTTTTTATCGTCTGCTGTGGCTGTTCTGTGAACCACCTTCTTCTTTCCAAGAGCAGTTCCTTTCCCACCAATGCGCACTTGTGCCTGCAGTTTGGCGAGTTTTTCCTGGTTCATGATCGTTTCTTTCATCTTGTCGGAGTGAAAATGGGGCCGCGCGGGGAACTAAGGTTCACGCTCAGGGGGTCTCGGGCCGACCCGCTGAGATATGGCGCACACACGCGGGGACAAGATGGCAGCTAGAGGTTGCTCCGACGTTTTAATATAAGCACTCATAGCTACAAAATTCGCTAGAGCCTACTGGTTTTTATATGTTGTGTTTGAGTATTTATTTGACCCCCAAGACTCCTTTTTTAACTTCTTACCTTCATTGACGACAATGTGCCAATTATCGGTATTCTGTTTAACAACCACGAGCTGCGTGTCCCGTCGCTTCTCTTGCTGCTGGTTTCCAGTGTTGTTCCACTGCAGCTGGATAGATTATAAGGCGTTATTTCAGTTTCCTTCTATTTGTTGAGATGTTGTTTCTCAAAAATATGACTTATTTTTGAAAAAGTTCCGTGGGATACAGAGAAAATTGTATATTACTCAGCATTTGAACTAAATGCTCTATGGATGTTTGTCACCTACAAAACCATTTAACTTATATTTATCATATATATGATATATATCATTTAAAAAAGAAAGGAAATCGTAGTACTCCATTTATTGGGGGAAATGTGGTATTAAAATCGCTCACTGTATAAACTGTTGATCCCATCTGGATGGATCATTCCCTTACTGGTATGAAGTGTCTTTCTTTATTGTGTGTTATCAGAACATGGCCCATGAATGAAGCTGTGTGAGATTTCCGAGAGCTTGTGAGGAAACTAAGTAAACAGACAAGAGTCTTGTGACCCCTGTTCCTTTACAAGGTAGACTTGTTCTTGGAATGTGCTTTCACACCCCTCCCATGTGTAATAAATAAGATGGGGTATGCTGTACATTACCTGTTATCATTCGGAATGATGCTTCCTTATGACGCATGCAGCTTACACTCCCGTGAGCTTGCCACGGTGGCTGTATGCAGCTGGAAGTCAAGTGGACTTTGTTCATGTGATTTTCATAACTTTCAGAACCCTGAATAAAGAAGGTTATTGCATGAGAGTTTAGTCTACCTCATGTTTAGGGTCACTCAACCAGATTCACAACGCCAAATGGTAGCAAGTGGCACCCAATCAGGGACTTGAAGTTGACTAGAAGGTAGGAGAGTGGGGGCCTCCCTGGACACCAGTGAAAGATTTGCCTTATGTCAAGCCTGTGCATTGTGTCTTGAAGAAAGGCGAAGCGCAAGTATAAAATCACAGCATTAGATTGCTTGCAAGTTGTTTGTGATTGTAAGTCCTGGTTTGCCGAAGAAGGAACTTTAGATAAAGAAGTATGAGATAAAATCTGAAAGAATATTTAAAAGGCATATAAAAAGGGGAAAGAAGTCCTTGCTCAACTTTGGGTCACTTGGAAATACTTAAGGAAGATAAAGAGATCTCTCCTGTGCAGACACAAGGATTTAAAGAGAGCCTATGAAAATGCTGTTTCTAGCTAAATAAAAAGCACACAAGGTTTCTTTGAGCCTTATGTGGATCTCATGGGGGAGACTCAAAGATGCTATTGAAAAGCAAGTAAGTACAAGGGAAACAAATCTAAGAATCATTATTAAAACAATTAGATTTTGATAATGCCAATAAAGATAATGCCAAGGATTAATCAAGACTCAGAGAGAGAAAGAAAAGGAGAGAGGGGGTGATGGGGAAGAGAAATAGAGAAAGAGACTGAGACAGACAGAGACGGTATAGACTTTCTAAAGTTATGTATAAATGTGGGGACCTACAAGCATAGAGCAAAATTGGCTGCTTTAGAAGCCCACACTGTGTAAAGACAAAGTGTTACAATTTTGGTCAACCTGGCCATGTTAAAAAAAAAAAACTACAATGGAAAAAGGGCAGCATCTTCAACAAATGATGCTGGCTCAACTGGCAGTCAGCATGCAGAAGAATGCAAATTGATTCGTTCATATCTCCTTGTACAAGGCTCAAGTCCAAGTGGATCAAAGACCTCTACATAAAGCGAGGTACACTGAAACTAATAGAAGAGAAAGTGGGGAAGAGCTTAGAACACATAGGTACAGGGGCAATTTTCCTGAACAGAACACCAGTGGCTTGTGCTCTAAGACCAAGAATTGTCAAATGGGACCTCATAAAATTGCAAAGCTTCTGTAAGGTCAAGGAGACTGTCAAAGAACAAAATGGCAACCAACAGATTGGGACAAGATCTTTGCCAATCCTACATCTGATAGAGATGTTAATTTCTATTAAAATAAATAATCCTATTAAAAATGGGATACAGAGTTAAACAAAGAATTCTCAACTGAGAAATATCAAATGGCTGAGAAGCACCTAAAGAAATGTTAAATATACTTATTCATCAGGGAAATGCAAATCAAAACAACCCTGATATTCCACCTGACACCAGTCAGAATGGCTAAGATCAAAAACTCAGGTGACAGCAGATGCTGGCAAGGATGTGGAGAAAGAGGAACACTCCTCCACTGGTGAGATTGCAAGCTGGTACAACCACTCTGGAAATCAGTCTGGTGGTTCTTCAGAAATTTGAACATAGTACTACCTGAGGACCCAGCTATACCACACTTGGGCATATACACAAAAGAATCTTCACATATAACAAGCTCCACTGTGTTCATGGCAGCCTTATTTATAATAGCCAGAAGTTGGAAAAAAACCCAGATGTCCTTCAACAGAGGAATGGATACAGAAAATGTGGTACATTTCCACAATGGAATACTACTCAGCTATTAGAAACAGTGACTTCATGAAATTCCTAGGCAAATTAATGGAACTAGAAGCTATCATCATGGGTACGATAACTGTGATGGTTTGCATATGCTTGGCCCAGGGAGTGGCACTATTAGAAGGTGTGGCCTTGTTGGAGGAAGTGTGTCACTCTGGGGATGGGCTTGGAGACACTCCTCCTAGCTATCTGAGGATGCTCAGTCTGTTCCTGGCTTCCTTTGGATGAAGATGTAGAACTCTCAGCTCCTCCTGCACCATGCCTGCCGGATGCTGCCTTGTTCCCACTTTGATGGTACTGGAGTGAACCTCTGAACCTGTAAGCCAGCCTCAATTAAATGTTGTTGTTTATAAGACTTGCCTTGGTCATGGTGTCTGTTCACAGCAATAAATCCGTAACTAAGACAGTAACCCAGTCACAAAAGAACTCACATGGTATACGCTCACTGATAAGTGGATACTAGCCCGAAAAGCTCGGAATACCCAAGAAACAATTCAACGACCCTTTAAAGCTCAAAAAGAAGAAAGGCCAGAATGTGGATGCCTCAGTCCTTAGAAGGGAGAACAAAACATTCAGGGGAGAAAATACAGGGACAAATAGAGGAGCAGGGATTGAAGAAAGATCATCCAAAGACTGTCTCACCTGGGGATCCATCCCATATGCAGCCCCTAGTCCCAAGCACTATTGCTGATGCCAAGAAGTGCTTACTGGTAAGAACATGATATGGATGTCTCCTCAGAGGCTCTGCCAGAGCCATACTGATACAGAGGAGGATGCTCACAGCTAACCATTGGACTGAACACAGACACACCAATGAAGGAGCTAGAGAAAGGATCGAAGGAGCTGAAAGGGTCTGCAACCTCATGTGAGGAACAATATTATCAACCAACCAAACCCTCCACAGCTCCCAGGGACTAAACCACCAACCAATGAGCACACATAGAGAGACCCACAGCTCCAGCTGCATATGTAGCTGAGGATAGCAGTGTCTGGCATCAATATGAGAAGAGGCCTTTGGTCCAGTGAAGGTGTGTTTTCCCAGTGTAGGGGAATGTCAAGGCATTGAGATGGGAGAGGGTTGTTGGGAGAGGGGCATCTTTATAGAAGGGGAGGGGGATGGGAGTAGGGGGAAAGGGGATAACATTTGAAATGTAAACACAGAGAATATTCAAGAAAAAGAAAAATTATGCTGAGCACATCTTGGCAAGGCGGGCAGCTCACGCGTCCTGGTCGCCACTACAGGAACCTGTGGGGTTTGTGAATCTTTCCACTGACTCTGCTGTTTGTTTATATCCAGATGTCACACAATTTATTGGGTGGACTAAGTAAGAATCTTCCAGTCATAATGGGCAGCTTTGGAACCCCAGTTTGCACATCCTTACCCAAAATGGGTACAACTAAGGAAGACTGAAGCCTAACTGACCCCAGAGATAAACTAGCACACAAAGGACAGAAATTTACTGAGGATGGAAACCAACCTACCTCGGAGAAGAGCAATGTTGCAGATAGGACATGACGGTAGACAGGGCATCACGGAAATGGCCGTTTAGAGTAGAGTCCTTGAGTCTAGTAAACAGAAAGTTGGAACAGATCGGACACAAGTAGCTTAGAGACAGAAATAAAAGAGAGAAATGAAAGAGAGAGAAAAGGGAAAAGGCTTAGTGTGCTCCCATAACTGAATTCCCATGCCTTAAAAATAAAAAGTAAATAAAAAATTATTTAAATCCTAACAAAATCACTGTTAGAATTGCTGACACCTCCTTCACAGGTAAAAAGATAACACAGAAAAAAAATCTGCCTAGGAGGAAAACCAGAACCAGCTGTAGCTATGGCTGATAAAATGCTGCTCCAAAGGTTGGGGCGGTGAGTTGTCTTGTGACTGTAGGGGGTTAGACAGCAATGTAAATCACTTCTACAACAAGTAAATGCACAGATTAGAGGGTTTCAATCCCAAATCAGTAACATTTGTCCCAGCTTCAGATTGTAATCAGTCTATTCTCTCATTAGACACTGCTACATAAGGAACTATATCTATTTGAATCCAGGCTGAAAGGCATTGTGTGGACCCTTCAGTGCCTTTAACCTTCTCAGAAGTCAAGTCGGTCTACTGGGCACAGACTGTGCACCCAGGGAGAGGACGGTCTACAAAACACACAAAGCCCCATGTCACCTGAAAATCTTTTTTTGTCTATGCTAGCTGCTTTGACTGGTGCACCTATGGTGTCTCTGAACACATCCAGCTCCAGTTATCATCACTAATGACTCTGTGTTGGGACTGTAATAGACTCAATCATCCATCTGAAGAAAGAACTGAGTTTAATGTTTCCTTGGAGTTTGAATTACTTTCTGTTAGCATAGGACATCTAACACTGGTATTCCTATTAGAAGGCAAATGTGTTTTACCAGACATCATGGGGTCCCTTTCAAGCTGTTCCCTGGA
Organism: Micromys minutus; assembly: GCF_963924665.1. Lineage (NCBI taxonomy): Eukaryota > Metazoa > Chordata > Mammalia > Rodentia > Muridae > Micromys > Micromys minutus. The sequence continues at coordinate 7,102,109 of NC_137978.1, forward strand.
CTCTTCTGATCAATACAATCCTGTTTATATTACCGTTTCTTGTGACAATTATACATGTATCCCTGTTCTTTGGTCTACATGCGAAAGTGCAAAAGGAAAAATCACTCAACATGGCGATCGTTTTGTCCTCATGAAAGACTTGTTCCTCAGGTAAATGTATGAACTGTCCTTTAAGTAATAGTCAGTGGTGTAGTTACAATGAATCGGCTCTATGGCATGTTTCTAATTGCACTAATTTCCACTCTTAACCCAAGGGTTAGTAGCTTGGCATAATGGAGGCCTAGGATTTGGTTTAATGACCTGGTATCTGTACAATGGCATATTTGGAAATTTCTGAGAGCATTGAATTCTATAAGACCCTCTCTGCTCATTTTACACATATCTGTTCCATTAATTATACATCTTACTTTAACAACGTCATTCATACTACCCTGTGTATAAAGTACCAAAGCTTTTGCTATAGGTAACCTTAGCATTGATCTTACTTTGCGTTTTAAAATTTTTATTTATTTATTTGTTTTTACTTATTCATTTTATATTCTGATTGCTGTCCCCCTCCAAGTTCCCCTCCCATAATCATTACCCCCACCCCCCTTCTCCTCTGAGAGGGTGGGGGTATTTCCTCACCCTGGCACATCAAGTCTCTTCGGGGCTAGGTACATCTTCTTCCACTGAAGTCAGACAAAGCAGCCCAGATAGAAGAACACATCTCACATACTTTTGGGGTAGACCCCCCTCCAGTTGTTCAGGACCCACATGAAGACGTCTGCTACATATGTGTGGGGAGGCCTCAGTCTGTCCTGTATGCTCTTTGGTTGGTGGTTCAGTCTCTGAGGGCCTCCAAGCCCTTGGAGGAGCCCAGAAGTTCTTGAGTGGTTCCCAGACACTGGATGGTTAGAGTTTGATTTTGATTTTGACTGTGACTGTGCCCTGATATTTTTCCCTCTTGAAGGAGGAAGTGGAGTCCATAGTTAATAGACTTTGATTTTAAAGGGATTGCAATTTTAATATTTAAGAATTTGCAAAAGACTGTGGGAGTCTTAAGGTTATTTACATCTTGGAAATTAATAAGAAAGTAAGGGTTGAGGTTTAATGGAAATACGTTTGTGTATCAAGTTGACAAGGGGTCAATTGTACTGGCTGGTTTTGTGTCAACTTGACACAAGCTGGAGTCATCACCGAGAAAGGAGCCTCAGTTGGGTAAATGCTTCCATGAGATCCAGCTGTAAGGCATTTTCTCAACTAGTGATCAAGAGGAAGGGCCCAGCCCATTGTGGGTGGTGCCATCCCTGGGCTTGTAGACCTGGGTTCTATAAGAAAGCAGGCTGAGCAAGCCAGGGGGAGCAAGCCAGTAAGTAACATCCCTCCGTGGCCTCTGCATCAGCTCCTGCTTCCTGACCTGCTTGAGTTCCAGTCCTGACTTCCTTTGGTGATGAACAGCAATGTGGAAGTGTAAGCTGAATAAACCCTTTCCTCCCCAACTTGCTTCTTGGTCATGATGTTTGTTCAGGACTAAGACACATGGGTATCCTATATTTTATGGCCAATATCAACTTATAAGCGAGTACATACCATGCATGTCTTTTTGGGACTGGGCTACCTCACCCAGGATGATGTTCTCATGATCTATCCATTTGCCTGCAAAATTCATATTATTTTTGTTCTTAATAGTTGAATAGTATTCCATTGTGTAGATGTACCACATTTTCTTTATCTATTCTTCAGCTGAGGGACATCTAGGTTGTTTTCAGTTTCTGACTATTATGAATAAAGCTGCTATAAACATAGTTAAGCAAGTGTCCTTGTGGTATGGTGGAGTATCTTTTGGGTATATGCCAGGACTGATATACCTGGGACTTGAGGTAGAACTTTTCCCAGTGTTCTGAGAAACTGCCAAATGAATTTCTGAATCGGTTGTACAAGTTCGCACTCCCACCAGCAATGAAGAAGTGTTCCCCTTGCTCCACATCCTCATCAGCATGTGCTGTCTCTGAGTTTTTTATCTTAGCCATTCTTCTGGGTGTAAGATGAAACTGCACCGTTATTTTGATTTGCATTTCCCTGAAGACTAAGGACTTCAAGCATTTCTTGAAGTATTTCTTGGACATTTAAGATTCCTCTGTTGAGAATTGTCTGTTTAGCTCTGAAGCTTATTTTTATTAGGGTTATTTGGTTTCTTGGTATCTAACTTCTTGAGTTCTTTATAAATTCTGGCTATTAGCCCTTTGTTAGATGTAGGGTTGGTGAAGATCCTTTTTCAATCTGTAGGTTGCTGTTTTGTCCTGTTGACAGTGTCCTTTGCCTTACAAAAGCTTTTCAGTTTCATGAGGTCCCATTTATCAATTGTTGATCTTAGAGCCTGAGCCATCCATGAAAATTGTCTCCTGTATAAATGTGTTCAAAGATATTTTTCATGTTCTCTTCTATGAGATTTAGTGTATCTGGTTTTATGTTGAGGTCCTTGATCCACTTGGACTTGGATTTTGTGAAGGGTGGTGAATATGGATCTATTTTTCATTCTTCTACATGTAGACATCCAGTTAGACCAGCACCATTTGTTGAAGATGCTTTCTTTTTCCATTGTATGTTTTTGCCTTCTTTATCAAAAATCAAGTGTCCATAGGTGTGTGGGTTTATTTCTGGGTCTTCGATTCAATTCCATTGATCAACATGTCTGTCTTTGTACTAATAGCATGCAGTTTTAAAATCACCATTGCTCTGTGATACAGCTTGAGGTCAGGGATAATGATTCCTCCCAAAGATCTTTTAGTGTTCAGAATTGTTTTGGTCAGCCTGTTTTGTTTTTTGTTTTTTTCCATATGAAGTTGAGAATTTCTTTTTCAAGGTCTGTAAAAAATTGTGTTGAAATTCTGGTGGGGATTGCATTGAATCTGTAGATGGATCCTGTTTTAATTTAATTTAACTTAAAATTTGTGTGTGTGTGTGTGTGTGTGTGTGTGTGTGTGTCCATGTACAACATGTGAGTGAATGTCTTCGGAAGCCAGAAGAAGGTGTTGGAAACCCTGAAGCTGGAGTTACATGCAGTTGTGAGCCACTCATGTGAGCTGCTGAGAACTGAACTCAGGCTCTCCGGAAGAGCAACTCTAAGCCGTCTCTTTGACCCCTTGTCTTAGGGTTTTGTTGAGGTGACCAAGGCAAGTCTTATAAAGGACAGCATTTAATTGTGGCTGGCATAGAGTTGTAGAGGTTCAGTGTATTATCATAATGGCAGAAAGCATGGCAGTGTCCAGGCTCACATAGTGCTGGAGAGGGAGCCAAGGGTTCTACATCTTGATCTGAAAGCAGGCAGAGGAAACTCTTCTGCAGGCAGCTAGGAGGAGGCTTCCTTCTGCACTGGGTGGAACTTGAACACTAGGAGACTTCAAAGCCCATCTACAAAGTGTCACACTTCCTCCAACAAGGCCACATGTCCTAATAGTGCCACTTCCCATGGGCTAAGCATATTCAAACCATCTCACCTCTTCCTTTCTTTGTAAAAAGGAGATTTATTTCCTTTCACTGTATGTGTATGAGTGCATGTGTGCTTCTGCACTACATGTTGTTTGCAGCGGTCAGAGAGGGCATTGGAGCCCTGAGAGCTGAAGTTACAGGATGTGGTGAGCCTCCGTGTAGGTGCTGGGAACCAGACTTGGGTTCCTGCAAGAGGGGAGGGGTGAGACATAGTAAGACATGGTCTGTCAATTTGACATTGGGTACTAAGGATAAACAAGGAGTAACTGTGAAGAGGAAAGATAGATGAAGGGGAAGGGTAATGAATGTAGTCCAGACCGATTACTTAATTCAGCTGGACTTTATATTCCTTCCCATACCTCAGATGCCTGCCACACTCTTGGACAGTTCTTTGTAGGCTTGGATCACCCGTGCAGCTCATGAGATGGGGTCCCTAAGCTGATAGCTTAGTAGAGATCTTTCAAAAACAGTGCTCAGGGCTTCCGAGTGCCCAGAGCAGGACTTTCCTTCCTTTCCCGGTGCTGTCCCCTTTGGTCTGTCTGCCCCCCCCCCCCGGTTTTTCCAAAAGAGACAGGGTTTTTCTGTGTAGCCTTGGCTGTCCTGGAACTCACTCTAGACAAGGCTGACCTCTAACAAAGATGCTCCTGAGTGCTGGGATTAAAGGCATGCACCACCAGTGCCCAACTTTTTTCCCTTTAAAACATGAATTATAAGAGTACCATATGGTTTCGCCGAGCCTCTCTGTCATCACTCACGGGTCCCACCTTCTGCGGTTCACACTTCCTCTCACTGAAGGGAGAGCCCACACCATGCCGATGCCCTGGGACGACCCAGGTCTTATTCTCTATGCTGTTCAGTTACTTCTGTTCTACACTATTTCGCACCGCCATTTACAGGAGGGATGTGTTGGTGCCTTCCACTTTCCTGGTGTCCTCCAGTGTCTCCCAGTGTATCTCCCACACTGTTTACTCTTACACCCTTGACTTTTGGGGTCCCTGAATGTTTGCAGTTTTAGTGTGAATTTGCTCATTTTCCCCCTGGATTTAGATCAAAAGTGATGGGAATAAAATTTTTGCCTATAATCAAGGAGAGGAGAGGCCCTTGGCCCTGTGAAAGCTCAGTGCCCTAGTGTAGGGAAATACTAGAGTGGGGAGATGGGAGGGAGTGGGTGTGTGAGGGGACACTCTCATAGAGGCAGGGGGAGGGAGGAGAGATAATAGGTGGATTCCAGAGGGTAAACTGAATAACATATGAAATGTAAGTGAAGAAAATATCAAATTAAAAAAAAAGAAAAAAATTTTGCCTGTATTCACTCCCTGTACTAGGCTGTAGGCTTACTTAGGAAAAGAACCCTATGTGAGTTGTCTTTGCATATGACAGGAGTGTGCACACACGAAATGGTAAGCTCTTCCCTATTCTGACTCTGTAGCTCAGATCACCCTTCAGGATCTCACAGAGGAATTTCCTCCCTAATTTTCCATCACGTGAGACACTAATATTTTCATTTTATTGCTTATTGTTTGCTATAAAGAAAACAATAAACAGATTTAAAAATGTTTTTCTGATATTTGGTTCCTAGCACAAATAAAGTAATCAATAAAGTTTGAATCCATTTAAATATTTTAGATCGTAGGCTTTTCAAATATGTAAAACCTTCTACATTAATAATTTAAATTGTTAGACTTGAGTAACTAAAAAAAAAACAAGTCTTCTGAGTAAAAGAGAGAATATATGGAAGCATTTCATAAATTAATTGTGTGTTTAAAGGCCACCTGGAAATTGGAGAAAATCTTAAGGTAAAAAATAGGGAAACGATGTCTTCATCAAAGAATGCTCTGAAACAATTGAAGAGGCCTGCTCCGGGCCACAAAATGTATTTGTGCCTATGAACAGTAGGTGGCGCTCATATCATAGCACCAATTGGTCCTCAGCCATGGAAAGAGTGATCTGAAGAAGGATAGAAGTTCCAGAGGACACAGACTGCTAGAATCTTCTGAGAGGAAACTGAAGACGGGGGACTGCAGCTAACCTACGAGGTGGATATGTCAGAAAACACTAGTTTCAGCAACAAGGTAAAATAAAACTCTAAACAACAGTCCAAAGACCGTAACAGTCCCATCTGGGGAGTGGTCGCTCTTCTCTGTCCGCGGCCTTAAAGTGAGAGGGATGTAGCTCAGTTGGTAGAGTGTTTGCCTAGTGTCTTAGTTAGGGGTTTACTGCTGTGAACAGACACCATGACCAAGGCAAGTCTTATAAATAACAACATTTAATTGGGGCTGGCTTACAGGTTCAGAGGTGCAGTCCATTATCATCAAGACAAGAGCATGGCAGTATCCAGGCAGGCATGGTGCAGGAGGAGCTGAGAGTTCTACATCTTCATCCAAAGGATGCCAGGAACAGACTGAGCATCCTCAGGCAGCTAGGAGGAGTGTCTCCAAGCCCATCCCCAGAGTGACACATTCCCTCCAACAAGGCCACACCTTCTAATAGCGCCACAATTATGGGCACTATTATATATATTATACTCAGTGTAGCCCAGGACGCCCTTTAATTGCCCTCAGCTGCCTGCTTCACCACCTTCTTGATGTCATCATACTTGACAGGCTTCTCTAGGAGGCATGTCAGATCTACAACAGATTGGGAGTAGGAACACAGAAGGCCATGCCCGTGAGATTCCCATTTAGCTCTGGGATGACCTTGTCCACAGCTTTGACAGGACCAGTGGATGCAGGGATGATGTTCCTGCTGCCCCACGGTCATCACACCACAGCTTTCCAGAGAGACCATCCACAGTCTTCTGTAGGTCAGTGATGGCATGAACTGTGGTCATGAGCCTTCCACAATACCAAAGTTGTCATGGATAACCAGGGGGGCTAAGCAGTTGGTGTGCAGGATGCATTGCTGACAATCTTGAGTGAATTATCACATTTCTCATGGTTCACACCCATCACAAACATGAGGGCATCGGTTGAAGGGGCAGAGATGATGACCCTTTTGGCTCCACCCTTCAAGTGGTCCCCAGCCTTCTCCATGGTGGTGAAGACACCAGTAGACTCCACAACATACTCAGCACCAGCATCAGCCCATTTGATGTTAGCGGGATCTCGCTCCTGGAAGATGGTGATGGGCTTCCCATTGATGACAAGCTTCCCATTCTCAGCCTTGACTGTGTCACTGAATTTGCCATAGGTAGAGTCATACTGGAGCATGTAGACCATGTAGTTGAGGTCAATGAAGGGGTCGTTGATGACGACAATCTCCATTTTGTCAGATGCAGAGCAGAAGGCAGCCCTGGTAACCAGGTGCCCAATATGGCCAAAATCTGTTCACACTGACTTTCACCATCTCGTCTAAGGGACAAGGCTGGCATTGCAGAAGATTCTGCTGTCTCTGGAACAGGGAGGAGCAGAGAGCCCAAAATAAACTTTAAACCAAAAAAATTAAAATTAAGAAGGTCAGTATGTATTGATTAAGGAACAATTCTCCAAGAGAACATTACAATTTGAATCATATATGCATGGGACATGAACATACAAATAAGACAAAGTCATAACCAATAGATGGAAATTAATAGAGATCATTACAGAAAGTACTGAAATGGAGGCAAAAAGAAAAAAGTACAAAAACATAATCAAGATCAACTAACTCTTAGCCAAACCAACTAAATGAAAGAGAAAAATGATCCAAGTTAATAAAATTAAATATTCAAAAGGAGATGTCACAATAGACACAAATGAATTCAGGTGATGCTTACTTCTAACATGGAGGCACTTTGAAACCTGTATTCCGATCAGCTGAAGCATCTAGAATAAGTAGTAAATTTCCAGGTACATGTTATTTATAAAAATTAAGCAGCTGGATTTTACTAGAGGCTTAAAGAAAAATACTAATACTTTCCCAAATTGCTCCATAAAGCAGAAGGGACTTTGCCAAACTCATTGTACAAAGTGAGAATTACATGGATTCCAAAACTAGAATAATAAAAAATTACCAAGGAGGAGGAGGAAGAGGCGGAGGAGGGAAGAAAGAGAAGAAAGGAAAATTGCACGGCAATCCCCTGACTAGAACTGCTGTCAGAAATGACTGAAGAAGCCCTGTTTGCAGTGGGCAACAGTCAATGCAGCCTCACAACCTGTCACACTACTGAGTCCAAGTGACTCTGAGTGCTCAGCACTAGCCATGAAATCTACGTCACCCCCCCACACGAGCACACACACATACACACACACACATACACACATACACACACATACACACATACACACACACATACACACATACACACATACACACACATACACACACACACATACACACATACACACACACACATACACACACACATACACACATACACACACACACATACACACATACACACACACACATACACACACACATACACACATACACACACACACATACACACACACACACACACACACATACACACACACATACACACATACACACACACACACACACACACACACACGGTTCAGGGAACAGAGAGGAAAGGGTGGGAATCAACAAATGCTGTGGAATATTATATTCTGTACATGACACAGGTTTTGCAGCCATGAACTCAGCACTTGTGGTTAACTGCATTGGACCTGCAAAAGATGGGTCTATTAACAGTCCGTCCTGGGGGGGGGCTCACTGGGACCCACCCCTCTGGGAGGAGCTGTAGAGTGCAATGAGGGATGGAAGGAGTCATGTGCCTCGATGGTGTAGCCACTGGAAGGTCAGTTGCTCTTCCTCAAGTATCTCTGTCATTCAGGGAGAGAAGGAGGGGGAAGAAAAGTCATACAGGGGGAAAGCCCGGGAAGAGGGGGCCTGGAGGAAGGGCTAGAGGGATAAGAGAGAATAATGCAGGGGAGAAATATGGACAAGAAGCATAGGTGTGAAATTGTGAAAGAAAAAAAATGTCAAAGAACAAAACACCAAAACAAACATAACCCCAGTCAGCCAACCCAAGCAGTAAACAGAAGTGAACTTTATATGTGTGTATACACACACACACACACACACACACACACACACACACACATACACACAAAAGCTTTCTTCATTGGGCCATGCTGTCAGGTACATTATTGAACTGGCTTAAATTTTTCTTTTTTTCGTTTTTTCTTTCTCTTTCTTTCTTTCTTTCTTTCTTTTTTATTGGATATTCTCTGCATTTACATTTCAGATTTTATCCCCTTCCCCTAATCCCATCCCCCTTACCCTCCCATTGCCTCCATGAAGGTGCTCCCTCTTCCAACCACCCTCTCCCACCTCAGCACCTTGGCCTCCCCTACACTGGGAAAACGAGCCTTCACTGGACTAAAGGCCTCTTCTTCCATTAATGCCAGACAGGGCTGTCCTCTGCTGCATATGTACCTGGAGCCATGGGTCTTTCTGTGTGATCTCATTGGTTGGTGTTTTAGTCCCTGGAAGCTGTGGTGGATTTGGTTAGTTGATAATTTTGTTCTTCCCATGGGGTTGCAAACCCTTTCCGCTCCTTCAGTCCTATCTCTAGCTCCTTTGTTGGGGGTCCCCCTGTTCAGTCCAGTGGTTAGCTGCAAGCATCCTCCTCTGTATCAGTATGGCTCTGGCAGAGCCTCTGAGGAGGCATCCATATCAGGTTCCTGCCAGTAAGCACTTCTTGGCATCAGCAATAGTGCTTGGGACTGGTGGCTGCATATGGGGTAGATCCCAAGGTGAGGCAGTCTTTGGATGATCTTTCTTCAATTCCTGCTCCTCCATTTGTCCCTGTATTTTCTCCCCTGGGTGTTTTGTTCTTCCTTCTAAGAAAGACTGGGACATCTGCCTTATAGCCTTCCTTCTTTTTGAGTTTCATAAGGTCTGTGAATTGTTTCTTGGGTACTCAGAGCTTTTTGGAACTAGTATCCACTTATTAGTGAGTGCATACCATGTGTATTCTTTTGGTTCCCTCACTCAGGATGATAGCTTCTAGTTCCATCCATTTGTCTAAGAATTTCATAAAGTCATTGTTTTTAGTAGCTGAGTAGTATTCCATTGTTTTAATGTACCACATTTTCTGTATCCATTTCTCTGTTGAAGGACACTAGGTTCTTTCCAGTTTCTGGCTATTATGAATAGGTTGCTATGAACATAGTTGAGCATGTGTCCTTGTTATATGTTGGAGCTTCTTTTGGGTATATACCTAGGTGTGGTATAACTGGGTCCTCAGGTAGTACTATGTCCAATTTTCTGAGGAACTGCCAGACTGATTTCCAGAGTGGTTGTACCAGATTAGAGTCCCACCAACAGTGGAGGAGTGTTCCTCTTTCTCCACATCCTTGCCAGCATCTGCTGTTACCTGAGTTTTTGATCTTAGCCATTCTGACTGTGTGGGTTAGAAGCTCAGGGTTGTTTGGATTTGCATTTCCCTAATGACTAGGGATGTTGAGCATTTCTTTAGATGCTTCTCAGTCATTTGATATTCCTCAGTTGAGAATAGTTTGTTTAGTTCTGTACCCCATTTTTAAAATAAGATTACTTGATTTTCTAGAGTCTAACTTCTCTAGTTCTTTGTATATATGGAATACTAGCCCTCTATCAGATGTAGAATTGTTAAAGATCTTTTCCCAGTCTATTGGTTGCCATTTTGTAATTTTCAGTGTTTGTTGCCTTACAGAAACTTTGCAATTTTATGAGGTCCCATTTGTCAATTCTTGATCTTAGAGCCTAAGCCATTGGTGTTCTGATCAGGAAAATTTCCCCTGTGCCTATGTGTTCTAAACTTTCCCCCACTTTCTCTTCTTTTTTTTTTTTAACAATTTTATTTTACAAAACAAAGATAAATGTACAGATTTTAAGCATTTTTTGCATAAAATTATACAATACATTTTTGTCAGTACTTTTTTTTCAAATTTTAAAATAATTTTTACATAAAACTGTATGAATATATTTGTTAGTCAGTACTTGTTTTTTTAAAGGTTTGATAGTATGCATTGAAAACTTAATAGTTACAATGAGCATAAAGTACATGTAAAACAAAATGTAACATGGAAATAGTCAAAGTTTTCTTGTTGTATAAAGATTTTTTTGTTTTGTTTTGTTTGTTTTCTTTATTTCTTGGACTTCATACAGTCTGTGAGTTGTTTCTGGGGCAGTGCGAGCCTCTGGGGTTAGCATCCCACTATCAGTGACTGCATATTATGTCTGTTCTTTTGTGCCCACTTTCTCTTCTAATAGTTTCAATGTACCTACTTTTCTGTGGAGGTCTTTGATCCACTTGCACTTGAGCTTTGTACAAGGAGATAAGAAAATTCATTTGCATTCTTTTGCATGCTGAGGGCCAGTTGAACCAGCACCATTTGTTTAAGAGGCTGGAACAGACACTTTTTAAAGATGAAGTACAGATGACCAATAGTCATAAAAATTGTTCGGTGTCCTTAGTCAACTGGGAAATGCAAATTAAAACTACAGTGAGAATTCAGCTCACTGCAGCCAGAATTACTCCCGTTAGAAAAACAAACAATGAAAGTGACTAGGATGTAGAGAAATGGGGACACGGACACTTTTACTCTGTACTGGTGGGAGTGCAAACTGGTTCAGGTGCTCTGAAAGTCAGCACGGAATTGTCTCACACATCTAAAATGAGGGCTGCTATATGACAGCTGTATTCCTTTGGTTTATGCCTCAAAGGCTCTAAGTCAGTCCCTTCCAGAGATCATCAGCGAGCCGGGTTATGAATCATCTTAGGCGTTCATCAATAGATGAGTCAATAAAGAAAATGTGGTACATATTCATGACCAGGTCTTATTCAGTCATAAAGAAAACATAAATATGTATCTGCAATGGGAGATCATCATATTGAGTGAAATAAATCAAACACAGAAGGTGAATACTGCATGTTCTTAATATATAAATATTATATACATATGTATGTATATTACAGTAGAACAGAAAGGAAATTGGTGAAAGACTAGTGGAAGAGGGGAAGAAGCAGGAAAGTGGGAAGGAAGAATTTAGGAGAGGAATGAAAGGGATGAATATATTCAACACTCACAATACACTTAGAAGAAACTGTCCTTATTGGAAACCCAACCCTATATGCAATGACTATGTGCTGATCAAACTGCAAACAAAGCAAAAGAAGAATCTTGAAGCAACATGAAGAATTGTTAACCTCTTACCTTTTCACTAAAGGACACAAAACTACAATGCTTCATTCATGGTTCTGATCCTGAACTTTTGGAGAGCATTGAGCCACACTTGAGTAGTGTGGCTCCTTCATCCCATTGGTTATTGCCTAACGCATGCACACCTGGGATGTTCAAAATACTGGAAGTGAAAAGAACTTTCAAGATAAAAATAAAGATGACGAAGGATAAAATCCATGTGTTAGAATACACAGTCACACACATGAACAGAGTATGGTGGACTTCGGAACTGATGAACTCATAACACGGAATAGTACAGGACAATGATGGTGACCCCAGGTGTCCTGTAAACCTTACATCTATTGTCTCCCTGTGCCCAGGCACAAAGGTTTTAAGTCTCTGGGATTTGAACGTGTCTTCGCCTTTTACTTATAAGACTCAAGCTAAAATGTGTTTTATTTTAGAGATTCCAAGTTGGGCTCCTAGGTATACTCAATCAGTGACGATCAATTGATTTTTAGGTTAGACCCAAGACAGGGACTCATGCATTAGTCTTAGGATTTTATTTGAGCCAACTGAAGAAAATACAAGCAGTCTCATGGTCAAGAGTGTCCAGGTAACAAATACAACTCAGTTCCTACCTTAAGTCTTTGTGGACCTCATAAGCAAAGGTTCCCTTTGTATCTAGGTATAATTTATTGTGGTATCAGGCATGAAACCTAGGGTCTCACATATACTGCAAGTGCTTGACCACTGAGCTGTATACAACACTTGTGCATTTTGAGACAGTCTCAATTCTGTCTCAGGCAGAACTTTCCCCACCATCTGAGAAGCCTGCAGTGACAGGATTGCACCACCAGGCCTGGCTCTACTTAGTTCTTCTAACCCCAGAGGTTGTAAATAACACCAGGGAAGGCTGTTTGTTTCTCCTCCACTGATCTGGGCTGGAACTATGGAATGCTTCTGTCTGGTTTCATAGGAACTATCATCCTAATCATGAACACAATAGAAAACAATCACCTTCCCATTTGACTTCAATTTTAATTATTAAACTAAAAACATTATAAAGAGAGCGATGCTTTGTGGAGTCTTTTCAGACAAATTTCCCCAAATAAAAGTTTTTCTTATAAAAATGTAATATTGTAGACATGTGTATATCTACATATCTTAGCCCTCTGGAGGACATACAAACCATTCTAGTCATGGGGGTTGGGGTAGCATTGAAAATACAGTATAGAACAATTTAGAATTTTGTTATTTCTAACATAATCTTAACCGTTCAATTCTACCAATGAAGACTCAGGAGCCACATGCTTTGGTGAGAGCCTACTAGCTCAGAGATACAGAGAAAGCACCTGGCTGACCTTCCTCCACAGCCAATGTCCGAAAAGCAAATCCTCCACAAAGTCGCAAACACCCTCAGATTGAAGGTCCCTCCCTTCTACTTCCTGTGTGTTTTGCTATCCATCCTCCTGACTTCCTCTTACTCTCTATGAGTTTTCCTATGTTCAGCCCCTATCAACTGGTGTCATGCTCTGCCTGTTGACCTGTGGTTGACTTTAATACTGTTTATGACCAGCAGAAAGCTCTTAGATTAAAGGCGAGTGCTAGGGCTCAGCCACACTACAACTAGAAATAGGCTTTTGCAGTAAATAACAGTCTTGGTAAATAACAGTATTATTATTAAATAAATAGTGTGATCAAATATCCTGCAACAGAAAGAGTAGGAAGAGTATGGCCTTATTTTAAATCCAGAGCCCCCATTTATTTATGTGATCTTAAGGTACGGCTGCTGGGGCTTTCTGGGCAAAAGCATGTGCTTTTCTTGTCTTCCTTGGGGTGAATGAGCAGGGATTACTATAGGCTTGTAAAGAAAGGGCTATGGATATTATCAGGGCACCAATAAAAGCATCTTCTCAGGGGCTGGAGATGTCTTGGTGGTTTAAAACATTTGTTGCTATTGCAGAAGACCTAAATGCTGTTCCCAGCTCAAAACTGCATGGTGGATCATAGCGACCAGTGACTCCAATTCCAGAGACTCTGATGGCCTCTTCTGACCTCTGAGGGCACAGGCATGCACTCGATGCACATAAAACATCTGAGCAAAACATTTGTACAATGAAAATAAATAAATCTAAAAAGAAAAAAGACAACCTCTCGTGCCTATGAGCAAGTACCTCCTGTTTGTTTGAAATCCCACTAGCCATGGCGACTGCCAGTTAAAAATGTCAGACTAGCTATCAGGAGCTGGCAACAAGGGGACAATTCCCTGTGTGAACTGAGGCTAAGAGCTGAGCTGGCGTGCCCTCTAGAGCAATTTGTTTTAGAAAAATCCTCAGACATTTATTACTGTAATCTAAAAGTAAAGCTAAATCCAGCACCAGGGTTAGTACCCAGTCAGCCTAGAAGAAAACGAGGCCAAAGAGAAGCAGATGGGGTGGGCAGGGGAGGGAACAAGGAAAAGGTAACATTTCTACATTGATCCATACATATGATTTTTCCCCTCAGTGATGCTGACTGATTGAAGTCAGAGTCTCACACACACTATACAAGTACTCTACACTGAGCTACACCCCAGCCTTAGTGTTGGAACATTTTACTAGATTTACAACTAAGTCTGAGAGTTTGGAAACTAAGTAATGACACTTACCTAGCAGCAGGAGCCACCATAGTATATGGGTGGAACAGCTTGGGCATTGTGAAGAAAGAAGGAACTGGAGACCTGAGGATACAAAGGAACAGCCTGTTGTGAGCGGCCAGCACTGTCACCTAGGGTCATGGTTGAGGTCTTAGCCCAAGCTGCTGCTATGGGGTCATGTCAGCACGGTTGAAGGTATCTGTAGCTCATACTACCATTAGAGAACATGGCGGACATCCCTGGTCAGGGTAGTCACTGAGGACCATATAAGTGTCCAGGGGCTAAACAGAACTGGCTTTGATCCTCAATGACTGTAGTTCTCTGGGGAGCTAGCCCCACCTCAAATTTATCTGTGCCCTGTACCTCACCCAAACAGCACAGTAGATCTGGCCCTGGGAGGAGGGGGTGATCTAACCCCTAGGGTGTGAGCGTGGGAGGGCTGTCCCCAACACTCACCTGTCATGGGGTGACACAGGTACAGTGGTCATATCTCCTGTCCCTCTCCGTCTCCAGCAGTTGGGAAAGCTGCCCATAGGACCATGAGCATAGGAGAGCTATCCCTGCCCCTCACCAGCTACAGAAGAGCAGACCCTGAACCTCATCTGGGCAGGAAATTAGATCAGGCCCTGGGGTGTGGGACACAGATGACCCAACCCAAAAGATGTGAGTGAGGGAGAAGTGGCCCAGCCACTTCTTTGTGTGAGGTGGCCCTGGGAGAATTGCCCTCTGCCCCTTGCCCCTTGCTCCTTGCCAAGTGAGGCAGTTGGGAGAGTTGACCATGAGGTCAATGGTGTGGAAAACCTGTCCCTGTCCCTCACCATCTTCAGCACTCTGTAGAGCAGGCCCCGCACCTTGCTTGGGCAGATGCCAGAGGCATAGGCGAGCTAGTTTTGAGAGCAAGAGCAAGAGAGAGCTGGCCCCACCACTAGTCCACTGTGAGATGGTGGGGGTGCAAGGGTGATACCTCCCCCACCCACCTACAGAAGTAGGGAGAGCTGGCCCTGACCCTCAAGGCCACACCTTGCCTGGGTCACACAGGGCCCTGTTGGTGAAGGCAAGGGTGAGCCAGCCACAATGGTATGAGAGCAGGAGAGCTGGCCCAGCCCCTCACAGGCTGCAGCACTTGGAAGAATGGGCCCTGTGCCTTGACTGGGCAGCACAATGGAGCTGGCTCTGGAGGCTTGGGTGTGGGTGAGCTGGACCCAAGGATATGAGAGCAAAGGAGCTGACCCTGCCTCCTGCTGTTGGCAGCATTAGGTGGCCTCGCTGGAGCAGTGCTGGAGCGCTTAGCCTGGTGGACACACGGACTACTCCATCTACCACGCAAGCACACCAAGCTCCATGCTCTGAATTGGCCCACTCCAGAATTAAATCATCTGCAACCCCTGGGATGTATGAACGGGCCAGTCCTGCTAATCTAAAGCTGCAGGGTCTCCGTGACACTGGGCAACAGCAGGATAACCACCAGGAGGAGGTCCGGTGAAGGCCCAGTATTGATGGTGTCACAGAGACCAGAGAAAAGCAAACCACTGATCCATCGCAATGAACATTCATGTGGACAGAATACACACTGTGACAAATTACAGCTTTCATGAGAAGGTTCTCATACTTTGTTTTGTTGTTGTTTGCCTTGTTTTCGTTTGTTTCTGCAATTTTTATTTTGTGAGGGAGGTTGCAAGGGCGAGGGGCAGAGATGAGGGGATGAAGGGCCTGAGATGGTGTGAAGCAGACATAGAGGCAATAAAAAGTTTGTTAGAAAGGCATGCTGCTGAATGATAGGTCAACCTAATATAGCAGCAGACATGTATGTATGTATACATGTATGTTTGTATGCATGTATGTATGTATAATTGCACTGGACCAAAGTCAAGGTGTCCTTAGAACTCCTTTCCTCCCAGGATTCCCTGGAGGGACTCCCCTGCTTTCCTGGATTCTAGAGGCTGCCCACATCTCTTGGCTCTTGACCTCCTTTCATGCTCAGAGCCAACAGTCTCCTCCAACTGTTTCCATTCATACATGTCTGTGATGACTAACTTATCAGTAATGTGACTAGATTAAGATTGCCTAGGGTGTTCATGAGGGACACGTTTGGCTATGTCTGTGAGAGAGTTCTCAGAGTACCCGAGTAGGAAACACTGAAGGGATGGCACCATTCCCTGAGCTGCGATTCCAGACTGAATAAAAAGAAAATCAGCTAAGGAAGTTGGACCCATTCAATTTCCTGACTTTGGGTTTAATGTCCCCAGCTACAGCACAGTCCCACCATGCCGTTCCTGCTGGTGGACAGTAGCCCCTGAAACTGTGAGCTGAGAGAAACCAGCCCTTACTGAAACTTTTGTCACAACGATGAGAGAAAAGTAACTAAGACACTCTTCTCTGTCTCTGATGCTTCCTTTATGAAGCCCCCTGTAGTCTGCCATGGTGATGCAGGCTTACAATCCAGCACTTGGGAGGCTGAGGCAGGAGGATTAGGGATTCAAAGCCATTCTCGATAACAGTAAGTTTGAGGTCGTTGGGGCTACAGGTCTTAAAAAGCAGAAACAAGCACATGCACACCACATACACACACACACACACACACACATACACACACACACACACACACACACACAAAGAGCTTTGTGACTACATGGAGCTTATCCAGAGCACCTAGAGCATCTAGAATAAATCTTCCTAACTCAAAATTCTTAATTCAATCACATTTGCATGACTCCTTTACCTTGAGGGTAACATATTCATATGTTAACTTGATTTAAAAGTCTTGGACTTTTGGGGTGGGGGCGGGGGACAGGATCTCACTTTGTAGATTAGGCTGGTCTCAAACTTACAGAAATCCCCTTACCTCTGCCTCTTGAGTGTTTGGATTAAAGGTGTACACCAGCATGCTCAGTCAAAGTCTTAGAAATTATGAGGAGCCATTATCCTGCCCACTACACCTAGGACCCAGCGTAGTGAAGATGACAGGGAGTAGGCTGAAAATACTGGACTCAAGTGGAGGAGCTCTGACCTTCTTCCTCTCAGGTTAAATTTGAAGGCATTCCGAGATCCCTTAGCCAAGGGTTTCATTTACGGCCTAGCCTTCCAATGGCCCTCACTTGACACAGGAGAGAGATGCTTAGACCTGCCATTTTGCCAACTCTGCAGTTCTTAAAATAAGATTCTAAGATGCACTGCAGTCTCTTTATCATGCTGCAGAGAGCAATGTAGGGCGGTCCGAGGGACAAAGACATTTAGTTTGACTATTGATCTACAGCCTCCTCTCTGGCTCTATACAATCAAGCTTCCTTACTCTGGGTTTTCAAGGATGGAATCCGACATGTGCAGCCAAGAAGCCCGGCAACCCTTCACCCTGGAATTTTCCTAGGGTTCCCAGGACATCAGACCCACACCAGAAAGTTTAGAGCTAAGGCAGAGAGCCATGGAACCATTCTTATTCACTCACATTCCAGGCAGAACCTTTGAAATCTAATCTTTTCTCATGGTCATAGGAGACTGTACTGGCTGGTTTTGTGTCAACTTGACACAAGCTGGAGTTATCACAGAGAAAGGAGCCTCAGCTGAGAAAATGCCTCCATGAGACCCAGCTGTAAGGCATTTTCTCAGCTAGTGATCAAGGGGGGAGGGCCCAGCCCATTGTGGGTGGTGCCATCCCTGGGCTGGTAGACCTGGGTTATAAGAAAGCAGGCTGAGCAAGCCAGGGGAAGCAAGCCAGTAAATGACATCCCTCCATGGCCTCTGCCTCAGCTCCTGCTTCCTGACCTGCTTGAGTTCCAGTCCTGACTTCCTCTGGTGATGAACAGCGATATGGAAGTGTAAGCTGGATAAACCCTTTCCTCCCCAACTTGCTTCTTGGTCATGATGTTTGTGCAGGAATAGAAACCCTGACTAAGACACAGACCAATGCAGAGGGTCCTTGATGGCAGAAAAGAGTTTGCATTTTCAATATCAGGACTTGAGGAAGTAAACTTGGGGTTTTTATAGCTGGCACCTCTTTAGGAATGAATCCTAATCCTGGTAGATAATTTACAGACCAGAGAAGACTGACCTCCCATGAAATCTGATCATTTTTTCCCCGGATTAGACTGTACCCTACTGGTTTAAATGTGATCAAAGCTGGGTTCAGTGGTGCATGCCTATAATCTGAGCTACTCAGAAGGGTAAGGCAGAAGGACTGTTCCAGGCCAGCATGGGTTATAGAGAGAGACTCTGTCTCCTCTGCCTTTCTTTTCTTTTTTCATTTGTTGTTGTCTATTGGGGTTTTTTGGTAATCAGAACTTGATTTTCACAAAAAAAGCTGGGAGACTTCCATTGTTTTCATTTAAAGAGATGACAGAAAGAACTTTATAAGCCTGTTTTAGTTACCTTTCCATTCCTATGATAAGACACCATGACTAAGGCAACCTAAAGAAAAGTTTGGGGCTTGCAGAGGGTTTGAGTCATGGCAACCATGGTGGGAAGCATGGCAGTAGGTGGGTAGGCACTGGAGCAGTGTGTGGTAGCTTATGTCTTGATCCACAAATACGAGACAGAGAAAGTGAGTGGGGGGGGAGAGGAGAGAGAGAGAGAGAGAGAGAGAGAGAGAGAGAGAGAGAGAGAGAGAGAGAGAGAGAGCATGCACATTAAAAGGCATGAGCTTTTTAACACAGTAGTTGTCCATCCACAGAGGTATACCTCCTCCAACATGGCCAAACCTCCCAATCCTTCCCAAACAGTTTTTTCCCCTGGGGGTGGGGGTGGGGGGTAAGCATCCAAATATGTGAGCCCATGAGAACCATTCTCATTCATATCGCCACAAAGCCCCAGTTTAGTTTATCTCATTCAACATGTGAAACATTAATTTCCTTTAGGAGACCTCTCAGTATGAAATGATCACAATAAATAGTTCACCTACCGGCATATTTTCATAATATATCATTTCTATTCTCATCTGGGATAGTTAGTCTTTTCAACTTGAGACAACCCTGAATTCTTGGTGGAAGAATTGTCTATATTAAGTTGATCTGTGAACACACCAATGGGGTATTATCTTAATTAAATTAATTGATATGGGAAGACCCAGTCCACTGTTGGCACTACCATTCCCTAGGCACATGTCCTGAACTGTGTAAGAGTGGGGAACCAGAGCTGAGCACAAGCAGATAGGTGTACATGCACTCACTTCTCTTTGTTCTGGACAGTTGATGTGTTGTGACGAGCTGTTTGGAGTTCTTATTGGGATTTTGCCACAATGATTAGCTACCTATACCCTGGAATTAAAATCCCTTTTAAGCAAGGGATTTTTTTTCTCCCCTGCTTGTCTTTTGTCAGAGTATTTTATCACAGCAACAGAAATTAAACTAGGACACCACCCCTCACAAGTTCCCCTTAGTTATGCAAGAATTGAAAATCTAATATAAATGATCACTCTTTCCAAACCACCCTTCCGCCCCAGGCCACTGGGATTTTATAATGGGAACTGAGGAGTGCTCTGGAACTGAAAGGATTTCCTCTTTGGGAAACAAGGGGTCAGTGTGGGGGACGGAGCAGCTGGGCACCACACAGAGGCAGCTTTCTTCCAGTGGATTCCAAACCCACGGACATTCTGTCCTCAGCTGTTCCAACCCCTGTTAGGACCCTCTGTTTTGGGGCCTTCGAATGGGACCTTCCGGTCAGTCCTACACTAGAGTCTCCATCCCCCTGACAGTCTCTTCTCTTTATCATGCTAGGTTTGGATGGTTTTTCTGTCTACCTGAGTCTGAGCAAAAGAGCAGAAAGAGTGTAGAGTATGTTCATATCTGAAGACATGTTTAGCCATTGTCTGAGGACTGCCTCCGTCTGTCTGAGTTTGTCATTTTGGTAGCTGTTCCCAGCACTTTGAACCTTGTGGCTTCTCGCTAACCATTCTAAACCAACCTAGGTGTTATGATCCCCACTTTGTAAGGAGACTAAAATCCTGGATCCATCAGGGATCTATGGAAACAGATGGTGTCTACATAGAACTCGAGTGAGTGAGTGACTGTTGATGGAGGTGTGAGCAGAGTAAGAATCCCAGGAAGAGTTGATGAGTCCCCTCTGGGATTGGAGACAGATGGAAGCCATTAGCATCTCTGAGATTAGAAGGGATAAGAGGTGAGAGCCACCCAACCCTGACAAGAGCTGAAGTCAAGAAGAGGAGTGCACTGTCAGAAACAAAGACAGACATTTGTATCTTCCCACAGTGTCAGAATTTATTAAATAACAATAAAGTCACAAGTTATACAGATTTTTTTTGGCTATGATTTACCAAGTGGTTCTTATTTTTCTTGTTAGCTGCCCAAAGCAAACACATATTTTATTCCAATCTTAACTACCAACATTAACTCTATCACAATATGTGTGCATGTGTGTGTATAGACATACATACACAGGAAGAATTATAGATAATCTGTAATATATAATAATATGTAAAGTATATAATATATAATGTATTATTATAACTACAATATATAACATTTAATAATATATAAAATATATTGTACATAAACATGAAATGTATGAATTATGAAACACTTATATATAAATAAAATATAGTAATATATAAAATAAATTTATCTGTAAATAAAATAATATATAATAAAATTATATATAAAACCAATATATAATATAAAATATATAAATAAAATTATATATTTATATTAAATAATAATTAATTATACACATATTTACAGAATAACAGACACACAGAGAAAATTCTGTGGTTCACAACAGAGTGTGAGGAATTTCCAAGCAAGTCTTACTAGGCAAGGGTAAATACAGATGCAGAGAGGTCATGACGGTGGCTAGACAGTGACAAACTGGTAGGTCTGTCACTGAGTCTCATGGAGCTGCCCAGGCAAGGTGGAGATTGCTGCCATAGAAGCGGTGCAAGAACCAGCTCCAGATGGACAAACGAGCTGACAGACAGACATCGATTCTCATAGCTCATGTTACCATCATGGAACAAGCTGAGTTGACACCCCTGGGGCAGTCAGAAATTCTCTGCCTGTAGATTCTTGGATATGCATACACCAGGTGTTCAGGTGACAGGTCGGTGACTAGGGACCCTCTATGTAGGGACCAGGTAAGGTGGTTTCATCCTTTCTCAGCCTAGTGTGCTTGATAAATTCTCAAGTCTGACTTCCTGGTATGATTTAAATATGTCCACGTGTTCATATAATCTGAACTCACTTCAATAGCTTTTTAAAATATTTATTTATATGTATGTGTGTGAGGCTACATTTATGTGGACCAAATCATACAGGTGCCAGTGAAGGTCAGAGAAAATGGATCTCCTGGAACTGGAGTTACAGGTTGCTTGATATGGGACGCTGGGACTTGAACCATGATCCTCTGCAAGATCAGTAAGCACTTAACCACTGAGCTATCTCTCTAGCCCTACTTGGATAAATTCATAGGATGTCCTAGTCCTGTTGCCGTACTAAAACATCAACCAGGACAACTTGGGAGAGGACAGACCTTACCTGGCTCACATATCCACAGCACAGGCTATTGCTGAGGAGAGCTGAGGAGGAAATCCAAGCAGCAAACTAGAGATAGAAGTCAAAGCTTCCTGTTTCTACTCATCTACCTGTTTTATGCAACCCAGGACCACCTGCCCAGGGGTGGCACCATCCTCAGTGGGATAGGCCCTCCTCCATCAATAAGCAATTTTAAAAATGTTCATGGACATGTCATAGTCCAATCTGATGGAAGGAATTTCTCAACTGAAGTTTCTTCTTCCTAAGACTGTCAAGTTGACAACCAAGAACAGCCATCATACAGAATGATACCATTTCCACTTTTAGGAAAGTTTCAATTGGTACCACATGTATATGATCTGTTCACATGCCCACCAAGATGTAGTCATCCACACTTGATATCTACACTCAAATGGAGTCAACAAATGGTGTTCACACAACGAAGTCTCACAGCCTCAAAAATCTACTGTTTTATATAATATGAAGCAACTCAGAGCAGTACACAGCTGGTTAAAACATGGAGAATTAACAATGGAACACTGTCCTCTCTCATTTCCATCTCTCCTTCCCATTGGTCAAACCCAACTGGAACTGGAGGACAATGGAACTTGGGATGCTCAGCCCAGAAGTCATATCCTGGAGGGACAAGAGACTATCCACACAACTCCTGAGACATTGGTAATCAGACCAACGTCCTGTACTAGATTTAACCCATGCAGGATTCTGCCCTAATGTCTTCATTACTGCACACTACACACAGCAGCCGCTGTGGTCAGGAAGGTCAGGGGAGCTAGCCCTTTGTTCACAGACCAGTCATACCCAACATATATTTGAGGGTACATTAGGAAGAGTTTCACTGAATGTTTGATCATGACTTTACCTCTTATATCACATTTAAAGCTTCAAAATGTATTTTAGCATATGGGAGATTCTAAACGTAACTTTTGCTTCCCCCAACGTGTGTTAACCATGCAAATGTGCTCATGCACTGAAACCCTCTGGGTGAGCACTGCCGGGAGGACTGGAGTTGACACAGAGATGGTGAAGATGTGTTTGGTGCAGTGTGGAGGACGCACTGTAAGAGACAGACATGGCTCCTCCAGCCTGGTCCAAGATTAGGATGCAGGAGCCAAAGAAGCAGAAGAGGGAAGCCTGAGTCTCCTCGATGGCTGCGGTGAATGGCAGTGTTGTCTGAGACGGAAAAGAACAAACAGAGATTGGGAGATGATTTGGGTCCTTGAGACAGACAGGTACGTTTGTAGTTAACCTGGGCACACGGTGTGGGACTTGGAGGAGCACTTGCTTTACTGTAAGAGTGGCCAGCATGCCTGATGAGAAAGCAGACACTGCTCACGGCACCTTCATGTATATGGGCTTTTTCTTTCCTAGAAGACATCCCACAGCATAGATGGATTTTTAAGGTATCTTTAAAAAAATGAGGTTTAAAAATCACTGATGATGAATAAAAAGAAAGGGAGAATGAAAATAGAGAATTATCAGATGAGTATAATCTCCTTTCAGCTAGAGCATGTGATCCACACAGAGGCATGTGATCCACACAGGAGCATGTGATCCTCACAGAGGCATGTGATCCACACAGGAGCATGTGATCCACACAGAGGCATGTGATCCACACAGGAGCATGTGATCCACACAGAGGCATGTGATCCACATGGAGGCATGTGATCCACACAGGAGCATGTGATCCTCACAGAAACATGTGATCCACACAGGAGCATGTGATCCACACGGAGGCATGTGATCCACACAGAGGCATATGATCCACACGGAGGCATGTGATCCACACAGGAGCATGTGATCCACACAGGAGCATGTGATCCACACAGAGGCATGTGATCCACACAGAGGCATATGATCCACACAGGAGCATGTGATCCACACAGGAGCATGTGATCCACACAGGAGCATGTGATCCACACAGGAGCATGTGATCCACACAGGAGCATGTGATCCTCACAGAGGCATGTGATCCACACAGGAGCATGTGATCCACACAGAGGCATGTGATCCACACATGAGCATGTGATCCACACAGAGGCATGTGATCCACACATGAGCATGTGATCCACACAGAGGCATGTGATCCACACGGAGGCATGTGATCCACACAGGAGCATGTGATCCTCACAGAAACATGTGATCCACACAGGAGCATGTGATCCACACGGAGGCATGTGATCCACACAGAGGCATGTGATCCACACAGAGGCATGTGATCCACACGGAGGCATGTGATCCACACAGGAGCATGTGATCCACACAGGAGCATGTGATCCACACAGAGGCATGTGATCCACACAGAGGCATGTGATCCACACAGGAGCATGTGATCCACACAGAGGCATGTGATCCACACAGAGGCATGTGAT
Source organism: Micromys minutus (assembly GCF_963924665.1). Classification (NCBI taxonomy): domain Eukaryota; kingdom Metazoa; phylum Chordata; class Mammalia; order Rodentia; family Muridae; genus Micromys; species Micromys minutus. Next base: position 7,126,200 of record NC_137978.1, read on the forward strand.
CCACACAGGAGCATGTGATCCTCACAGAGGCATATGATCCACACAGAGGCATATGATCCACACAGGAGCATGTGATCCTCACAGAGGCATATGATCCACACAGAGGCATATGATCCACACGGAGGCATGTGATCCACACAGAGGCATATGATCCACACAGGAGCATGTGATCCACACAGGAGCATGTGATCCACACGGAGGCATGTGATCCACACAGGAGCATGTGATCCACACAGGAGCATGTGATCCACACAGGAGCATGTGATCCACACAGAGGCATATGATCCACACAGGAGCATGTGATCCACACAGGAGCATGTGATCCACACAGGAGCATGTGATCCACACAGAGGCATATGATCCACACAGGAGCATGTGATCCACACGGAGGCATGTGATCCACACGGAGGCATGTGATTCACACAGGAGCATGTGATCTACACGGAGGCATGTGATCCACACAGGAGCATGTGATCCACACAGGAGCATGTGATCCACACAGGAGCATGTGATCCACACAGAGGCATGTGATCCACACGGGAGCATGTGATCCACACGGAGGCACGTGATCTACATAGGGGTTTTGGGATCCACACGGGAGCATGTGATCCACACAGAAACATGTGATCCACACAGGAGCATGTGATCCACACAGGAGCATGGGATCCACACAGGGGCTGTGGGATCCACAGTAGTAGGAAAGACAAGCAGTTTCCAATGAGTAGAAGAGGTACCACAAAGTTAGTTAGAAGAACAGAGACTCCTCTAGATTAGGTCATTAGAAGGTCACGCCTTATCAAGGGAAGCACTAGTAGGAAGCTTATAGGTAAAATTAGACAGTGGATGGCTTTGAAGTAGATAGTGTGAAAAGACACAGACTATTTCAGGATTATGAGTTTATAATAGTTTGTACGCAGTAAAAGCTTGGTATCAGGATCAACCCACCAGGACATTGTTTTAAAAGAAAAACTAGAGCCCACATCCTGAAAAACAAAGCTTCATTCACTGTTCTAGTTCTTTTGGATATCGACTCACCATGACCTGGGTGCTTTCAAACCACACGGTTTGTACATGGTTCTGGAGGCCGGAAAGTCCGAGATAGAGGTGCTGGCAGGTTGGGTGTCTGGTTCACAGATGACCCTCTCCGTTCTCTATCTTCAAGTGGTAGGAGGGTAATCAGCTCTCTGGGGCTTCTGTGGTTTTTGTTTGTTTGTTTGTTTGTTTATTTTTTTTTTGGATTACTAGTCCCATTCCTGATGGACCCACTTGTATAACCTAGTCATCTCCCAACCACCAACCATCACCTTGGGGTCAGTTCTTACCTAAGAAGTTTGGGACATAGTACATACCGGGTGAATTAAAAAAAAAAAGATAACTCATTTTTGGCCTGCCCAATTCCTGGTGCTGACAGCTTACAGCAATAGACCTGGGTTCCTCTCAACTTTGGTCACAGGAGCTTCTTTGTGCAGTAAACAGCAGCCGATGCTGACAGGAACACATCAGTGCACCAAGAGACAGGATATATGTATTAGCACCACTACCGAGGCTCAGGAACCATCATGGAAAAAAAATCTGAGAGCCAGACAGAGGTGCTCTGAGATGCTGCCTTCTGTGCATGACATGGGTATTACACTCTGAACTCCCAGCTTACAACCTCGCAATGTCAAACCTGCAAAAAGCCCGGCAGAGACAAAGGTGTCTCAGAGGTGTCTCAAGGCTCCACCCCCTTACTGAAGTTTTTGGTAGTGGGTAGTGGGTGAGGAAAAGAGAATCAGTGTTCTTTTGAGCAATGTCCATGGGTAAGTTTCCCCGTGATGCAGTCCCACACTGATGTGCACATGGGCATCCCTAACTGCACTTAGTGGATAAGAAAGGAGGGGAGGGAGAGAGGAAAGGACAGATGGTCTGAGGGAGGGAGAGAGTGGGGAGGGAGGGGTGTTTCATTGGAATATGGGGAAGGTAGAGGGGGGAAATGAGGAGTAGATATGTTCATGTTTCACTGTATATATGTATGAAATTCTCAAAAAAAAAAAAAAGCCAAAACTTCAAGACAATAAACTTGTGACACTCGCATACAAGTGGGTGTGGGGAAGGAGATCACAGCAAGGATGAAAGCTCAGAGCCACAGTTGGTACCAGAGTGACAAGTTGGTACCCCGAAAGAATGGGTTAGGCATGACTTGTAGGCTTTGCTGTTGTGGCGGTTGGGAGAATGGTAGTGTCTTTTACAGGGTGGAGGAGAGAGGATGAGAATTTTGTGGAGGAAATGTCAAGGCTGAAAGGGCACAGAGGGAAAGCAGGTGAGATGAAGAAAGCCAGACCCCTTCCCCAGTCCCTTCAGTTCTGTAAGTCTCACGCACCATGGCTGTGGAGTCTGGAGCTAGAGAGAGTGCAGCTAACGGTAGAAAGGGATCTTGTCTGTTTCTTGAGGCTCTGCCACACTGCCCTGGTGAAGAGGTCACAGGTCAGCATTCTTCCCATGGGAGGAACACTGAGGAAGTGGCCTTCTTGATGACGTATTCACAGATGTGTTCCCATACCCACCCTAATGGCCACTGTCTTGGCAGTTACCACAGCATGACTGCACCTTTTTGCTTCTTGGTCACCCCCAAACCACCTACCCAGAGTCAAATTGACAGGAGCTTATTGAAACACCAAAGTCTGTGCTCATTCAAGGTACCTGGCCATGGAGCCAGTGTCCGGCCCTCTTCTATAAACTACAACTGTGCCCCTGGTACATATGTGTGCTTAGCATGCACAACTGCATGCAGCATCTTACTCCCTTTCATGCCAGCACAAAACATTTCTTATACCTTTAAAGTAAATAAATCCTTCTAAGTCTTGCTAATTAAAATAAATAGGTAAGCAAGTGACTAAATCAATAAGGTTTGCCACGGGGATTGCAGGCACAAGTGAGAGTCAATGATCCGTTGGTGATGGCTGTTACTTCTTAAGGTTCTCCCTCTGATGGAAGAGGAAGATTAGTCGCTGCCTCCAAGGGCTTCAATAAAAGTTCCTGTCAAGAACAGTCACAGGTGACATGCAACACTAAAACTTCAACCCCAGCCCTCAGGAGACAGAGGCAGGTGGAGCTCACTGCGTTTGGGTCCAACCCGGTTCTACGTATTGAGTTCCGGGCCAGCCAGGACTAAATGGTGAGACACTATCTTAAAAAGTTTGTTTACATAAAAAAGGTTTACATATTTTACATAACACCTAACTTATTTTTATTACTGCAACTTCCTCACCCTAGGTCTGGCTCTTGGATAAAAATCCGGTTTGGTTCAAATGCAAATTAACAAAAAGAGCATGGAGCTCAGGAAACTGTGCAGAACAGACACAGCTCAGCAAACAAAACCATCTGGGGCTCTGTTTGGGTCTGTTATTCTTCCTGTTCAGAAAATGCTTGTTTTATCCCAAGTCTTTTTTTTCTTTCTCCAAGTTGCTTACCATTAAGGATCAACCTTACCCCCACCCCACCCCCACTTAACACATGTTAGGAATTTCGGGGGCGCGTTGAAAACCTCCAGCAGGACTTAGGCTGTGGCCCTGGAATTCCTCTGTGGGGCAGGGCATTCAAAACAGGGCAAAAGAGCACCTGAGACTGAACTCGGCTTACAGTTCATGCTCAGAATACCTTGTTTTTTTAGTCGTGGGCTGGGTATGTAGCCAAACGTCCCCCGTGTTTCTGAAAATAAAATGAGGGTCTGGCTATGCTATCCGTGGGAAACTGACATGGTCCGTTTGTGTTTTATTTCTGTCAAAGGTACATAATGGGTTGCAGGTTTTTCTGCTCTTCTAGAGTCTATAAAGAAATGGGAAGAAAGAAAAGCCAGTCCTGAAAAGAGGAAGATGCTGGCCCAGAGCCCAGAATCCTCCTTCTGGGTTCAGACTGAAATGTAAAAACAGCCTGGGTTGTAAATGAAGAGGAGGAAAATGTTTGTGTTCTGAGTTTGACAGTGTGGTCCTCTGTGCCCCCCCCCCCCCATCCTGTCAAACAACGCTTCAGTCATATGATAGTTGGAGGGGAAATGGCTCTCCAGTGTTTATTTGGTCACTCATTTTAAAAAGTTCAAAATATTGAACAGAAAAAAAAAAAAAAAAAAAAAAAAAAGGAAAGGACATGACTGCTCTTAGGTATGGCGGAGGAGGAAGTTTACTGTAGAGAAAGGGTGTATGTAGCGGCGGGGACATCGGGAGAGTCCAGAGTGGGTATGACCAGACCGAGATGGAGAAAACAAAGGGAGAGGGAAGAGAGGGGAACCAGGCGCAGCATCCGAGGCAAAGGGGACACAGAGGTGGGACCCCAAAATGTCTGGATTATCTGAGTGTGTGTGGGGGAGGGTACATAGCCCGCCCCTAGGCTGGAGAGTTTAAACAGGGTGGGTGTTTAGTTTCAGACCTTGGGACAGGGGACTGAGGTTCATATTTTACATGTCAAAACAGACCTGACCTCTTGGTCTTCCCAGCATCCCTCAGTCCCTACCTGGGAAACCCATTTTTTAGCTCAGGAGCTGGGCTGCCCTTCCTGCAGTCTCCTCCTATATAATCCAGACATTTTATTTTGCGCTCATTCCTGCCCCCGCCCTCTCCCTCTTCTCTTTGCACACGGTGCACAGGCCCTTTCTCACCCCCCTCCCCATAGCAACCTCACTGGCCCCTTCCTCGGGGCCAGTGAGCTCTCTCGCCTTTACTATTTTTTAATCTTGTTTGAACTGGCTCATTTCACCCGTGAAGAAATAACCTAACAACAGGTATGGCAGCCATACCCTGTAATGGGTGGGGACTGGGGAATGCTGGGAGAACCTGGAGGCCAGATTCGCTCTGATGTGTTAGATAGGCACACCTCAGTCATTTGTTGTGGGTTTGAAACTACACATATCAGTGAAGAGGTAAGGTCGCCTCTGATGTTGCCAGCTCCAAGTTAACCTGAACCTGGAGAAACAAAGTGAGGTATTCTTGGCCCCTTCTCAAGAATGCACAAGATGAAGCCTTCCAAAAAAAAAAAAAACAGTTGATCTCTCTTTTCTTCCTTCCTTCCTTCCTCTCTCCTTCCCTCCCTCCCTTTCTTTCTTCCTTCCTTTGGAAGAGCAGTCAATGGTCTTAACCACTGAGCCATTGCTCCATAGATATGCATTTTAATCCATAGTAAATAAGAAGTTTATTTTTTTAAAGACTTATTTTCAAATCAAAGAAAAAGATCAAACATTCTCCTAGAGGCTGAGCATTACAGCACAAACCTATGATTCTGAGAGTTTGGAGGCTGAGGCGGGGGAATTGAAAGTTTGAAGCTCACCTGGGCGACAGCGTAAGACTGGGGCGATGTAGTGAGACTGTCCAAATAAAAGTAATTTTTAAAGGGGTGAGGAGGGGGTAGAGTCTCTAGAATGCTTGCTTCACAAGCGCAAGGCACTGGATTCAACCTCTACTCCTGCAGAAGAAAAGTAGGAAGGAGTAGAGCTTGCAGGTTCTCCTGAGAACGTCACCTTGCTGCTCTCCCCTGTCCCAAACACTGATCTGGGCTGGAGCACATGCATCCAAAGACACCCAAGAGAGCTGAGGCCAAGCTGACCACGTGCAAGCATCCTTAGTGAAACTCCCAGGAAGCCTCGGCCTTTGTCTTCAGATTCTCTCTAGACTGTTTGGAGTACATCCTTTTCACTCTTATAAGCAGTTTCCTGACATGATCAGTCCACCTCAGAGGACTCACTGGCTTCCAGAGCAGTGGGGGGGGGGGGGGGGGAGTGGCCACCTCAGAGGACTCACTGGCTTCCAGAGCAGTGGGGGGGAGTGGCCAGTGTGACCTCAGGTCACCACCCTTTTCATATCAGGAGGATTTGTGAGTTTCTGAAACCACTTCTTGATGTTAAAAGTTAATAAGTCTCAGGTCTACAGAGAAATACGGGCAGATGGACACTCTTTAGGACACTTCAGAAGACGTAAGGAGGAAGGTTGTTCACAGCTCTAATCAGCACAAAACAAATCCAGCTGTTGCTTCTCACAGGCCTTATTGGGTCGTTGTCCTATAAGAAGGTCTTAGGCACAGACCGACTCTAGTGGTTTGAATATGCTTGGCCCGTGGAAAGTAGTGTTAGTAGGAGGTGTGGCCTTATTAGAGGAAGCGTGTCACTGCGTGGGTGGGCTCTGACAGTGAGGAAGATGCCCTCCTCCTAGCCACCTGTGGAAGACAGTCTCCTCCTGAGTACTGTTGGCTTCTCCTGCACCGTGCCTGCTTACATGCTGCCATGCTTCCCACCCTGATGATAATGACTGAACCTCTGAAACCGTAGGCCACCCCCAATTAAATGTTGTCCTTCGTAAGAGTTGCTTTGGTCATGGTGTATCTCCACAGCAATGGAAATCCTAAGACACCAACTCATACAAATGCTGCACATGGGGGTCATTGTCACAATAACTTCCTCAAGCTCCTTTCTCGGCCACCAGTACCTTCCACCTATAGAGTCCGTGGCAGAACAGCAGAAAAATATCTTTCAAAACTGGAAGAAGATGAACTAATCTTGGGTGGTAGAAATACATAATTAAAGTGGGAATGGACCATAAATAATTTTTAGGTCTTAATTTTTATATGGAGATTTTCAAATATATACAAAAGTCTAATATACTAAACTATCAATTAACCCATCTCTCTGTTTCAAAACTCATTAACACAAGGACGATTTTTTTTTCATTTGCATTCCTGGCCATCTCTTCCCTTACTGAATTATTTTGGAACAAATCCCAGACAACATATTTCCTCTATAAATATTTTAGTATGCATGCCTAAAACACAAAGAATGAAAACCCCAACAATAGCATTAACCAATCTGAAAAAAAATGAAATCTTAATATTTATCAACTATCCATTCGGTAATTGCTATGGATTTGTCTTCAGCCCTAAAATGCTTCTGAGTACTTGTTTAGAATCAGAACCCATTCATTAAATTGATTATTCCTCTTAAGTGGCCTTCAATTCATGAGTTCTCCTTTTTAGCTCCTCCCCCTTCTAAAATCCTCTGCAATTAACTTGTTAAGAAAAGCAAGTTGCTCTTCCTGTGGATTGCTCACAGCCCGGAGTGTGCTGACGGAATTCTCCCCACACTCCTTACTGTCTTTTCTTTCTCTGTTGCAGTCTCTGTAACTAATACAGATGCTTAATGAGAATCAGGTTTGGTTTATATTTATTTAGATGATTTTTTAAAATTTTAGCTTTGCTAAGACTATAGGGGATGGTGTTTATTCCACCAGGAGGCTGGTAAATTTATCTCATTTTCATGTCAGTGTGTATTGATGACTGCATAGAGTATTTCATGTAGACTGCAAAGTGGTATTTATCCAATTTTTATTACTGCCCGTGTAAATGAAAATTCTTCTTTAAAATACTTCTATTGTCCATTTTGAAGTTTTTCTTTCGATTTTTCTTTGTTCTGGTACTGATCAAATCCAGGGTTTCACCATCTTAGGCAAACAGTTTCTCACTGAGACAGATCCCAGCCTTCTTTTGTCTTTGCAAGGAGGTCTTACTATGTTGCTGAGGTTGGACTTGAATTCTTGGTCTTATGTCACCCCTTTGCCTCGGCCCCTCAAGGGCTGTAACTACAGATCCAGCCTCCTGCAGCTTAAAGGGAAATTCTCCATGACTGTTCTATTACTTCAGAACTAAGGTGTGTGTGTGTGTATGTCTGTGTGTGTGTGTGTGTGTGTGTCTGTGTGTGTATGTCTGTGTGTGTGTATATCTGTGTGTGTGTGTCTGTGTGTGTGTTTGTCAGTGGGTGTTGGCAGGTTATAAAACCCCTCAAAATACTGACTGGTTTGCCAGCAAACGAGATAATTGTAGCAACTCCTTCACCGGGTTAAGGAAAATACACTGTACCCAGGAGCTGGCATGAAGTAAGAGCCCCCAAATAAATGAGCTATTTACCTCTAACCCTGGAACCTAGAAAAGAATAACCTAGAAGCAAGTACCCATTTTGTAAAAGATACTCCTTGGGGTCTTTCTGAATACTGTCATTTCTCAAGACATTTAAATGCTTCAGTTATACCAAACCTTACCCCCCCCCCCTTTTATTGTTTTTTTTTTTTTATTGAGGTTTGCTTTTTTTAAAAATTGGATATATTTTATTTACATTTTGAATGTTATCCACTTTCCTGGATTTCCCTCCATATCCCCTATCCCACCACCCCTCCCCCTGCTTCTATGAAGGTGTTCACTCACTCACTCACTCACTCCCATCTCCCCACCCTGACATTCCCCTACACTGCAGCATCAAGCCTTGGCAGGACCAAGGGCCTCTCCTCCCACTGATGCCCAACAAGTCCATCCTCTGCTACATGTGCAGCTGGAGCCATAGGTCCATCCATGTGTGCTCTTTGGATGGTGGTTTAATCTCTGGGAACACTGGTTGGTTGGTATTGTTGTTCTTATGAGGTTGCAAACCCTTTTAGCTCCTTCAATTCTTTCTCTAACTCATCCATTAAGGACCCTGTTCACAGTTCTATGGTTCGCTGTGAGCATCTGCCTCTGTATTTGTCATGCTCTGGCAGAGCCTCTTTGGAGGCAGCTATATCAGGCCCCTGTCAGCATGCACTTCTGGGCATCAGCAATATTGCTTGGGTTTGGTGGCTGAATATGGGCTGGATCTCCAGGTGGGGCAGTCTCTGGATGGCCTTTCCTTCAGTTCTGCTCTGAGCTTTGTCTCCATGATTTCTCCTGAGAATACTGTAGTTCCCCTTCTAACAAGGACTGAATCATGTGTACTTTGGCCATCCTTCTTCTTGAGTTTCATGTGGTCTGTGAATTGTATCTTGGGTTTTCTAAGATTTTGGGCTAATATCCACTTACCAGTGAGTGCATACCATGGGTATACTTTTGTGATTGGGTTACTCACTCAGGATGATATTTTCTAGTTCCAGCCATTTGCCTAAGAATTTCATGAACTCATTATTTTTAATAGCTGAGTAGTACTCCATTGTGGAAATATACCAAAGTTTCTGTATCTATTCCTCTGTTGAAGAACATCTGGGTTTTTTCCCAGCTCCTGGCTATTATAAATAAGGCTGCTATGAACACAGTGGAGCATGTGTCCTTGTTATATGTTGGAGCATTTTTTTGGTATATATGCCCAGAAGTGGTATAGCTTGGGTCCTCAGGTAGTACTATGTCCAGTTTTCTGAACAACTGCCAGACTGATTTCCAGAGTGGTTGTACCAGCTTGTAACCTCACCAACAATGGAAAAGTGTTCCTCTTTCTCCACATCCTTGCTAGCATCTGCTGTCATCTGAGTCTTTGATCTTAGCCATTCTGTGAGGTGGAATCTCAGGGTTGTTTTGATTTGCATTCCCCTGATGACTAAGGATGATGAATATTTCTTTAGGAGGAATATTCAATATTCCTCAGTTGAGAATTCTTTGTTTAGCTCTCTACCCCATTTTTTTCTACCCCATTTTTAATAAGGTTATTTGATTCTCTGGAGTCTAACTTCTTGAATTCTTTGTATATATTGGTTATTATTAGCCCTCTAGCAAATGTAGGATTGGTAAAGATCTTTTCCCAATCTGTTGGTTGCCGTTTTGTTCTAATGACAGTATCCTTTGCTTGATAGAAGCTTTGAAATTTTATGAGGTCCCATTTGTCGATTCTTGATCTTAGAGCACAAGCTATTGGTGTTTTCTTCAGGAAAATTTCCCCAGTGATGATGTGTTCAAGGCTCTTACCCACTTTCTCTTCTATTAGTTAGAGTGTATCTGGTTTTATGTGAAAGTCCTTGATTCATTAGGACTTGAGCTTTGTACAGGGTGATGAGTATGGATCGATTGCATTTTTCTACATGCTGACTGCCAGTTAGACCAGTACCATTTGTTGAAAATACTGTCTTTTTTCCACTGGATGATTTTAGCTCTTTTGTCAATGATCAAGTGACCACAGGTGTGTGGGTTAATTTCTGGGTCTTCAATTCTGTTCCATTGATCTACCTTCCTGTCTCTGCACCAATATCATACAGTTTTTATGAATATTGCTCTGTAATACAGCTTGAGGTCAGGGATGGTGATTCCCCCAGAAGTTCTTTTATTGCTGAGAATATTTTTCCCTATACTGGGTTCTTTGTTATTCCAAATTGCAAATTGCTCTTTCTAACTCTATGAAGAGTTAAGTTAGAATTTTAATGGAGATTGCAGTGAATATGGAGATTGCTTTTGGTAAGATGGCCACTTTTACTTTATTAAACCTTTCACTTCATGAGCATGGGAGATCTTTCCATCTTCTGAGACCTTCTTCAATTTTTTTCTTCAGAGACTTAAAGTTCTTGTCATACAGATCTTTTACTTGCTTGGTTAGAGTCACACCAAGGCATTTTATTCTATTTGTGACTATTGTGAAGGGTGTCAATTTTCTAATTTCTTTCTCAGCCTGTTTATCCTTTGAGTAGAGGAAGGCCACTGATTTATTTCAGTTAATTTTATATCCAGCCACTTTGCTGAAGTTGTTTATCAGCTGTCAAAGTTCTCTGGTGGGATTTTTGGAGTCACTTAAGTATACTATCATATCATCTGCAAATAGTGATGTTTTGACTTCTTCCTTTCCGATTTGTATCTCTTTGACCTGCTTTTGTTGTCTAATTGCTTTGACCAGTACTTCCAGTAGTATGTTGAATAGGTAGGGAGAGAGTGGGCAGCCTCATTTTATTGGGATTGCTGCAAGTTTCTTTCCATTTAGTTTGATGTTGGCTACTGGTTTGCTGTATATTGCTTTTACTATGTTAATGTATGGGCCTTGAATTCTTGATCTTTTCAAGACTTTTAACATGAAATGGTATTGAATTTTGTCAAATGCTTTCTTAGCAGCTAATGAGATGATCATGAGTTTTTTTTTTTTCTTTGCTTTTTTTTATATAGTGGATTATGTTGATGGTTTTCTTTATATTGACCATCCCTGCATCCCTGTGGTAAAGCCTACTTGATTATGATGAATAATTGTTTTGATGTGTTCTTGGATTTGGTTATTGAGAATTTTACTGAGTATTTTTGCATTGATATTCATAAGGGGAATTGGTCTGGAGTTTTCTTTGTTGGGTCTTTGTGTTGTTTAGGTATGCACGTAATTGTGGCTCTATAGAAGGAATTGGGTAGTGTTCCTTTTGTTTCTATTTTGTGGAATAGTTTGGAGAGTATTGGTATTAGGTCTCCTATGAAGGTAGAATTCTGCACTAAACCCATCTGGACCTGGGCTTTTTTAGGTTGGGAGACTTTTGATGATTGCTATAGGCCTGTCTAGATGGTTTATCTGGTCCTGATTCAACTTTGGTACCTGGTATCTGTCTAGAAAATTTTCCATTTCTTCCAGGTTTTCTAGTTTCGATGAGTATAGGCTTTTGGAGTTGGATCTGATTTTTTTTTTACCTTCTCCAGTTTCTGTTATTATGTCTTCCTTTTCATTTCTGATATTGTTGATTTGAATATTGTCTCTGTGCCCTCTGTTTAGTCTGGCTAAGGGAATAATCTATCTTGTTGATTTTCTCAAAGAACCAGCTCCTGGTTTTGTTGATCCTTTGTAGAGTTCTTTTTGTTTCTACTTGGTTGATTTCAGCTCTGAATTTGATTATTTCCTGACATCTACTCTTCTTGGGTCTATTTGCTTCTTTTTGTTCTAGAGCTTTCACGTGAGTTGTCAAGCTGCTAGTGTATGCTCTCTCTAGTTTCTTTTTGGAGGCACTCAGAGCTATGAGTTTTCCTCTTAACACTGCTTTCATTGTGTCCCATAAGTTTGAGTATGTTGTGCCTTCATTTTCATTAAATTCTAAAAAGTCTCTAATTTCTTTCTTTATTTCTTCCTTGACCAAGTTATCATTGAGTAGAGCATTGTTCAGTTTCCATGTGTACATGGACTTTCTGTTGTTTTTGTTGTTATTGAAGACTAGTCTTATTCCATGGTGCATGGAATTATTTCAGTCATTTTGTATCTATTGAGACTTGTTTTGTGACCAATCATATGGTCAGTTTTGGAGAAGGCACTGTGAGGTGCTGAGAAGAAGGTGTATTCTTTTGTTTTACGATGAAATGTTCTATAGATGTCTGTTAAATCAAATTGGTTCATAACCTTTGCTAGTTTTCCTGTGTCTCTGTTTAGTTTCTGTTTCCATGATCTGTCCATTGATGAGAGTGGGGTGTTGAAGTCTCCCACTATTATTCTGTAAGGTGCAATGTGTGCTTTGAGATTTAGTAAGGCTTCTTTCATGATTGTGGTAGCCCTTGTATTTGGAGCATAGATATTCAGAATGGATATATCATCTTGGTGGATTTTTTCTTTGAGGAATATGAACTATCCTTCCTTATCCTTTTTGATAACTTTTGGTTGAATTAGATATTAGATTATTCGATATTAGAATAGCTACTCCAGCTTCTTGGAACCATTTGCTTGGAAAATCTTTTTCAGCTTTTTATTATGAGGTAGTGTCTGTCTTTGACACTGAGGTGAAAACCTTGCTTTTCCAAAAATGGATCTCTTGAGAAATGGCCGGTTCAGCTCCTTCAGGTAAGGGGAAATGAAGCAGCTGTCTGGCTTCTTTTAGTGGAAAGAAATTTCTAGAACACACACAGAAGATAAGGGCTACTTTTCTTGGTGATGACAGTGAAACTTTCCAGAAGGTCCAGAGTACAACCAAGGCTCATTCTTTTCCACCAGAAAGAACTTCTCCTCCCCCTCCTTCTGCTCCTCTTCCTCCTCACCCTCCTCCTCCTCTCCCTTCTCCTCCTTCTCCATTTTCTTTTTTATTAATTTTATGTATTTTATTTACATTTCAAATGTCATCCCCTTTCCCCAGTTTCCTTTCCATAATCTCCCTATCCCATTTCCTCTTCCTCTACTTCTATGGGGGTGTCCTCCTACTCGCCAACCCCCTCCTGCCTCCCTGCCCTGACATTCCCCTATACTGGGAAATCAAGCCTTAGCAGGATCAAGGGCTTTTTATTCCTATTGATGCTCAACAAGGCCGTCCTCTGCTACATATGAAGCTGGAGCCATGGGCTTGTGCATTTGTACTATTTGGATAGTGGTTTAATCCCTGGGAGCTCTGGTTGGTTGGTATAGTTGTTCTTATGCGGTTGCAAAACCCTTCAGCTCCTTCAATCCTTTCTCTAACTCCTCCATTAGAGACCCTATTCTCAGTCCAATTGTTGGCATTGAGTGAGCATCTGCCTCTGTATTTATCATGATCTGGCAGAGCCTCTCTGGAGACAGCAATATCAGGCTCTTGTCAGCAAACACTTCTTGGCTTCAGCAATATTTTCTGGGTTTTGTGGCTGTATATGGGCTGGATTCCCCAGGTGGGGCAGTCTCTGAATGGCTTTTGTTTCAGTCTCTGCTTCAAACTTTGTCTCTGCATTTTCTCTTGTGAATGTTCTTGCTACCCCTTCTAAGAAGAACTGAAGCATCCACACTTTGGTTTTCCTTCCTCTTGAGCTTCATGTGGTCTGTGAATTGTATCGTGCATAATCTGAGCTTTGGGGCTAATATCCACTTATCAGTGAGTGTATACCATGTGTGTTCTTTTGTGACTGGGTTACCTCACTCAGGATGATAGCTTCTAGTTCCATCCATTTGCCTAAGTATTTCATAAAGTCATTGTCTTTACTAGCTGAGTAGTATTCCATTGTTTAAATGTGCCACATTTTCTGTATCCATTTCTCTGTTGAAGGACATTAGGTTCTTTCCAGTTTCTGGCTATTATGAATAAGGTTGCTATGAACATAGTTGAGCATGTGTCCTTGTTATATGTTGGAGTGTCTTTTGGGTATATGCCCAGTAGTGGAATAGCTGGATCCTCAGGTAGCACTATGTCCAATTTTCTGAGGAACTGACAGACTGATTTCCAGAGTGTTTGAAACAGCTTACAATCCCACCAACAATGGAGGAGTATTCCTTTTTTCCCACATCCTTGCCAGCATCTGCTGTCACCTGAGTTTTTGATCTTAGCCATTCTGACTGGTGTGAGGTGGAATCTCAGGGCTGTTTTGATTTGCATTTCCCTGATGACTAAGGATGTTGAACACTTCTTTAGGTGCTTCTCAGCCATTCAATACTCATCAGTTGAGAATTCTTTGTTTAGTCTGAAGCCCATTTTTAAAAAGGGTTATGTGATTCTCTGGAGTCTACCTTCTGGAGTTCTTTGTATATATTGGAGATTAGACCTCTATCAGATGTAGAATTGATAAAGACCTTTTCCCAATCTGTTGGGTTGCCGTTTTGTCCTTTTGACAGTGTCCTTTGCCTTACAGAAACTTCGAAATTTTATGAGGTTCCATTTGTTGATTCTTGTTCTTAGAGCATAAGCCATTGGTGTTCTGTTCAGGAAATTTTCCCCAGTGGCCATGTGTTCAAGGTTCTTCTCCACTTTCCCTTCTATTGGTTTGAGTGTATCTGGTTTTATGTGGAGGTCCTTGATCCCCTTGGACTTGAGCTTTAGCAAGTACTTCTAACATGATTTTCCTCCTGCCACTTTCTGCCGTGAGTTTAAGGAGCTCAGTATGTGCTGAAAGCTTGGGGGCATTCATTGCATCAGAGGATCTAACAGCAAACTGCCCAGCAGAGTGAGTCAGCCATATGGAAACGTTCTACTAAACTCAGATGAATGGCTTAACACCAGCTCCTTACCCGAGTCTTAAGATCACTCTGAGGGGCAGGTGAGGTCACATTTAAGGTGCTATGTCCTGTTCCCAGAACTCACACCATTGCTAACAGCTGCCTGTAACACACACACACACACACACAAATAATGAAAATAAAACTTTAAAAATTGCTCTCATAGTCCCCAAAAACATGGGCACCAAGGAGAGACCACTTCCACAGGGGAGACAACAGCCATACTTCTGAATAAAAGAAAGCGAATGAACGAGAGCTCATGCAGCCACAAAAGTCCACCGTTAGGTCCCACGGGCTTAAGGGGCCTCTGCAGGTGAGGAAGGACTTCTTGGCAGGAGCATGTCTGGCTTCATGTTAAATCTGCTCCTGCTTATCACGAAAGCTCAGTTTCCAGGAGGACCTTCTGGGCAATCCTTTTACAGACTAGAAACTAGTTCATTAACCCATGAATTGAGGTATTTCCTTATTTTCTAAAAATGTATAGACACCTTATTATGCAGCAGAAAACTTATGCAGGAGTCAACAGAAGCTGGAAGTGTAGGCACCATCTGCACCAAGAATAATTTTGAAGTTGCAAGAGCCTTGGGAGGTCCAATCAGGTGGGTAGGACCCTAAGGAGGGAGGGGCTACTGGTGATGTGATCACTAGCTAACAAGGTCAAGGAAGGCAAAGAGGCAAATGGCTGAGCACTCCCTACCCCATCCCCACATCACAACTTATCTTCCCCAGCCCTGCCCCCAACCACCTCACTATAGAGCCTCAATTACATTGACAGGCTTGGCCAGAGAATTTGGATTTGTTCCCAATGTGGCTTTACTACCCCTGTGCTGTCAGGTCTTGGGCCTCAGCCAGGAGAAGCACCTGGATGAGTCTGTGTATCACTAGATGCTTAATGTCCCTTGGGAGTGCTGGGCCTCTTCATTCCCCAAATGACACATCTTAACCCAGACACAGGCTTCTGGTTTTTTTTTTTTTTTTTTTTTTTTTTTTTGGCATTTTCATAAATGGCCCAAAAAAGTCTAGCTGAGACTCAGCCGTACACTCTCCATTTCACCCAGCTTGATTAAGGGTTGCCACAGTGAAAGCAAATTATTTCAGAAAATCAGGAAATGACTAAGGAATTAATTGGAAATTATTATTAAAAATTAATGGAGCTTCCAGACAAGCCCTTGTGAGGTCAGAAACAAACTCCCTTTTGTTCAAATTTCAAAAGAGCTGCCCCAGAACTCCGTCCAAAGTTCCTTAGATGCATATCTCCATAATGAGCAAGAGATTTGAAAACTCAGCTTCTGCAGGAGACTTTATTGCTTTTCAAGATGAAAAATGTTTTAGTGATAGGAAGGAAGGAAGGAAGGAAGGAGGGAAGGAAGGAAGGAAGGAAGGAAGAAGAGAATCGCCACCATTTCCCTCTTCAGTCCCCATCTGCCCAGTCAAAGCGATTCTAATGGTAGACGCCATAATGCTTCCTGTGACTGTGGGCTCTCTTGTAGGGAAGGAAGGCACATTAGGAAGGAAGCAGCGAGGCCACTTCTGTAAGGACTGTGGCACTGTCTGCCCATGAGTGATGTTTTGGGGAAGCATACATGTTACATGTATGTAATTATCATCTCCTTAATCATGCGTAAACTTTACATGGAAAAGGTTCAGATTTTTCTGTTTTGTTTTCCTGCCCCTTGATTCTACCACATAGTAGAAATGAAAGCTATATGTTGAGTAAAAACTATCAAGATTTCAAAGAGTAATGAGAGACAGACAGACAGACAGACAGACAGACAGACAGACAGGAACACGAATAATTAGAGCAGACAAAATATCTCAGTGGGTAAGTCTTTCTGGCAAGTCTGATGGCCTATGTTCAATCCCTGGAACTCACCTGATAGAAGGAGACCTCTGACCCCTACAAGTTACCCTCTGACTTCTATACATGCCACAGCATGATACACACACAGACACATAATCAATAAATGTAATTTGAAAAATTTTAAATGTAAAGTTTACATTTTAAAATTCAGTCTCTTGGTAGTAAAGCAAATGTACTACATTTTGTGTACATAAATACACTGTAGCTGTCCTCTGACACACCAGAAGAGGGTACTGGATCCCATTACAGATGGTTGTGAGCCACCATATGGTTGCTGGGATTTGAACTCAGGACCTCTGGAGGAGCAGTAGTAGGTGCTCTTATCCCTTGAGCCATCTCTCCAGCCCCTTCTATTTCTTTTTTGCAAATGTGCTACTTTTGATAACGTTTTACTTTAAAATAATTCCACACTTAGCAAACAGTTTTAAGAACTGTTATCAATGGCCAGCATTGGTGGTGCATGCCTTTAATTACAGCACTCAGGAGGCTCTTTGAGTAGGTACTTCGGTAGGTGTAGCTCTTTGAGTTCATACCTCTCTCTCTCTCTCTCTCTCTCTCTCTCTCTCTACACACACACACACACACACACACACACACACACTATAATTTTTTAAAGGACTATATCAGGAGTTTATGGGAATTCTTCATTCAGGTTCTCCAAACACCAGTGTCTGCCATGCTTGCTTCTGTGCATATGAGGGTAAGTTAGAGACAAGCCGCTCTTCCCTCTCCGGCCGGGTAGTGTAGGAGTCCTAAGCAAGTTGGTCTCTTCCATGGCTGCCAAGCAACTACCAAATTTAGGAGGATAATGAGACTGTCACCTCATCTGAAGGCAGGCATCACCCCCACTCCTTAGTCATCTTAGTCACATCCGGCAGCACAATGAGATATGAGGGCCTAAGCTGAGATCACATGATGCACTTATCATTTCTCTTTAATCTCCCTCAGCCTGAACACTTTCTCAGTCCCTTGAGACCTTGGTATTTTATGGACCACAAACCAATTACTTCGGAAGAAATCCTTCAGTTCATGTTTATCTGATGTCTCCTTGGGACTAAATTCAAACTTTGCGTCTTCGGCAGAAGTGGCGGTGGTGCTGTGCACTTGTTGGCCCTCGGATCTCTGTCCTGGGACAAAGGAGCATACACCAGGCTCAGAATTCCTCAGGCATCCTCCGCTCAGAATTCCTGTTGCTCCATCTGTGACTCGTGGGCCGCGTGGAGATGCCCTGAGACTGTGGACAGATCCTGGCTTTTTTTACATTTATTTATTTATGGGACAGTACCTCCCAGCATGCATGCAGAGGTCAGAGGACAATCTGTAGGAATCACCTTCTTCCTTCCACCATGTGGGTTACATAAATAACAATGTGGGCTCTGGGGGCAAACCCAGCTCAACAGGCATAGAGGTAGAGCTGTGGCCCCCTGAACCATCTCATTGGCCACATCTTAGCATCCATAGACAGTTCTTTTGTTGTTAGTATGGGTTGTTTATTCTTTGTTTTCTGAGACAGGATGTCATGGTGTAACTCTAGCTGGCCTAGAATGCTCTGTGTAGCAGAGACTGGTACCAACCCTCCCCTCCATCTTTCTACTAAATCTTCTCAAGGGTCAAGATAATACATGTATGCTACTATTCCTGGCTTCATTGACAGCTCTCACTTGACTTAGTTATTGAGTTACTGCACACTTGTTGGCTGGTATGCCATGAGAAATGGTATTAGTGCGTTTACTTATCCAACACATGGATTTGAGTCACAATTTCATTCACTGGGGTTATTCAATCTGTCACTATAAGTATTTTTATATGTATATTCTCTCCAATTAGGCTAGCTACCACGTTCTTTTCACATACATTATTTCAGAGTATTATTTCTTTATGTAAGATAAGGTATTATGTGCTCAAAATGAATCTGTTCCTGAAGTCAGCCCGAATATATTTATGGTACATATATGTATATGCAGACAAAACACTCGTAGACATAAAATAAAAATAAACATTTTTTAAAAAAATAAATAAAATTATATTTTTGGAATTTCAGAGTACATTAGGAAAAATCTAAAAGAATTAAAAGAACAAAATGACAATTTCAAGTTTACAGTCTCAGATTCAAATAGTCTTTCCTCTATCTTTGAGTAAGAAGTTGGGAGACTTGGGTGGGACTTACTTACAGTGATGTTCTTTCTCTACAATCAACATCAGTGTGAAACCTTCCTCCTAGGCTCCGGACTCCAGGCTCCGGGCTCGGACCAGACATGTTGGCTCCTTAAGGCTTCTCTCTCATTGATTCAAGGCACCGATGTTCCTCTCGACATCTCTCTGACCAGAGCTAGTTGGAAGCATCTGCTGCATTTCTTAATGTCTAGGGACTTGCTAGATTTCTAAAATATTTTACTGTGGTCAGGAGGCTTCTTTGAACAATTAGATCCTTTAGAATTTATCTTTTGGCAGGTGACCTGGACATATGCCTTGTGGATAAATACATTTGTCATAAAGTTTTATCGCTGGGACCCACATGGTGGGAGGAGAGAACTGACTCCCTACATGTGTGATAGGGCATGTTGTGAACACATAAAATAAATAAATGTAATAAAAATGTTTATGTATTGTTTTATGTCTATAGTAAAAGAATTTCACACATATTTAGTATACAATCTGCTAACACTAGATGGGGTCTTAGACACATTTTCTTAAGCTCTTCAGGAATGTTATCCAAAACTATGATTGTATTCATTTTTAAAAATATGTTTATTTTTATGTGTATAAGTGTTTTGTCTGCATGTACATGTATGTACCATCCGCATATTTGTTGTCCTCAGAGGCCAGAGTAGGGCATCAGACCTCCCAGAACTGGATTAAAACAATTGTGTTCTGTCATATGAATGTGTCTTAGGGTTTCTATTCCTGCACAAACATCATGACCAAGAAACAAGCTGGGGAGGAAAGGGTTTATTCAGCTTACACTTCCATACTGCTGTTCATCACCAGAGGAAGTCAGGACTGGAACTCAAGCAGGTAGGGAAGCAGGAGCTGATGCAGAGGCCATGGAGGGATGTTACTTACTGACTTGCTTCCCCTGGCTTGCTCAGCCTGCTTTCTTATAGAACCCAGGTCTACCAGCCCAGGGATGGCACCACCCACAATGGGCTGAGCCCTCCCCCCTTGATCACTAGTTGAGAAAATGCCTTACAGCTGGATCTCATGGAGGCATTTCCTCAAGGGAGGCTCCTTTCTCTGTGATGACTCCAGCTTGTGTCAAGTTGACACAGAAAACCAGACAGTAAAGAATGCTTGAAGGTGAACCTAAGTCCTCGGAAGAACAGTGAGTGTTCTTAACTAGTTAAGTCACTTCTCTAGCCTCCCACAGGCACAGCTTTTAAAGCAGAGAGCTCTTACCAGTTATGAATTTAGTGGTGTGAGTAGATAACAACATGCACAATTATGTCTTCCCACTATTTCATCTATCAATAAAAAGTGCTACTATTTACCCATAATTATAATTTCTTCTCTAAGGCTTATTTTGTCTGCACCATACAGTTATTCATCTAGCAAACATTCCCATTCCTCTGGTATCTGAGATTGGATTCAAGGCCTTATGTGAGTACTATACTGCCAACCTATTCACCATTTTTCCATCTCATCATGTTTACTCAACTGTACCACTGAGTCCAAGGTCAGAAAGCAGTGAATGATAAATTAATTTATAAAGCATACAAAACAATTGTCAGTGAAAAATTTCATTTCCAAAAAAACTATCCTTAAAAATTTCTATGTCCAACAAAACTATCTACCAAGAATGAAGAAGAGAGGAAGTACTGAGTTTTAGGCCAAACCTGAGACTTCGGACTTGAATATGTGCCATTCATAGGCTGAGACTTTTAACAGCCTCAAATGGTACGTTGACTCCCTACAGTTAAAGAAGCAATTTCACTACTGTAAAAATGCCAATAATGATAAAATACAGAGATAATAACTAAATTAAACCCATGGATTAGTGTTTCTCTGTGATACTTAGGACTAAGTGTTTACTTAATCATAGAAATAGAAATACACTTTTATATTTGGATCTGGAAAATTGACTTATTGGTTGAGAGCACTTACCAGAGGATCTGGGTTCAAATCTGATCACCCATGTCAGGCAGATGAGTTGAGTATGGTACCAGAGGACCCAATGATGTCATCTTCTGTCCTCTGTGAGCACCAGATATACATGTGGTACACAGACATACGTGCAGGCACTTACACATACACAGATAATAAAAAATAAACATTTAAAACGTCCAAAAGGGTTTAAAAAATCAGACATTAATCATATACACTTTTATTTAGAAATGTTTATTAAACTTTAATAAACATTTACTTTAGATTTTAATACAAATTTAATAAATATTTTATAAACAGTTAATCAACATTTACTTAAAAACATGTTCAAAAATTTGTTTTACATTGCTAGGGATGAAACTGGGGGCCTCAGGTACTACTCAAACATGCCACTGGAAACACTGGGTAGCCTGATTGCAGAAACTGGAAAAATCTTTGCTCTAGGTTTTATTTAGATGCTACTTGATGATTATCTTAGCTTTTTAAGTGGTCTATTAAGTTAATTCATTCTGAAAGGATTTACCTGGTCTTCAAAGGATATTGTGTCAGACACAGAAACAGGTGACAAACGGCTATTACGGTTAATGGTAGTTCAAGCTAACTGGTACTTGGTCTGCAACATTGTAACTCTCACAAAAGCAAAGTTCCAACCAGTCAATCAACCATATAGATTCTTTACTGCAAGTGTGGCTCTTTTTCTGAAAACCTTAGTTCATAGTTTTTTGGAGTTTTATTTGTTTTATAAAATCTGTAACATGTACATTCTAGACCCAATTTATAAAAATATGAACCAGGTGTCCAGCTTGGGGTCTCGGTGGTAAGCTGGGGCAGCGCCTTTTGCTGCTGTTTGGAGTGAAGCCCTGGCTGGTGATGTGAATTGTCCTGGGTGGTTTCCCCAGAGCCAACACTTAGTGTTTGCTTTATTGGAAAGAGGACAAAGGGATATTTGTTAATATTGTTAATGAGGTTGGTGTTAAACTGAGCTGTCCTGGCTACTGATGCCCTCGTGACCTGCTCGATGAACCTGGACCAGTTTCTGTCATCGCAGAAAGTGGGAGCAAAGGAGAAATGTTGGATCTGGGGCATGTAACCATCTTAGTGGCACTTCAGTTACCTAGAACAAACCCTACCTGCTCCTGGAGATGATGCTGGCAGCCAGGTTTCCGCTGGCTGTCACAGACGTCCTCCAGCAGAGCAGCAGGCAGGGGCTGCAGGAAGCAGCAGGTCCCTTGATATGCCCAGGGCACAGCCTATCCTGAGGGTGTTGGCAGTGACATCACGGACTGTTCTCCAGACTGCCTCCTGAGCGTCTGAGGAGTCAGAGCAAGCTTCTGACCATTGATTCCTGGGTGGCATCTGGTGGCCCTAATGCACAGATTCCATAGGACTGCTTGAGATAGCTCAGTGGGAGCTCATGAGTTTTCAAGGCTCTTGTGAAAGTATCCTTGGTTTAAATCAACCATAAAAAAATGCCATATGTGGTGTGTGTGGGGGGGGGGTCTGTAATCTTCACGTTTTTCTTAGCATTGCTTTGAAACTAAAGTGTAATCATCTGTCTTTCATGCATTAAGTCTCAATAAAACTCAGTAACCAAAAGGATTTTTGTGAAGAGATAAGGACAGATAAGGGGTGGAAATTCAAGACATTGTGATTTTGATGCTGGAAAATACTATAACTGTGCCATCCTGCCTTCTGACCACATGTGTAAGGTAGGACCTGATTTAGGGACACATGGTGGAAAATTCTCAAATATCCGCTGCTTAGGAATCAGGGGTAGCTATTAGAGTTTATTAATATATGTTATTTTAAAATTGTATTTGTGTGGGTCATGTGAATTTATGCCGTGTGTGTGTGTGTGTGTGTGTGTGTGTGTGTGTGCTCCTGACACGGGTGCTAGGAACTCAACTCCAGCCGTCTGGGAGGGCAGCAAACTCTTAACTGCTCAGCCATCTCTTCAGCACTGATGTCTTAGAACCACTGTTGTAATGAAACACCGAGACCGAAAGTAACGTGGGGAGGAAAGGGTTTAGTTTGTCTTACATCCAAAATTTACATCCTAAGTCACAGTCTACCGCACAAGACAAGAATTTGGAGCAGGAACTTGGAGACAGGAACCAAAGCACAGGCTGTGGAGGGCGCTGCTTGCTGGCTGGCTCCTCATACCCTGCTCAGCCTGCTTTCTTATAATAGTACCAAGGACCCCCTAACCCAGGGGTCACACCACCCACAGTGGTCCGGGTCCTCCCACATCAACCTCTAACTAAGAAATTCCCCTACAGCAGCTGTCCTCAACTTGTGGGTCACAACCCTTCTACAGGTTCACATTATGATTCATAACAGTAGCAAAATTACAGTTAAGAGGTAACAACAAAATAAATTTACCGTCGGGGTCACCACAACACGAGGAACTGGATTAAGGGGTTGCAGCCTTAGGAAGGTTGAGAAGCACTGCCCTAACTGCTAGCCCACAGCCAGATCTAACAGTGGCAATTTCTCAGTTGAGGTTTCTTCCTCTCAAATAACTTCAGATTTGAAAGGTTTTCTGTTTGTTTCTGTCTTTGAGGTTTCATACACATGAGAGGGAGGGAGAGGGAGGAAGAGGAAGGGAGGAAGGGAGGGAGAGAGAGAGAGAAGGAGGACATCATTACTATTTTGATAGAGAACACTATATCTGTAGATTGCTCCAGTTGTTTGGACGGTCTAGCTGTGCCGACCACTCTAGCCCAGGAACTCATGTCCTTCCATTTGCTTGTGATGCATTCTTTCCAATTCGACTTTTCACGACAGAAAGTTTTGTCTCGTTCACCACACCTAGGTACTCTGTAGTCATTGTAGACAGCATTGCTTTCGTGACTGTTGTGCTGATACACTATCAGCACTTGATAGCTATGCTGATAGTTTGTATTCCATAGCTTTGCCAACATTGTGGAGTCTCTGGGGCTCTTCTGCATATACCATCATGATGTAGAGGGCATGAGGTCCTTGTTCTCACAGATAAACACTGGTTTTCAACCTTCCTAATGCTGGGACCCCTTGATACAGTTTCTCATATTGTGGTGACTGCCAACCGTAAAATTATTTTATTGCTACTTCATAACTTTAATTTTGCTGCTGTTATAGTCATAACATAAATGTCTGAAATGCTCAATAACTGGTATGTGATCCCTTTTGGGATGGGAACCTACAGGTTGAAAAACACTGAACGAGGGAAATCAGGAATATGAAACACGCAAGGCTATCTTCTCAGTGGAAGTGATACATCCCTGTTTTTGGATTGGAAAGCTGGGAGTGGAGTTAGTTAACATCCTGGTGACCAGTGCTATCTGTAGGGGCAGGCACATCTTGAAAGACCCCCGGAGGGTATCTTCCGTCTGAAGAGACCCCTCCCAAGGAGAAGCGAGACCACTCACTTCGGATGCAAGTAGCAAGAGGTTTATTTACACAGGTACCTGTGGGCACACAGTCTCTCAGAGGACTTGCGCGCACCGGACAAAGGGGCAGTCCCCTTTTTATAGGGCTTGGGGGGGCAGAAGCAAGGTACAGAAGCAGAAACATAGCAACAGGGTTTTAATTGGTTAGTTTAAATGAAACCAGGGTGAACTGGGGACAAGCCTCAAGTTTTCGGAAAGAGCGGCCTTGGCCCCTCTTCTGGGACAGGGGTATTGTTTTTCGTCCTTGTCTCAGCATGTATGGCAAAATATTGTGTCTTTACCCCGGTCCAGGTGGTCAACTACAGATATCTTGTTTGGCAAGGACTGTGCTATTTCTTGGCTGACTCTCAGTTTAGTATTTTTCTATCTCTGTCTAATTTAAGCCTTGCACAAAATGGCGTTACTGCAGCTAAGGCGGATGAGGGGTCTTTCAATCTGAATCCCTCAGATGATTATGTTTGTCCCAGACTCTTCTTTTTTAAGTCCTTCTTTAAAGATAAAGGACTTTATCTTTAGCATTGTTTCTCTGTCAACAGAACCCATCTCTAAAGAACAGGTCACATGCACTTTGTAGCTTGATGACTTCTGTGATGCCTTAGACCACATCAGACCCTCTCCTAGGCCCTTCAGCTATAGAACCCTTCCTATGGAAGAGGTCATGAGTTTTGATACAGTCATGCCTCAACCTTTATTCTAATAATTGTCATCCGGGAAACTTTTTCTTCCCAAAGTTGAGCTGTATTTAAATGTGTCTACAATGAATTGGTTGGTGTCAGACTCAAGAATTTTGAACCAACACTGCCTAAGTCATGTTGACAATTTCCTTCTCACTTTACCTTTGGGTTTACTCTTTTGGGTTATACTCTGCTGGTCATGGGGTTTACAGGGATCCCCACACCATGTGACCTGCAGAGTAGCAACTTTCTGCTTTCAAGTTACACTGTCTCTCTTTTGTTTTCTTTTGCCTGATTGCTCTGACTGGGAGTTCTTAAACAGCATTTAATAAAAGTAGTGGAGGTTGGAACTGTTACTCTTTCCGGTCTTAGAGGGTTTCCAGCCCTTCCCGATGTGTTGGCTTGTCACAAATAGCTTCTGTTATGTCAGATTTATCCCTTCTTCCCTTTTTAATTTTTTTTTTTTTTTTTTTTTTTTTTTTTTTTTTTTTTTGGTTTTTAAACAAGAAGTCACTAGTTATGCTGGGCTGGCCTGAAACTCACGATATAGATCAATCTGGCATCAAATTAATCATCCTCCTGCCTCAGTGCCATTTATTCAGCTGCTGTGTGGTATCTTGGAAATAAAGATCTTACACGGATGTCCCAGACAGCAAGAAAGCCCTGGCTTCCAAAGTCACAAAGCCTGTCTGTCACTCATCCCGATCTTTGAAGCTTTTTAAAAATTACTTTATATGTATATGGGGGAGGGCAGTGTGTGCACATGAATGTAGGTGCCCCTGGAGGACCCAAGGAAGTGGGGACCCTGCAGCTGAAGTCCCAGGTGTTTGTGAGCTGCCCAGTGTGCATGCTTGGGTCCCCAAGCACTTGCACATTCTGACCACTGAGCCATCTCTCCATCCACTTCCACCCCCGCACCCCCACCGACCTCCAAGTTACTCAGTTTTATGCAATTGTTGGCTTAGTGCTTAACCCTTTGAAGTGAGGATAAAAATGTGTGAGAACTTGCTGCTTAACAGAGAGTTTTGCTTCCAGTTGTGAAATGTTGGGGAACTAGGCATTTGTGTCAGTGAATCCCTGGAGGGTATAATGGTGTCACTGAAGTGGACACTTACAAATGGTTTAGCAGTCTTCCCATGACACAGGTTTGTCATATTTCCGTGTGCGCTTCACACAACCGTATGGAAGAACTCAGCAATAAAACCCACAAGAAGGATAAAATGACCCCCATTCATAAAAGGTGGATGAGTGTGGTCGGTAACAATCATTCCATCTTCCAGGAACGCCTTGGGCTCTATAACCAGAACCTTTTGTGGTCTCTTGGCAACAGACAGACCTCACAGAGCAAAGCCTGACTTGCAGAATTAGCAATGCGGAGGCTCTCAGGACTTTGGGCAAATGAATACTGCTTATGTTTGCAACTCTCAAAAAGCTTGCAAATGAAGCTGGGTTAGACCCAGTTTGCTCCATCTGGTCAGCTCTGGTTATCACAGCCAGCACCATCTGTGCACAGTCATTAAGGGAGTTAAGGAATATTTTATTTGTACCCTTCAGACAAAGGTCAAGTTTCACCTCCTGATGCCATAGATTGGCAAAGGAAAAGACTAATGTGCGTTATGTCAGCCGGTGGAACTCCTCACCCTCCCCTTCACACCCCACCTCACCTCAGTGGCCCATCACCCTGTCACCACAAGGGCTAGACTTTGCCACCTGAGCGGGACATGTCACATGGGTGAGGAATGAACTGAGTGGTTCCATGGCAATGTTGGCTTCAGCTGTAGCCCTAGCTCTGCCCAGCCTGTCTGTCTGTCACCGGTGTGTGGTCTAAGAACTTCAACGCGGATGTTAAACTAGGAATGTGAACAAGGTTTCATTGCTGGCGAATGACTTTCTTTTTTCTTTCTTTAAAGATTTATTTACCTTATGTATATGAGCACACTGTAGCTGTCTTCAGACACAGAGGGAAAAGGTTATCTTATTCCATTACAGATGGTTGTGAGCCATCATGTGGTTGCTGGGATTTGAACTCAGGACCTCTGGAAGAGCAGTCAGTGATCTAACCACGGAGCCATCGCTCCAGCCCCATGATGTGGGACAAATAAAAGGGTTTCTCCTGGGCCTTCTTTTAAAATGCAGGAAGAGTGAGACATGGTTCTTGGGAGATTATGACTTACCTGACTCTGGTGCCCAACTCTAGTCAGGTGACGTGGTGGTTTGAAAGAAAATGGCCCCCATAGGCCCTTAGGGAGTGGCAGCATTAGGAGGTGTGGCTTTGTTGGAGTAGGTGTAGCCTTGGAGGAAGTGGTCACTGGGGGTGGGCTTGGAGGTCTCATGTTCAAGGCTCATCCAGTACGGAAGTTCTTTTATAGCCTGCCTATGAATCAAGATGGCGAACTCTGAGCTCCTGCTCCAACACCATGTCTGTCCTCATGTTTCTCACCATGACAGTCATGAACTAAACCTCGGAAGCTGTAGGCCAGCCCCAGTAAATGTTTTCCTTTGTAAGAGTCGCGTTGGTCAGGGTGTCTCTTGACAGCAATAGAAACCCTAAGACAGGTGCCAATGACTGTGATCTCAGTAAATTCTCCTGACAGCTCCAGGTAAGCCGTGTTGGCTTTGTGAGTTGAGGGTTTGGAGTCATTACTCCAGACAGCCTCTCTGAGCCTCATGAGCAGGAGGAAGGCTTACCGAGGATGTGGCTTCCCAGTCTGACGAAGCCACACTCAGTGCTGCTGGAAACTGCCCTTGCCCCTGTGCCAAAGCCATGTGACTCTTCTTCCTTTCCCACTGTCTGGATGGTTCTTTCTCTTCAGCTTCTTCAAAGATGGGATTCCAAGAAGCAGAGACCAAGCCCTAATCCCCCTGCTATTGGGACACAAAGGCTCGGCATTCCTGATTCACTGCTAGCCCGTGTCCATTGGTCTGCTGAACGTTAGTAACTTACTTACAGCACTGTGGTGGGGAAGGACCAGGGTAGAGCTAGAAGTATCTGAAAGGGAAAGGGCACATGTTGTATATCCACCCGGCTTGGCTCCTTCCAGAGCAGCCAAAACAAGTTTCAAATGAATGGGGCTCTTTCTCTGACCCCAAGCACCTTGGTGACTGTCCCTTGGCTGAGTGTCCTGGCTATGACATTGTAGAACACACTGCCTTCTCCTAACAGTGCCCCCTCCTTCCTCTGTTCCCACCTGTGTCCCTCTCTCCTCTTAAGCCCTTTCTCCCTGAGGAATATCTTTGTGGTTGATCTATTACTTTCAGCTGTTCCTCACTTTCTTCCTGCCATTGACTATTTTAGACGCATTCCTGGCTATTCTGACTTCTCAGTTCCAAGCTGCTGGTTTCTGGTTACTTGGCATGAACCACCCCTCTCATCTGAAGGCTGGTTGTCCGCCTTCGTGGCTTCCTCAGTCGCCTGCATCCTGAAGATTCCCAACCCACTCTTCTGTGAGAATGCTCAGAACCCAATCCTCCCTCGGCCCCCAAAAAACGTCCTTAACTTGCCTCGCTGTTGCTCTCAATGGGTGATGTTAACAACTGTTTTTTCATCCAGACCTGAAACTCCAGATGACCTTCTTCCATTTCCCACCCACCACCCTATGTAGGAGGAAGGGTAGATGGGAACGTGGGGTGATGTGCCCCTCGGCCTTGGAAATACCTAGTAAGAATGTGTCTAAGATTCCCGTCCGCATTCCATCCCCACTCTCTCTACCCCTGGCCCGGCTCCCGCCCCTGCCTGGGCCATAGACGCTGCTTTTCCTCTTTATCTCCTCTTCCCTGGTAACATAATGCTTCTTCAGGATAGTTAGTCCTGCTGCTTTAATTTTCTGTCCTAGAAGCTTATAGGGTCCCCACCTGTCTTCCAGCCCCTCCAGACTCCCCCCATTCCAATATCATTACCTCCCATCCCTGGAGCCCCGCTGGTCACCTGCGGTTTTAGGAAGCCTGGCTGCAGCTCCTAAAGACTTCCCCCTTCCCCACCCAGAGCACCCATAATTGCCCAGGGCCTGCACGGGTGTCCTACCATCACGAGAACTCCCCACCCCAGGCCTGAGCAACCCCAGTCATGAGTGGAATTAACCCCTTTTTCCTCTGTGGTCAGCACATTATGTTCCTGCGGTGTGAGGTACGCCACATCCTAGAGTTGACCCTGCTGAGAGCGACAGCTGCCGTGCATTCATTTAAGCTTGGCCGATATGCAAAGGATCTAGCGGCTAAGATGCATACTCCATGGCCATTAGACACATCGATTGACTGGAAGTTTTCTGTTGTTCTGTCTATAAACAAGGGCAATTCATTACATGATTCTTAAAGGTGTTGGACTCCCTAACATGCTGTCTTGGTATTTCTGGTGGTTCTTTTCCCATTCCTTGTTCTTTCTTCCTCTAAATAGTCATGATGGTCCTCTGCATGCCAGGCTCTGAAGTGTTGGCCCTGGAGGAAACTTCTCACAAAGGGGCACCTTGATGGATTCAGGGACAAGAACTCTGACATCTAGACACTCGCGACAACTCCCTCTCTTCGAGGGCAGGTTCTTCAACTGACAAGTCTGGTCCCTTCTCCTCTGAGTTTGTGTGTGGAAGATCCTGAGTACTGCTCCTGTTCCCCGTGGACCACCCACTTCGTTCCAGTCCTCTTCTGAAACATGTCCTTCATGGTTGCACAGCGGTGAGATTCAGGAAGCTGGTGATACAGGGAAGAAGCTGCCACCTCATTCTACTCTCTAGGTTCTATAGTGGCCCCACTGTAACATGATTGTGACTTGGAGTTTGCCACGCTGACCAGAAGCAGCTTGGGACTTGGATGAGGTTTTACACTTAGCCCCTTTTCACAGAGGCTCCGACTGGGCATCCCTGCCCCACCCTAGCTCCGTTCACTCTAAGTTTACTCCGTTTCCTCTAAGTGCTTGGCCCCACAGCCTTCCTCAAGTAAAGCCTTAACGTGGTCCCTTGCTTTGGAGTTGAATCCCAAAACTCTAGCCTTTAGCCAGTCCTTGCTACTTTGTGTTTTTTTTTTTTTCTCTCACCCCTCTCTAACCCTTTCCTTCCATCTTCTAACTCCCTAACACTAAATAAGAGAGAAAATGGATATACTGGGAAGTAAAGAGATCTCTAAATAAAGTTAGGTGTCCCCAAAGGGGTGATATTGTCATCAAACTACTTTCTACTGGTCAGGGTGTCTAGTTTCTTGGGGCAAGTTTGACCTTAGCAGTCAGTGATGTGTTTATAAAAAGATAAAGAGAGAAGGGATATGTCCTATTGAGATGGGGGAAGGGGGTGTCTCTGCAGGCCCATGCTGAGGCATCTCTTCCCCCTGAGGAACCAGCCACATGGTACAATGTAGAACAAAGTTTATTCAGGGAGGAGAGTTAAGAGGGTAGTAGAGGCAGAGAAAGGCAGAGAGAGAGAGAGAGAGAGAGAGAGAGAGAGAGAGAGAGAGAGAAGAAGAAGAAGAAGGAGGAGGAGGAGGAGGAGGAGGAGGAGGAGGAGGAGAAGGAGTATCTGGTCATGAGCACGTGGAGAGAGAGGGGAGAGAGTGGAGATAGGAAGGCAAGAGAGCAAGAGAAAACAAGGTAGTGGTGGGAGGGAAGCGCCCCTTTTATAATGTCAGGCATATATGACTGTTGCCAGGTAACTGTGGGGCAGAGCTTAGACTGAATGCTAATAGTCAGGATATCTATTTTTTTTTCTTGTTATTTCTTCTTTGGGCATTGACTACTTAGCAAACTGCAGCTAACAGTGACCAACAACAAACCACCCAACCACCCTGCCTCTCCGGGCCCTAGCATTTATATACTCTCTGAAATGTCCTCAGAATTCCATTTACACACAATCACAGAGACTATCTGCAGCTGGCAAAATCACGCCCCTGCTAGAGCTCGGGACAAATCATAGTCCGGTGTTGTTAATCCGAAGCAGCCCATATCCCACACCTGGGATAAAAACTGAAACATAGTCTTATAATATTTGTGTTTTTTAAAAGAAACCAAAACTCCAGAATTGTCACCATGCCAGCCATAGGCATTACCAGGAAGAAAACTGGGTTGCAGGGTCTATGAGTAAGGGACCTCTAGGGTGACTTTTCTTTTGTGTATAGTTCCATCATGACTGTCAATCATTCTCTGCCATCTTGGGAGTGGTCTAAATGAACACTCGCAGGCATCCCAGTAGTAGGCTGTACTTTTAGAAGCAACGGAAGAAGGGGAATATTCTTCAATTGCCGGAAAGTCTTGCCCGCCTTCGGTCAATGTGGACCATGTTGAGGTCAGAGCAGTTCTTTTTCTGAACCATTTTAATGAAAGACCCTAGGACCTCGAAGGGCAGCTCTGGGTAGAACAGGTTGCTATATTCTGTTTTGAAGTTTCAGTGCCAAAGGTGCAAACATGGTGCTTACTAATTCTTCTGTCTCCAAAATTACGACACCAGGTGCACAACCACAACGAAAGCCTAGGCCCTCTGTCTCTCTAATATCCAGTTTCTAAGCAGCCCTTGTTTTCTTTGTCCTTCAGAGTTCCCACCATGCTTGGACCCTACACTGCTGTGCTTTTTTTCTCCGTCCCCCGAGAGCAGCCTGTAATACTGTGAAGCCTTACTTAGCCGCATCCTTCACGGACTTTACATTTCTCAGTTAACCTACTTCCTAAAGTGTATTTACAGCACAAAAGCAGATCAATGCAGCACTCTGCCTGAGGTCACTGTGTACACCCCTGGGGAAAAGTGGGAGTCGGTGGACCTGACCTTCTTAGAAGGAACTGCCTCTTGACTTATATCACTCATTGTGTGGGGGTGTGCCCTTTTGTGATGTGTGTGTGATGTGCTTCTTGCCTCTTTGTGCTTTTTGTCATTGATTTCACTATTGAAACAGCCCCAAGGGTTGGGCTGAAGCACTGTTCTGAAATGCTAGATCATGAGTTCCTTCTAGAAAGTATGCAGTGTTTGGCCAGCTTTGTTCTCTTTCAGGTCATTGCTAACAAAGCAAGATGCGTTGAGTGAGGTGTCTTTTATCTGAAACACAAGACAGTGTTGCATGTTTGTCAGGTGATAAAGATGTAGTGACAGGAACACTAACCTTGGTTTCCCCCAGAAGAGACCTGTGAGTTTGCTAGTCAGTGCTTGTGCTGACTATTGAAAGTGACTATTGCCAATGGTGACAATTTGTCATCAGATTTAAAGCAAGTATGAAAATTCAATGCAAACCTTTGCAGTGCCAGGCAGATAGTAGGTTCTCAATAAATACATGATTGAATGAATGAATGAGAAGACACTTTCGACATCTTCATTTTCTTCTGGTTGTCAGTCTAGCCTTGGATGGCTGAACCATTTCTTCGGCCCAGACATCTCCAATGCAACGAATTTTTCAAACCATGTTACATTATAGAGAACTTGAAATATAGTTAATATTTATAAAGCCTTCAAATTTTATAGTAGATATTTTGCCCACAAGATAGTATCACATAAAAAATTTTGAATCACAGATCTTTTAAAAATGCTTTTTGAAATTTAGGTTTTTGTGATTGTATCTCTTTTTAAAATGTACTTTATTTTATGGGTACTGGTGTTTGCCTGTCCATGCATAATGTGTGTGCACGGCCAAGAGGCCAGAAGAGGGCATCAGATACCCTGAGCTACATATTTTGATCATCGTTTGAATATAATTGGTTCTTCTTAGTCGGGTTTTCTATTACTGTGATGGAACACCATGACCAAAAAGCAAGTTGGGAAGGAAACAGTTTATTCAGCTTACACTCCCACATTGCTGTTCATCACTGAAGGAAGTCAGGACAGGAAGTCAAATAGGGTGGGTTCCTGGAGGCAGAAACTGATGCAGAAGCCATGGAGGAATGCTGCTTACTGGCTTGCTCGCAATGGCTTGCTCAGCCTGCTTTCTTATAGAATGCAGGACCACTAGCCCAAGAATGGCACCACCCACCAATGGTTGGGCCATTCCCCCTTGATCACTAGTTGAGAAAATGCCTTACAGCTGGATCTCATGGAGGCATTTCCTCAACTAAGGCTCCTTCTGATAATTCTAGCTTTTGTCAAGTTGACACACAGAACTAGCCAGTACATGAGTTCTTTTGAAATCACTTGGTTTCTGTTTCCTGCAGTTAAGATCATAAATGTTAAACACTCTAGGAAAGGTCTATAGGTCCCTCAGGCTAGCAAAGAACCTGGCACAAAAGTATATAAGAACCTAAAACTGAGTTGATAACTCCTCCTGCAATCCCAGAACTTGAGAGGCAGAGACTCTCTGAGTTCCAAGCCAGCCTGGGCTACAGAGTCAGACCCTGTGTTAAAAATAATTAAGCCAAGCGTGGTGGTACATGCCTTTAATCTCCACACTTGGGAGGCAGAGGCAGATGGATTTCTGTGAGTTTAAGACCAGCTTTGTCTCCAGAGTGAGTTCCAAGACAGCCAGGGCTACACAGAGAAATTCCTTCTCAAAACAAAGCAAAATAATCATAATAACAAACTAATTAATTAATTAAAGAAGTTTAGCCTGGATGCAGGTATTAACTCAGAATTGGGGTCACATGGCAAGGTCATGAAGCTACTTGAGCAGAGTTTGGGTCTACAGAAAAATCTGCCTGCTGACACCATGGGCCAGTTTAGTCAAAGGGTTTCTTTGTGAAGACCACTCATCTGTGTCTCCCCTCAGGCAGCCCAGTGGGTGATTCCAGGGACCTCAATGACATGTATCCAGTGTTAAGCATGTGCAGAATCTTCTCGGAGGCTAGATGGTGGGGCCTTCCCAAGGTTAGCCAAGAGACTCACATGATCTGCAAATTGTTCTCGGGTGAAGAAGTGTAAAGAGCAGAAATAGAGTAAGAATTTAGAAACTTGGATTTAATAATAGCACAGCCTTGCAGCTTGCACATTTGCTCTCTTCGGATGTGTCTTCTCCTCCACAGGTATGTGTATTGGGCCCCTGGGAAGCAGAGGTGGCTTGAGGCCCTTAGGCCATACGGAAGAAGGTCCTCAGAAGAGGGAATGTGGTTTTGTTCATGGGAGCCTTCTGGTTAACTGTCATGGTGACTGTAATAAAAGCACGCGCTCCTTAGCATCATTTCCTTCTTATCCCTCGGTTTGACCTTTTCTTTGTGTGCCTGTGCCTGTTATGGTTACAGCATCCAGCACAAGAACTTTCCTGAGCCAAGCTGATGCCAAGGACATTGCCCTGGCCCTCCAGACCCCTGAGACGCATACACTTCTTTTCTTTATTATTAATTCTTCGGGTATCTTATTAGAGGAGACAGACTAATACATGTAAATGTAATTTTCAAATTTTATTTTATTTTACAAAGTCAGTGTTCTATGATGGATCGGAAGTGTGTAAAACACACACAAAACTCGAGCTTTTTTTCCCTTTTGCTGGGAGTCACCACTAGGGGGAGGGTGATAAAGGGAGTGAGAGATGGAGGTAAGGGTGGGCAATGCTCTGGATTCATAAGAGACCCACGAGACCGCTCTCAGTCTAGTAGAACTAGAGAAGGTGCAGGAAGCAGGAGGCGGTGAACTGTTTAGCCAACATCCACAGGCGGAGAAGGTGTCCCTTGGGTACTGCAAGAAGGACAACCCCACACCGTAAGGCAGCAGAAGCTGGGCAAGGAGCAGAGAGGGCAAGGTTGGACAGACAAGGCAGTCCTGGGGGCCTGTGTGTGTCCAAAAGGAGTTGGGTCCGTGTAGAGAGGGAAAGGAGCCGAGAAACACTTCTGAGTGCTACTCACAGATGCTGAGGGAGGTGCTGCCGATAAGACACTTTCCTGATGAGGCACCAAGAGCCCTTTATCTATCCTGAATGGGACGAAATATACCTGAGTTTCAGATGGTAATAATGTTCATCATGCCAATTTAACTTAAATTTTTCTTCATAATGTCTCTTCTTTGAGGGAAGAAAACTGTCCTCTTCTGAGGACAATTGTTCAGATCAGTTTCCACACTTGGGTGAACATGTGCAAGGACGGGCATGAATGAGGAATGTTCTGGAAGAGGCGTACGTTCCTTTGGCGCCCTCCCTTCCTCTCCTCTGCTTATCTGGACCAGATCAGACCCACATGCCCACATTTAAGGAAGTCCAGGGATCTGGGACTGTCACCTTAACTTGACTTTGCAGATGTGATTAAAGAGGAATCTCGAGTTAGTTGGCCATGACCCTGGACTACCTGTTTAGATTTCTGATCCGTGCCAGGATCCAGCCCACCAACACCAACTCTTCGGTTGTGGTGAGGTAGAATAGATTTTGGGATTTGGACATTTAGAACTATAAGGTGATCTATCAGTTTTTTTTAAAGGGGTGGGTTTTTTTGAGATTTTAATATCATTACATCATTTCCCTTCCTTGCTCTCCCTCAAAACCCTCACATGTACCCAAACCTTCTTCTCTTTCAAATTCACAGCCTCTTTTTCTTAGTCGTTGTTATATACGGGTGAACACATACACACACATGTGCTTATCAGTATGGCCTGTTCATTCTATACATGTCCCTTGTATGTTTCTTCTCAAGGATGACAATTTTGTATTGGATAACAGCCGGTGTGTTTTTCCCTCTTTGCTGTGGCTGGTGAAATCATGGATCTTAGAGAACCTATAATATACTAAGCCAGCATAGCCCCTAACGACATTCTTATACCCACAGAGAAGTGTCGTCCCCACCCTTTGTCAATGAAACCCTTGTAACAGACACAGGCCATTACAGAAAACGCAACCAATCAAAATGCAGAGTTGTGGTTATTAGATTATTGAAGCTGTTGAGAGACAAAGGCGGAGGAGGGCCTTGGTCTGACCTTAGGTGGGACCATATGTAATTTATTCACAGCAAGAAGCACTTTTGTCACTAGCATTAGCAGATGGCCAAAAATATCTACAGGAGATGCCATGTGGCCCCTATAGGACCGGGAATGACTCCCAGAGTCTGAAAGGAAAACTGGGGAGTGTAGTCTTTCAATAGAAGACTATCAGCGGAGCCCAGTGTTCTCCTTCCCCGTTACTTCTACAACACAGCTCCTCCATGTAAGACTTGGGGATCATTTCTGAAGAGGGCGCAGAAGAACTGTAAGAGCCAGAGGAACAGAAAGCTTGGTGTGAGGCTGCATCTCTTATAAGTGGCAGAAACTGCACCGTGAAGTCTTACCAGCATGACCGTCTGTAAACATGACCTACTCGAGGAGGACAGAAATAGACATGCTGGTGTGGATTCGAGAAGCCTGTCATATCTGTAACTCCGTGATGGCTCTGACCCGAAAGCCAGAAAGGGAAACCACAAGCCAGGCCTACTCCCCTCCCACATTCTCTGCCTGTAACAAGCAGCAGGGCCTCTGTCTGCAGTGGACATTAGTTATGAGTGACGATAGAGCTCTTGAAGTACAGTTGCTGCAGCCAAGGGGCTGATTTTCAGTTTCATACCATTTTAGTTCATGTGTCTGTTGGCGACCCTGTTGGACAGCTTAGAGAACTGTCTGGGCTAGAGACCAGTAATGAGAGCTTGCCTAACATGTGGGAGACCCGGGGCGGTTGGAACCCAAAAGTTAAAAAGAAGCAGAGAACTGAAATGTACATGTCACAAAGTGCAGACAGCTGCCACAGCACATGAGCATCTGAGTGAAGTGTGAACATTAAGTCTGGCATCAGACTATAGGGCTGAGAGTGTAGCTCAGGAGAAAGTGCATAATTAGAATGTGTGAGACCTTAGGTTCAACACACACACACACACACACACACACACACACACACACACACACGCACACACACTCAAGCTTAGTATCTTTAACCTGTTTGTGCCCATTGGATCCCTTAGTAAGAGATCTGCAGTCCAGGATTCTCACCTTAAACATGTAATTGTGGGGACAAGGACAAAAGCCACTGCCCACTGAGCATCAATACCTGTGAAACAGGCTTTCGTAGTCCTGTGTTACGAGAGAGGAAGATGAGCAACTTGTCCAAGCCCCAGGTGGCATTTAGAGTAGTCCTCAGGTCAGGGCTCTGGTTCCAAACCTCTGAGCTTGCTCACTCTCCGGGGACACAGGATCCATGGTCTTCACTGTCTGTCCTCTAGTCTGAGGACTAACAGGGGAACTATGAAACGGGAGGGAAGCTTTCAGGGCACCAGCACTGCGGGTGCTCTACCTCCATGATATTGAAAAGATTGTAACTTTCCATTTAAGCATTACAGGCCAGCACAGCCCAATCATGGAAAAAACAATGTCGGTTTGGAAAGGTTACCGCTGCTTTTCCAATTCCAGTCGACATTAAAAATGTAGATGCTTACTATTTAAATGCAGCCTCTGGCCACCGGCTCGGAGTGTCCAGGTCAAGGTAAACCACACTGGGCAGCCATCGCCCACTGAGGCTCAGAAGGAAGGAGGCAGAGGACACCCAGAAGTGCCCGTGTCACACCAGGATGCAGGTGTCACCTCCAGCTGTGTGCAGACTGGGTCCTCAGAGGTCATGCAGTTCCAGTCAGTGAGGCAGACTTCCATTCATTAGGCCCAGGCTTACCCACTCTGTGTCCTGGTGCACAGCACCTGCTTTAGTGTCTGAACTCAAGGAATATTGTTGAAGACATGGATGGCTTCCTTTGTCATCTTTTTTGGGGATATCTTCTCCTGTCTTGGGCACAGTGCTCCCAACTGATGCCAGGATGAACCATCTGAGGAAATCAATCCTGAATAATTTACACCTAAGGGTGGGGAACTCAATCAAACAATAACACCAAGCAACCCTGAGTTAACAGCCCCATAATGCCTGCTTCTAGAGATCGGTCAACAGTGCTCGGAAACATGCCTGCTAAAGAATGCTTGTGATGTCAGCAAGAAAAGTGGCCTAGAAGAGGTGCCAGGAGCTATCCCCAGAGTGGCTCCTGTGTTTAGCCCCCCCCCCCCCCGTTCACACGGTGAACTGTGAGAGGCCGTATTCATAGAGTGTCAATTGATTTCCATGGGGCCTGGCGTGTAATAGCAAATGTAAGTGGGTGGTGGATAAACAATGGCTAGGAACTCAGAAAAAATCAGAATGTACACATGACTGAGAGGTTAGCAATGGGCTGGAGCCAGAGTTCCAGAAAATGCAATGGTAGAGAGCTTGCCTAGCAAACACAGGGGCCTAGGTTCCATGACTGACACCTCAAAAATACTCAGGTTTCATTGTAGACAGGACTCACCTGGCCCAGGGACATGTCCCTTCCCGTGTTCTCACCCTGAAAGATGGCAGCCTAAGGCTTCGGTTTTAAGGGTAATGATCCCATTTCTGAGAACTCAGCTTTCCGGAACAAATCCATTGTCCAAGATCCACCTCATAATACTAGGACATTGGACATTGGGATACCTTTAGTTGATTTGTTTATCTTGAGACAGGAAAACAGAGTCTCGCTGTGTAGTTCTGTCTAGCCTGGAACTAGATATGTAGCCTAGGCTGGCCTCAAACTCAGAAAAATCTCCTGCCTCTACCTCCCAAGTGCAGGGGTTGAAGGGGTTATGCAACCACATCCCAAGAGTATTAAGATTTTAACAAACAGGTCTTAGGAAGATGCATTCAGATCCAAGCAAGAACAGAGGTAGCAGCTGTTGGGAGTGGCAGTTACCTGGGGGACTGGACAAGACCCCAGCAAGTGTTCTGTTGAAATTTCTAAAGTCAGAAGTTTAGAAGAGGGCCTCTGGTAACCTTACCTGGGAATGTGGAGCAGGGTCACTGCTTAGCTGCCTTGCTGGGGTTGAATATGCTAAAGCCAACTTCTTTAGCATTGGGAAATCTGCGCCCTGGCTTCCCCAATGCCACCGGGAAGGCTTGCAGTTGCTAGCATCACAAAGCTTGGATGAGATGATGGTAATAGAAAGAAAACAAACAGGACACACATTGCAAGTAAACAGGAGGGCTCTCTGAGTATCCCCATAGCAGACGTTCTGAGGGAGGACTCTGGATGCCTCAGACCTGGGATGCTTTCATAGGTAAACTTGGGAGCTTAACTGTGTCATAGCCAAGCTTATCTTTCTGGGAATTCAGGGAGAGTTCTTTCCTAGGCACTGTTTCACATCCTTTCAGGCCTCTGGCCCAGGTATTCAGAGTGGAAGCAACTTGGAAGTCTGCTGCTTGGCCCAGGAAAGCTAGCTGCTCTGGCCACTGCAATGACTTGTGTGAACTCCATGAAAGGCAAAGGATGTAAGAAGAGACAGAGAAATGGTAATGTGGAATGTCCTACTGGAGCGACAGGTGTTGGCCTGTCCACAGACTGGATCACACTCCTCTGTTGTCCTGGGCTCAGCAGGGCAGAGGCCCTTGAGTGACTCTCTCACAAGGGCCCTTACTTACGAAGCTTATGAATAGGAGCCTTTCTATCTCTGTCTCAAAATAGCTGAAGAAAGTTATTTAAAAAGAGCTTCTAGTTGGGTGGTCAAATGGCTTTTATTGTTTTCCTCTCATGAGAGTTCTAGAATTCTCTCATATTTTCCTTTTTCATTTATAGCACAAGTCATAACAGGAAGAGCCATTGAGCTCTGGAAGTTCCTGACTTAAGGTGCCCCGGCTGGTCTTGGAGTCAAGCATCAGCCCTAGCAATGGAATCCTCTCTCCATCGGTGCCCTTGCCAGACAGTCAGGTAGCCTTAGGTCACACTGTCAGCTATGGGCACCTCCAGACTGTAGTGTAGGAACTTAGGGGAAGAGAGCTGAATTGGGGTGTGGTAAAAAGACTTGGGCACGGGGACCAAGACTTTGACCCTCATGGACCTCCTAACACAAGATGTGGCCTCTGAATACTCTGTTGTAGTCTCTGACTAAAACAGGGGCTCTAGATCAAAAAAGGTCCCTGCCCGTATCAACCCTTGCCTTCCTCCCTTGACCCTTAATCTTAACTCCTTACATTTCTTGTTCATTGGTGGTCCAACTCCTATACAGCCATTACGCCCCCTGGAACTTGCCGTTTGCTGTGGGCCCCGGCCTGTCTTTTAACCCTTGCTGTCTTCCCATGATTCTGTCACCACTATCCTCACAGAGACTCTCTGATTTGTCCTAACAGTTTTCATTTCACTCAACAGCATTGGTACACGCCTTTAATCCCAGCACTCAGGAGACAGAGGCAGGTGGATCTCCGAGTTGTGAGTTCAAGGCCAGCCTGGTCTACAGAGTGAATTCTAGGACAGCTAAGACTCTAGTCTTATCAAATAAAATAAAAAGTTTTTCATTTATTCTGTAGCCCTTCTAGGGAAAAGTTCCTGGAGCCATGAGACTCGGAGACAGAAGCAGTAGCTGGATTGCCCTGGCTCCTCTTCCTCTCCACTGCTTGTCTACTCCCAACCTGGTTTTGAGTCTCAGGCTACCCACCTCTCCCATTCCTGGGGATGGACAACTGGTCAACACTCTTCACAACCACACAAGGCCTGGCTGGTGCTCTTCTCCATTTCAAATCCCATGGCATCCCTGGAGATTTTACATCCTGAGTTGACAGTATCTTGGCCTAGATATCTGGGAGTTTCTTTCTTCCTGAGATTTCATGTCAGCCATCAGTCCCAGGGGCTTGACGGGGGCTTGGCCATGAGCTGAGACCTCAATCTCTGGTTCATTCTTCCTTCTGCTCAGCAATTTCATGCCTCATTCTTACGACCCCTGTACCTTGACCTGAAGGGACCTCAGTCCCTTGGACCTTGTACTTCTTTCAACCCACAGTCCTCCTGGCCATTATGTTGCTCAGCTGTGGTCACCAACAAATTCCATTCCTTTCCTCTAGTCTCATCAGAAATCCCTCAAGTCAAATCCTTCATTCTTGCCCTGATCAACCCCCCATCTATTACCTTCTAACAACCCCCTATGACCTCTCTGTCATCTTTCATTCTGTCTTTCCTCACTCCCCTCTGTCTGGTCAGTCACCCTCTCCCTTGACTACCTCATGTTCCCAGCCTACTGTGTGCTGTCATCTGTCCTGACCACACCATGCACATTGCCTTCTCTGAAGTCAGAGTCTTGGGTATTGGCATAAGACATCTTATCATGCTCATGGGTTTAGAAAGTCAGAGAGTTGGATTGTCTCTACTCTGAACTCAGAGCCTCATCTGGGAGGATTTTGAAATCTGAGAATGACTTTACACCTGTGGGCTGAAACCATCTAAAGGCTTTTACATCCTCCTCCTGGGTAGGGATGATGATTCGAAGACTAGGTCTTCTGACCAGAGACCTCCTCACAGGCTCTCTAGGTGGCTTAGCCTTCACACTGTGGAGTTCTCTCAGGCTTCTTACACGAGATGCCAATGAGTAGGGTGGGAGTGGCATCACCATTTATGCCTCAGGAGTCCCATAGAATTACTTCTACTTCATTAGTCAAGGAAATGTAGCATGTAGCTTTTGGTACCCTGCCCAAGTTCCAGTCCCTACCCAGTTCCCTTGCCTCCATGGATAAAAGACACAGACACGCAATGCTGTTCATTTTCACTTACCTTCTTGGCACAATTGCTGGGGATTATTAAACTCCCATGGCTAGCATGCCCTTATCAATACCCTTTGCTCTGCACCACCACCTGCCCTAAACTTTAGTTGCTCAGTTACATCTAATCCCTACTAAACGTCCCCAGCTGGCCGCCTATAGGAGTGGTCACAGGCCACCGCTCTTCCTGAGATCACATGGCTGCTTAGTTTTTCTATGTCCGTAGCATGGCGAACTCAGTCTCTCCTCTCTGTCCCTTGCCTCCAGGGACTCAGACTTCCTGCCTATTCCTTCCGCCCAGCAATTGGTCCATGGCTTCTTTACTGACAGACAAGACCAATTGAGAAACAGGACCTTAGCATCAGAACCACCCCTATCAGGAAATCTCAAGATACCCGGAGTTAAGGGAAGATGGTAAAGCTCTCTTCTCTCATTGGGATGGTGATGTGATTACATTGTGGATCAGGCATGGAGACGCAGGCCTTCAATGCCAGCACCAGGGAGGCAGAGGCAGGTGGATCCCTATGTATCCAAAGCCAACTAATCTACATAGTGAGTTCCAGCCTAGCCAGGGCTACAAAGTGAGACCCTAATTAAAGAAAGGGTTTCTTTCTCTCAGGGATACCTAGTTACTGCAAAGCTGGACCTTCCTGTCCTCTTACCTCTTGCATGTCCTCATGCCCCATGTCATGCTCACTTACCTTGTAGACAGTTCCATGACCTTTATTTGCTTTTCATTTTCAAATTAGAGGACTAAGAATCAGATCATTATTGCCAAGGCGGAACAGCCACTCATTCTTCCATGTGTTCAACAACACATACTGAATGCTACGTTAGTTCTAAGGACTGAGATTTTAAAAGTTCAAGACATGGTTCCTGAACCCTTTTGTGGAACAGATGGGCAAGTAAACAGCAGATCCCTACACGGTGTGAGACAAACACAATTACGGTGACTGTAGGAAGCCCTGGGTGATAGTAAGGAAAGACCTTACTGGGTCCCGGTTGGAGCAAAGGTGGGCTGTATTCTTCCTTTGTAACAAATTATTCTATCAACCGTTTACACAATCACTTCCCCTTAGCTCACAGTTTCTTTGGGCCAGTAGTCTGGGTATAGCTTAGATGGGTACCTGATTCTGGGCTGTTACTATCTGAACAGTTGACTTGGGAGAGGTCTCACCCTGAGCACAGTGGCCTGACTATTTATTGACAGGCCTCAAATCCCTGCTGGCTATTAGCCAAAGACAGGGATATTCCTAGGCAGCTGACTTTCCCCGGAGCAAGGATGCTGAAAAGAGACAGAGCCAAGAAGAGAAGCCAGGCTTTTGTAACCCAACCTCAGCGTTATCCTAGAGGTTAGACTAGAATTACTCGGTCCAGTTTGTAGTGAGCCTCTAGAGCATCTCACGTAAGAAGATGCTTCTTAAATGACTGAGATCACTCTATAGGTCCAGCCTGAGTTTACACAAAGGTATAAATACCAGAGGAGGGAAGTCACTGGGAGCCTTCTCAGAGGCCAGTGATGGTGGACTCTGTTTAGGAAGTAGCCATTACTAGATGAAGGACTGTTGGTGCAGACACTGCTGTCCTGATCGCTACAGGAAGTTGGAGAGAACTGGACGCTGAAGGAAGCGTAGGGAAGGCTGAAGGGCAACTGTCAGCTGTGTGCAGACATGAGCAAGATGACACTGATGACTGATTGGTCGTCTGATGCTCATGCCCTATCTCCCAGCTTGAAGTCAGGTTTGTTGCTCAGCCCGCGCCTCCTTTTCTGTTAAAAGTGCGTTAATCAGCACTGAGTGATACCCAGCAAAACAGATTTGTTTTTTGTATAATAAAAATAAACTTATATCTTCTTTACCATTAAGGCCAAAACCATCAGAAAAGTTTTCCAACAGACGGTATATAGACCAGAATAAACGAGAAGGTGGCCAGAATTTCCAGTTATCTGGGTAGGGAGTATTCTATAATACTAAAATGTATTTAGCTAATTTTTATACAATTTTATATATAGAACTATTACATAGAAAGGAAACCACAGAAATAATAAAGGCATAATTCAAAGAGTTTTCAGAAAGTAACATCTTGTCTCTATCACTCAGACTGCAGAAATAGAATACTTTACTCCCAAGCCCCCGTGGC
This sequence comes from Micromys minutus, assembly GCF_963924665.1. Taxonomy (NCBI): domain Eukaryota; kingdom Metazoa; phylum Chordata; class Mammalia; order Rodentia; family Muridae; genus Micromys; species Micromys minutus. Next base: position 7,169,439 of record NC_137978.1, read on the forward strand.
TCCACCCCCACTTCCTGGAGACGGCTCTTCCCCTCACTCCACACACTGTGGAGAAGCTGCACGTGTCTGGATGTTGTGTACGTGGCTTCCCGAGCCTGGACTCTCTGTGATTCCTGTTGATTGTTTGTTATGTGAGAATTATTTATGTTCCTAATATTAATTTACTTTCACTGCTAGGTAGCCATTTTCATCAACTGAGCCCCAGCTGATATTTCAATACTACCATGGATAGGAGTTTGAATGACTTTCAGTTTGGGGAGATCATGAATCATACAGCTGTGTTCTTTCATGATTTTGTCCTGTGATATGCATTCCTCGACGTTTCCTAGGCTCTCCCAGCTTGTTTGTTCTTTCTCTTCAGTTATGCTTTCTCTCTCTTCCTCCTCCTTCAAGTTTCATGTATCCCAGGCTGGAATATATATATATATATATGTGTGTGTGTGTGTGCACACACACACACACATATACACATATATACACATATATATGTATATATATATACACACACCCACACATATGTATACACACACACACATATATATATACACACATATGTATACATACACACATATGTGGACACACACATACACATATATTCTGGGATGACCTTGAACTTCTGGTTCTCCCACTTCCCCTCTGACTGCAGAAATGATAGGCATGTGTCACCATGTCATCATGCTGAGGATTGGTGACCCTGGGGTGTTGCAGTAAATAATAAAATGAATGGCTTACCCCTTTATCACCCCTCCACCCCTACCTCGGTGGTCTCACTCTGCGGAGCTCACAGACTCTACACAGGGTCCCAAGCCGCCCTCTCTACAGGATTCCTTTCCCAGGCGGTGAGAATTTAGGAGGGGGAGGGGAACGAGGAAGCAGGTCAGGTCTCAAGAAGGAAAGCCACACTGACGATTGTTGTCCCTGATGTCTGGAATCAGGCCAGTTCAGCATTCTGATGACAAGCTTCATCATAGCTGCACATTCTGTAATATACATAAAACTCAACAGAAAAAAAAACATTTTAGTATCAAGAGATATTTTGTTTGATCCTTTGAAATTAGTTTTTCAGGTGGTCTGTCTGCCTCTATCAAATCTAATCCATATAACTCTGGAAGACACACAGAGCCAAATCACAGTTTTTAAAAACACAAAGACAAAACCCTTCTCCCTTAGTTGGCAACTAAAATATCTTGTATCTTGTATTCTTTCTCAGAGAAATAATATAAACACAAAACTCAACATCATATACATTTTGAAACAATATAAGCAATTAAGAGAATCACAAACCCTCACTCTGACCAGCCATGTGGCCTCAGCAGGATAATTCACAAAACAAACTAACTTACTTTCACTTACAAATCAGTAAGTGAGCAATCTGTAAAGCCAGGACCTTAGTCCAGAGTATTTCCATCTGTCCTTCTCTCAGTCTGGAGCTTCAGCTCTTCATTTATTAATAACTTCTCTTTCATATTTCCGTATTCACTGTTCCGGTGTCCAGACTTCTGTCTTAGTTCCGAGCCTTGGGTGAAAATTGCCACGTGATTCAGGTGAGTTCTGTACTCTCTTCTTCTAACTAGAAAAACAAACGTGACTTGTGTATTAATTCTTTATACCATCTTAAAACAAACAAATAAGCTTTTTAATTTTTGAAAACAATGTTGTCAAAGAATCAAGTAGCTACTAATCTCCCTTTCTCTGTGTTCATGGTCGCCTGCCTTTTCACTGCAGGACACCCACAGCCTGTTAGCAGAGGTTGTCTCTGTGTTTCTTTTGTTTAAGGTGCCCATACTTGAGACATCATGTGATGACATGGCGCTGGCCCCCTCTTACTTAGGAAATAGAAACTTTCTAACTAACTCTTAGGCTGATAGCTGGAACCTTTTAGTGGATCCTTGCCTCACACATTGGGCACCTCCTGTTGCAGTAAATATTAGAAGGGAGGACTTTTGGTTTTAACAGCCCCGAGGTCTCACTCAGAGGAGGCCTTCCTATTGCATTAAATGTTTTTATGTACAATGAGGCAAAATTACCTTTGTATGTAGTACAATGTGCTGAGCATATTCTTTTTTAAAATTTTTAATCTTTTAAAAATTTATTATTTTTAATCTATTCACTTTATATCCTGCTCATGTCCCTCCCAGTCACCCCCTCCCCTTTTTCTGAGTGGGTTGGGATGCCCCTGGGTATCCCCCACCCTGGCAATGATGAGTGTATTCTTATTAGATTTGCTACTGACAATGTTTTGGATTTTGAACTCAGAGTGCGGGATGAAGAATCACTCTAATAGTATTCAATTCGTTCACCCGCCCATGTTCTCTTTATTCCTCACCATGTCTCCAGACACTGGACGCTTAACCGTCTATTCCCTCGCAAACATGGAGAGCCAGGCTTTGCAAACATATGTTGAAACAGATGCTACAACCCAGCAGAGGAACCAGACACCCTCACCTCGCGTAATTTCGCTCTTCGTTGAGAACTGGACAATAAGCAGTTTCCGTTGTGCTCAGTGCTCAGAAAGAAAAGCAGAGGTGTGATAGGAGCAGACACCTCAACTTCTGCCCCAGCCCCAGGTCAGGGGCCCAGAAAGACTCCCTGCAGACATGGTGCTTATCTAATACCCATGGGATCAGTGTTGGCCAGCTAGATGACGGATTGGGTGAAGAAACTCTTAGGCAGAAATAAAAGGCCCAGCAAGGAGGAGCTGAAGAATGTTTAGAAGACACAAGAGTCTCCGTGACCAAGGACTGGGAACGGAGAAGACACAAGACTGAAGGCAGAGGACATGGTAGATAGACTCAGAACCCTCTTAAAGAAGCCTGGACTTCATCTGGGAGTCCGATGCACCTGAACAGCGTGAGCATCTCGAAGGCTGTGTTGGCCTCAAAGCTCACGTAGCTGCAAATGCCATAGCAACTCCAAAGGAGAAATCCCACTGACTGGGAGCATCAGGCATTTCTTTACGGAGGATGCACTTGACATAGGCAAACATGGTTAGTGTGTATGTGATATGGTGTGTGTGTGTGTGTGTGTGTGATGGTGTGTGTATGTGGTATGGTGTGTGTATGTGTGTGTTATGGTCTGTGTGTGTGATATGGTGTGTGTGTGTTATGGTGTGTATATGTGGCATGTTGTGTGTGTGTGTTATGTATGGTCTCTGTGTGTGATATGGTGTGTGTTATGGTGTGTGTGTGTGATATGGTGTGTGTGTTATGGTGTGCTTATGTGGTATGGTGTGTGTGTGTGGTATGCTGTGTGTGTGTTGTGTGTGTGTATAGTGAGGATGTGTGTGTATGTGTGTGTGTATGTGTGGGGGAGGGATGTGGGTGTGGTATGGTGTATGTGTGTGTGTACATGTGTGTTATGGTATGTGTATGTGATATGGTGTGTGTGTGTTATGGTATGTGTATGTGATATGGTGTGTAAGTGTGTGTGTGTATGTGATATGGTGTGTGTGTTATGGTGTATGTGTGATGTTTGTGTGTGTGTGTGGTGTTTGTGTGTATATGGTGAGGATGTGCGTGTATGTGTGGGGGAGGGGTGGGGTGTGGTATGGTGTGTGTGTGTATATGTGGTGTGTGTGTATATGTTCGATATGTGTGTGTGGTGTGGTGTGTGTGTGTAATATGTGTGTGGTGTGTGTGTGATGTGTGTGTGTGGTGTGTGTGTGAGGTGGTGTGTGTGTGTGTGTGTGTGTGTGTGTGTGCTGGGAAGTAGAGGAGGTGAAGCCTGGGTGAGATGCATAGCCTGCATTCATTCAAATACAAGGAAACGGTGAGAGCTGTTTGAGGAGAGGCTGAGGAGTCAGGGTACATTAAGTCAGGAGGAGGTAGGCTTGGGGTGTGACAGGCCCTGAGGGCAACAGCAAAAAACTCATTAATAAGTGGCTTAGCTGTATGTTTTAGCTGGGTGCCCTAGAAAACTGAGTCCCCACAAAATCCTTTGGCAAACTCTTCTGGGAAAAGCAATCCCAGGGGAACCAGGCTGAAGAAAGGTTCAGAATGAGGAAAAGAAGTGAGTTGCTTGGCAACAAGGTGACGTGCAGACTCACAGGGTAAGAGGTTGTCCAGTGAGGGAGTAAAGAGCATCTCTGCAGCTTGCCTTTCCCTTTCACAGGTCATTCATATTTCTGCCCGTCCAGCATGTGTCAAACTGCTGTAATTAGAAATGACCCAAGGGCCCCGAGTCCGCCACTATAGTGGCCATGAGAACCTAGGCCTCACAAGTACCAGTCCAGGAATAAGTCAGTCTACACGGGAGGACCTGACTGCCCAGAGTGGGCTGTGTGCCCTGTGACGGCAGAGATCCGGAGGCCTTTGGGCTGAGGTGCTGAGAACCAGAGAGATGCTGAGTTAAAGCTGACAGCCAAGGATCAAGAAAGGATTTCTGAAACCACTGCCTCTACTTCCCCCTGAGGGGAGGCTCCAGAGAAGGTGACCAACATCCTTCCCCATCTGGAAGAGCCTCAGTCACAGACAGAGTGGGGCGGTGCCCTGCTGAGTTCAGCCTCCGCTGGTACCTGAAATTTCAGGGTTATCCTCAGCTACAGAGCTAGTCTGAGGCCAGGAATTTCAGGGTTATCCTCAGCTACAGAGCTAGTCTGAGGCCAGCCTGGGCTTCATAAGATAATGGTTCAAAACAAAAGGACAGTGCTGATGACAAAGAGCACTTGGTTAGAGAGGCTCAAGGTCATCTGCCACAGAAGTTCAATCCAAGGGCTACAGGGACGAGGAAAAGCAGGTCCCTTGTGCTTTGCAGTGGTGATGGGTGGCGGTCCAGCTGCTCTGGGCAGGAGTTTGAAAGTCTCTCCTAAAGTTAAGCATGGCTGGGTCAAACTACGCAGCTCGTCCTCCTGCATATTTATCCTGAGGAAATAGATGGGTGTTGGCATAAAACCTCCACAGCTTCCAGACTTAAGGATGTAAAGGAGGATGTTTGATAAGTCAGATGAAACGTGGGAAATTCGTTGTGGTTGGAGCTGTCACATTGCAGTTAGCACCAACACGTGGGGTGTGCTTTTGGGCGTGAAGATGGTGTCCCGATTCACAGAGACTGTCAGCTATACCACCAAGGAAGGAGCCAGGTTCTCAGCATGCATCTTTGTGTTTTTACCACCGTAATGTTCCCTAACATAAGCAAAAATGTCAGGCAACAATCACGTTAGACTCGTATTTGTCAGTTGTGTGTTGGGAACAAAAGCTCAGATACAAGAAGTAGGCAAACAGCAGAAGTTCTCTGAGAGGCTTCACTGACGGCGTGGACTGTACTTCACGTTTAATTGGTGCTTGTAATGATGAGGCACACGTGCGCACATGAAATGTCAGCTTGTACTCTTCTCTCTACCGTGCCCAAATCGTTAAGTTTTGTTTGTGAAACCTTCATTCCTGACCCAGAGTGCTTGTGGAAGAAGGGTGGATTTCTGAGCTCTGGGCATGTGTGCTCCCAGCTGAATTAAACCGGACGGCACCGCCCCACACACAGGCATGCACGCACGCACGCACGCACATACCCCCTGCTGACTCTCGCCCTCTAAATCTGCTCTGACTTAGCTAAAGCCTAAGTTTCCAAACCCTTGGGTTTTGTTGTTGCTGTTTTGCTGTTTAAAATAGCCCCCCCCACCCCCATCACTTCTCGGCTAAGGTAAAATGTAAAATAGTCCCCAGACTTGGTGTTCAAGTACTGTCTAGTGCTCCTAAGCCCAAGAGTGGAACACATCATGAGGACGTCGTGTTTTAGGTGAGCTGTTCTGGGACGTGAGTTCTAGTGTGTTACAGCCACAGGTTCAATACCAAAGAGTCAACGGCGAACACTGGAAACGCTGAGACCTTAGACAGACAGACAGGCTAAGCTAGTGTACAGGGTTCCTCCTTGCTCTGCTTCTGAAGTTTCAGGTACCCTTCATCAGCTGCAGCCCAAAATACTAAACAGGAAGCTCCAGAAATACTAATTTATCAGTTTTAAATTGAGTCCTGTTGTGAACTGCACGGGGACTTGGTGTGCTGACAGTACCGTCTCAGTCTGTGTGAGAAGAACCCCAGTGTCTAACAAATACACAATGTCTCCATTACCCAGTAACACACGTGGTCCTCAGATCAGCCCTCCTGGCGCTACAGTGTTTTTGTGGGAGGCTTCGCTTCACAACACCTGTACCACACACCTCTGTTCTTCTCTTGCCATTCACTGTAGGGTGTGTACGGCGCCCCAAAATGTTCTGAGACAGGGAGAGACTGAATTCACATAATATTCATGACGTTGTTCTATTTTATGCCTATTATATTTTATTATGAGTGTTCGTTCTGTGCCTGATGTATGAATTAAACTTGGCTGAAGATATGTAGAAGCAGGAAGAAAGGTAATATCCAGAAGATTCTGCACTATAAAAGGCATCTGCAAGAGTCTTGGGATGCGTCTCCTGTGGAGATTGCTGCATATATTAGTGGGTGGATGAAAATGTGGCCAGCGGCTCACAGGAGCCTAGGTCTCCATCCCCTCTAAGATTAATGATTTATTACTTGTTATTTTGGCGTTTGAATCTGCATGCAGGGTTTACAGGACCGGAGAGAGGAATGAGAACGGAGGGTCTATATAAGCAAAATTTCCCCTCAGAGGCCTGGTTCTTATTTATTGCCAGCACCCTGGTGACTGTAGGAGTTACCACATGTGGGTGCTAAACCATGCTGTCTGCAGATTCGCAGTCCTTTCTTGGAGAAAGACTCGAATGTCATTTCTTCCAGGCCAAGACCCAAGTTGGAACCCACCTTCCTGATTTTGCCTTGTGGCCTTCACCAAGAGAGTGACAGCCATTTTGTAGGGGAATCCAGCAAGACAGATAATAAAATGAGATGCCCATCAAGGAAGGGGTCTGGCAGGGCAGACAATGAATACACACCAGTCACCCTGAACTCCACATTCCAGCAAAGAGTGAGGCGGAGAAAGGAGCCCTCTGATCTAAACTGGGTCCCGAGCACAGAGAGGCTCGGTCTGCAGTGAGACTGTGCCCAGACATCCTATATCAGCTTTCAGCATGGATGCTCTCTGTCTGGGAGGCTCGGTTGGTTTGTAGTAGAGCTGTCCAAACCTGAAATTCTAAAAGATCTGCTGCCTGGGAGGAACCTCTTTCTCCCAGGACGCTGTAGTGGTCCACTTGCTAGTCTAACTCAGCCATTTTTCTGCCACAACAGGAAACGGCTAATGTCCTTTCTAGCTGGGGCTTCTTTTCTGTGCCTGTGGCTTCTGTATGACTTGGGGGGGGGGGGCGTGGAGAGTCCAGGTTTGCTTAGTGTATCCTCCCACTCACTTCTTGATGGTCTGAGTCTCAGAAGCCCAGGCTGCCCCAGTTCAGACTGTGACTCAGCTCTAACCTGGAGACAGTTCCACCTATGAGTCACCAGGCTGAGCTGCTTTCGAGGATAGCAGCCTGGCACTGCCTTCCGTCTTCTCAGGAAAGGTGCAGTGCCTCCACACCCCAGTGCCAGCCCCATGCCTAATTAGGTTCACAGTGCCCAGAAATCAAGGAACAAATTCTTCGAGGTATCTGTGGGTGCAGAAGAGCTCCAAGACTGAGGTTTAGAATGCTTGGGGTTCTGTTCCAGCTCAGCTAAGTAGCTTGTGTGAACAGAACACACCAGAAGCAGCCATTTGTTCCCTCAGAAGGGTGTTGAGAGGCCAACAAACAAACAAACAAACAAACAAACAATGTAGCACATGTCCAGGAGCTTAAACTAGTTATAAGGACAGGGTTTTAGCATTTTAAAAATAAGATTTATTTATTTATTTTATATGTTTGAATATTTTGCCCGCATTGTATGCATATGTGTGCTCTAGGTACATACATGCCTCGTGCACCGGGAGGCCAGAGGACTAGGGTACTCTGAAACTCACGTGACCAGTTGAGAGCCATCGTTCTAACGCTGGGAATCCAACCTGGGTTCTCTGCTAGTACAGCATTTAAAATGAGGTGTCAAAAACCAGAGAGACCTCACTTTGGTGTCTGGGTTTCTGGCTTCTCTGGGGAAATGAGCTGTCAGATTAGTTCCTTTCACCAGATGATGACAACCAACCAGGCCTTAGCAGGAAGAGTCTGAGGCTGTTCGCCCTTGGCCACAGCTCCACCCCCAACTCCTCTTTGGGCCCCAGCACAGAGGTCAAGGCTTCACTCCCATGCTGTAGTGAAAGCTTCGTGGAAATGAAGTCATCCTAATAACTATGTTTCTTTCAAAACAAAAATTAAATGTCCCTTGATTCAATCCCATCTGGGTCACAATGTCAAAAATAAAACTCCTTGGGCTGCTTCCCGGTTGTGGGTTCTAGGAAGGTGGGGCGTTGAGGGGGGAGAAATCACAGCTGGTCTCTGGATATTTGCCAACCGCCATCTTGGCCCCCCCCCCCCCCCCCCCGTTGGTCCTCTCTGTGAGGGGAAGGAGAAGCCACTCTGCATCTCTTTCCAGGTTGGTGCTGAAGTGGTCCTTAGCTATCTGTCCATTCAATGTTAGTAACTTTTAACTGGTACACCGCTACTGTGGAAATGGGTGGAAGAGGAGACAGACTGCTTTTTAGTGGAGCTGCAACATGGATTTGGAAGACAATTCAAAGGGAAATAGCTTAGGGGACGTCTAAGTCCTGTTGGAAACGACTCTCACACTTCCAAGGTCCTGCTAGAACCTCACTGCTCACCGGCTCTCAGTTGTCAGGCCTTGGTTCGAGTTCTGCCTTGGGCAGTTAGTACCATGTCTGATACTGTTTCTCCAACACTCTGAGGACAGAAAGGTCTAGACTCTAGAGTCTAGACGAAATTAGAAAAACGCACGGGGGAGCCCTGGGGAAATCTGGAAAGCGCCTTATACAGGCTGGGACTTTTCTGGTTTCTTTTCAAAAAGTTTTTCTTCTTAACTCTGTCCAAGGCTAAGACCCTCCCCTCGGTGTCGCAATTCTGCCCCTTCCTACACACCAAAGCCCGCGCCGCGTCAGGAAGGCGGGGACTGGGTGGCGGCGGTGAGGATCCGGCTCTCGCAGTCCCGCAGCCGGCGCGGTAGGTGTGCCCGCTGCGAGTGCGCCCCGGCTCCAGGCCCAGCCCGCCGACCTCAGGGCGCCCGGAGGGTGTGCGCGCCCCGGACAGCAGGGTGCGGCGGCGCGCGGTGCACGCCAGGACGCGGACAGTGCAGAGGAAGGGATCGTGCCACGGAAGACCGTGCAGCTGCAGCTGCGTGCACCCTGAAGCCGGGTTGGAGCTCGCGCTGCTCCCGCACAGCGGTCGTTTCCAGTCAGAACCCCGCGACTCCCCAAGGTAAGTGGCCTGGCGCCCTCTGGTCTCCGACAACCGCCCCACGCGACCCAGGCTGCGTCCCCACCCCTGCTAACGCCGCGTCCCTGCAGAGGCTGCTGCAGCCGGGCGTCCGGAGGGTCTTGGGTCGGGGAAAGAGGGTACCCGCTCTTGCTTTCCAGCTCTGGGAACTGAGGAGACCGTAGAAAGGGGACCTCCTCGTCCTTGAGACTCAGGTGGTGCAGACCCTCGCAGCTGTCCTCTGACGGACGCTGCGGTTCTGGATGCAGTTGCAGGACTGGGGGGCACCTCCAGGCTGGCTTACAGGACTACCTACAAATCGCCCGAGTCTCTTTCATTTTGAAAAACAGCCCGCACCTCCCTCCTCCTCCTGGCTGAAGTTTCTAGAGCTATGATGGGCTGCAACCTTGTGCAAAGGGAGGAGGGCTGCCCTGGATCCCTGTACTAGGCGCCAATATGTTAGGCTCTGGCTGAGAATACTTTGCTAAGCCCGCATGCCTCTTGGTTAGTTCCCCTCCCCTTCCTATCTTCTTTAAGGTCAAATCTTTGACCCCAGAACTTTGTCGGTGCAGACTGGCCAATTACAGACTGAAAAGTCCATGCGTTCTATGCCTGGCTGGAACCTACTCTCATGCTGCTACCCTGGGCTGCAGAGATTCTGGCTATTTCCCAAGCACCCTGGGATACTGACTTATAGGATCGGGATGGGCATTTTCCAGGAGACAGGGGTATGCCAAGGATGACCTCTGAGGCTTGTGCAAAGTCTTATGCACCAAACAGGGCCAGGGACGAATCACCTGCACCCCAGTGATGGGGCTACAGCCAGGAGAGAAGGCATCCGAGTAAAGTGCTGTCCTGGAGGAGCTACCTGAGTAAACGAAATCGGGCTCCTTAGCTTCTCAAGACATGGCACAGAAAAGCATGTTGCTTCCCGTGGAAGCAGAAGTGGGTCACGTGGAAGCAGAAGTGGGGTCAACGCTGGTATTATCCTTAGAGTCCAGCCTCCTACCTCAAGGAGGCATGATGTGTCTCAGGGACAGTGAGTTGTGGAAATGTTGTAGAAGCCAGAAAAAGCACAAAAGTTCAGATCCAGACATCAGGCAGGCTTTTCAGACACGAAGGTAAACAGAACTGTACACTGTCCTCAGCAGGCTTGCAGTCCAGTGACCAAGGGGAGCTGGACCACATCACTCCGGTGCAGAGTTCTGCTGAGGTCTTTGATCCTAAGAACTGGGACTGGGCTGGGCTTCGGTTTGAAGACTGAAAGCTAACTGGTTAGATGGTGGATGGACTTCCAGAGAGAAGCAGCCTGTGAGAGGGCTCTGCCCAGCCGCCAATTCCTGTGCAGGAACTGGAAGCCTTTGTTTGCTGATGGGGACTATCATGCCCCTTAGCTCTGCATTCCACTGACTGGGTTAATCAGTGTCTTCCTTTCTCAGCCATGATGCTGGACTATTACAGGCCCCAGTCTAGGTCAAGGGTACAGAGGAAAACAGCTTGACAGGAGCTTTCTACCCACACCTTTGTTAAAACTCAGAGCAATGGTTCTTTCCCATGCTGTTTCTCGCTGTCACATCCAACTTGCAACTTGCAAAAAAAAAAAAACCTCTGCTCAGCATTTAAGAAATGCATCGGAAGTGGTGGCTTGTTCAGTCCTGTGCAATTGGAGACCCATGTTTCGCGGGGGGGCGGGGGGAGGAATGTGGGGTGCCCACATGGCGTTATTGGACCTGGCCCCTGACAATCTCTAGCCTGGTTTCCGCCTTCCTACCACTCGATTGGCCTTCTGCAACCGCTGTGTTCCACTCCACATTACCACTGAGGCAGTTCCTAGAGCACGTGCTGTCTGAGCGCCTGGTGTTCTGTCTAAACTACTCTCCACTTCCTCACGCTGAGTGCACAAGCTGCCACCAACTTCGATATTAAGCTTAAGCTTCTCCACAGACGACCTGACCACAAGAGTTAAATGCTGCCTTTCTTTGTTTCCGGTGGCCTTGGACATGTGCCTGTAGTGATGAGCATCGGTAGCACTGAGGACCCCTTAAGTGGGACTCTCTGGTCATATTTGAGTCTCAAGTGCTTGGTACAGAGCAAGGACACATAGAAAGTGTTCAATAGATTGTTGTTTTTTCGATGGAAATCATGTAGTATTTCTTGATTTTTAATGGAGGAAGGATGATGTGTATCTTTGAGAATCTGAAAATGATGGGTCTTCTCCAGTGCATGCAACTTTACAACGTCACGATTACAGTTCCCACTCCACTCACCCCATTTCCCAAACCTTGGGCTGTAATTTTCAGAGAGGTGCAGTCAGGCTGAGTTCCCACAGCTAGCAAAGATCCCACGCTACTGACTCTCAGGCTCTCCCAGCCTCCGAGCCACGCAGCAGCCTCGCTCTATCCCTGGCATTTTGTGAAGGCTACTCTTCATGACTACGAGATGGATATCTTGGATTGTCTCAGTTCAGCATGAGCCTGAGGTAGAACGGGGCGTGGGGGGTGTCTTATTATGGGCAGAGTTGACAATTAAGAAGACAGGTGAGCCGTCTCTCCCCGCCCTGTTTGTGTCCCTTGGCCCACAAGGTTCATCACTGCATCTGTTTCCGCTGGAGGAGGAGCACACACACCTCAGTGATCATCTGAGCCCTGGATTGGGTCTGATGGGCCAGGGATGAGACCAGAGGCTCAGCCATTGGCTCTACACGGAGCATGCTCATGAGGGACAGAACACTTGCTGCCGCCACCCCATGCTTTTTGCAACAAGACGCTTGTTTCAGGAGCTCTGCCTCTGTGCGCATCCTCATTTGTTCAATGAGCCATCAGAACTGCGTCGTGCCTTTGTTATGTACCAGGCACTGTGCTGGTCCCAATCTCCTAAGAGTGTGTGCAAGGCTTATGTTCTGTTCTCTAGCAGAAGAAAGCGGCCACTCTTTCATGCCTAGGGAGGTAGGGGATAGATAGGACTTCTGGATCCAAAACTATGGTAACCCGTAAAGCTCAGATCTCAGGGCTGGCTGGCACTGTAGACTAGTGGCTTGTTCCTAGCACTACAAGGAAGCAGAAGAATAAATTTACCCTGGCATGCATCTCATCATCTGAAAGGGGCCCTGACTCTCTTAGTGGCGAATGGGTTTGATAACAGTACGTTCTCACTTATATTGGAGGGTCATGCAGACACAGCTGCTGCAGATGCACTCAATTCTTGGTGTGACATAGGAGCAGCTAGATGTAAGAATAGTGCAAACGCATGTCCAGCCGGCACCCTCAGTCCTTACAGCCGTGTTTGGGTTGGTTGGTCAGAATCTCCGGTGCACAGATGAGGAAATGGGAGGTAGACAGGTCGGCTGCTGTGTTTGGGATCTTGGACGTAAGGCTGGGATTGGGCAGAGCTGTCTAGCCCTGGACCTCAGGCAGAAAGAAACGCTGTGCTTTTCTGTGGTAGAGTAAATGGCTTGAAAGCCAAGGAATCCGGAATGGGACCCCAGACACACTACTAGTCAGCCGTGTGGTTTACAACCAAAGCCTAACTTCTCTGTGCCTCCGAGTGCTAATCTCCTGTGTGAAGGGCTGACTGGAAGGCTTCTGTTAGGCCTGGCTGGGAATGGCTTCTCTCCACAGATGAAAAAGAGGGTTCCTCCTCTAGAAATACACCTGTCGTGTTTTCCAATAAAGTAAATGTAGTTCTAGGATTTTAAGTAGGTGGTTCATGTTTCAGACAGCTGTAGTTTACCAGCCCTGAAGTCCTGAAGAAAGATATTACTGCTTCAAGAAAAAGTGTCCCCTAGGTTTTCCCCTGGGAGTCTTGTGCTCTTCTGGCCCACAAATGGCTTTCTGGGGGGCATAGGCAAGATCGGGAAAAACAAAAAGTCCTGGGTCCCCTTCTCAATTTTTTCCTCCTGGCTACCTATTAAATATATATGTATATGTATGTATATATATATATATATATATATATATATATATATATGTATATATATATATATATATATATATATATATGAGTGTGTGAGTGTGCATAGATGTGTGTGAATGTGTGCATCTGCATGTGTGTATATATGTGTGTATATTTGTGTCTGCTGAGTTTCCTTTAGTATGTATTTCTGGAATACATACTAGTGTCCCTTCCCTTCCATGGCAGTAGGGCTGCGTGAACATTTCCTCACAGGACACTGGCCAGAGCTCTCAGGAGTTTCCAAATGCTTCACTCATTGTGTGTTCCTTGCCTCAACAACCTTTCACCTCTGGAGGTACCCATCCTAATCCTTGGGGAGAGTTTAAAAGGCACAGTTTCAAGTTGGGTAAGTATAGTTTGACCAGGTCCGGGTTTTCCAGTTATGATGTTGGGTACGTGTGGAGGAAGGGCATTTTATCATTTTTATTTGGCTTTTTATTGCATTTCAGTTGATTTATTTAGTGAGCATTTGTGTGTGTGTGTGTGTGTGTGTGTGTGTTCACCAGTACCATGGATACTAAACTAAGGTCATCAAGCTTGGTGGCAGGTGTCTTTACCTTGCTAGTGTTTGAATTTCTTTTTCTTTTTTTCTTAATAAATTTACTTTACATCCCCAGAGGACTTTCCCTCCCTTCTCCCCTCTCAGTCCTCCCACCCCTCCCCTCCCCCATCTACTCCTAGGGTTTTAATTTTTAACATATTGTTTTCATATGTCATTCATGTGATCTTTCAGGAGATAAATACCAAAGGTCACGAGCCACTCGCAGGGCTCGGAGGAGAAGACAGGGCTAACGGTGTGAGTAGTCACCAGGGCTTGTGAGCCAGGGGATACAAGGGCTACTATCTTCAGCCTCCACCAGAGAGCTGGTTACACCGAGGTGGGCCCTTCTGACTTGGAAGGCAGAGATGCCGATAAGCCCTGAGGGAGGAAGAGAGGAGCTGGTTAAGCAGTGTCTGAGACAGGCAATGCTGTCGTGAGGGACCAACCATGGGCTCAGTGGCACTTTCTACCCCATACTGGCCTCCCTTCCTTGTTCCAGCCATTGATCCTGCTTTCTGGGAGCTTCTCTTCTCTGGGGCCTGGCAGGGGTCAGGCAGCCTAGGCATTGAGGCAGCCAAGAAGGGTCGTATCCGTAGAACTGAGTCTTTAGGGAAGAAAGAGTGTGATGAGGACTCTTCAAATGTAAGAGTAAGCTGCAACACGGATGTTTATCCTGGGGTCAACAACCCCAAATTCCCATTTACAGAATTTAAGACAAGTCTGTGAACTTGGATTGGGGAGGGGAAGGGTGGAGGATGGGAGGGGGAGGGTATGGAGGATGGGAGGGGGAAGGGCATGGAGGATGGGAGGGGGAGGGTGGAAGACAGGAAGGGGAGGGTATGAAGGATGGGAGGGGGAGAGTATGGAGGATGGGAGGGAGAGGGCATGGAGGATGGGAGGGAGAGGGTATGGAGGATGGGAGGGGGAAGGGCATGGAGGATGGGAGGGGGAGGGTGGAAGACAGGAAGGGGAGGGTATGAAGGATGGGAGGGGGAGAGTATGGAGGATGGGAGGGGGAGGGTGGAGGATGGGAGGGGGAGGGTAACATCTTGGCTTTACATTTTCAGTTTTCAGCATTGGCAACAAACCAGTTTGTGCTCAGTCCTCATGACACTGCCACCAATAAAAAGAATAGATCGTTTCATATTATATTTTAGTTGCTGTAGATATCGTGAAACATTATTTATGTTGGTTGTGTTTGAAATGCCAGTGGTTGCTACATCAGCTTCTAAAACGTGTAATTTAATGAGTTAATAAAGTAAAACACATATGGCTGTATTACACACTTGGTTTTTCAAATTGTAATAATTATATTTTATGTATATTGGTTTCCTTTGTAGTCAAGTTATATATTTTCTTTTATGGACCCTGAGAAAGGGTCCGTAGGCTTCACCAAATGGGTACAGGAGTAGTCGGGAGTCCTGAGAGGAAGTTCCCACCCTGGTCTTTCTTTCATAGACTCATGTCTCCGTTTAGGTAGGGGAGGCATTCCTGAGTGGTAGTAAATTCCCTTTAATAGTTGGTGAATTCTCAAAGGCTCGGCTTGTTCTTTGGGTAGAGAGCTTTGATGATGCACAAACCGAACTCAAGTTTTAAAATGCAGGCACACATGGGGAAATTTGACCAGCCCTTCCCAGCAGCTCTCAAAGCCACCAAGCCCAGCTATGATGGCTTTGCAAACTAGCCCATTGAAACAGTCACCCTGGGGGAGGCTTGGCTTCCTGAGCCTTAGAGAGTTCGTGCAGAGGAACTAAGGACACACTTGATCAAAGGCTCTCTCCAGCCCTGGGAAGAAACATCCTGGAAGTGGTTCTGGGATGAGGGAGGAAGAGAGGCAGGGTGGAATGTCAGGAGACTGGCCAGATGTTGAGGGGCCAGGAGAGGAAGGATCACACAGTAGTACTACAGGAGAGCTTGGGTTTTGCTGGTTTTTCTGGGTCTCACTATGGGGCCCTGACAGGCCTCAGACCCTCACTTCTCCATTTCGGTCTCCTGAGTGCTGGGCTACAGGCACTCGGTACCACACCCACTTTCTGCTCCCTTCTGGAGAATGTTTAATGTGTTTCAGACACATCCGAACCAAGGCCGTAAATTAGAGGAATTGACCTTTACCGGCTGCCTAACAAGGTGGGGCTGTTACCGTTCCCATCATGCTGCTGAGCCAAAGGAGGTCTCAAGAGATTAAATGTTTGCTTTAACATCATTGAGTATTAAGTGGAGGGACCCATGAGCTCAGCCCAGATCTGGCTAATGTTGGAACCCTGTACAGAAAGAAAGGAAGGAAGGAAAAAATCTTTTTAGGCAACAAGAGAAAAATCCATTTGAAAAACTTGTCTGCTATCTCGTATTGGTAGGAAAGCGATTCTTATCCATCTCTTTGCCCCCTACCAATCTTCTCAGCCATTTCTCTGTCCTTAGACACCTTCCCTTCCCATCCTCACCCTTAACCCAAGCAAGGGCACATAGACTGTGGGAACAAGGAGAAATTTAAAAAGACAAATGCTCTGGAGTTGGGCAGAACAGAGTTCTAATTCTACCTTTGTCACTTGACTCTGACCATCTGAGAACTAGGACTGTATCCTCTCCTTCCTACACATACGTGTTTCCTCTCCAGTGATTTTGGGCTTCCATTCTCCTTTGAGACTGGTAATCTCAAACCCGTTCCTCTTAGCACTTGCGCTCTGCTAGAAGGACTTCTGGGAAATCCTCAGATCTAGCCTGTGGCAGCAGCCCTCACCTCATGACAGCTGCTCTGGAAAAAAACAGTCAGTGTTCCTGAGAGTCACTGTCACCTCAGGCTTCTGGCCCTCAGGGTCACCTTGCACCCTCTCACTAAAACATCTCCCCAGCAGGTCTGTTTGAGTAGCTGGTGTCCGACCCTCCCTTTTACAAGGCTCATTCTTGGCCCACACACCTGCACGTACACCCTGAACTAGACACCTGTTCGATGGCCCACACACCTGCACATACACCCTGAACTAGACACCTGTTCGAGGGCACTATCACCTGGGGTTCCTTTTCTCCATTTTTTTGTTTCTTCCTCCTCCCTCCTTGCCCCTTTTGTCCAGTGATGGAGCCACTCATATTCTGGGTTCACAGCAGTCCAAGAAATGTCTGTTGTTGGAAGTGGAAGGAACCTCCCTGGTTGCCTAGACTACCTCCTCATTCCATGAGCATACTGAGGACCAGCGAGGGCAGGTACAGGCGTGGGTTGCACAGGGCCCGAGTGACTGAACTGTATGAAAACACTAAGCCTCCTGTTCCAGCTCCTTGCCCTACCCACCAATGTGACAATGTATCTTTCATACATATAGTAGAGTGGTATTTTGGGTACAGGGTCATTCGAAGAATGCATTTTTTTTCCCTGAAGATTAAGGCTGTGTCCCTTTTACCCCAGTCAAAGGTGAGCCATTTCCATCCTAAACTCCCTTATGTTTCTTTACCCTGTCTCCCAGCATTTTCAATTACCAAGTGGAGCCCTGTGTTAGCTAATTCCATGGGTGATGCCCAGTGGTGCGAAATGGCTCTCACCCAGAGATCTCTGCCTACACCCAGGGCTGAGGCCTGGCAACGGAATTATTCCTCTGAACTACAGTGGCTTCTTCAGAGAACTATTGTTCAAATTCAGGCTGCTAGCCCACCACAGTGTGGTTCTGGAAGAGCAGAAGGCCAAAGCATTCCCCTGTTAGTCAGGGTTCTATCTGTGACATGGGATGAGAAAGATGTTCACAGAGTACACAAAATCCCTCACATGCTTCCAATCATAAGATTGTTAGTGAGCTCCTTATTCTGCTGGATTACATATTTATTCATCCGACGTACGGTCTCACTATGCAGTTCTGGCTGGTCTGGAACTTGCTATGAAAACCAGGCTGGCCTCAAAGTCACAGAGCTGGGCTTGTCTCTGTTTCCCAAATGCTGGTATCAAAGGCGTGTCCCACACCCAGCTCTTCCAGGCCTTAAAAAGAATTTTGCTATTGAAGAGATGTGACCTCTTCAGTTGCTTTTGTTTTCCATTCTGGTTATAAACTGATTTTGATCTCCATTTTCTTGTCTGTAAGGTTGGTTTAAAATCCCACCCCACTGTTTGCATTGAGGGTTTGCTGAGGGGAATCTCCTGTGGACTCTCAGCATGGCTTTATAAAACCACATGGATGCTGGTGTCTCCTTGGTGCATTTTGAAATCCTACCCCCGTCGCCCGTGTGATGGCATTAGGATCCAGGCTTTGGGACGGTAGAGCCCTTGTGAAGGGGACTGACTGCTCCTTATCAAAGGAAACCCAGAGAATTTTCTTATTTCTTATCCTTTGTGAAGACACAGCAAGGACTTGCAGCCTGAATACTTGGAGCAGGCCTCAGCAGAACGAGTCTGCGCTGGCGCCCTAGTCACTGTCTTCCAGCATCTAACTGCGGGAAGGAAGCAGGGGTCTATTTATGAGCCACCCTGCTTCTGTTACAGTGCTGCTCTTAGACTTATCCTCTGGGTGGTCCTTCTGGTGGGTCATAAAGAAAGAGGAGAGGAAAGAGACACCAAGTGATAGGCTCCTATCAGATGCTGGTTCCTGGGTCTAGAAGCCAAGAGTTTCTTACAGTGTTGGGATGAAGAAGCCTTGTAGGGACGGTGACTGGGACCTTTAGCCTGTAGCACAATATAGCTGTGGTAGCCTCAACCTGGTGGCCCTCTTAAAAAGAACTGTATATGGCATTGTATTTTCCCGAATATATATAAGCGTACCGTGTGTGTGCTTAGTGCCCACGGAGGACAAAAAATTCCCTTGAAGTAGAGTAGCAGGCTGTTATCAGTCACCATGGGAACCAAACCTGAGTCTTTTCTTGACCACCAAGCCCCAGATCGGCCACTTCTTGGGGGGGTCTGTGACCCTGTTCTTTCTTCCCTTCTTTCATTGTCGTTTCTTTCCTCCCTCTGTCCCTCTCACTTCCTAAGAGCTCACAAATGTTTCTTGATCAATGGCACTGGACTAGGCCCTCCACTGGGCAAGCAGTTGGTGACCCATCAGAAGAGATGGAGCTACCACACTGTCTCATAAGGACTGACAAAGTCATAGTTGACAGCAGCAAGATCCCCCCCCCCCCCCTTTTTCTTTCTTTCTAACAGAAAGATTTCAACGTGGAGAGAGCCCGTGAGAGGTGACAGGGAGCAAGGGACATGCAAACTGGAGCCCAGGAGCTGTTTCTAAGGGGCCCGGGAAAGGTGGTGCTGCCTGAGGCTGGAATTAGGAGTTGCCTGGAAGCAGATCCCTGCAGGACGCCCTGGGGTAGGGGAGATGCTGGCAGAGGCCCAGGTACAGCTGGAGGTCAGGCAGAACTACCTGAGACCATTCTTCCTATCCACCTCTGGCACTGTGGGCCTCACCCGGCAGCATCTGTTTGCCTAAACAGTAATTTTAAACACTATCTTATTAATTCTTTGGGAATGCCATGCAGTGTATTTTGATCTGTACAGCATTAAAAAAAAAAAAATTCAGTCAACATTTAAAAACTAGATTTTACATAAGTCCACATTTTTGCCTTTTTTTTTTTTTTTTGAGGAAAGAAAAAACCTTGCGTGGAAATGCCAACCTTGAATTAACCCTGGAGCTGAACAGTGGGTCTTCACGTAATGACTGTGGTCCCAAAACTTGCCTGAAATCTTCACAATACCACTCTAGAATCAATGCCTTGTGCCCAGAAAGTACCAAATAATTCATTCCAGGGGAGGAGAAAGGAAATTCCAAAGGACGGGCATTGTGATTCTTTTATCAGATACTGAATGCCACCACTCTTTGGAGAAAGTTTAATTGTCAATTAAAAAAAAAAAGTAAGCATTCGAGGTGGATGGGCCTGGGTGGACTGGAAGTGTAAGGGCGGGTGTCGTACCAAGAAGGATGTAAATGGCAGGGCCCCAGGGGAAGGACGTTTGATCATATCAGTTCACAGCAAATATTTCAAATAATGGAGAACATTCCAAACCATAAAGAGCTGGTGGGCGGAGCTACAGGAAAGTTTGGACCGTGCTGGTCTAGACTTAGCATTGTCCACGTAGGAGCTGTATAAAAACCATGTCTTCAGTCGGGATGGATGGATGGATGGATGGATGGATGGATGGATGGATGGACGGATGAATGGAAGGATGGAAAGATAGTTGTTGGTGGATATTTTATAAATCAAAACGGGGCTTTACTGTGCTGCTGTATCTGCTCTATCCTGAGCAACTGGCAGTTCAGGCTTGTATTAAAAAAAACAAAACAAAACAAAAAAAAAAAAAAAAAAACCACAGTCTTCCACAAGAAAACCTTCTGGCTGGAAAGAGTGGGCTTTGGACTGTGCCCTTCCAAGGCTCAGTTTTCCTCCTCTGTAAAATGGGACGGAGATTCCCTTCCCTCAAAGGGCCAGAGCAAAGTTTTAAAATAAAGTGTGACTGACCTCAGGGTAGGCTCTGGGGTTCAGTGATCCCAACCCACTGAGCGCAAGCCCCGCCTACATCTTCCATTCTTGGGATTCCACATTCTCCACTGTTCACCACGCTGGGGGAGGGCTTGGAGGAAGAGCCTGTCTGGGAGGAATTACAACTTTCCACCATACAAAATCTTCTTTATCTGGTGCTGGTCAGACTTAAAATCTCAACGGCAGGTTCAGGTTTTGCCTAGGACTTTTTTTTTTTTTTTAATTCAGCTGAAAGGAAAGTCCCAAAGCCAGTATGTGTTCTCTGATGAAAAAGCTGTGTCCTGCCTTTGCTGGCGCTTGGAAGTGGGGGATGGGGCGCTTTTTTACTAGACGGAAAGTCAGCCTCTAGGCGGAACAACGGAGTGCCCCTAGCGCCCAGGAGAGGCGGCTCTCTCTGCTGCACCGTCCTGCCCGCTGATTTCCTCCTTCCGCACCTCCGCCCCACCCCCAGCGGGACTCCAACAATACCCTTCCTTCCTTTTAAAATGTATTCTTACTGTGGTTAACTCGTTTTCACGCGTGTGCACGCTTGTGCAAATGTCCTGGAGCCACGACTGTCTGGAGCTGGAGGTGCAGGTGCTCGTGAGCTGCCTGCATGGCTCTAAAAAAGTGATTCTTCTGCTCTGAGCCATTTCTCTAGCCCCGCCCCCTTCTTGTCTGTGGCCCATCTTTAATAACGCAACTCTGCTTTCTTTACCTCATCAATCCTACTCCCAAGACTAGCTTTAAATCAGTATTATGAGAACTTTTGATATGCCTTCAACTCCAGCAAACAAAAAAAGCAACAGGCAAATCTGAGGTAAGATCTAGACTGGCTTGCGGGCCACTGGAGTCAGGCTGTTTCGTGTTGCAGCCTTCCTAATTGCTGCCAGACTTCTACAGGGGTGGGGGCTGGGGTCAGTCTTGGCTAGCTCTAGGCAGTCAGGGGTTGGGGACGTTTTTTAAGTGTGTGTGTACATGATGTATGTTTGTAGGCAAGTATGCCATAACACACATGCAGAGGTCAACGGGCAATTTGAGGAAATAGAATCTCTTCTTCCAACAAATGGCTTCTGGGACCCAAACTAAAAGGTCTTTAGGCTTAATGGCTATTGCCTTAGCCCACCGAGCCATCTCACTGGCCCCAGGGACCACTCTTTGGGAGGCAGGATGTGCTTGGCATTGGTGTTCTGGGAGAGAGGGTGGATACAATGACTAGGTGAGCACTTGGGTAAACGGAGGAAGCAGAGCACAGGGGGCTGGGGGGATGAGGGGATGATGGTGGGGGATGGGGGTGGGGATGGGGGTTGCAGTGAATGGGAAGTAGTGCAGGTCGGTCTGGTACAAGGCCAGGACACCAAAGACCAAAGCAGAGTTTGAATCAGAAGTGGCCCCAGGGCCAGTCCTTATGGTTGGTCACTGGAGTCTCTCTGGATCTCTTCTAGAATTTTGGATTCATGGTAAACATTTGGTGCCTTCTAGCCCCCCTCAGTGACATGTCATGTTCTCTTTACGTACCCCAGAGGATCCCTTTCCTCATTCAGGTTATGTCTTCCTGGCCCTTCCTTCCCATTCCCTGCCAAACCATGCCATTCTATCCCCTTTCTCTCAGAAGGGCTGTAAGCTCCTGCTTAAGTCCTGGTACAGCCTGTGACATTTAGCCTGAATTTAGTGTAACCATTGCCTGAAAGACCAGTTTTTGCCAACAGCAGCATAAATGGGTCTCATTCGAAGCAATTAACAGAACCCAAAATAACAGGTAGAACTAATTGTAAATATATCTACCCCGGTATATCCAAGGGGATTTAACATGGACTCAGTATTAAGAGAGAGAAATAGGCTTGTGCTAATGTTTCACGCTAAGCCTTTGAAGCCCACCTGCCAAGCATTTTATTGAGGCTAGCCACGGTCTAGTGCTGTGGGCACAGGAAGTCAGTGGAGGGCTTTCACTATTAAACAAGCCAACTCGTATGTTGGAAAGCTTTGGAGTCCCTTTGTAATGAGTGCCTTGGGCAGGGTGGCCAGTCAGCAGACCTCAGATGTCACATGCCACAGCTAATGCTTGTCCTTGCCTACTGTGCTTGTTAGTGTAAACCCCCCTACCCCCCTCGTTTCCCAGCTCCCTCCTTTGCTAGGTGTGACCTATAGTCTCCCCTGACTCCTTTGAGGTTAAACTTTACTATCCCGTTTCCATAACTCAGGACAAGATCTATGTGAAATCTGTGCCCTTTGACCCCACTCATATTTGTGCCAAGGACCTCTCGCTCCCTTCTCCTCACTGCCTGGTACAAACCTCAGCTGCTTTCCACAAGTTCCCAGATCCCTCACTCTCTGCCTTTGCCTATCCCTGCCTTTCTAAGAGAAGGTGGAAACCATGTGGCTTAGACACCCTTTGCTTCACCTCAGTGTCTCTCCATCCTGCTTTTCCTTGTCAGAGATGAACTTCCAGAGTTTGACTCTCCCACCTCCAGAAGCTGATCTACCTGGCCTGTGGGTAAAAGCCATGGACCCTGTGGCCAGAACCTTTGGCTTTAAGTCTTAGCTCCTCCAGTTGCTGTATGGAAATCATTTAACCTCTGGCTGGGTCCACTTGGGTTGCTGTTACAAACTGCCATACACTGGGTGGCTTAAAAACAAAATAAGTTTGCTTCTCGAAGTTGTAGAGGCTGGAAGTCCTAGATCAAAGATTTGACAGGTTCCGTGACTGGTGAGGGCCACTTCCTAGCTCATAGAAATCATCTTAGTGTGTGTGTTGACCCAGTGGGTGGGCAAGACAGCTCTCTAGAAACTCTTACAGGAGGCTTCATGCGAATCAAGGCAATTCCATAACCAGAGCCCCACTCCTGATACCATCTGACCCATTGTGGATTTAACATGAACTGGGGCACAATCCTCCCTCTACAGTGCTTTTTCTGAGTGAAATTTGCTTTTTGTAAAGCATGAGATAAAATGATTAAAAGCACCCAGCTGCTGCTGTGGGGTCTGTATCTCAATAGAAGACTCTAAGGATGAAGTGGTAAGTTCAGAGACAGTTTTATGAGTGTTTTAAAGTAAAACCTCTGGGTAGGCAGGATGAAAATCTCAGCTGCCTCTGGAAGAAGGGAGGTGGAGAGAGAGAAAGTGCACCAGTGTGTAAGCAGCCACATGGTGGGTGCTCAGAGACTCAGTCCGAAGTACCCGAGAAAGCACACCTAAACTCTGGCCAGCATCCAAAGGATGAAGAGAAGAAAAAAGAGAAAGAGAAAGCGCTCAGAAAGGCGGACAGACCTAACAGAACCTCCCAGCAGCTTTGCAGAGGCTGATCTGGGTCCAGAGTGTCTAGGAAGGAAAAGTATATCATCTCATCAAAGGAATAAATGTTCCTACCATCTCTTTAGCATAGTATTTGGTGACATGGTCCCTTGGCTAGGTGATTGGTTTTAAGGTGATTGGGAGACAATGACATGTGTCTACCCAGAGGTAGATTACATTCTTTTGACTAGAAGAAACTTTTCCTTAATGGGTGTCCAGTGCTACATTTGGACAGACAGCAAGCATCCCTTCCTCTGTGTTTCAGTGAAATGAAGGAATTGGGCCAGTTCACTGCACAGGCTGCTCCGTGTCTTATGCTCCATGAATCTGCTTCTCTCTGTTTTAACTCAGAACCCACTTACTGTGTTCTCTGTATAAGATAAAGGTTGTTTGGCAAGGCAAAGGCAGAGGGAGCCCAGGAGGCATGTCCCTAGCTGTGACAAAGCTGAAAATGATTCAGGATGGCAAAGCCATCATCCGGGAACCTGGCAGCTGTGTAAGATGTTTTATGCCTATGCCTGCATTTCAGATCGTGGCTGCCCTTGGGTTGGTGAGGTGCTCAGTGGGTAAAAGTGCTCCCTGGGCAAGCCAGAAAACCTGGTGTCATCACCAGAACCCAGATGGTGGAAAGAGAGAACTGACTTCCAAAAGCTGTCCTCTGACCTCCACACACGTGCTATGGCATGCTGACATCTGCACTCATACATCCACACATACAATAACAATAAATAACTTTAAAATATATTGATGCTGTTCTCTTAAACAACAACAGCAACAACAAAAGGAGCATTTACTGAAGAGTCTGTCTGTTCAAACTTCTCACCAGACTCACTGCTCTCTTCTCCTTCCTCCCAAAACCAGTGGTGGAGACTGCATATGTGTTGAACACGCTCTAAAGGCCAGTGTCTAGACACAGGATACCCTCCCCCAGTCTCTTCTTCCTTCCTGCTCCTCTTCTGCTAAAGGATTCAGGACTAAGTGGAGCAGACTTCCAGCCCTGTCTCCTCTGCCATGCACACTGCGGCTAGGAATGTGAGCACCTGAAGCCGCCACATGCTTTCTTCTCTGCCCGTTTGTTTGGCAAACTCATATTCCTCACTCACAAGCCGGCTCGAGTTTGCGGTGTCTGTGTGCTCTCCGAATTCTCTCTGAAGCTTCGTCTGCTCCCTTCTTGTACCAGAAGTCCTTATTAAGAGTTTCTATTTCCTGTTTGGGATAGTCAGCTGCTTAAAGGAAACAGCCCCATCTGTGAACCCACAGAACCTGGCCCAACGTCTGCGCAGTTGTTTCAGATAGCCAAGTGACTTACACTTCTTGGAGTTTGGCTTTTGCTGCTCAGCATTTGACTCCAGGCACATGGGCTGTGGCCACATTATTGTCATTGTGTCTAACAGTAGTGAGGAGATGTCCCCTGGGGCCTCCCTGGCTCTGGAGAGTGGGGCCACGTGCTCCAAGGAGCTATGGTGAAGACAGCATTTATGTTTGGCTCTGTAGCCCAAGGTCGAGGAGCTCCAGAACACAACTGGGTAAGTCTGCTGGGCAGGCTCCAGGCTTCACACACACGCCAAATGCCTGCTGATGGCAAAGAAAAGGAGACCTGTGTGTGCTGGAAGTGCTCCAAGAGAAATAGTTGTTCTTCTGTGCTGAACGTAGCTCCCTCTTTTAAAGAGCAGCCTCAAAGGATAAAAAATAATCTCTCACAGGTTCTAATACAGACTAAATTTCAAACCACTTACACCCTCAAACTATATCGTGGATACATAACTGGGCCAACTGCGGTATCTTTCTGAGGCGTGGGTGTCCCTGTGGTTGAGCAGAAGATGCTGGCTTCATTGCTTTAGTGTCATTCCTGGGTGCCAGGGGTCTGAAGACCTCAGAAACAGGGCCTGGCTTCTTCTCTTGGGCTTGACTTCTGCTCCGGTTTTGAAGGCTCCGCCCCTGCCTGTTCCCCACCTTTGCATCTGAAGCTCCGCCCCTGCCTGTTCCCCACCTTTGCATCTGAAGTTAGTCTCCTGCCACTTACCCACTCTAAGCCACCAGCTTCCCTCAACTCAGGCCTTGTGGACCGAAGCATGATTCAGTCTGCCTAGGAAAAGTCCATCGGGGCTCACTGCAACGTCAGTTCCGCCCTGTGTCTCACTGCAACGTCAGTTCCGCCCTGTGTGGTCTCTGTGACGCCTACTGACTTCCTGTACTTGCCTGCACATTGGCTTCCAAGTCTCCAGAGGAAAGAGATATACAGTCCTGGTGGAGGGGCAAGAGTAAGAGATGACAGCTTACTGCTCGGCCAGTACACAGTCCATAAGCAAGGATAAAGCAGCCAACAGCTGCTGAGCGCCTACTGTTTTCCTTCCGCCCCTCCCCCCAGAACAATAGTGTTTTCGACATGCCAAATACAGCGTTAAGAGTGGGTATGTAGTTGGACATGGTAGCTCATACCAGGAATCCCAAGCACTTGAGAGGCTGAGGCAAGAGAGTTGCCTTGAGTTTGAGGTCAGTGTGGGCTACAGACTGAATTCCAGCAAGGTCTCACATAGTGCACACACACAGACGCACAGACACACTAACACACACACACACACACACACACACACACTGACACACACACACACATGGTAGGGAGTGAGGTAAGAAGAGATAGAAAGAGACAGACAGACACACACATGTACATGTACATATATATCATATACATACACACACACACACATATATATATATACACATATATATGAGCAAGCTGGGGAGATAGCTCAGTTAGGAAGGTGCTCACTGTCCAAGCGAGAGGACCTGAGTTTGGGTCTCCGGAAGTAAAAAGCTGGGTGTGGTGACACCTGCCGTCCTAGCACTGGGGAGACAGAGACAAGAGGACTCTTCAGGTTGCATTGGTCAGCTAATCTCGACAAATTGGTATGCTCCGGATTCAGTCAGAGAGCTTGTCTCAAAAAGCATAAGGGGAAGGGAGACAGAAACACTGACCCAACTCTCTTCCCCATACACACAAGCACACACACATACACCTAGATGCCCGAAACAACAGAACAACCATGTAGCCATCCCAACAGCCTTAAGTAGAAAGGCTTGCCCAAGGGCAAATCAGCTGCAAACTCTGGAGCTCTTGAGTTTAGCCAAGGTCAGCTGGGCCCCTGCCCTTTCCCACCCCAGGTGTGCTGCTCAGGCTGTGACGCCAGCTTCTCTGTGTCTATTGGAAACCAGTTCATGGAACTAGCTGGTGCTTGTTAACAAACTCTTCCGGAGATCTGGCAGAGTATGGTTTGCAAACGCACTAAGTGAGGGATTACGAATCTTGTTTGTGGTAGGTAAGTAGTCCTGGGTAACTAGATTTCCACGTGTCGGAGATTAAAGGCGGTACCACCCCTCACTGCACAAAACTCAGTTCAAAATGGGCCAGTGGCGTGGAGTAAGATGAGGAACTTTGAAACCGCTGAAGCAAATATAGGGGAGAGACTTTAAGATATGTGTATGGGCAAGGTCTTTCTGTTAGGAAGCTAATGCTCCGTAAGGAGCCCAAGGATTGACAGATAGGACTATGTTGAATCAAGACGTTTCTGCACAGCAAACCCAACAATCGCCATCGTGAAGAGACATCCTGACCAGGGAGGAGGGTAAATACTCACTAGACAGAGAATTAATATCCAGGTTTTAAAACTGCAAACACTGAACACACACACACACACACACACACCATCCAGGAAATAAATTCAGCCAATGAACTAGGAACATATAGGAAGTTAAACACCGTTTCAGTTCTTGTTGGTTGTTTTTATTCTTTTGTGAGTTACCAGAGAAATGCAAACTAAAACATTTAAGATTCCATCTCAGCCAGGCAGTGGGGACACACACCTTTAATTTCAGCACAGGAGGCAGAGACAGGATTTCTTAGTTCCAGGCCAGCCTGGTCTACAGAGCAGGTTCCAGGACAACCAGGGCTACATAGAGAAACCTTGTTTTGACACACACACCCCTCCCAAAAAAGAAAAACATCTTCTTCCAATCAGTCAATAGATGAAGTGAGAATGTAGTGGACGAGAACTTACTGCAAGTAGAAATGCAATTCTGTGTGGCCAGTATAGAAAACCGTGTGGAAAAAATTTTCAAATTCCTAAAAATAAACAGCATTGAGACCTGCCCATACTACTTCTGGGTCTGTGCCCAAAGGATTGTAATGCAACAGCCATGATTGTTGGTCTTCTCGCTGCAATACCCAAGACATAGGACCAGCCCAGTTGTCATCAAGTTGCATGGGTAAAAAACATATGTATAAACACACAGCCAAAAAAATGAAATCATGAAGAAAAATGGCTGTGCCTTGAAGTCAGTGCATGAAGTGAAATAAAGCAGACTCAGAAAAACAGAATTTCTTTCATATGTGAGAGCTAGACTTAATTGATACAAAATAAACATTTATACTACAAATATAGTAAATAAATATTTCATGTATTAAACAAACACAGATGTAAAGTATGCAAGAACGGGCATGGTAACATAATCCTAGTAGTAAGAAAAATGAGTTGGGATATGAAGCCAGCCTGGGCTATGAAGCAAGCCCAGTCACGAGGAAACTGAAGAGTGGAGTGTGCAAAGCTTCCCCTGGGGGACCAGGGCAGACTTCCAATTCAAGTTTTTTTTTTTTTTTTTTTTTTTAAGATTTATTTATTTTATATAACTACA
The DNA here is from genome assembly GCF_963924665.1 of Micromys minutus. Classification (NCBI taxonomy): domain Eukaryota; kingdom Metazoa; phylum Chordata; class Mammalia; order Rodentia; family Muridae; genus Micromys; species Micromys minutus. Next base: position 7,197,608 of record NC_137978.1, read on the forward strand.
CTATAGCTGTTTCCAGACACACCAGAAGAGGGCATCGGATCTCATTACAGATGGTTGTGAGCCTCCATGTGGTTGCTGGGAATTGAACTCAGGACCTTTGGAAGAGCAGCCAGTGCTCTTAACTGCTGCTCTTAACTCTCTAGTCCCCCAATTCAAGTCTTAACCTTGGGGAAGCTCATGATCTTTATCTGCCACTGGGGCAGCCTGGATTGGACACAGGCTTTCCACCCACGGCTGCAGTGACGCCCCTCTGACTCTGTGGGGATGCTCCGTTGGCAGGAAGATACATCTCCCTAGTTATTCAAGGCAGGAACGGAGGATGTCATTCATCCCAGCTCCATACAGCTCAGTGAATGACAGGAAAACAAAATTAATTGGCAACCCCAACCCCTTTTTTCTGGCTAGGAGATATGTCTTCAGAATGGGAATTTTGACAGAATTGCCAGTTCTGCAAATAACATTGTATATAAAATTGATGACCATGTAACTCCATTGCTACTGTCTGTTAAACAGCTGTTAAACACCCTGTCTCCTTGGAAAATTTCAAGGTTATCTGAAACCTAATTGCATTTTTATTGATTAAGCAAGACTACATTTTTCCCACTCTATTTCTTAGCAAATAAATTTATTTATGGAACTATTGCATCCCCTGAAGATATCTATATTTTAATAGTTACTTGATACCCCATGAACAAGTCCGTGATGGAACCCAAGTCTAGACTCCTTCCTTCCTTTGCTGATCTTCAAAATTAAAAACAACGAATTCTTTTATGTTATGGGTGTTTTGCCTGTATATTTGTCAGTGCACCACATGGCTAAGGAGGCCGGGGAGGGTGTCAGTTTCCCTGGACCTAGAGCTGCACACATCATGAGCTACCATGTGGGTGATTAGAGTTGGACCCAGGTCCCCTGGAAGAGCAGCCATCTCCCCAGCGACCTTTGCTAATGTCTGGTTTCTTCTCTTTCTGTTTAGGCTCCAAACAACTTGTTTCACAGTTACAGAAACTGGAGCCCAGAGGGTCCTTCCACTCTGTGCTTAAGAGCTTGCTCCATGTAGTCGGACAAACACTGCCCCTACCAGATCTGTGATCCATGAGAGGATATAACCTACCTATTATAACCATGAATTCAGTATCCCTAGCATCAGTGTGTGTACCTAACAATGACTATTATCACCATGTAAGATATCATTCTCATATCTAAGTCTTAGCTCTCTCACCATAAATCACTTATAATGGAGAATAGAACTATTAATAGGTATTCATAACTTTGCCTGTGAAGCCTTCCGAGGAATTCCTTTCTGAGGAAATACCAGGCATAGCCTGCTTCAGTGTGGCTTTGTTACTGTGTAGACTGCGATATCCAGAGAGGATAAAGGCTTGGACAATGGAGCCAGCACTGGAATTCTGAGGAGAGGGCAGAGAGAACCTGGCGATGGTGAATTGTGCCAGGTGGGGGAGGGTGGTGGAGGCCCCAAGAGATGATACGCAAAGGATGCTGGGAACAAAGCTCTCTGCTGCAGCCGCTGCTCTGTTGGAGCAAGCTGCCCAGAATAGCAAGGAGGAAATCAGAAGGTTTGTTTTGCACTAAGAATGTTCTTCTCCTTTGGTATTTTCTCTGGAGACCACAGTGAAGGTTTGGATAGCTTCCAGTTAATTTTTTATCTGCTTAGCTGCTGTTTCTTTGAATGCAGCATCGCTGAGCTCAGACTGGGTCATGAGGCAGCCATCTTTGTCTCATTTGGAGAGGAGTCAGAACTCCAAGGGCCCCAGGTGCTGAGGAGAGAGGAGTAAAGAATGAACACAAAGAAGGTGCCTAATTGATCTTGGCAACTGTTTTTTATTGTGTTTGGTGCTGTCTCTGTAGCCAGAGGCTGCAAGCAAAGGTCAGCAGTGGGAGTGTGAGCAGTGTTCTGGCAAGCAGTCTCTCCACTGAAAGCTCCATTATTCTCTATGGAAACTGGGAAGACCAGCCATGCTGTTTTTAGAGAAACTTTGGAGTCGGTGTTCTCCAAAGCCCAAGGCAGACGAGCACTGTAACAGGAGCTTCTAGTAACAAGCAAGGAATCTAGAAGACAAAAGCTGACTATGGCTGTAGTGTGTGGCATCCACACCATGGGGCCACAGTATCCCACCTCGGAAATGAAGGTCATGACCAAGGTCCTGCTGGAGATTTCTCTTCTCTCAGCAGTAGAATTAGCAAAAATGGCTGCATGGAGACTCACCACTTGCAGGCCTGGCCTGGAGCTGGGGGAGGTTTGCAGATGCAGGAAGAGAGGTCTCCACTTGAGAGAGGCCACGGTGTGGCTTGAGGGAAGGTCTAATGGAAGTCAGCCTGTACTATGTCCTATGTGCTCAGCCATTGGGTGATGCCTCTGAGCTGCTCTCGGATGGTTTAAACCTGGGCTGTGACTTCACCTACTATCTTAGTCTGTTTCCTAAGGTAATTCGAGGTAAGAGAATATCTGAAACTGGATAATTTTTCACGAGCAGGAATTTACCTGACTCATCGTGTTGAGGGCTGACAATTCTAAGGTGCTGGCCTTCAGTTGTACCATCCTGGGAGAGAAAGCAGAAAGACAGACAGAGCAAGTGAAGACCAAACTCACTCTTCATGTGAGCCTACTCTCTCAACAGCTAACCCACTCCCAAAGCATGGCATGCAGCTACTCATGGGGTAGCCCTGGTGACCCTATCACCTCTTGTGAGGTCCCTCTCTCCAACATCATGGTTTAAGTTTCAAAGCATGACCTCTGAGAAGCACATTGAAACATAGCAGCCATATTAAGTACCAGAGAATGGAACTCAGGTCAGAACCGTGCACAGCCTCCCAGAATACTGCCAGGTGGCACTCTCAGTGAGCCCCATCTGCTTCCAGCAACCATTCAAATTGATAGAAGTTTCTAGAGCCTCTTTGGTTCACCTCTGATGATACCCACCTTCCATCAGCTGACATGTTGCTGAAACTAAGTGTCCATCATCCTTGTTTGACACACATAACAGATGTCTACTTTGCATACTGAACTTGTAGAAGGCTAGATAGGGTATTGTGCAATTAAAGAAAACAAAAACAAAACAAACAGTATTGAATTCACCCAGATATCTGGAGATCAGTTTTCATCTGCAGTTCTGTATAAACTGATTCCTGAGTAAGCAGGCTGTCTGTATGTGAGCCAAGAAAAATCTTCCTCCCAACCCAGAAGGCAGAAGCCATAGCCCACAAAAGTGCTGAACAGTCTGCACCTGGGGCTTATGGGAGCCTCAAAAGGTTCCAGTTGGATTCTAACCAAGGACAGTGATGCTAGTCATAGGAGGTGCAGGGGTGCAGAGGAGTCCCCTCACCCACCACACTGAGGTCTCTGCCCATGACCCAGGAAGGAGGAGTGGGCTGAATTCCTGAGAAATATTTGCTCCAAGTTGTGGTTTCCCAACTATCTAGACAGCAATCCACAGCTTTGGAGCAAAACTCCTTGTGGTCTACTGAGTGCACTCATTCCCATGTTCCAATGGGGGTGGGAACGGTAATAAAGGATTAAAGTGGGAAAGAAAAATAAAGTGGTAATAAAGCAAATACCCAAGATAGCAATCAACAAAAATTCCCAAAAATGACTTTATGAGTAATTGAAGTTTAAAAAAAGAAGAATAATTAACATCCAAGTTTTAGTAAGGGTCATAGTTGCAAACTTTTAACCCATTCTAGCAAGCTAGAAGAAGAGTTCATAAAAGAATGTCAGGTAGCAGAATGTTATTCTATTGGTCTCCCAAAGCCACTACCCAGTAATCTGTCTTCTTTAGGGACACTGACTTTCAGGCAGGAGTTGGGCCTTGCTGGCCCGGGATACTAATTTGGCTGGGTCCTAAGTGAAGTGGCTGGCATTATAAATTCCAGTTTCAACCTGGAGACTTGGGACTCCTAAGGAGGGAGTCCTGAGCATAGGAAGGGAGTTTGCAAAGTTCTGGCTCACTGAGAAAAGCACAAATGTCTTTTGTTCTGATAACAAAACGCCCTCTTTGAGAATGGCAGAATTTCAGATCTTGCCCTGAGTGAATATCCGGAAGTTCTGAAGTCATTTTTTCTGCATTTATTTGAGACAGGGTTTCTCTGTGTAGCCCTGGCTGTCCTAGAACTCACTCCATAGATCAGGCTGACTCAAACACAGAGTTAGCCTACCTTTGCCTTCTAACTGCTGGGATTAAGGGTATGCACCAGCACTGCCTTGCCACTGTTTGTTTATTGATGCCAGTATTTAATTGACTCACATATTTTGTTTCTAATTCCTTATACCAATAAAAATCATATTACTGTGTTACTTATTTTACGGACCAGAATTTGGGATCTGTTTAGTGCTATTCTAGAAACTCTTATTCTTGTCCGCTGCACCAGGATTTTGCTGTGAGAGTTGTAGATTTTAAATGTTGTGTGTGTAGAAATAATTTTAATCTGTTTTTTCTTTCCCAGGCCTGACTCCCAGAATGAGGATTCTGACTAAATATGTATTATTAAATGCTTAGGTCATAAGCTTTGGCTCATTCCCTGAGTAGCTCATCAAAGTATTTAACCCATTTAAACTATTCCATGTCTACCATGAGGTTAGTTACATCTCTTCAATCCCAGTTCGCTTCTTCCTTCACTTCTCAGCATCTCCCTGCTGGCTTATGTCCTTCTCTTCTGCCCGTCTCCTATGTCTGTCTCCCATCTTATCTCTCTAATCTCTTCTTTTATCCTCTCACTATTTCCCAGAATCCTTTCTCTTCCTGCCAATGTCCCGCCTGCCTCAGCTTATTGGCCATTGGCGCTTTTATTGACAGGTGATGCTTGTAAGAGGTATGTACATGGTGTTTCTAGGTCCCTATTTAAGAGCCCAGGAATTTAAGAGTGGCGACACACGGCTATTTTACCAGCACTTGGGAGACTAGGTATTCAATTCATCCTTGGGTGCATAGCAACTTTGAGGTCAGTCTGGGCTGCATGAGACCCTGTCCAAGGTCCACTAGGATATATTCAGGATAAAAAAGGAAAAAGGAGGAAGGGAGGGAGGAAGGGAGGGAGGGAGGGAGAGAGAGAGAGAGAGAGAGAGAGAGAGAGAGAGAGAGAGAGAGAGTGAGAGAGAAAGTTTTCTTTAGCCTTGTCTGATCTGAAGCTCTGATTCTCCCCCCAAATCCTGAATGTTATGTATGTTCCACCAGGCCAGGTTGCATATGTCTTTAACATGCTGTCTAAGGCTAGCTGACTAGTGGCATTGTAGTTCCTTCCTACTGTTTTGTTTTCTTTTTGGAGATTTATTTGACTTACATAGATATGTATCTGTGTGAGTACACGGGTGTTTATAGAGGTACGGGTGTGTGGATGCATGCAGGTGCACATGCTAAGGCCAGGAGAGTGCTTTGGAGCTGGAGTTAGAGACAGAGCTGAAGTTCCGGTGACATGAAGTTTAAGCCTTTGTAGAACTCCTGGTTGTCACCTCAGCATGGATGCAAGCTCTAGTCCTCATGGTTGCTCGGCAAGAGCTCTTAACCACAGAGGCATCTTTTAGTATTTGATTTTTTTCTTTAAAAAATTTTAAATTGTGTGTGTGTGTGTGTGTGTGTGTGTGTGTGTGCTTGTGTGCTCATGGTGGCCAGAAGAGGGCAAAGCTGTTACAAAACTATTATAGGTGGATGTGAACCATCTAATGGGGATGCTGGGAACTGAACTCAGGTCCTCTGGAAGAACAAGAAGTGATCTTAACTGCTGAACCCCGTATTTGATTTCCTAACTGACACATAGAACTTGTGCATATTTGTGAGAACAAGGAGGCTTTTTTTGGTTGTTGTTATTGATTTTGGCTATTTTCATTCCACGGGATTTTAGTAAAGCACGTAATCTCTCTGGCCTGGGGGAATTTTTATATGATGGTGAATTACCCATTATAGAAAAGAGGAGAAATGCTTTGTCCATTGGAAACCTTCCCTCAGCCTTTTGGCTTTGGGGATCCCACAGAGGTCAAAAAATGCTAAGTCTTCCAGATTTAAGAACTGTCAGCCGCCCTGCTGGCTTTTATACGGCTGCTGCCTTACCAGGTTTTTCTTTGTGTTTTAAGAAGGTTGCTAGATAGATAGTCTCTGCCAATGTCCTTGCAGGCTGTCGGGATTTAGATAGAGCTAGAGGGACCTTCAGCTGACACCAGAGCTCTGGCCAGAAGGATTCAGTTGTCCCTCCAGTGTGTCCAAATCTACGCGATGGTGATGACTGAGAGTACAGTAGGAAAGGATAGGTTGTTTGTCTTCAGAGTTGTAGGGGACTCACCTTCCCACCTTAGCTGCTGTTCAAGCCTTTGGGTCGCTGTCGAGCCCCATATTGGGCGCCAGATGTGGGAACTGGTGCCAGGAATCTCACACAGCCGCAGTTGCTGCCACCTCTACCACTGAGTCCGGCCGTGTGCACAAACTTAGGCTTGGGTGCGTGAAATCGGTGCTCTGTGCCAGGACAAGCTAAACCAAGCCAGCGAGAGGCTCCAGTGCAGGATGCAAGAAACTTTGAGAGAGAAAAATCTCTTCCCAATCGGAGGTGTTATCAGCACAAAGGAACTCAGGCGAAGGAATGATTTCTACATGCATCTCTCTTAACTTTTGTCCCAAGCTCCCATATAAATACAGTTTTTGAAATGGTTCAGAGTCTGAAAATCAGATTTCTATTGGCTTGGCCTCAGGGCTTGGGAAGACCTTGTCTACATATTTTAGGGTGGTCCTGTTTCTGCCTAGGGCTTAGTGCAGTCACATCTATGTGCGGGAGAAGGACTTGGGGCATGGCCGATCTGGCTGGGGTCCATGTCACATACTCCTGTGAAGGCAGGACTTGGGGCATAGCCAACATCCTAAGGGACCATGCATTGCTTATAGCAGCGTGAAGATTCCTGATTCTTGAGAGTTTGGGAAGCTTCCTGCTGCCTCTTTTACCACTCCTGGAACTTCGACCTGACTCAATCAAGAATCAGGGTTCCTAACACAGCCTACCTGCCCCAGAGTTTATTATAATTTTACATCTGTGTGTGTGCACCCACACCAAGGCACAGTTGTTATGTGTGGTAGTGAGAGAGGACAACTTGTGGGACTTGGTTCTTTCCACTGCATGGATCAATGGGAATGGAACTGAATCTGTCAGGTTTGGCGCTGGCACCTCCTGGCAGCAGGATTTGTACATTTATCAGGCAGTTGTAAACTCAGGGAAATGAGCATGTTTGCCTCAGCTTACCCCTTTCCCATTTCCTCGCAGTATATATGATGCATTATTGTACCACAGAACCTCTAAATGTAACTTTGTACCCTTGAAGGACCTTCCTTACCTCTGAGATCCACCTTTTACTCTGTCAAAAAGTCTAGAGCAGACGGGTTTTCCCAACACACAGGAAGTGTTTATCCGTAGGGGGTTCAGATAAATTTATATTACATGCTTTCTGGAGCCTGTGGTGGAGGTCAGAGACACAGACCCAGAGGCAGCCACTGTGGTGAAGAACAGACAGGAAAGATACAGTAGAAAGATGACGGTTGTACAGGGAAGAGATGTGTGAGGCTCAGGACAGGCAGGACCTGGACAGGCCAACAAGGGGGCACAGCCTTTGACACTTGTGTAGCTCAAGGACTTTGTTCCGAGAAAGGAATAGACAATGTCTGTCTTAGTCACACAGAGCAACTCCAGGCTGGACTCTAGTCTTGTCTGCTGTGACTGCTAGGTTACTTCCCTTCTCAGGCATCTGCCTCTGCCTGTCTCAGGCAGGGATTGGAAACCCTGCTGGGAGCAGGAACCACAGAACAGGCAGGAGTTTGCTTGTCATTGTAAGTACTCGTCCTTTTTCTTTCTTTTTCCTGCCTAAGATGGGGTGCATCTTAGGGTTCCAGAGCACCTGATTGGTGGGGCAGCAGAAACTGGGAACTGCTAGTCTGGCCCCAGGAATTCACTGGGCATTTCCTATCATAATCTTTCCCCAACCAAACCACTTTCATTCACTTAATATTCCGAGCCACCAGACGTCGCCATGAAGCCCAGCGAGTTTCCAGGCTGCAGTTAGTTTCATTGATGAGCTATAGGTGCACGTGAGAAATCCTCTCCTGAGTTCTTGGACTGGGAGGCATCAAAGAAGGTTGCATGTTTTGGGGATGTCTTTAGATGTGTCCCTCTGAAACAATGCCGGTTCCCCCAGGACAAAGGTTGTAGCTGAAAGATCTGAGCATCCCCTTTGCGTGTCTGACCCAGTATTAACTCACTGGACAGTGAATTCATTTCTGACCCAGCTTGCCTATTCCAGAGAGCAAAAAGGAAGTGAGTATTTGCTTTTCCAACCAGGTCATGGGTCACCTGACTGAGTCCTTTAACAAACAGACTGGGAAGCAGACTAGGCTGTGCTCAGCTTACCCAAATCAGCTCCATTCCTGTCTCCTGAAACTGGCTTCATAGGAGGGAGCCCTTCCTGCCTGGGCTGTGCAGAGTGGGCATCTGAGAAGGGAGACATGCACATAACTTGCTTCCCAGCTGGCCTTTCTTCTCCAACCACAGCAGTGTGGGCGAAATAAAAGAAACACTTGAACAAAAGTGTGGAAGTGGAATTATTGTGATGTGTTCATTTGCTAATTACTGCCCCTGACCCGCCTTCTCCTTGTGGGCAGGAGGTTATGCTGGCTGAGAACTCAGCAGTGCATCTCATTTCGTAGGTACCCCATCATGAGCCCTCCCAAGGAAGAGCTGAGCCTTGATAGCTCCTTAGCACAGGAAATAGTTCCACTTAAAGAATAGGGTCCTGAGATGAGAAACAAAAGCTTTCGTCTCAACACGTCATCAAGCAGGGCCATCCTAGGTACAGGGGCATTCATTTCTCTTTTGGAACGAGGGCTCTGTCATTGCCAGGTGATCCTGAAGGGACCAGTGGGGATGCTATTTAGTACACTACCATGCTAAATATTTGACTTTGGAAGGTTGAATTGTCCAAGAATTTTGTGGCAGTCAAGCTCTCTTTTCAAGGAAATCCAAGGTGCTATTTATTTTGGCATGCCATCGGTTTGGCGATGGAAAGCGGGTTCTTTATTATTGCAGAATAAAGAAGGGGTTTGAAGAGAATAAAAGCGCAGACGCAGGTCTTAGTTTCAGGACTAAGAAAGGGAAACTTTCTTTGTTTTGACTTGAGGTTAAATGAGGTCTGAAAATGGCATCACAGAAGGAGTCAGGGTGGATGGGTGGGACGGCGTGAAGATGTGCAGGAGTCAGGCTGACATGAGGAGACCGTTTCTAACAAGGTCCAACTGGACAGGGACCCTCTTTGCTGACACCAACTGTCTCAGTGGGCGCCTCAGGCCCTTCCTCCTCTTCTCATAAAAATATACTGTGTAGGGAGTGCCTGGCTGGCTCATGCCAAGGTGCCCCCTGAGAAATCAGCCATGCAACAGACCTGATATAAAGGAGGAGAGGAGGTAGAGACAGATGGGGGCCAAACCATGAGAGCAGAGAAGGACAGAAAAAGGGGGAGACTGGCCAGGACCACGTGGGAACAGGGAGAGGGGGCCTACTGGGGTAAATGCAGCCCACACCTGGCAACCAGTAAAGGCAGCAGGTGATGGCATAAACCACCGCTATGTCCCTGGGAGGAGCCTGGTGGAACTGCCTGTCAGCCCACACACTTGCCATCCGGGCCCTAGTTAACTGGGGAACTTCAGGCTGGCCACATAGCCTCTGGCTGCATTAGTGTCCTCATCTATAATTTAGAGCCAGCTCCCATACTTGCCTGTGTGGGGGAGGGGGTGGAATGACACCCAAGGCTTGGCACCTGTTCATTTCTCTCCATAGTTTCTGTTTGGAGATGGATAGGCTTGTTCCCTCCTTGGGTCATTTAAAATTCATGCAGTATCTTTAAGATCTTCACAGCAGGGATACAGCCTAGCAGGGCGGTCAGCCATGGCTGCATGTCAAAGCTTCACATGTTCTGGATAGTTGCAGGATTCCACGTTAAAGGGGACTTATGACCAACAAAGCTGTTGTCATGATCACGGCTGTTTCGAACAGCGTCACCTGTGCTGGCGTGGTATTCATTGTCCACGAACCAAACCATCAAACATCTGCCCAACTCCGAGGATTCTCCCTTAGCCAGACTCCAAGATGTCTACTGTAAGAATCACAGAGAAAAGTGGACCCAGCTATGGTGAGGAAGGAAAGGGTGAATTCCTTCATTTCCTCTCTGAGCTTAGAGCTCTTAGAGTAAAAAGCTGTGAAGCCCTTCCTCAGAGAGCTGGGTTTCACCACCATATGTAACCTTGAAGTTTTAGTGAAATGCAAGTGTGGGGTGGGGGTGGGGACTTAGGGCCTCCATAGAATTTTTTAGTCTTAAATCCAGCCTAAGGTGTATGGAATGATCCCGAGAAGTCATTGATCCCACATTTGATGGGCCACATTCAGAATTCTAGCCAAAGGCAATAACTCTAATGTCCCAGGTACTACTTAGAGTTTGCAATCATAGGTTTGGCTACATGTGGTGGTGTCCAGCCTTAGAGAGGTGGACTCATGAGGCCCAAGCTGTCCTTCCTTCTCCCAGCCTACGGGCTTTTCAGGAATTGAGTAGAAAAGGAAGACGTATTCAAAACTTTCTCCTCCCAAGGAGAGCAAAGGGCAGTCACAACTGTGAACTGGGCTGGCCAGGTTGGAGCTGGCTAGACTGGAGCCCCTGTTACACTCTAACACCTGTTTGTTGTGTTCCTTCACTCGTAGCCTCAGTTTCCCCATCTGAACCATGATCATAATGATCCTATCTGGGTTAAGGTAAGAACTGTATGAGACAATTCAAGTGTGTTACATGATTCCAGCCCTACCCGTGGCTTGTTATGTTACAGGATGTGGGGAGCAGGAGGCAGAATAAAGAAAGGTTAACATGATAAGGGGCCAAAAATAACTTCCCAAGCTTGACTTGACATGCTTGTCCAACCCTCCCAGAGGTACAGATTTGGGGTCGTGGGAGAAGCAGGGGAGTCCTCTGCCTAGGAGTGTTCTCCTCACAGGCCCAGTGCTCCATCACCCAGGTTAAAACTCTATGCTTTCCCACTGGTCTCATTCCTGCCACCCCAAGAACCACCATCTCTGTGGTCTCTGTTACCCCTGCCTTGTCCGCTCCAGCTCTATTCTCTGTCAGAATCAACCACTTGCTGGTCCAGTAACCTGCTAACTCCAAACTAAAGATGATAGTCAGCATCAGAATTCTTGTATTTCTGCTTTCACAAAACATATGTACCCTTTGAGGTTCAGCCAAATGTTGGAAAGGCCCTGTGGCTGGTGTGTAGAGACTGTATGAAGGATCCCTGATAGAAAACAAGGCACAAACTGGGGACACAGGGCTCATGTCACATATAGTATCGGGCAATCCTCTGAATCTCCCTCTTACTGGGTCAGTAATAATGTAATCAGCTCTCCAGAGCCCACCCTTGCTCTGTGTGTTCTGGGAGGGTCACAGCTCATCCCTAGGCCACCATTAGCCCACTGTTCTCTGTCTGGCTATTAATAGTCCAGCACATTAAAATCCTATAACCGCTCTGCTTCCACTGCTATGGATAATTTATTATTCTAATGTGAACTGTCTGATAATCACAAAAAAATCCGTTTCCGGTAGGTTATTGTAATGGGATAGGAGATAGAGAGAGTCCTGGGGATGGATTAAAACTTTGAGGACTGATGGTCAAATCTTAAGGTTGACTAATTCAATGTGAGGACAGCATTCCGATTGGGAAATTCCTATTGTCTTCTGGCCAAATGGGTTGGACATCCCCTCATCACCATGGTTATAAAATATCCTTCATATGAGCCACTTGTTGCCATGGTTATAACCCACTCCATATCAGCTCCATCTAATGCCCCTCCATATAAACTCTTTGTCCTGACGTCTCGTTTTTGTCTCGAATTTGATTGGAATGCCTCACATCACCTCAAATCATCACAGGCTGGATAATTTGATCCATTCTCTTACCAGGGAAAAGAGCCAGGCATCCTAGGCTCCCATGACGTCGTCAATAGTCTGCCGAGGAGTCTCGGTTGCCTCAGTTGCCAAACGAGGGCTTGGGCTAAGTGCCCGCCTCCTTTAGTGTCAGCTACTGCTAGCGGTCCACAAGGACACACCCAAAATCCAGCTGGGGAATGTGTCTAGCTTTTCACCTCCCACCTTGAAACACTTGTGAGCATCTAGGAGAAAGGTCCAGCTGAGTGTCACTTTCTTGGTACTGTTTCCTCGGCTTCAACGCATTCTAGCTTTGGCAAGGCTGACCGTTTCTTTTTCTTTTCTTCCAGACCTCTCCTGGAATCTCGCAGACTCCGTGGGTGTGGAGCACCTGACATACTGAGTCTTGGACAATGGAGAAGATAGACGGTAGGCAGGCGGTTTTCTGTTCCCTGATTTAAAGGGTTAGGTGGTTTGGAAAGGGTTAATCACCATCAGTTCCTGAAATGACTCTGGGGAGGTCTGCAGGAGAGAGTCGCCCAATATGGAGTGCTGCCTGCCCTGCCCCCCCCACCCCCGCACCTACTTCCGCTGTGAATCACAGTGGGTGTAGAATGTGAAAATGGAGTCTCGTGATGTACAAAGCATCAAACACATGTGAATTAAATTGTTTCATCTTATCTCATACAAGGACCAAGAATGAAATAGGATGCCGGACATCGTCATCTTTTTTTTTAACAGATGAGGAAATAAAACATGTTGTGACTTAGACAACATTTATTGTTTCTCATGTAGGCTGCTGGAGACAGTATTCTGGTGTAGGCCAGGGTGACTGATCTCCCAGACGGCTAGGCAGGGCCTGGGTGGTTTAGAGTGGCCTTGTTTGCATGTCTCATAGTTGACTTCTGGGCAAACCATGGACATAACCATGTCGTTCATCATCTAGGAGGATGGCTGGGACATGGTGCCATACAGAGACAGAAGAGCTAAGCACAGGAAAAACAACCCCCAAAGCCTCAATGGGCAGTTAGTGTTCACATTTCTGTCTACATCAGAATTGTTGTCCCCTAACCCTCAGGCAAAATCAGTCACAAGGACAGCCTATGAGAAGTGGTGGGTACTGGGCACTTTCCAAACTGTCATACCTCACGTAGAAATGGGCATGACTACTGTCTCCCGGGCTGGTGTAGAAGGAAGCAGGAAGGCACACACAAACCGAGCCGTAACTGTCTAGTGTAGTGAGTATCCCCTCCTAGGAAAGATGCTGCAGGGCCACAGACTAGACCCCATGTCCTGACTCAACGAGACATCTTCTTCCAAATTACCCAGTTTCAGGAAATGGGAGAGTCGGAAATCCTGCAGTCACATGGCTCTTAAAAGTGGCCTCACTAGTGCAGGGCATAGCATGAGAAGTCAGCCACAGCACTGGCTGCTTCCTGCTGTGTCCCAGTGCACTGCAGTCTTCAGAAGCCTGCACTTCCCACAGAGAGCCCCTCCTCTGGTGGGTGTGTCCCTGCTCTGCCTCCTCCGTGGAAACCCCTTTCAGTGACTGATGACTCCTCCACGCAGAAGCTCAAGAAATGTGCCCCTCCCTTTCTGTCTTGACTTCTTTTGTTTGAGACAGGGTCTTACTGTGTATCCAAGGCTGACCTGAACCTTCCTGTGGAGACCAGACCTGCCCGCCTCCTTTCTCTACCTTGGCATTCAAGGTGTGAGTTACCTACCATGCCTGCACCATCTTGGTTTTCCAAAGAAGTTAATATCCCTTCTTCACAGCTTCTCTTCCGGCTGCTTCTTCTTCATTCTGTTTCCTCGTTTCCTTCAGAAACTGAAGACAGACATTTGAGCTTTGCGTTTTCTCTTTAATCACCTCTGATTGACTTTAGTAACCTGCAACTCTTCACGTAGCCTTTGAGGTAATAACTGCCCCTTCCTCATTTGTTCCTACCCCCCCCACAGTGTGTGTGTGTGTGTGTGTGTGAGAGAGAGAGAGAGAGAGAGAGAGAGAGAGAGAGAGAGAGAGACTGGTATGTCTCTCTGGTGACTATGGCTATGTTTGCTAGTCTTTTCCATATACCTACCAACCAACTTTTCTTTTAAGCAATACAGTTTCTAATACCTCTGAATCTCCTATAGCTTGCTTTTCTTCTTCCCCTCCTGGTTCATTGTCTGGTTATTTGGGGGACTTTCACCCTCCCAACAAACTCTCATCCTCACAAAGTCCAGAGAAAGGATGGACAGCCAACACTCCCCAGTCCCATCAGAATCTCCCCATGTCTGCCTACCCACAAAGTCAAACAGCCAGGCATCATATTCTCTACTCTACAGAGGGAAAAATTGAAGCACAAGGAAAAAAATGAGAATCTTTTCCCAGAGCCACACAAGTCCGTTGGTTTATCGGATGTAGCTTTCATCTTGAACAGAGATAATTCTACTTATTTCTTGCCTTGAGGCCATGCCTGAACTCCTGCCTACCTGTCACCAGATATAACTAACAAGAGCTCAGCATAACATGAGATTCAGTCTCACACAGAAGGGCTTGCTTCAGCATTACTCTTGTCCTGGGAGAAAAGGCAGAATGCAGAGAGTGGCTGTCGTGCAGGGCACCATGAGGACTACCAAGTTGGTATGTGTGGGTTAGGGTTAGGGTTATGGATGTGGGTTATGGTTAGGGTTATGGGTGTAGGTGTGTGTAGGAAGATGGCTCTTAAACATCTCACCTCTTAAAAAAGATACTGGGCTGGAGAGATGGCTCAGAGGTTGGGAGCACTGACTACTCTTCCAGAGGACCCGGGGTTTAGTTCCCAGCACCCACATGGCAGCTCATATCTGAGAATGAGCACTCCTAACTGCTGAGCCATTTTTCTGGACCTTTGCCTCTTGCCTTTGATATCTTCTCAGTTCCAGACTCCTTTGGTTTCTCTTGGCTCTCAGCGGAAAGACTTTGTCTTTCAGCACCCTGCTTCATACATGTGGTGTGTTCATGCTCTGCATCTGCTCCCTGAAGCCACTGGGAAATCTGGACCATTTCTACTGCATGCAGGCGGTAGACCCCTACAGTGAACAGAGCAGCCTCTCCTTTAGGAGAAGTCTCTGCTTTGGGTCATGGGTCTCTTCACTTAACCTTGGACGGATGTCTCCTCTCTGACTTGGTTGTCCCCTAGTTCTTCTGAGTAGACCAGCGGCTTCAGAGTACAACTTGGGAAACTAACATAAGCAAGGATGAGAATGTTCTCATAACTGTCTTTGCAATGTGTCTCCTTGGGAAGTGAGAAAGTTGGGGGGATGTTGTAGATGGGAGGTGTTTGGGTGCTGGGGGCACATTGCCTCCTTGTCGATCTGAATTCTGAAACCCAGCAGGGACCATGATGTGAATCAGAAGTTCACCCTGCTCTCTGCTATGGTTGTGACAGTCACACACAGGATGTAGATCTATTAGGCAATAGTGATGCAGAGACTTCCTGACAAGTTGGCTCCACCCCATTCTCTAGAGATGCTTAAGCAGAGAGCCACCAGACAGGCCTATAGCGCTGCTGGAAGGAGCCACGGACACGTAGCCCTAAGCTCTCTTCCTCAGCAATCTTATCACTAGTGCCTTCTGAAAGCCCTCCTCGTTCTCTCCAAATTACTTCCTGTTTCTCTCCCCTTCATCATCTCAACAATCCCTCTACTGGTCCCTGGCTTTCTTTTAATCCTAGGCAAGACCGTTCATTTTGAGCTGTGCAGGATGACCCACAACTATGATCCCAAGACTCCAGGGGCTGACTGAGGTAGACAGAGTGATAATTCAGGGCCAGCCTGGGCTACACACTGAGACCTTATATTAAAACCAAATGAAACTAAAGCAACTACAAAATAATAACTAAAAATAAAAATAAAATAAATACATCTCTTCTTGAAATTTGCCCAATTCACCTTTTAATTAAACGCGGTTAGTGAATCCCGTGACCTAGACAATAAGTCCTGTAGCAGGCACGCACACAGGCTTCTCTGTGATCCAGCTTTTCTTCGCCTTCTCCATTCTGTCTTTCTCTCCTTGCTCTTCCATCCCACACTTTCAGCTGTGGCCATCTTAACTTTTATCCACCCCCGGCATGCTGTGTGAGCTCATGTCTTTTTGCTGCGTCTTTGACTTCCTCCTAGAGGGAACCTGGCCTGGCTGTCTGCTGCGGGAGCACAGACCACCCTGAAACTTAATGGCTTCCCACAGTATAATTGATTACTGATCTATATTCAGCTGAAAGCCCCTCATGTGAGGTTCTTCCTGTAGTCAGATGTTCCTTGGTGACTTTTATATTAGGCCTGGCCTTTGGGCAAAGTTGAATAGGACAAGCTTTTTCTTCTTGTCCATTCCTCTCTACACCCCTTCTCCTTCTCCAGATAACTTCTCTAAGAAGCTGCTTGGGCTTTTTTACATCATGACAGCCTTGGAGATTTATCTCATAGTAGCTGGCTTCCCAACATATGTGTATTCTGAGAGGCCCTGGTAGAAACTACCAGTCTCCTAACTTTTGAGTTCTCTTAGCATCTTCATTACCGTATTCTTTTGGTCCAAGCCTCACAAGCCAGCAGAGATTCAAAGGTGTAAAGAAATAGTTTCCTCCTTTATGAATTAGCTTGCCTGTCTCATGGGGCTGGGAGCCAATGGAGCCATCTTGGAGATAAAATGCTACAGAGTCTTTTTTGCCCTCTTGTTCTGGCAAATTCCTATTTTATAGAAAAATAATATCTAATTTTATGTTACTCTAGTGAAGCCTCCCTCCATCAGCAAGGTAAAGTTTTCTTCTATATCCAAGAAAGTATGTCCAGAGAAAGGAAAAAGACAGTCAGTGAAAAAGACCACTGTAGACTGTGCCCAACACATTGTACTGTTTGCTACTGCTGCCTTGTTTGGCCATAAATCCCTTGAGAGAAGTGGTTGTTCCTGACTCACCGTGTGTTTCCAGATTATATAGCTCAGCAATTGACACATAGGTACTCAGTAAGCAGTAGGTGACACATAGGTAGGTACTCAGTAAACAGTAGGTGAGGTAAACTGATTGGTTTGCTGAGGTTTTCATTTTTGCACTAGAACCCAGTGATCAATCCCAGCAAACGTG
Organism: Micromys minutus; assembly: GCF_963924665.1. Classification (NCBI taxonomy): domain Eukaryota; kingdom Metazoa; phylum Chordata; class Mammalia; order Rodentia; family Muridae; genus Micromys; species Micromys minutus. The sequence continues at coordinate 7,214,645 of NC_137978.1, forward strand.
GGCAGGCCCTCCTTCACTCCCAGCAATGAGTCACATATGTTCATTTCCATCTTGGGACCTCAGTTCTTTATATGTTGCTCTCCCACAAAAATAGCAACTAGAACACTGAGAATGTTTATCATGTGCCAGGCATGGGACTGAGTATATCATATTCATTATTAATTTATCAGGCCTCACAATAATAATTACCTAATATTTTTCCATGTTGTGGATGATCCCACACAGGAAAACTTCTAAGTTTCCCAAGGTCATAGAGACCCCATATTCTCTTTGTTTCTCTATTTGATTTTGACTTTTTCTTCTTTTGAGACAAAGTATCACTTTGTAGCTCAGGCTAGCCCGGAACTTGAACTCCTGCTCCAGCCTTTGGTTCCTGAGATCACTGGTGGGCACTACCTTAACCAGCCAGTCACTGTATCCTTCTGAGCTCAGTTTTCTCAAAGCATGTTCTCACGGACGTAACAAGGGTGTCTGTCATATGAAGAGCATCAGAGGATCAAAGACGATTTATCCTGGGGTGGGGGGAGAATCTGTGTGCAAGTCCCAGTGACTTCATTAGACTGACAGGCTCCTCATGTCCTCTGTGGGAGTCAGGAGGGAGTCCGATGGCGGTATAAAGGAACGCATTCTCCCTCCCATTGCAGTCAGGCTTCCCCAAGAAGCCATGGACCCCACATCTAGGAAGATGTATGTCAGTCCTTTTGACATCTATGGACTCTCCTCCCTCAGCAATTGTTTCACGATTCATGAAAAGTGTGGTTTTGAAAACAGAACTCACATTGTTACCCTGTACACCATTTAGGGGAAAGGAACTTTGGGTATCTATGAGCAGCTGCTCCATTTCCCTTTGGTGTTTAGGTAACCAGAGGCTTAAGCACCCTGGGAGCTTAAATAATGCAGGAATCATAAATTATCAATAGCTTAGCCTTTTGCAAGATTTACTGGAACCAATTTAGGTTTACCCGTTTCTTTCTGGATGCTGAGAAAATTTTCCATCTTATCCTCCAGAATCTTCCATGTCTGTAACTGCCTGTTGGTACCTTCCTCTAACAATGGTAGACTTTGGCTGGACTTCAGTTCAGCAGTTACATGATGCAACCCCCGCCCCCAAAATTAAAACAGTGTGAGGCAATTTTGTTTTCCTGGTCTGCAGGCAGGTTCATGGTAACAAGAACTGAGGACTATTGGAAACAAGAAAGTGCAGATGTTGGCTAAACACACCAAGTCCATAGGCTCACTGGTACACTTCAGAAGCTGGAGCATTGGAGAGAAGTCTCATATGATAACGTAGGGTCAAAGTCACAGATAGCCTCATTTTAACTTTGTGCTTCTTTCTTTGTGTCTTTTACCTCTTAGTCAAGGACCAGTCCACTCAGGGGGATGAAGAGAAAGAGCCTCCAAAGAGCTACTCCTACTCTGTGGAGACCCCATATGGCTTTCATTTGGACTTGGACTTCCTCAAATATGTGGATGACATTGAGAAAGGACACACCATCAAAAGGATTCCTATCCACAGAAGAGCCAAGCAGGCTAAGTTTAGTACTCTGCCCCGAAACTTCAGCCTTCCCAACAGTGGGGACCGCTCCCATGTTGCTCCTCGAAAGCTAAACTGGTCTCCTGTGGTACCCAGAAAGAAATCCCTGGGGACCCAGGAGCACTCCCAGCCACTCCCACTGGATGATCTGCCCCAGCCCACAGTACATGGCAGTGAGCTGAGTTACCACAGGAAGGCCCTCTTGGCAAAGGACACCGGGCAGGTGGAGGCTGGTTCTCTAGAGGATGCTGGGAGTGGACGGCCCCAGCTGTTGAGAGCATCCAGCATGCCTGCTACGCTGCTGCAAAACCAGGCCCCAGAAGAGCCCAGCCTGACCTCGGGCCCTTCCACACTTCTTGCTCTCCCTCTGCTCCAAGATGAAGGCAGCGTCTGTGATGGTACCTTTGATCCTGCAGAAGGGTTTATGGGTTTCCAAGCAGCAGCTCAGTCAACAGACAGAGAGTTGGGAGAACTGGAGTCAGAAATTCGAGAGCCGGTCTGGGAGGAGGCTGAGCCAGAAGAAGGTGACATCAAGGCTGCAAGTCACCTCCCTCAGCCAGGTCCTTCCCCCTCTGTTCAGAAAGTCCCAATGGATCTAGAGGAAGTGGAAATTCAGCATCACACTAGAAAAACAGAGCTGGTGTTAACATCTGGCTCCTCCACTCCCAGCCCGCCCCCTCTGCCATCCCCTATCCCTGAAAATGAGCTCTCCCTGGAGGAAATTGAGCTCAGTATCAGTGAGATCCCACCTCCTCCTCCCATAGAAGTGGATGTGAGGAGCATTGGTATCCGAGTGACGGAGGAAAGCCTGGGCCTGGTAGATACTGACATCAGCAGCATCTCCAGCCTGAAGAATCAGGTCCTGGACCTTGAGGACAAATTGTCAGGGAAAACAGAAGAGCTTACCCAGGTCAGAGCTGCCCTTGAGCAGCAGGAAGAAGAGACCAAAGCTAGGGAACAGAGGATTCTAGAGTTGGAGTGCACTGTAGCCCATTTAGAAGAAAAGCTTAGTCAGGAGAAGGCCAGCGATGCTCTGGACCGGATTGACGCTATGGTGAACACTGACCCCCTTCCCAGAGAGTCACATGACAAAAACATTGGCGTCAATCTGCTGAACACTCCAGATCCTGAATGCTGGGTATCAAGAGCAGAAAGGAATGGCCTCCCATGGGTCCAAACTAATCACAAGCAAAGCGAACAGAAGAGCTCCAAAGAACCTGTGCCGCCACGTCAACTGTCACTGCCAAGGGGACCTGAGCAGATCCTCGCCTCATCCTTATGTAGCTGCCTCTCCATGGAGCTCCGGATCGAAGAGGAGGTTTCTGAGCAGGAGAGAGGGCCACAGGTGGGAGCGGGAGAATCGACCCCAGTGATCAGGGCGGAGGCCAGCTCAGAGCTCCCAGGGACGGAGCGTCCAGGAAGGCCAGCAAGTTCCCCACAAGATCCCACGATCGGGCAGTATGTTAAGAAGATCCAAGAGCTGCTGCACGAACAGTGGAATTGCCTAGAACACGGGTACCCGGAGCTGGCCAGCGCCATCAAACAGCCTGCCTCCAAGCTCAGCAGCATCCAGAACCAACTGCTCAGCTCTCTCAACCTGCTGCTCTCTGCGTACTCAGCTCAGGCCCCAGAGCCAAAGGAGACCCCTGCCCCTCCTCCCTCGGCCCCTCCCCCCTCTGCCCCTCCACCACCACCACCAGGTAAATAATAAATAATCACGCTCACTTTCCTTTACATGACAAATCGTGGGGGATGAGGGGTTTTAATTCTACGAGCATGTTTTTGTAAAGGATTTTAACACCCCATGGACTCAGGGGAGTAAAACTGATTGGCGGAGGCCTTGCTACCGGATTGTATCTGGCTGCAGTCGTGACATACAGCTAAACAGATAGCACAGGCCAAAGTGTGGAGGGAGAACCATTTGCCAAGCCATGAGCAGCACCGAGTGTCCCCCAAGGGCACCTTGTCTGTGCTGCATTATGTGCAGACCACATCTGGAGCCTGTGCACGCCTCCTGGGGGTCCCTTCTTGGTCAACTCCCACTTTCCTTTCTGGCTTTTCACATCAGAGGTCTTCTCTAGCTTGAATTTGGAGGAGCATCACAATGAGATTTGAAATTGTTCATTTACTATTTGGTGTGAGAGAGTGTAAGCAAGAGGAGGTGGGGAGGGCAAGGAAGAGGAGGTGGGGAGGGTAAGGAAGAGGAGGTGGGGAGGGCAAGGAAGAGGAAGTGGGGAGGGCAAGGAAGAGGAGGTGGGGAGGGCAAGGAAGAGGAAGTGGGGAGGGCAAGGAAGAGGAGGTGGGGAGGGCAAGGAAGAAGAGGTAGGGAGGGCAAGAAAGAAGAGGTGGGGAGGGCAAGGAAGAGGAGGTGGGGAGGGCAAGGAAGAGGAGGTGGGGAGGGCAAGGAAGAGGAGGTGGGGAGGGCAAGGAAGAGGAGGTGGGGAGGGCAAGGAAGAGGAGGTGGGGAGGGCAAGGAAGAGGAGGTGGGGAGGGCAAGGAAGAGGAGGTGGGGAGGGCAAGGAAGAGGAGGTGGGGAGGGCAAGGAAGAGGAGGTGGGGAGGGCAAGGAAGAGTGGGGAGGGCAAGGAAGAGGAGGTGGGGAGGGCAAGGAAGAAGAGGTGGGGAGGGCAAGGAAGAGGAGGTGGGGGGGCAAGGAAGAGGAAGTGGGGAGGGCAAGGAAGAGGAGGTGGGGAGGGCAAGGAAGAGGAAGTGGGGAGTGCAAGGAAGAGGAGGTGGGGAGGGCAAAGAAGAGGAGGTGGGGAGGGCAAGGAAGAGGAGGTGGGGAGGGCAAGGAAGAAGAGGTGGGGAGGGCAAGGAAGAGGAGGTGGGGAGGGCAAGGAAGAGGAGGTGGGGAGGGCAAGGAAGAGGAGGTGGGGAGGGCAAGGAAGAGGAGGTGGGGAGGGCAAGGAAGAGGAGGTGGGGAGGGCAAGGAAGAGGAGGTGGGGAGGGTAAAGAAGAGGAGGTGGGGAGGGTAAGGAAGAGGAGGTGGGGAGGGCAAGGAAGAGGAGGTGGGGAGGGTAAAGAAGAGGAGGTGGGGAGGGCAAGGAAGAGGAGGTGGGGAGGGTAAAGAAGAGGAGGTGGGGAGGGCAAGGAAGAGGAGGTGGGGAGGGCAAGGAAGAGGAGGTGGGGAGGGTAAAGAAGAAGAGGTGGGGAGGGTAAGGAAGAGGAGGTGGGGAAGGCAAGGAAGAGGAAGTGGGGAGGGCAAGGAAGAGGAGGTGGGGAGGGCAAGGAAGAGGAAGTGGGGAGGGTAAGGAAGAGGAGGTGGGGAGGGCAAGGAAGAGGAGGTGGGGAGGGCAAGGAAGAAGAGGTGGGGAGAGCAAGGAAGAGGAGGTGGGGAGGGCAAGGAAGAAGAGGGGGTGCTCACAAGCAAAAGTCACCCATAGGCGGAGCAGGAGTGACGAAGTCCTCAAACATACTCTTAGCTGTTGAGTAAAGCTGAACCATATATTGCCTTACAGAATTCAAGTTGGCTTCCTGCCACAGGTCACAAATCTGCAGCTAAACGTTCCTGCTACTTCTAGATTTGCCAGTGGGGACTGTCTTCTGTATCATAACATAACACACGGTTTGGGACCTGGCTCATGTGTCAGTCATCATTACAAGTGACCACTTGCACGCTATCACAAAGGACTATTGAGGTGTCCCTGAGTAGAGAAGAGAATAGCCCCTCACCCACAGACCTGAGCTCTTCTACCATCCCCTTCAGACTCGCCAGCCCTGAGACAGTGCCAACGCCACATACATGGTTCTGAGAAGTGCTCCAATGACTACTCAGTCATCCACACAGAGAGGGATCATTCCTGGGTACAGCGGCTAACAGCCCTAAAACATCTGATCTGCTCTATCTGCCCCAACCCCTGCCCTTTCTCCCCCTTCATACACCCATATCCTCTCAAAGCAATAATCTAGTTTACATGCCCCAAGGCGATTCTAACCTGTAATATTGTGTCTGTCTAGAGATCTCTCCGTCGACCAGCCTTAAATCCATAATGAAAAAGAAAGACTATGGCTTCCGTGCAGGAGGTAATGGGACCAAAAAGAACCTTCAGTTTGTTGGGGTTAACGGTGGGTAAGCATCACTCGTGAAGCTCAGACTGCCTTCCCTGCTACCTAACCTGCTGTTGTCCTTAGGACCCCTTCTCTAGGGAACACATCTGTTTCTTATTCTTCTGCAGGGATTCAGTCTCCACCGCCTGCTAACACTCCATATTGGGTTTGTATACGTCTGACTCCTTGCCAGCTATGGTGGTCTATTGGAACTTCTACTTTTAGTATGGCTTGTCCTGGTCTCTCTTGGGCCCACCTCCAGGTGGCTTGTGGGAGTTCAGGGTTTCTAGGTTCTGTGAGGAAGGACTTGAAACTAACACAAGGGAGCCTGGTTTGTTGGACTTCAAGTTTGATCTTTGCTTATTTCCAGTGTTGAGACTTGAAACAGACACAAACTAGTAGGCACTCTGCCATTACACCCACAAGCCCAATCCACTTTCTTTTTTTCTTCCTCTAATGTACTACAAATCAAACCAAAAGCAACTAGTCCATTTGTATAGAACATGAACCAAGGCTTCTCTAGGCTGGGAGATGGAGCATCAGATACAGTCATATTCCATCTAACACCAAGAATGCATTCTGAAAAAGTCATCCTTGGGGATTTCATCACTGCGTGAACATCAGAGAACTATACAAGCTAAGTCGTCGGTGACATCACTAAGCAGTACCATCTGGTGTGTACGCAGTCTGTGGTTGGATGGTATACTCTTGAATTCTACATGACTGCATCCTAAATTGGTCATTGCACAAATGCTCATTAGAAGACAGCTATGTGCTAGGTGACAGGGTCTTTAAAAAAAAAAGTCAGTCAGGTCAATCCTAGTTGTTACCTTTAGCTTACAGGTAAGTGAGGAGACAGAGGGAGCTAGGCAAGATGGCTCAGCAGGTGAAAATGCTTGCCACCAACCCCGAGGACCTGCATTCATCTCCAGGACCCATAGATGGAAGGAGAGAACTGACTCCTTTAGATTGTCTTCTGACTTCAACACACGTGTAAATATGTGTACATGTGTATATGGCTCAAGGGGGGGGAGTGAGGTGATAAATAAATAAATAAATAAATGTAATACAATTTTAAAAAACAAGAGGGGGCTGAAGAGATGGACCAGCAGTTAAGAGCATTGGCTAGTAGTGTAGTGGATAGTTTAGTGTCAACTTGACACAAGCTGGAGTTAATCACAGAGAAAGGAGCCTCAGCTGGGGAAATGCCTCCATGAGATCCAGCTATAAGGCATTTTCTTAACTAGTGATCAAGGGAGAGGGCCCAGCCCATTGTGGGTGGAGCCATCCCTGGGCTGGTAGACCTGGGTTCTATAAGAAAGCAGGCTGAGCAAGCCAGGGAAAGTAAGCCAGTAAGTGACATCCCTCCATGGCCTCTGCATCAGCTCCTGCTTCCTGACCTGCTTGAGTTCCAGTCCTGACTTCTTCTGGTGATGAACAGCAGTGTGGAAGTGTAAGCTGAATAAACCCCTTTCCTCCCCAACTTGCTTCTTGGTCATGATGTTTGTGCAGGAATAGAAACCCCGACTAAGAGAGCTAGTCTTCCAGAGGACCCTAGTTCAGTTCCCAGCAACCACATGGCAGCTCACAACTGTCTGCAACTTGGGTTCCAGGGAATCTGACACTTTCAGACACCAATGCACATTTTAAAAATTATAAAGAAATAAGAAAGAAGGAACTGCTGACTGGCAGTTCACTTAGCATAGAAGTACAGGATGCTACAAATGCCTGAATGGGTTATATCGCCCAGATCTGGAAGAGTCCTGAAGGCTTGACCACTTTCCTTTTTTTCTGTTTGCTGGCCCTGCCCAGAGAGTCTTCTCCTGGCCACTCCTCAGTATTTGAAACTCTAGAACCATGATGCTCATTGTGGCTATATATCAGAGGCACCAAGCCTTGCAAATTCTTGGTTCCAATCATGGAGACTGGTGCAGTTAGTGTAGGGTACAGTCAACATGCTGAGAATGTTAAATATTCCAACATACTGGTGTGTAACTTAGGTGAAAGGCCTGTATTATACACACTTCATTTTTTGGCAGGATTTTACTATGGAGCCCACGATAGCCACACACTCCATCCTTCTGTGTCAGTTCCCTGAGTATGTACCACCATGTTCTACTGGAAGTAAGTCTTCCTCATTCTAGTCTCGCCCACAGACATTCTGTGTGTGGCTGTTATCACAAAAGAGCCTGTGTGAGGGGTTCACCAGATATAATCTTGGCTGGAATAAGGAGGCTAAAGGAGGAGACTTAAGGTGGATGTGGGGATCCTTAGCCATGGGCTCCTCTCTGGACCTAACATTAGGATTCTAGAAGCATGTACTGATGTTGACATTGAACCACTGGCCCTGGTCAAGAAGGATGACCCAAATGACCTTTGTCTCTTCCATAGCTATGAGACCACATCTAGTGAGGAGACCAGTGGGGAGGATACCTCCCCTGAGGACTTGTCTGACAGTGAGACCGAGAAGAGACAGGATTGCTCAGAGCCCAGGGAGGACCGAGACACGCATCCTGGCTCTGAGACTGGGCAAGGAGTCTCCAAAGGCACCAGTAACTCCAGCCACACAAGTGAGCACGGGGAGGAAGTCTCTCATCCGAGGGCCGAGAGGTGAGTCACATGGGTAGAGATGGGGCACACGTTCCCCTAAAGAGGGGCAGGGTTATCTCTTCTTTATTTCGTCTCTCATGTGTGTACATTTCTACCAATCTGTTCAACGTTTGTTGAGGTTCTATTTTGTGCCAACCTCTTTGGTAAACTAAGCAAATGTGACTCTTGCTTTCATGAGGAAAATCCTTTGTGATCCAAACTTTTTTCTATATAAAAAACCCAGCATTTGTTGGTACTGTGAATAGGACAGACTTGACATGCAGTATTTTATGGAGTCACCTCTGCAGTCCTGGGAGGAAGACCTTACTGCAGTCCTTGCCGTGTAGGTGCAGAAACAGGATTCGGGCCCAGGTCTTCCTGATTCCCACACAGACTCTTCTGTCATGCAGTTTTGAGTGGCTGACTGACAGCTGCCCAAACATGCAGTTCCACACTTGGACCATCAGGGTCTTTAACCTATAGTCACCTCAGTGTCCTCATCCAGGAAGCAAGCATTGTGCCAAATGAGTTTTATCTAAGGACGTAGGAGGAAATGCTATGAAGTGCCCCACACAGAGTAAACCCTCAATACGTAGAAATATGCCAACCAGAACCACCGACATCCCCTCTGCTGGCCTCAGCCTGGGTGTGGGGGATGTAAGAACGGAGCCAATTGTCAAGCAGATCCACAGGGCTGCCCCATTGTAACAGTCCAAGATGGCAGAAGATTTCCTCACAGTAATGGACAGGTTCTTGTCACGGTGAAGCGCCAGCCTCACAGCTTCTCACTATACCCACTCGGTTCCCGTTTGTGCTGTCCTTCATGGAAGACTGCAGGTGTGGGCTGGGTTCTTTGTGTGCACCCAGGCAGAGCAGCAGCTTCCGTCCTGGCAGGGCAGTTACCACCATGGGGCCCTTGCCCCAGGTCTTCCTTAACTGCTCCAGCCCCTGCCAAAAGCAGCATGAAAAGACAGAGCCTGACCTTCAGAAGCACTCAGATGCCAAGCCACAAAAAGCTATGAACAGCCATGTTGTTTAAGAATTTCCCTCATTTGAAATAGTCACACTCTTGATTATCTGAGCTGTTGAAAGTGGAGGATGAGAGTCCTTTTTGTCGGTGCATTGAAACGGATATGTAATCTCTCTTTTTTCTTTAGGTATAAACCCTCAGAGGAATTTCTTAGTGCATGCCAGGCACTGAGCCAGCACCTGCCGGAAACGGGGACCACCACCAAGCAGCTCCTGGTACTCAGATTTTTCAGTGTCACACAGAGGTTTCCAATGGGGGGTGACTTTGGTCCCTTACCTAAGGCAGCAGTGTATGTGCACACACAGACTTTCTCCTCAGACATTGTATGGTTTACCAAATGCTCTCCCTTCAGGGGATGGGCTGGGCAGAGGAAAGAGTAGGGTTAATACACACAAGCAAGCTACTCAAACTAGGTGGTGGCTCACGACTTTAATCTCAGCACCCAGGAGGCAGAGGGAGGTGGATCTCGTGAGTTCAAGGTCAGCCTGGTCTACGGAGCAAGGCCTAGGATAGCCAGGGTTACACAAGGAAAGATAGCCATGGTCTCAAAGGCATTTTATGAAATATTTTAGGAGTCATCACCAGGTGCCTGCTACTAAATCTGCGGCTTAAGCTTCAAAGTGTTTTGCAGTTCACAAAACTGTGGGTAAAGTAGGAAAGGCACATGGATGTGGCCTGGGTCTTTCTTCCAGTGAATTCAATGCCGAGGGCCTGGTTTCCTCACTAGTAAATGACAGTGATTTGCAGGCTGTCTCCATCACCTCTGAGCCCCCACATTTGCTGCTACTGTACCAGGAGATCAGAAATAAGAACATACCTCCATTCCATCTTTCCCACCCTCATGTCCCACGGAGATTTGAACCTGTAATTCCTATGTTCTATTTTTAATCAAGAGCTACTGTGCTGGGCCAGGAGACAGCTGTCAGCCCCAAAGGGAAAAAAACCCCTGCAATTCAGAGCCCATTTGCTCCCTCAGCAGAGCAGCCTTGGGACCAAACTGATCAACAGTATTTGCTACCCGCCCTTTTTGTCTTGTTTTATTTTTTAATTCTTATCTTAGCTGATTGGGTAGATAGCATTTCCCAGACTGCTAAGCAGCCATACGTGAGGCGGCAGTTGATGAAGATTCCTGGCGCGTAGTTACATAACTGAGCTCTGCTCTGACCACTCTGAGGGAAATTCTTCGCCCAGCCTGGCTTCGCACTCATACATTGCCATGACCTTGAGCTTTTGATCCCCCTGCCTCTGCCTGCCACTGTGCCTGACTTTAAGTGGCTCCGAGAACTGGGTGCTTCACTAGCTTCGACTCTATTTAAAATCTACCGCTCTATTCCGTAGTGCCAGAGCCTTCCTCCGTATTTTCTTGATTCCTGAGATCAAGAAGATTTTCTAATATCTAAAAGTGTTTCAGCCACAAATCATTCTTCTTTGTCCGTTTTGGAACTGTGACAAGTCCATGCGTATGCAAGTTTAGCACCGCCCTTATTGAATCAAACCTTGGGATGTGAATCTCCCTCGCCTCGTCCTTGCCTGACCCTATAGAACTATGAAAACAAGGGTGCCAGCCCTGGGTTATAACAGGGACAAGAAATATTCGATGAGGGTGTATCTGAGCCAGAACTTATGTCTGGTCCTGTGAATTTAATGACTAAACCTGGTGCCCCTTCCAGAATGAGCATAAAGTCATTTAAAATCATCACATCCCTGTAGCATCTCTTGTCCTTTAGATAAATATTCTAAACATGTGGCCTTAACCATTTGGGCTTGTCACACAGAGAACTGATATCTCTACGTATTTGTTTTGTACATGGTTTCCGAGGGTGGGATGTAGGGGTGAGAGAATTGCACAGGCATTGAGTGTGCCGCATGATTCATGGTCCTTCCATCTCAGATCCCTGCCCGCAATAAATCGTAAGAACTGAGGGGAAGTGAGAGAGAAGCAGACACATCCGAAGCTGGCTATCCAAGGGTCACTCCAGCTAGGGTACCCAGGCCAGGGATGCTCCTGTCTCAGAATCTCCGTGCATTTCAGAGGCAAAGCATGAACACCGTCAGTCAGGAGTGGTTCCGTGTGTCCAGCCGGAAGTTATCCAGCCCCGAGGCCGTGGCCGCCTACCTCAAGGAGGTGCAGCCTCACTCTCCACATCTTCTGAAGCTGCTTGTCAACCTGGCTGACCGAAGTGGGAACACAGCCCTTCACTACAGTGTATCACACTCCAACTTCGCCATTGTCAAGCTACTGCTGGACACAGGTTAGAAATGGATGTCACAGTCTGTGTTCTTCCTTGAAGACCTACCTTCTGAACTCCTAAACTCATTCTCCTGTCTCAGCCTCCTGAGTAGCTAGGACTACAGTAATCTTCTGTATCATATTTCCTTCTCCTACTGAATTCCTCTTGGGGTCCAGGAACAGAGCCAGTTCATTTGCCTGATAGTTTAAATTTTTTTTTTTTTTTTTTTTCCTTTGAGACAGTGTTTCACTAGGCTGTCCTGGAACTCACTATGTAGACCAGGCTGGTCTTAAACTTACAGAAATCCTCCTCCCTCTGTCTGTGGAGCACTGGGGTTAAAGCATATTTTGTTGTTGTTCTTTTGGTTTGGTTTTTAAAGATTTATTTATTTTATTTATATGAGTACGCTGTCTCTGTCTTCAGACACACCAGAAGAGGCATCAGATCTCATTACAGATGGTTGTGAGCCACCATGTGGTTGCTGGGAATTGAACTCAGGACCTCTGGAAGATCAGCCAGTGCTCTAACCATTGAGCCATCTCTCCAGCCCATAGAATCTTGACTCATGTGCTCTTTCTGAAAAACTTTGCTCCTGCCTCCCTCCCTTCTCATCCAGTGACAGGCTTTGTGCCAAGCCCTTTTCAACCACACATCACCTTTTCTGTCCGACTGAACAAGGAACTTTTCTCTCAACTATAAACTGAGCACAACTATTAGCATTTGAAAACCATGGAGATGAACATATTCTCTCAGCGTTAACTAGTCTGGGTTAAACCGTTACCACTTTTTAACATTTACCACAACAGACAAGGGACCAGAGGGTATCTCGGGGATCCACAGAGAGACAGGGCAAGCTTCCGGTAGGTGGGTATGGTCACATCAAAAGGGTGAAGGAGACCATGAGGTGTGAGGAGACTGGCATGATGTGTCACGCTCTGGTGGCTGAGCAGGTGGTGGTGCTACAAACAGGAAGGGGCTGTGTGAGATCAGATACGTCTCCAGAAGGTCATTCAGGTGGAATGTTCAGAAGGCTATCAGTATTATATATACATATATGTATATGTGCGTATATATGCAATCAAAATGCTCATGTACATAAAATAAAATATTAAAAAACGTTTAATATAATATGACATTTCATAATAATATAAAAAATTTCAGATCTAGGATCTGAGAAAATGTCTCAGTGGGTAAACGAGTTTCCTGCCAACCCTGACAACCTGAGTTTGAGTCCTAGGACCCACATAATGGAGGGAAAGAACTGACTCTTGAAAATTGTCCTCTGATCTGCCTTTGTGCAGAATAGCACACACCTACACACACACACACACACACACACACACACACCTACACACACCTACACCTATACACACATACCTACACACCCACACCCACACACACACACAAACACCTACACACACATACACCTACACACACACACCTACACACACATACCTACACACACACACACACACACACACAAACACCTACACACACATACACCTACACACACACACACCTATACACACACACCTACACACACACACCTACACACACACACCTACACACACACAAACACCTATACTCACACACCTACACACACACAAACACCTACAGTCACACACACACCTACACACACACACACAAACACACACACACACACCTTTTTTTTTAATTTTTAAAATAAAACCAGACAGAATAGCTTCTGTCTGTAATCCTAGCATTTGGCTAGCTGAAACAGGAGGAATACCATAAACTCAAGGCCAGCCTGGGCTACATAGAGAATTGCTAGCCTGAGCTACAGAACAAGATTCAGTCTCAGAAACACCCAGCAACCAACCATTGGTTGATAGTAGTTAAATGCACCAATGAGGGGTGACTTTTGTAAGCTTACAACTTTCCTCAGTTCGGTTAAGTCCATTTGAGGTTCTTCCCAGTGACATCACAGTGTCACACACATCAGCAGCCCAAACTTTTCTCTGATACTGACATCATCAAAGGGTCAAATTAGTGTTCTGGCACTGAGTCAGCAAGACTGCTCTGACTTCTCTACAGGTTCAAGGCTCCCATCAGAATGACGACTTAGTGGGGTCAGTACTAGTGCAGGAGACCATGGCCTCTTCTGTTCCTCAGCCTCCTTGTTGGAGGCAGTAGCACAGCAGGAGCAACAGCAGCAATACTGGTTTAGTATGAGAATGCACACACATCTTTGCACACCCACAGTCCTTACACGGTGTGGACCAGATACAAATTGCATTTTCCAGGTGAGAAAATAGACTCACGGTGTCACTAGTGAGGTTAAAGTCCAGAACCAGTAAGTAGCCAAGTCAGAGTGTCTAACAAGATCTGATTCTTTCTACTGCCCAAAGCAGGTTCCCAGGATTGGATAAGGATTGAAAGCACCTATCATGTGCATGAAAACACCAAAGACTAGAAACACAGGGCCGTGTGTAGACCTTGTCTTGAAGTAGCTTTAAGACTTGAAGCATGCTCAAAGTCCTAGGTGAGCCAGGCCAGAGTCAGAACGAACAGGTGACATTTGAGGGCAGTAAATTCTTGCTGCAGCTAACCAAGAGCCTAGCTAATACTCATCCAACTTGGAACTTTCCCCTCTGCCACGGAGAGAGCGGAGGCTGGTTGGAGGGATGGAAGATGGAACTGTCACACTCCCAGGTCTGGGCTCTCTTCAGAGAGCAGTTGTGACATGCCCAGAAGGTACATGGTTAAACGTGTGATTATTGAGGAGGAAGCCATAAAGCGCCCCTCTGTGGTGTGTCCTTGCAACTCACTGAATGGAAGCATGCTCAGTTGAGAGCCTCTCCTCTCTCCTCCATGGATGGTTGACTTGCTCATTGGGCACTGCTCAAACCAGCTGCTGAAGGAATACGGACCTCTCCTCTGTGCTCAGTGGCAAGGAGAGACTATGCTATGAATCATGTTTCTAAAGAGAAGCAAGAAATCTGTAACCCGAGGCATTCGCCCTTCTTAAAGCAAACATAAAACAGGCAAGGATAAACAACTAAAACATATTAAGAAGGCAGCACAGTATCCACTTCCTTTAAGCTATATTTATGTATAGGGGTAGGGACACGTGTGCCAGTGTACATGCAGAAGTCACCCGACAACTTGTGAGCACCTTATGAGAATCAGTTCTCTTTTCCACCACACAGAACTCAGGGATTGAACTCGGGTCATTAGGTTGGTGGCAAACACCTTTACCCACTGAACCACCTTGCTGGCCCACGGTGCTTACTTCTTTACTGGGTCATAGTGAGGATCACATAGTTTTTGTCACCTGCCTGATCATAGCAGGGGTGGGTACCCCAGGGAAGAAAGCGGTTACAAAGGAGCCAGACTGCCTTTTTTATGTGTGCTGGCATCTGTGTTCCTATGGCACATCTCAGAAATATTCTTTGAGTGAGATGAAGGAATATCAGGTATTTTTTTTCTTTTTCATAAAATGTATAAGAAGCCCCAAATGTACTAATAAATTGACATTTTTTTGTAAATCATATCTGTTGTAAAAAAAATATTTACGTCTACATGAGTGCCATTCTGAATGGTAATACCCATGGCTGCTGGTAATGGCCTCTGGTATTTTACTATGTGCTCTCCTTGATCTATTGAGACAGATTTGTTTCCCTCAAACACATAACATTCTGCAATGAATAACAGTACAAGATGATTGGACACAATCTATGTGTACAATCCTACCTCATCTTTGATGTAGAAGGGCATAAAAGCATATCCCAGGGGCTATGCTTTTAAATTCTCACCACGTTGTCTTTAAAGTATTCTAATTTGTCATTCTGCCGTGAAAGGTAAATTCTCCATTTTTCAGTATTCGAATTAGGAAGCCCCTTTCTTCCCTCAAAGACGTTTTAATGTTTGTTCTGTATCGTTTTCCTGCCCCTGCTCTATGGTACATGAGCCCTTAGGAAGACCCTACAGGTTTAACCATCATCTTAAGTTCCAAACAATATGATCTAGCAAGATCTGTAGGCACACCTGTGAGTGGTATGTGACTGGATGAGAGATGGGTCCTGGTGCCAGGTAGTTTGAAGTCCTGGTCAAACCTCTCCCATCATGTGGATAGCTTGGGTGACTTCTCTGGCTTTCAATATCCTCATCTAGAAAGATTGTGTGTCCTGCCCATGTATACAAAACAAAGCCATTGTCATTGACCCCTTGTCTATCTCTGGCCCTTTTGTAGTCCTCCCTTGCTGGGCATCCTCAGAAAACCTGTAGAGAAGGTTAGCCAACTATAATGGCTGTTACAAATGTGAGCTGTGGAAACGCTAGTCCACAGTGTTTCAGCTAGCAAGCAGCGTTGTGTTGAACTGTTGAGAAGCAGTCTGGTTTTAACTGGCTGTTCCTTCCTTTGTAGGTGTCTGCAATGTGGACCATCAGAATAAAGCTGGTTACACTGCTGTGATGATCACTCCCCTGGCTTCCGCAGAGACAAAGGAAGACATGGCTGTTGTGTGGAAGCTCTTACGAGAAGGGAATGTGAACATACAAGCGACTCAGGTAGGTGGAGAGCATTCGAACCCTCTGCCTCTTGACAGACATACCGCCCTCCACTTCTGTACTGCCAGTGTGGTGAGGAATTCTGTGTGGATCCACGGAAATCTGGGGCAGCCAAACAGCATCTAGCCAAAGCTCCAATACTTGATTTTCCTTAAAAAAAAGAAAGCTCTTGGGACCTAGACACGCTGGCACAAGGGTCACTGAACACGGGTTTGTGTCCCAGACTAAAACAGGGAGAATTCCTTCTGGACTTAACTTCTGCAACCCAATTTCAAATGTTAGTTAGCGTTTTGGAAAGGGCTCTGCTGGTTGGCTGCTACAGTCAGTCACCTTTGTGACTCATCAGATCTTGACCCAGGACACTTAGGAAGCTTAATACTTTAGAGTTCTTACCTATCATGTCCTCTCTTCTTAGAATCTTTAAAAAAGGATTTGTTGTTGTTGTTGTTGTTGAATTTTTGAGACAAGGTTTCTCTGTGTAACCCTGGCTGTCCTGGAACTCACTTTATAGACCAGGCTGGCCTCAAACTTAGCAATCTGCCTCACAAGTACTAGGATTAAATCATGTGTCATCATACCTGGCTATTTTATTATTTTTATATGTGGCTGTGTCTACTGGGAACCCTTGGAGGCCAGAGGTGTTAGATCGCCAAAAATTGGAAGCTGTGAGTTTCCCCAAATGCGTGCCAGGAACCAAATTCATATCATCTGTCAGAGCAATCCATACTTAACTCCATGTCTTCGCTTCTCCAAAGCCTTTTTAATAGAGTCATCAATCTCTGTCAGACCAATGGAGAGTTTGAATAGCAGAGTAGGTGGGCGCTAGTAACAGTCACTTACTCACCTCGAAGGGGCTATGAGGATCCCTGACTCCCAGGCCTCTTCTAACCCAGGGGGTTACTATAGAATTTTGCTGCAACTGAGCAATATGCCTAGCATCCATCTTTGGTCCTTCTACTACCTGAGTCTTAAATCACTTTTGTCTCTTTTCTTACCTCCTTATTCTCCAACCAGATGAATGATACCTGAAATAAGTCACTTATAATGAAGGGATGTAGTGGCAGTGGATGCTTGCATAGTATGTTTGAGAGCCTGGTCATTCTCAGGGATTTATACAAAAGAAAATTTTATTTGGGCATATGGTTTCAGAGTTGTCAGTCCATAGCTGCTTGGTCTTATTGCCTTTTCCCCAGTAGTGAAAAGAATGTCATGGAAGGAACACACAGTTGGAAAATTTGTTACCTCATTGCGGAAATTGGAAAAAAAGAAGAGGAAGGGAGGAAGAAAGGGAGACACACACACACACACATACACACAGACACACAGAGAGAGGGGTGGGGAGAGAGAGAGAGAGAGAATATGAACATACCTGTAGTTCTAGTATCCCCTTCAAGGGCTACCCTAGTGAACTAACTTATTCCCACTAGATTCCATGATTCAGGATCCACCACACTTCCTAATGGTTCTACAGACTGGGTAACAAGTCTTTAACATATGAGGTCAATTGTCAGCAAGTCACAGTATTTGTGTTACAGGAAAATAGCCCTGAATTTGAAGAACCTGAATCTTTTATAATAGGCAATAAACCTGACCTAGGAGACACAGCCTCTTTAAAACCTGTTTGCTGTGTAAACATACTTTAAAAGAGAATCTGGGGACTGGAGATATGGTTTGTTGGTTAAGAGCATTGGATGCTTTTCCAGAGGACCCAGATTCAATTTCCAGCATCCACATAGCTGTTTGCAACCATCTGTAACTCCAGTTCTGCGGAATCTAATGCCTTCTTCTGACCTCCTTCAGCACAGACTTACACAAAACAATAATGCTAAAAATGTCTAAATGTTTGTGCTGGGCTCTACTCCTCTGCACTCCCCCAGATTGCTCACAGCAGCCTGAAGGCTACAAAGTCACTTTGCACAACTCATCTAAGAGCTTTGGGGACTCAGAAGATGGTTTGGTATTTGGAGCACTTGCTGCTCAAGCACGAGGACCTGAATTCGGATCCTGTGGTGATTTGAAAATGCTTGGTCCAGGGATTGGCACTGTCAGGAGGAGTGGCCTTGTTGGAAGAAGTGTGTCACTGTGGGGGGTGGGCTCTGAGACCCTCCTCCTAGCTGCCAGAAAACAGTCTGCTTCCAGCTTTCTTTGACTGAAGGTGTAGAACTCTGCTCTCCAGTGCCATGCCTGCCTGGACGTTGCTGTGCTTCTTGCCATGGTGATAAATGGCTAACGCTCTGAACCTGTAAGCCAGTCCCAGTTAAATGCTGTCCTTCATAAGAGTTGCCTTGGTTCACAGCAGTGAAATCCAAACTATGACAGATCTCCAGACTCACATTAAAAACATGGGCATGGGTCTGCACACACCCGGAAGCCCAGGTCTGTGGGGAGTAGAGATGGGATTGCGGAGGGCGCTGGTGGCCAGCGGGGGATAAGATGGAGAGTTACAAAGCATCATTCTCCATAACCACACACGCACCTTACACAGATCGCACAAACACATGACACACACGCAGGAAACAACATTTGTGAAAATCCTATGTTTCTGTTATCTCATAGCAACAGGTATTTGTAACTCACTTTCAGGTTTTCAAAGGATTCTCACCCACATACAACTCTTATTCCAGAAGATTCCATATTTAAACACTATTATCCTAACAAGCGTATTGATTTTGTTTGTTTGTTTGTTTGTTTTGTCTTTTAAATTGGGAAAGGGGATGATCACCCAGATCAAAGCCAAGTCCTCCTCTTTCCAGAGGTACATTTGGCTCTAGGAAGGTCAAAGTCTTGTCCGTGTCACTGTGGGAAGCCTAGGGATTCAAACCTGCATCTGTTCTCCTTGCCTTCCCTGGGACTCTGTAGGAAGGTGGCTGTGCCCAGCAGGGTGGGAGTGAGCTGGGAGTCTTTGAGGGATACACCTTTCTATCTCCAGGGTCACTCCATGGTCTGGTATATACTTTGGGAATGACCAATTACTGAACCAAGTTGTATCAATGTAGACCAGAAGAAAGATAAGGAAGAAGAGCCCCAGCCAAGCAGAAGGACTCTCTGCAGGGGCCCCTGGTTTTAACAGTGGTTGGGGAGAGGAAATCTCAATGTAGTGAACCACCATTACGTCTAGAATAAGTAATCACACTATCGAAGACAAACGGCCATCTCTGGAAAGATCTGTCTAGAATTCTAGAGAAATGGGACCTCAACCCCATGAGGCAGGTTGTGCACTAACTGTCCCGGACCTCCCACATCAGGAGACAGTGCAGAGACAAACTTGCATGTGTCTAGTCCACATATGCTGCGTGGCAGAGGCAGAAAAGTTCAGACTGCAAATCCTCTTTATTACGCCCAAGCTGATTGAAACTTATACCAGCAACATGTCCTCAGCGCTTTGACAAAAAAAAAAAAAAAAAACAAAACATTGTTTAGAGCAACAGTTCCCAAGTTGTGCTCATAACCCCTTTTCACAGGGGTCACATAAGACCATTAGAAAACACACACACACACACACACACACACACACACTATGATTCATAAGAGTAGAAAAATTACAGTTATGAAGTAACAACAAAGTGATTTTATGGTTGGGGTCAGGACAACATGAGAAACTGTATTAAAGGGTTGAAGACTTAGGGAGGTTGAAAAGCACTGATTTAAAGCCACAGGGGATCTGGAGGGAGAGAAGGCAGAGACCTTGTGTTATTCTTAGGAACCTGATATCCCACTGAAGAGACAAGCCCAACTATCAAACTAAAAAGGTTTGGCAAATACAGTAAGTCATAGAGTAAGGCTGTAAGAAAACAGGAATATATAACAGACTTGTGCAAATATGAAATAAATGTCACTTTATAATCATAAAAATGACCACCTCACACTACTGCATTTATATAATTTATCTCACCCAGTTCCCACAAGAGCCACATAAAACACACAGGAAAAGTAATAAGATGCATTTTCAAGTACAGCAAAACCAAGATTCATGGCAAACAGGAACCTAGTAGGGTCACACATTAAATTGCAGAGGCAGAAAACTTGGGTCGATTCTCTGAGTCTAACCCATTGCTATGCCCACTGATGGCCATGGGGATATAAAAGATAACCACACTGTCACTGGTGCCAGGTTAGAAACACTACAAGGTCTGCAAACAGAGGTCTTATTGAGACTAGAGGGTTCTGGGTATCCAAGAGACACCTAGCAGATGGAGGCTTCGCAGGGAAAAGAGGCGTGGGTTAAAGCCACAGCCTTCCTCTGCTCCATCAGCCATCACATACTTGGTGCTAGGCTTGGGGAGGCTGACACACTGACCACAGTCCCTGGGGGCAGTCTATAGCAGAACGTTTGTCCAGTATGTGTGGTGCCCTGAGGTTAATCCTCTACAAAGAATAAAATCAAATAAGATCTGTCTCTCCCCCCAAAAAAGAACAGCCCCCAGTGTCAGTTTCTTAGCCCCTAAGTGAAAAAAGGAAATCGGGACACAACCAGTAAGTGCTCTGTCCGCGCTGGGAAGCCAGGCAAGGCTTTGGAAAGGGCAACGGACTTGATCAGAGTTGTGGGAAAGCAGAAATTAGCCAGAAAGAAAAGGATGTGTCCCGTGTCACAGGCGGAGGGAAGATCTAACCAGCTCTGCCTGTCGCTGTGCGCAGGGAGGCCAGACTGCACTGATGTTGGGAGTCAACCATGACCGGGAGGACATGGTCCAAGCACTACTGAGCTGCCAGGCAGATGTCAACCTGCAGGACCACGATGGGTCTTCTGCCCTCATGCTAGCCTGTCACCAAGGCAATGCTGACCTGGTGCGACTGCTCCTGGCCCACCCAGCCTGCGACAGCAGCCTGACTGACAAGGTAAGATTCGCAGGCAGCTCACCAGCAGGTATTTAACACCGTCTCTCTACCGTGCTGCTGAAGGACTCAGTCTTGCCGCTGAATTCCTCATATGTAACAGAGTTCTTGCCACAGGTCAGTGACTCACCAAGAATTGAATGAATGAGCCCTAATCGTAAGGGTTTGGCCACAGCAAAGTGACCACATTTCCGATCATTACAGTAGGTCACATTTCTAGAGCATTTGGGAGAGCTAATCTTCAACTGACCATTTCCCTGCTCTTCCCAAGAGTACAGCAAGCAATTCATTGAGCAGAGATTCGATCTCAGGCCTGACTCTAGTATCATTAATGTTGGCATCATGGCTTAATGCTATAAACTGGTGTCTTTGTACTTAACATCAAAGTTCAAAGGGAACGGGAGTCTAGAGAGGGAGTGAGAGGCTTTTGCTATGCAAGGATAGGACCTTTTCCTGCATGAAAGCATCCATCAGCAAGCCAAGCTGAACCCCACACTCATAGCTAATGTATACCCCTGCCCCCACAGAATCTGGGAGTAGAGTCTCCTTTTCTAAACATGTAGTGAGTGAGACAGGGGATCTGTGTTGGAGAGCCCTCTGTGAACTGCTTTAATCTGGAGTAAACTTGAACAACAGTAGCCTACAGTCACTTAGAAGTGATTACTGCTCTAGCCCGGGAAAATGTCTGAGAAAAGCCGCCTATGGCACAGGCTAAGCGGGCCTGAGCCTTGAAGGTCCCTGGCTGGCCAGAGTAACAAACCAGAAAATGAGAGCCCCTCTTGGGTCCACATGGAGGTCACATATAAGAGAGAACTACATAGCTTTCTGGAGGTAGAGGAAAATGGTGAGGGAAGACAGCTTAGCCTATGATTATTCGAACTGGTTAAACCCGGCACTCATGAGTTTGAATCTGAGTTCTAAGTCTCTGTGTACATCTGCAAAATGGGTACAGAGATGAGTTACCCAAATGCTTAGTGTTTTTAAGCCATACCTGCCTGCTGGAACTATGACACCTAAGCAAAGTCCCAAATATGTCAGCAGGTGGGGGACTTGGCATTTGCAAGTGTCTGCTGGGTGTAAGGAGGCTGAAGATATGAAGTCAGGAGGAAGACTGACCCCCAACTGAGAAGCCAGCTGGGTACCAGTCTTAACTCAGTCTTGTGGTCCTCAGGAGGAGTACATTGCCATCTGGAGGAAGTTTGGTAGCATCTGGAAACATTTTTGTCACAAGTAGAGGAGGAAGTGCTCCAGCATCTAGAGCTAGGGTGTTGGTAAACACCTGCAGTGCACAGGAACCGTGAAGAATTATGGATTCCCCAGGAGCCAAATGTGGTCGTACACACCTTTTATCCCAGCAGTCGGGAAGCAGAGGCAGGTGGACCTCTGAGTTCAAAGCTTACTTGGTCCAAAAGCAAGTTCCAGGACAGCCAGGGCTGCACAGAGAAAGTCTGTCTCAAAAAAAACCTGGTCAAAGGTTGGGGCAGGGATAGCCAGGGCAGCGCTGGAGGAGCAAGCCACTGCAGAACAAGACCCAGACTCAGGGCTGGGTGTGGAGTGAGCTGGAAGGGAAGGCTAGCCAGTGTGGTCTTGTTCAGGACTTGTAGGAGTCACCCAGGGTGCAGCTACACTCTGTCCTCCTGAGTCAGGCCTGACTGAGGATTCCCACTTCAACTTCTTCATAGCAAGAGAGAGCGTGTGGTTTTCAGCAGCTGAGGGGGAGGAGAACAGGTGACAGGATCCACCAAGGACCAAGGCTGGCACCTGGTGCCAGCTCCCATCAGAGCACCGTCATCCTAGCCACCATCTGCCTTTGGAGTCTCAGGTCTCCACAGCACAAATCTCCTGGAGACTCATGTGGAGAGAGACTCGTGTTCGGAAATGATGTTTTCTCTTCGACAAAGCTTGATAAAAAATACAGAGAACTGTAGATACTGTAGAACTGTAGGTGTCAGGAAACTTCTGTGCGTTCTCTGGGGACTTTCAGCATGACAAGGAGTGGAGTGAGACCAGAGCACCAGCTGCCAGATTCTCCCTGGGAAGGGCTTATTCGGAAGATATTTCAGAACATCCATTAAATGGGAATGTTTCTGAGACAGAGATTACACCTTAATCATTACCTGATATATAATGGGTTCATGATGAGTTCTTATGTATTGAACAACACTACAGCGCACACACAGAAGCAGACACACACACACACTATCTGTGCAAACCCTCCACATTTCAGCTCGCAGTCAGGTTCACTGGGAGCCTGCAGTGTTGTTGAGTAAAGCTCACTAGGCCCCGCTAATGCTGGGGCCTCCCAGACTGCAGGAGATATTTATTTTAGGAGACACTCTCCCGGCCTAGGTGGTCTCTTTCTCCCACTTCCCCTCCTCCACGTCTTCAGCTGAGAAGCCAACAGATGGAAGCTGTCACCTCCAGACGGACTCTGTCAGAAATGCATAGCCTCTGGGACTGGCCCTGTGGCACTTTCCCATGGTAGCAGCCACCATACACTCTGTTTACATAAAGCTCTGGATGACAAAGGCCAGCTTGGAACACCGAGTAAAGATAGACCTCCCTCTCCCCTGACAGTTCCCTGCTGAACAGTCCCCTCTCCCCACAGTGTGGGGACTCCCTGCTGTAAAACCTGTACCTAGTTCCAGGTTTGCTCAGAAAGAAAATGCTCCTTAGGATTGCTTGGCTCCTTTGTCAACATGGATCAAACACCTCTGCCGTGCGGTCCAGCTCTTAACAGCGCTTAGGGCGAGCAAGGCCAGGCAGCCCACCTAGGCCAGGATGCAGCAGGGACCAAGCCAGAGAGAGGAACTGATCACATGACTTAGCAAATTCCAGCCTAAATAGGAGTCGGGGGTGGGCAGCAAATTCAAGGCTAGCCTGGGATACTTATCAGGTCACTGTTTCAAAAGAAAGGAAGAGCTGGAGAGATGCCTTCGAGGCTAAAGTGTATACTCCTCTTGCAAAGGATACAAGTTCAGCTCCTAGTACTCATGAGTGACTCACAATGCCTCTAAGCCCCAGGGGTTCTAACTCTATGAGTACCCACACTCATGTGCACACACACACACACACACACACTTAAAAATAAAATCTTAAGTATGAAACTAAGCAAAAAGGGGAGAAGAAGGATGTAGCTCGGTTGGTAGAGAGCTGGCCTAGCATGTCACCCTGTTCAAGCCCAGAACCACACAAATGTGGGTGGAATACAGGCCTGCAATCTCAGCACTCTGGAGATGGAAGCAGGGAGATCAGGAGTCAGGTCATCCTTGACCTCAGTTCCTGGCCAACCTGGGCTATGAGACACTGCCTCCCAACAACAGCAGTGTGCTCCTCCTTTGGAGCCCCTCCCACTTCCTTCTCTGCTGTAGAGCTGTGAATGGTCGCAGAGCTGTAGTGCTTGTTGGGGTTCATTCTGCTGCATAGGGGGAGCCCAAAGATCTGGACATGTTTGTGCCACAGTTCAGGAAGTTAATCTGGCATAAATGCAGTTACAGTAAAAGCAAACTGTGCAATACGTTTCAATAAGCTTCATAGCTTATTGAAATTGGATTCAGTAAGCTGGGGGTGTTACATCTAAGTTAGTCACCAAAAGAAGTGTAGCTTTCAAAGCCATTCAGCTGTTTCAAAAGAAAGCAAGAACCGGAGAGATGGCTTTGAGGCTAAGAGTGTACACCCCTTTTGCAAAGAATCCAAGTTCAGCTCACAGTACCTCTAAACCCTAGGGCTTTTCAGAATGCTGGCTGTAGGATTGTGCCTGCTCAGAAGAGACTGGATATCCAGGTGTCACTCACCCTCCAACACCCAGGCTTTGCCTCCATCTCTGTCCAGCCAGCAGCCCTGTCTAAGGAGAACCCCACAGGTCCAGCTTCTTTACCCTGCAGGATTCACAAGCTGTGCACCGGAGAAAGTGCTTCGCATAAGTGCTGTGAGCTCACTTCTGGTCTGAAGGAAACAACTAACAATGGGGGGCGGGGTGGGGGAAGGTTGCTAGGTGATAGCCCAGCTAGCTAGTAAAGAGCTTGCAATGTAAGTGTGAGGACTGTAGTTCAATCCCCAGAACCCACAACTCTAAAAACATCCAGGCATTGTAACACATGCTTGTAATGGGGCTCGCTGACCAGGTAGCCTTGCCTACTTAACAAGTTCCAGGCCAGTGGGAGACCCTGTCACAGTGGACAAGGTAGACAGTACCCGAGGAACAATACCCTGTGTTGAGCTCAGGCCTCCACATGCATATACATACATGTACACATGCACAGATGAACATGAACACACACACACACACACACAAGTACACGCACACAAGCAGAAAATGCTTTTTCAGTGAGTTTATGACTGTAGACAAAAACAAAACAAAACAAACAAGCTTCCAATAAGTAGAGATTTTCTGGTATATTATGGGCTGTTAACTAGAAGACATGCATTATGAAGACTCACATGGGAGGGGAAATATCTCCTAGCATACCACAGTAGTTGACAGTAAAGGGGATACTAGGCAGATGTGTGCTCCCAGTCCACTACTTTAAAACCAACAACAGGTTTGCACAGGAAAGAGCAGAGAGAGAATACACCAAGATGCTAATGCTCACTTAGACCTCAGAGAGAAGGTTGCTTTCTTTCCTATAGTTTCCAGTTCTCTTAAGTGTTGGGGGTCTGGCAACCCTTTCTCTGTCCCCCCGGCACAGGCTTCCCAGTACAGAGGGCAGCCTTGTGGAAGGGACCCTCATGGTTCATGGTCCCGTTTCCCATGGCCCCCATGCCATTTGAGTCACATCCCCTCATGGGTCACCTGATGTTTCTAACATCCTTGTCAACAATGTCCCCCCCCCCCCCTTCCCACGGAGTGGAGAAGCAAATAGGATGATTTTTCTTTCTTCCTTCCCTGCAGGCTGGCCGAACAGCTTTGTCCGTCGCTCTGAATTCGCCTGCCCACATGGAAATCGCAGAGCTTCTAAGGGCCCACTCCGAGCAGGGCAGGTCCTTGGGGCTGAAGGAGCTGTAGAAGAACTAGCAACCGGGAACAAAAGGTTCCTTTTCTGGACGCCCCCTTTGCCCTTAGAAAGGGCTGGGGTCACAGCCAGAGGGCCACCATTCAAGACAGAAACTATGTCAAATATGCACAATACATTCCCAGCATACAATTCTGCTCATTAGGATGCTTGGTAGTGTTTTGCCTTAGGTCAAGCCCCCAAACTACACGGGGTTCAGAGGAGGTTTGAGGTGCAGAGCGCAGGCTTGCAGCAGAGTCGTCTGGAAATTCAAAACATCTTCAACTTTGAATTCCTCGTTTTCTTTGCAGTCCTGTGTAGCAAGCAGGTGGGTAAGGGCACACTCACACAGTATTGTATTTTTGTATTTAATCAAGTATGTATACAAATATGTCCCTGTGGATATGCATGTCAAGAGAGAATGGCGGAGGAATCTAAATGCAGGCAAAGTAGGATTGAACCCAGTGATATCAGTGCCAGGGTGTGACACTTCTGTGTACCCCAGGGGTTTCCATTCCCTCTGTGGAAATAAGCAGAAAACCAACCCAGGTTAATACTAGATGCATGCTTGACAGAGTCCAGTCATTTCACCCGTTCCCAACCTATGAGAAAAGAACATGAACCAGCAGTTTCCTGCTGGGAATGGGTCACTGTAGAAGTCAACACCATTCACCCGTTTCTAGAAGCACAGGGCCGCTATAAGCAAGTACAAGCTCTGAGAACTTCCTGGATCCTTGCCGCATAAACATCCAGCCTGGGCAGGACAGAGCTCTCTCTCCACTGACATCTCTCCCAGGGATAGTTCTTCCCTTTCCTAAGCACCCATAACCCTTGGGTCCTGCACATGAAAGGCTCATGATCACAGCTCTGAAAGTCTCATGTATACACACACACACACACACACATCTTTTATATAAAAGGAAGAGTATCAAAATTGAAGATCTGAACACTGAAAACGCTAAAGCAAGAATTCTCATTTGGGCTGGAATGCTTATTTGCTTGTTAACCCTTGGCTGAGTCACAAAGTCTTCGTGGGTAACAACTCCCCCGAACTGGAAGTGGTCATACAACCTACCTCTGGGAGTCTCCATGAGAAATGGCTTATAAGTGTTTGGAACCTTGATGATAGCCCAGAAACGCTGTCTTCAGAAATTCTGTAGCCAAGTCCTTTCCACAATGTGATCTGTGAGAGATGCTCAAAGTCCCACATGTGGCCGCTGCTTAGAGATGGAAAAAACAGCATGATGACATTAAAAATGCTCTAAGAGGATCCATTTCAATGTCAAAACGCAATGTAAAAGCAAACACATACTTTAATCATGCCAGCTCCGTGCTTTGCAAAGGCTGATGTGTACCCAGCCCCAGGGATCTTGTTATGCAGTAGGTCTGAACCGAGGCCCAGAGGACGCCATTGCAGCCAGGTACAGCAACGCTTAGAGCAGCACAGTTCCCGCCTGTCCTTTTTGTTTATAAAGTAAAATGTTGCCGCTCGACTGGTCTCAAGATTTCTTTGTTCTGGACTCTTGGGAACTTGCAATTGCAGGCCTGTTTTAGTTCATTTCTTTTTGCTATGCCAAAATACCAAAGGAAGGGTACTTATGAAGAAAAAGAGGGCATTTATTGGTCCAGAGTTTTAGAATCTAATCAGCATGGTTGGGGGTCTGGGGAGACCTATGACAGGTGGTGGGAGTTTGCCTAGAGGAAAAGGGATCACCTCTGGGTCTAGGGAGCACGGCAGCATGGTGAGATGGGTTTTCGAGCAGTGATCTTGTGACAGCTGCTCTGGGTCCCAAGAAAGATACCTTAAATATCATTGACAGTGTTACCCCCCCCCCCCATGACAGCATGCCTTCTCCTTAAAGAAAGATACCTTAAATACTGTTGATAGTGTGCCCTTAGATGACAGCATGCCTTCTCCTTAAAGAAAGATACCTTAAATACTGTTGATAGTGTGCCCTCAGATGACAGCATGCCTGCTCCTTAAAGAAAGATACCTTAAATATCATTGACAGTGTTACCCCGCCCCCATGACAGCATGCCTGCTCCTTAAAGAAAGATACCTTAAATACTGTTGATAGTGTGCCCTCAGATGACAGCATGCCTGCTCCTTAAAGCTTTACACTTCCCAGTGCTAGGGTAGGGGGTGACCTGTTGTAGCAACCATCACAGTCTGAGAGTCATAGAACCACATGGAAGAGGCTTTGAGCTGAACTCTAAGGTGTTGGCCAGCGTGCCCTTGAGGGAGCAATGGGGTTCAGATGTGGCAGAAGTAAAGGCACATGGCCTCATACAATTTCAGATGGGAGATCTGAGAGAGAAGACAGATGGTCTTATTTGTTATATTTTGATATTAGAGATTTGGACTTAAGCCCATCTGTGAGTGTCTCACTGATTGATTCAAGAATTTAAACTCCTTTCAGAAAAACACACGTATACTCTAAGTCCTACTTAGAGTAAAATCCTACTGCTTAGGACTCAGCATGTAAAGGGGCTTGCTCCCAAGATGATGACCTAAGTTTGATTCTAAGGACTCACATGGAAGATGAGACCCAACTGGGGCAAGTTGTCTATTTCTACCCTGCCTTGATCATTCAGTTCCTGGATAATAGAAGCATCCTTTGACTTATAGTATGCCTTTATCAGAACTAAAGCTGGGCAGATATCTACACTCTATGCTGTTAGTCTACTTTCCAATCAACAGCTCTGAGTTATTACTTACTATGTTCCACTGGTCTACTCTTAACTCCAATAGGCCAGCCCTCATGGCCATGATGTTAAAATTCTTACCACACAGCATCTTTCTTCTCTCTTCTTCCTCTCTCATCCTCATGGTCTCCTCAGACCCCAAGCCAAGGAACCTCAAACCCCACCTATCTCAATTCTGCCCAGCTATAGATTGTAGACATCCTTACTCACCAATCAGGGATAACTTGGGGACCAAGGTTACATAGCATCACTTGAGTCTACATGCAGAGTCTTTCATCCTTGGGGGTAACCAGGTCTTGGGGGTCAATACTTAGCATTACAATAGACAAAAGACCAAACCTCAAAAGAGATGTAGTGAGGGATATAGCACTTTTATGTTTGAGGCTCTTAAGTTCCTTTCTGAAAGGGGAGAAAAAAGCATTACTAGAGATAGTGGGAGCCATTGAAGAATTTCTAGACATTGAAGCCATCCAATCAGCAGTGAGACTGGAGGAAGGAGCACCAGTTGGGAGTCTCTTGTGAGGCCCTGGGCATAAAGCAGTAAGAACAGTAATGCCTGGCAAGAAAGGCACCAGGAAAGAGGATGTGCCAGGATGTGGTCACAAACTGAATAACAAGTTGGTGTCCCCATTGTCTCCAACCATTCTACTCGGCCTTTTTAGTCATGGAATCTCCAACTCACTACCGAGGACAGACTCCACTTCCCAGCTCCCTTTGTGATTTGCTGTGGCTTCTTAACTACACACGGAAAGTGAGATAGGTGCAAAGTGATGTACAGACTTCAGACAAAGGGAAGGGGCATGTGCCTTCTCTTCCTCATTGGCCAGGATACTGTACTCATCCAGCTTGGTCCATAAGGACGAGGCGAATGGCTCCCCCAACAGAACAGAGGTCAGAGGGAGATGAGGTCCTGTTACATTTGCTCTGATCTGCTTAGTCCTCCTTTGACAAAATCTGAAAGTATTCTCATGCAAAAGTAAACCATTGTCCACTGGGACTCCTCCTGAAATAGATAACATCCTTGAGACCTCAAAACATTCCAAAGGCATCAGGATACAAAAGCCATTCTGTGGCTGGGCATTTGGAGGCAGAGGCAAAGGCAGGCAAATCTCTGAGTTCTAGGTCACCCTGGTCTACAGAACAAGTTCTAGGATAGCCAAGGCTACACAAAGTAACCCTGTCATGGGGAAAAGAAAGGAAGAGAAGGGAAGGGAAGGGGTCTTTCTACAAAAGCTTTTCTCCCATCTGGGTGTGTAAGAGACTTGACCACTTGGAGAATCCCTTGAATGAGAACAGAGATCGGAGATCAATGCAAAAGCAAGAGGTTTATTAGTCCAGTGCACTGAGATGGCCTACATCCAGAGAGGCAACCTGAGCCTTCTCAGTATAGTTTTTATTTACTTTGTAACGGGTGGGCTACAGCGATGGTGACCAGGCATGCAAGCATTGGTGGGTTTAGTTGACTTTTAAATCAATTGGCTGCTGCCAACGTGGGTTGCATCTCAGGACCTATGCCCTACATTCCAGGGCTGCCCAGATAAGGTTGAAGTGCTCCTTCCTGGAGAGTGTGAGACCACAAAAGCCCTTGCGGGGAGAGGGGAGCTGTAAGGAGAGTGTGGGACTGTAAAAGCCCTTAGGGTCCTTCAGGTGTCATGGATGTGAAACTAGCCCTGGTCCACAGTGATGTTCAGCCCACAGCCCCGCAGAAAGTGTAACCTTTGCCATCTTGGCATATTTCGGGACATGCACTGTCCATGCCTGGGCAGCCAGTCTTTAAGCAAATCTGCTATGACAACCTGGACAAAATCACTGAGTTGTTTGAGCAACTTGAGAGAACACAGTCTCCTGCAGCAGTGCTGGTTAGTTTATGAGAATGGACTGAAGCCAGAGAAAAGAAAGAGTCCGGGAGAGAGTGAATTTTCATGAACAGCAGTAAAGATGGGTTGAAGGGAGGAGTGAAGCCATAGTCAGAGACCAGATGAGCAAGTATGCTGGTTGGTGGAGTGAAAGGGGGATGGGAGGGATGCCAGTTATCCTAGCCTGCATCACAAGGGCAGCCTACAGGAAAACTCACCCTACCCCTGGGCATTACCTGAGTCAGTCAGCTGCCTCCTATGAACCCCAAAGTTGGTATTTAGTAAATAGCTCCAGCCCCCCTGATGTCTGGGTTGTAATCTAAAGAACTCTGAAACTCAGCCATGTGCCTGGCACAGACGTTCAGAGCAAAGCAAGATGAGAAAGCCAGGGCAACCTGTGCCATTAGGAAGAGGGCTGTAGATATCTACCCTCAAATACGGGAACTTCTCTGCTGGTATTTCTTTTCCCATCCCATGTAGGTGCACAGCACCATGTCAGGAAGCAGCAAAGACAGGTTTCAATGGAGCAGTCTGCTGCTCAATCCCAGCTGCTGCGAGGAGACCAGAGCTTCCTCGGTCCTGGAAGCAGCTGGTGCATGCACAGTGGGCAGCTTCTATAACAGCATGAAGGGTCAAGCTTTGGGTCTCCCTAGGCCCTGCCCCTAACAATAGCAAGTTGTAGAGCAGTTTGCTTTCTGCGTCTATAGATCCAGCCAATTGTGAATAGTGATAATAATAAATACTAAGAATGCTTTTCATGTGTCCTGGACAGAGACTTATTAACACTTCCTAAACAATACAGGGTGACAACAATTTAAATCTAGAGCTGGTTTAACTATGTGGGCATCAACCTTATCTGAAGCCACACCCAAGTCCTTTCTCCTCGTAACCCTGGTGTTTAAAATCTATTAGCAACAAAGACAAGCAAGAGCTCAGGGCTGAGAGATGGCTCGGAGGTTAAGAGCTCATACTTCTCCACAAAAGATCTGAACTCAGTTCCAGGCACCCATGGGGGCAGGGTGCCACCTGTAAATCCAGCTCCATTGGTGGGGTGAGGGGCCGAATGCCCTCCCTGGTCGTCTCAGGTACCTGCACAGCTGTAAGCACATGCAAAGATGCACACAAGCAAAAAGAAAGAACGCTCAGGAAGTTTGGATTCCAACTCTGAAAAAATTAAATTACTAAAGTCTACGGTTAACTGTGTGAGTTATATGAGAACGTTATGCCATTGTACATAAAAGACTTGGGTAGATGGATTCTGGTATCCTTAGAATGTTCTAGATGCAGCCCCCTTGGATACAACAGACAACTGTACTTAGGCCCAGCCATGAATTTTAAGGGCTTTAACACTTGAGAGGCAAAGGTAGGCAGATCTCTCTGAGTTTAGGCCATTCTGGTCTGCAAAGTGGGTTCCAGGACAGGTAGGGCTACACAGAGAAACCCTGAATAAAAGAAATAAATGAAACAAAACCAACAGCAAACATTGAGAGGAGCTTTAGATAGAGTTAAGTGCTATATTTTTTCCATCTTTCATTTTAAGAAACAGAAGCAAAGAGAGTTGAATAACTCATCCAAGGACCACACAGTCTAGTAAACTTCAGTTTTGGGATTAAAAACCAACCAATCAGGGCTAGAGAGATGGCTCAGTGGTTAAGAGCATTAACTGTTCCTCCAGAGGTCCTGAGTTCAAATCCTAGCAACCCCATGGTGGCTCACAACCATCTGTAATGAGATCTGATGCCCTCTTCTGGCATGTCTGAAGACAGCTACAGTGATTTATAATAAATAAATCTTAAAAAAAATGTCAGCCAATCAGATTAGTTTTATGTCAGCTTGACACAAAGTATAGACAGATGAAGAGAGGGAACCTCAGGTCAGAAAATCCCTCCATAAGATCAAGTTGCAGGCAAGCCTGTAAGACATTTTTTAATTGTGATTCATTGAGGAGGGTCCAGTCCATTGTGGGTGGTGCCATCCCTGGGCTGGTGCTCCCGGTTCTGTAAGAAAGCAGGCTGGACAAGCCATGGAGAACAAACAAGTCAGTAAGCAGCACCCCTCCGTGGCTTCTGAATCAGTTCCTGCTGCTAGGTTCCTGTCCTGTCCTATTTGAGTTCCTGCCCTGGCTTCCTTCAATGGCAGACTATGATGTGGAAATATAAGCCAAATAAAAGAAATCCTTTCCTTCCCAAATTTGGTGATTGTGTTTCTTCACAGCAACAGAAACTCTAAGACGAGCTCCATGAAAAACTCCACGGCCGCACACCCAGATAGTTCACTTCTTGCCCCCACCTGGTGCCTGAGGCTAAGGGCAGGGTAGCTGGGCACAGAAGACATTGCTTTTCAGGGGCTGAAGGTTAAGGCCACATCTGACCTGCAGGTCTGTTAGAGCCGTCCCTTAGGACAGAGTGTTTAAGACCGGGACAGCTGTAATGTCTGGGCTCTCTCCTGGGACCCTGGCTTGGGTCCCCAATGCTGTGTCTTCACTTCAGGCCCCTGGACTATGGTGCAGCGAAAGATGTGGGATTTTAAGTCCTACAGAAAATTTCTTGGGCATCAAAAAAATAGATTATTATGTTTCTCTTTTTTTCTCCTTATCATTTGTTACTAGCTTGCCTCAAACTCAAACTAGCAATGCTCCTGCCTCCACTTCTCAAGTGCTGGGACTGTAGACCAGGCTATACACCACCATGCCCTGATCTTTGGGAATCTTCAATGACCTCCCTCACTGATTTCTGCAGCGGTAGCAACTGCATCTTGAAGTCTAATATCCACACGGGCCACCAGGAGGGCTAGTCAAAGTGCACATCCTCATTCTTGAGTCTGTGCTGGGCCTGAGAGTTTACATTCTAGCATGTTCCTAGTGCTGCTGGAGGTAACCCCCTGTGGAAAACAAGGAGAGAAGCACCCGCATTAGACGGGGGAAGGAGGGAGCAGGAGTTTCACTGTCCACTGTGTGAGGCCTCATAACTGTATGTGTATTCCATTTACTCAAAAAAAAAAAAAAAAAAAAAAAAATCAGCTGAACAAGGAACAGGGAAAGGGAGTTTCGTGTACCCAAAGCTGGCCTGGAACTCACCAAGGAGCCAAGGATGATCTTGAACTCCTGATCCCTGTCTCTACTTCCCAAGTGCTATGATTTCAGAGGTAGGCCACTGCAACAGCTTCAGGCCTCTGCAGATGATGAAACCACTGTCTAGAATCTAGAATCAAGTTCAGGGCCGGCCGCACCAGTTTCCTAGACACTGATTCTCTCTGACAAAGAGTCTACTCCCTAGGATGGACGTCTTTAACTGTTCCACGCCCTTGCTTCTCCCCAGCTTCTGGTGGCTTCATAAGAGAAATGTTTGCTCTTTTTGTGTTTGACTTAATGTTTGAAACAGGGTCTCACTCCATAGCCCACGCTAGTCTAGACGCACCTCCATCGTGAACCAGAGGTGTCAGTCAAGATCAAATGACGGTCTCCTAGGTCCCTCCTAGTTCATAGGAATATTTGGAGGTCACATGACCCTGGCAACCTTTTTCTTACCCCTCCTAATCTTCTGGACGCAGGAAGCCTTGCAGCTCAGAGATTACAGAGCTGCAGATCATACCGCAGCAGGCTTAGCAGGCACTAGTACCAATGTACTGCAAAAGGTCACTGTGCCAGGGAACAGAGGGCCACTAGCTGTGACCTCAGTTCTAATCAAGAAGCAGCTAACTCCCTGGGATGGAGTGGTGGGTTAGTAGGATTCAAGGATGAAAGTGTCTAAGAGTCTGCAAGGACAGTTTTCAACATTTGCATTACATTACAAAGTTCAGCTTTTGCTTTTGTTTTCCGTGACCGGCCTCACTCTGAAGTCCAGACTAGCCACATACTCCTGGCTCAACCTGCTACTTGCTGGGATTACTAACCTGTGCCACCATCAGCTTCATGCCCAGCCTCAGCCATGATCCTCAAAAGCAACTGGGCTGTTTCTGCTGCGCACGCACCTGGCTACCTCCAACAAACTCTACTACTCAAAAGAAGGCATCGGCCAATATTTGTCACTTACTATTCCATAGCTAGTTAGCTAAAGACAAACTGAACCTCCCAGCAAGCAAACGGTTCTCTAAAAGTGTGTCTGTTAGCTGTGGATTGAGTGGATGCATTATCAGGACCATGGCTGAAGACGGAGAATATTCATAATCTAACCAGAGAGATTGTAGTGCTCAGAGTTCTGTGTGTTCAAGTCTAGCCAAAACATATTGTAAGATCAAGGCAAAGAAGATTGTTTTTTTTTGTGGCTGGAGACTGAACCCAGAGCCTGGGAGATGCCCGGTGATGAAGAACACCATCACTTCAGTCCAGGGGATCCCCAGCCCTCTCCTGGCTTCCTTGGCACCAGGCATTCATATGATACACAGACACACAGACACACACACAGACACACACACACACACACACACACACAGACACACACACACAGAGACACACACACACACACACATACACACACACACAGACACACACACACACATACACACAGACACACACACACACACACACAGACACACACACACACACACACACAGACACACACACACACACACACACACACACACACGTTGTCTCTGCAGACCTCGGTGTCCCCAGATTGAGACCTGACTGACCTCTGCAGCATGGGACAACTGATCTGGAGAGCCTCAGGAGACAGCCATTTGCTCGGAAAGGATGGTGCCAGGATAAAAATCTCTTTCCAGGTGCACAGTATGTCAGGGATGCCCATTCAGCACACATCAGGATAGACGGTCAGGCTGACAAGACGCTGGCCTCTGGGACGAGGAAGCCCCCAAAGGCATGCTTGCTTTGGACAACTACAAGAGCACATCCCTATTCACAAATGGTGACAAGACCATCAAAAAGGAATGAGATGACTCGAAGCTAAGAGTTGGGCAGGATGACAAACAAGGACCTTTCCTACCTCAAGCCAAAGTGCTGACAGTCCTCCCAGAGACACTCACGCCCCTCCTCCACCTCCTGCACACAGGCCTCTGAGGTCTCTCGTGTCATATGGCTGCATCTGTGCACTGTGCTCCAAACTATTGTGCCCCTCCGGTTCCTTCCTCAGGCCCTAGCTGGGCCCTAAGTTTAAAAAGCAGTGGTCTACTAGGTTAGCCCACCCACTGTGGTTTTACCACTGTCAAAGACTGGGCTGTCCCTCAGTCCCATCAATAATCTGGTCAGACCATCCATTGCTGTCAGTCACTGTCTAACCTGGATGCTTTACCATTCGGAACTGTCTGTGTGAACATGTCCCCTGGTTTGGTGTCACCAGACTGCTGTCCTGCCCAGGGAACCCTGGGGCTATGCTGCTGTTGCTTCTGACAGGCTTGGCCAGCTCTTCACCATGGTCAGGGCTGGAAATGGCTTCAGTAGCTAGGGGAGACTCAAACTGCCCAAACTCACTGGTCAGGTCCCATCTAAGGGGCGGGATGGGGATGAAGGGAGCTAACCCTTCTGCTTCCTCTGCCCTTTCTGGAAGTACTGAGTCTACCCCACAGCACTCCCCTGGGAGACAAAGCCGAAGGTCTCAACCCTTACTTGTCTCTCTTGGGTCCTGGAATCTTATACCCGGCCTGTCGGTATTTTTTTTCTCCATTTGGGCCAGTTGGCTAGCCTATGACAGCTCTCAGTGCCACCATCTCGACAGGTCCTTTCGGAACTCAGCCGTACAAACGTGGGACCAAGCATACAAAGTTGGGAGCTTGTCCCCACTCCTTCCTATCCCTGGTGGTGTCTGACAGGCCGAGGAGCCTGACCCCGATTCTCTTCTGATTGGGAAACACCTCTGAAGGAAAAAAAAATTTTTTTGACACATCTAGCAACAATTCTGTGTCTTACATAGAGATTTCAAAAAAAAAAAATTAAGGTAGTAACGAACCACGTAAATGTCAGTGTGAACATTTGAATTGAACTCATCTGGAAACACATATTACCCTGTAATTTTGCAAATGATATTATGAACCAAATTTATAACAAAAGCGCATGCCTTGATGTCCTTAAGACTTATAGGACTTCATTTGTCCTTTTTCTTTGGCTTTGATTTTACTTATGAGCCTGTGTGGCCTCGCACAACACTTCTAAATAAGCTGTAATCTCATCCATTAGACAACAGGTCTTCATGCCACATCTCACTTTATCTTTTAAGATCCATTGAGACCCACATCACTCCCAAAGACTCTCTAATTTTATATATATTACTATTAAGATGTACACTAAGTCCTGCCTCAGGAGCTCACACCTTTTTGTGTGCACACAAGTACGTGAGCGTGTGCAGAGCCACAGGAGGGCACCGATGGGTGTGTTCTAAGAGTGCCACCGTTTGTACTGAGTTTTAGAAGTGTGTTAACACATTCTGTTCATGGTCACCTACGACTAACATTTTAACACACAGTCTCCTTAGGATGGCAGACGGATGCGGTGAACGGCGTCCACCAACAGCCTTTCCCGAAATGTACTGGTGAAATGACATGAAGGATGCTTGCTGCGAATGCCTAACAGTGTAAGTTCAATGGTGAGAAATGATAGAGTCCACAGGCTTATCCTAACCCCACATGCACCTGTGTGTGTGCACACGCACACCACCCTCCCTTTTAATGTAATGTCTTAGGCCTAGCATGGTGAACACCTTTGATCCCAGCACTCAGGAGGCAGGGACAGGAAGGTATCCGTGAGCTCGAGGCCCCCATGCTTCAAAAACCCTACAAACTGAGCTGCACACACCACGGTCAAGACTGAATCCACTCCACAGGGACGCATGGGAGCACCAGGTGCTGAAGAAACACTTCAAGATGGACCTCAGCTCTCACCAGGAGACATGCAATGTCTTAGTTGCCTGACTCACATGAAAGGAAGAGAAGGTTGAGACTTGGTGCCTCGGGTGCGGGGACATAAGGGAGAGGAAGCGGAAGAGCAGTGAGCTTTACCCATCACCCTTTCTTTAGAGTTGACACAGTCCAAGAGGTCCTCCTGAGACACTGACACCCCCAGGTAACCCTCAGCTTTGGCAGCCTTGAGGAGGCTCACTCTCTACCTCAGCAAGTGGGCACCCAAGTGGAGATGACATGTCCAGGACGGATCCGAAGGGAGACAGCTGGCCTGGGTTTGGCTTAGAGGAACCCTTTTGGTCTTCATTACAGTCCCAATCAAACAGCAAGATTTCTAATGATGGGGAAAACAGTCATGCAACTTCATTTCTCCTGTGGGCAATTATGGCACCAACAACAGGGAGGGTGGCTGGCAAACCCAGTGATTCCAGGAGCAAGCTACCTCTTCCATCTTCCCCAAACTCCCCAGGGGTGATCTTGGGTAAGCATCTTCTCTCCTACATCAAAAACCAAACCATATGAGCCTGCCAGATAGGCCACAACCGGAATCACATGAGCATTTGATTTCTTGGGGGGTGATGGTGTGTATGGCGCGTGGAGGGGGGGGGATTGTACCCAGGGCATCAAGTACTCTACCAGCAACTTATATACTTAACACAGGTATTGTAACTAAACTATAGGTCTCTAGCTGGAGAGATGGCTCAGTGGTTAAGAGCATTTAACTGCTCTTCCAGAAGTCCCAAGTTCAATTCCCACCAAGCTCATGGTGGCTCACAACCATCTGTGATCTGATGCCCTCTTTTATAAATATATATATATATATATATATGTATATATATATATATATATATATATATATATATATATATGTGAATGTCTTTAGAAAAAAAAAAAAAAAACTATAGCCCCTCATAAGCAAAGACCCACAGTTTACCCCATACTGGGACCAGCCAGAGCCATGTCTGCATTACTAAGCCAACACTGGTAGAACTCTCAAGGTGAGACAACTAAAGATGATCTCTTCTTAAACGTGCATGAAATTGGGCTTTGCCTCACGAACAAAGCACTCATTGGAGCTCATATCTTGTTTTCCTTTACTGAGATGGGAAGTGAAGTGTCCCCTGACCACACTGTCTGAACATGTCACCAGCCTTCCCTAAGTTTAGAATTCACAGGCCTACATTCCTAGTTTGCTTTTACAGCTTTAAGACCTTTGACATTCTCTGAGATGGTTCCTCCGTGTTGCCCAGGCTGGTTTCTGACCCCTGAATTCATTGACCCTTTATTAGTCTCCTAATAGCTAAAGCTAAAGGTTTGGGACTATGTTTGTTTTCAAGACTATTAATTGTATGTCTGCTTTACTTGTATTCATCTGTGTACCTGGTACCTCTGGAGGCCGGAAGCACAGATAGTCGTGAATTGCACACGAGTATTTAGGAATAAACCCAGGTCTTTTGGAAGAGCACTCAGTGCTCTTAACCACTAAGCCATCTCTTTAGCCCCTAAATTTGTTATTAATCTTCAAGTTAGTGGTAATTTGTTATGGCAATACATCTGAGAAAGCAAACATGGAGGTGA
The DNA here is from genome assembly GCF_963924665.1 of Micromys minutus. NCBI lineage: Eukaryota > Metazoa > Chordata > Mammalia > Rodentia > Muridae > Micromys > Micromys minutus. The sequence goes on from NC_137978.1 coordinate 7,253,415, forward strand.
TTTCCCATCAGCCACTCAAAGCAAATGAGCCTTACAAGAGACAACAAAGGCCTTGAGATGGCTCTGTGGTTGAGTCCTACATGCTCTTCCAGGAGACCTGGTTTCAAGCCCCGGCACCTTAAGGGTGGTTTGCAGTCAATCATCTGTAATCCCAGTCCCAGGGCATCTGAGGGCACCAGGCATGTGGCACCCAAACACCCATACATGTAAAATAAACCCAGAGACAACACAGCAGCAGGATCTTGTGCCATTTTACACCTGACATTTGGGTCGGGACCGAGTGAGGATACAGCAAGAGAGCTGGTGGTTCCACCTCTGCATGGGAAAGAATAAAACCAGGGGTGCCTGGCACGGTCTTCTGTAGACTCCCCAACCTCACAGGGGTATCAAGGCTTGTTCAGTTGTCCTAACTTGCTCCAGGATTAGACATAATTTTCACTGCATGGTGTTTTTCCAAAAACATGATTTCAGCACTTGGCACTAGCTGCACGGAGGGACTCAGGACAATTTGGGCTATTGGAGACCATTGCAAAACAAGACACAACATTCTATTGTGTTCTCCTGGATTTTTTTTTAGTGTCTTCTCACCAGACTAATCTCGAAGGAAAGACTATCAATGCACCAGGTCATACATTTAGGTAAAAGACTCCATTCATGATGGGTTGAGGCAATAAAATGTAGAAGCTAGTAGACAACAGACAGTTAACGGCAAGGTACTCTTGGAAATATGAGTAGAGAGATTAAGTAAGCAAATGACAAATTGAGACTTCAAGCTTTAATATATATAATGGCAAATAACAAAGCAATGCACTCTTGATTCAGTCAGCCTGGTTAGCCAGGCTAATTTACTGTGCCCTTTCCCATCCCACTGTGGCCTCTGGTATTTTTCTCTGAGTGTGGTTACATTGACGAGATGTCCCCTTACCAAGATAGAGTCTAACTTAACCAACATTCAAGGTGTGACATTCTTCCTCAGCCCCTTTCCCTGGGGAATAAAAGTCAGCTGTCTACCCTTCCGGACAGACATAATGGTTCACTGTCCAAGTCTGCTTGGTTTTGGGTGTATTTAGATGGATGGAAAGCTCTCTAGATTGCTAATATACCTTGTTCAACAGTTCTTTCAAATAGGGAATATCAGAGATGAACGTCTTGAATTCTTCAATATCAAAAAAGACCTTAGTCTTACCTTTAAAATCAAATGCCAGTTTGGCGGGATAAAGAATTCTCGGTTGAAAGCCTTCTTCCTGCAGAACCTTTATGATACCAGACCACTGGCTCCTTTCATCTATAGTACCAGGTGACAAGTCCGCTGTCAGTCTGATCTTGGACCCTCTATAGGTTATTTCTTTTTTTGCTCTGGAAGCTTTTAGGATTCTCTGCTTATCAGAAGCACTCCAAAACTTCACCAGGATGTGTCTTGGTGTGAGTCTGTGCTTGTCCACTGAATTAGGAATTCGATGAGCACTGACAATCTCAAGATTCCGGTCTTCTAACTCAGCGAAGTTTTCTTCAATTACTTCCTTTATTATGTCCTCCGCTTCGTTCTCCTGGTTTTCTTTCTCTGGAATTCCTATCACTCGGATGTTGGAGCTTCGCAATCTATCCTCTCTCTCCCTCAGCCTTTCTTTATCCACCATCTCCTTGGCCAACTGCACTGTCTCCTTGGTCAGCCCCTCCACGGCATCTTCTTGTTCGTTCACCTTGGCTTCGATCATGCATGCTAAGGAATTCAGATCATCCATTGAACTTTTCATGTTTAGGACATCGAAAAAGTAAAGGTTCTTGATCCTTTCAACCTCCCTTTGCATCTGTTTGATAATGCTGATCACGCCTCTTCTAAAATTTTCTTCAGTTTCATGGATCAAGTTTGCTTCTTTGGCTGTTATTAGCTCTTCTATGTGCAGTGTCTTATACCTCCCTTTTTCTGTGCTCATTAAAAGTGGAGTGACTTGTGATGAAACACTCAACTTTGTACGTGAACAGCTTCTTTTAGGACCATCACTGCCTGCCCCTAGAGATTCTGATGGAGAAGCCAAATATAAGGTTAGACACGGTATCCCAAACCTTTGACTAGACATGGCAGCTGCTCCTCCCTCCTGGCTTCTGTGGACCTCCTGGCATTTCACCAGTTTGTTTTCCTTCCAGTCCCAAACCAGGTAGCTAAAGGCAAGTTCTTTAAGTCTGTGGAAGGTCTCCTTCTTCTTAGTCTGGGAAGATGTCTTTCCGGCTACGCCTTTCTCTGATTCAGAATCTACTACCAAACTAATTAAACCAATCTCCTCAGCATTCCTGGTGTCTTTCTCAACACAATGCTTTTCTGCCACAGTAAGGCCCTGAAAGGTGGAGCCTCCAGCTTCATGTTGTATGAAAGATTCTTCCTTCTTCCCCATTTCTGAGTTATCTTCTCCCTCTTCCTCCTCACCTGAGTCCTCTTCCACCTCTTCTGACTCTGAACCCTCTTCCTCTTCTTCTGACTCTGAACCCTCTTCCTCCTCTTCTGACCCTGAACCCTCTTCCTCCTCTTCTGACTCTGAATCCTCTTCCTCCCCCAACTCTAAGATTTCTTCTTCCCCCTCTAGCCTTGAAGACTTTTGCTTCTTGAGAGTTTCTTTATCCATCTGGTCCAGTGTTTCTTCTTCATAAGTCTTCACCTCTGGACTTGTGACTTTTACCTCTTTGATGAATAGGAAGCTCAAACTGTCACTTGCTATTCTTCTAGCTTCATGCTTTGTGTCTCCTAGAGTTTTACCCTAGAAGTCGAAAAAAATATTTAAGCCACATTTTCCAGCGACATTTCCGTTCATCAGGCTTGTGTAGCAAGTACCATTCATTACCCGCTGGGCCTCAAGTTTAGCTTCTCTCTCTCTCTCTCTCTCTCTCTCTCTCTCTCTCTCTCTCTCTCTCTCTGTGTGTGTGTGTGTGTGTGTGTGTGTGTGTGTCTCCCAATATTCATAGAAACCACACCTGATCTGTATGGTGTTGGGAAGTGAACCCAGGCTAGCCCTCCATTCTTAAGACCAAAAGATAGGCATAGTGACATGTGTCTGTCATCCCAGCTCTTCAGAGGTAAGGGTGTTAGGATGGGAGTAGGGGCTAGCCTGGGCCTCGATCAACATAAACAAACAATAAATAAATACAAAACAGTGAGCAACTGGGATAAACTGGACACCGAGGTTGGAGTTCAGTGGTACAAATTCCAGGTGTGTTACATAAAGACCTAAATATAAAAAACAAAATCATAACACTTACAAAATTTACCTTTAAAATTTTAAGCAAACCATAAACTTGAGAACAATACTTTATACAACAGAAAGGAGTATTACTCTCCACAAGAGTTCTTTTAAATCAATAGACAAAGAAGAAAAAGGAGGAAGAGGAGAAGAATAAGAGAAACCTAAAAGCTCGACGACACAGAACTAAAGTAAACACAGCCTTACTAAAGTAATGGGAAGATGCAAACCAAAACCGCAGATTTTGGCGTTCACTAGCCAGATTACCCATATGTTATGGCTAAGGGGACCCAGTTATGGGATTTCTTATATGTTCATGTAGTGGTCCCACTAGCAGGCACATGATAGGTAGGTACCTTCTAGAAGAAATCAAAACGTACCAGAAAAAAGAAGAGAGACCAGACCAGGTGTGGTGGACATACCTACAACTTCATCTGGAAAGACAGTTTGAGGCCAGCCTGGGCTACACAGCAAGACCCCATGTCTGTGAAGATATCTGTAGCCTACACTATCTGGAAAGGCCCCTTCAGCTTGTTAGGGTTAAGTGAGATGCTGGGCGTGAACAGTAGTCATGGGGTGAATGAAAGCCAAGTGTAAGGCCCCAGAGATGGCTGACTGGTTAGGAGCTCTTGCAGAAAACCCAAGTTCAGTTCTCAACACCGACATGGAATTGCTCCCGATGGAGCTTCCCCGGGGCTCCTGAGGGCGTATGAGGACACCAGTCAAGGCACACACACCCATGATACAGTGGTTCGTACAGGTAAAAGCCTATGACACACGAGGAAATATTTTTCAGAAAGAAACCTTACTTAGCCCAACACTGATAGTTCAGCGCTCTTCCTGTTGCTAAAGCTTTGGTTGTTTACACCCATTTGTCCTCTCTTAATGAATAAAAAAAAAAGTCGCTTAGGGTTTACCCTTAATTTTAACACATCTAAATGTTTTCCTATCAGCCTCTTGAACTCCTGTCTAGCAAACCGAAATTTCCTGTTCACCTCCCATGTATGGGTCTTGCTCCCAACTAACATTAGAATTTTCACTTTGTGCTTTTTCTTGAGGGAGTGCCTCAGAGTGGACCCTACTCTTCAAACCTGCCACACCCACTCTCACACCCACGTTCTACATCCTCGTGTGCTCACCAATCTTTCTTGAAGCTCGTTTCTTCTTCCTCCACGACTCGTCTCATTTTGCGGGAACACATCTCTCAGCAGCTCTTTCAGAAAGGGCTTTCTGCTGGTAAACTGCCGGAGGCTGTGAAGATCCGGGAAGATCTGAGCTTCACCGTCACACTTAAATGCCAGCTTCACCGTGCAATGGAGCTCAGGCTCCAAGTCCTTTTCTTTCAGAAGGCGGAAGACTCGGCCCCACTGCCTGCTGATGTCCAGCGTGGCTTCGGAGAAGTCAGCAGCCAGCCTCAGGGTGGCTCCGGCTCCTTCGGACGCGCCGTCTTTGGGGGCCTTTAGACGGTTCTCTTCGTCCCCGCAGCTGGGTTCTCTGGCTGGTCTCTCATCCGCATTCTTCACATTCTCTCTCTTTAGAAGGTCAAGGCTGCCGCGCTCTCTAGCCTCGCCATGTTCCCGATGCAGGGCCTCTCTGGCTCCCTCTAGTGGTTTCCCGACGTGGTTGCTGTGGAGTTGTCTAACTTTGCCCTGTTTCCTATCCAGCTTACTCTCCCCCTTGCTTCTCACAGTCAGATTTTCAGTGTCCTCGTCTGTTCCAGAAAGTTCCTCTTCCACACTCTCTCCTTGCTGCTCTTTCCGCTCTTCCAAACGCTTCACCCAAGGTGCTGTCCGTTTTAACAGCATTTCCTTTATATCATTTTTATAGGATTCTCTCATCTCTGCAAACATCGCATCCTGCATTTCCATTAAAGCATTAAACTGTTTCATCATGGCTGCTGGTACGTCGTGCTTTAAGCCCAGGGATGTGGCCATTTCCCTCTCCCTGTCTGCTGATGGCTTTTTTTTCTGCTCCTTTTGAAGCTTGGCGGCTTTGGACTGCATGCCCGACATGGTGACCTCACTAGCACGGGGCGCACCTTCTCCTGGGAGAGCTTCAGAAGTTTAAATCCTAAAAGACCAAAATGTCATCTGAAATATAAACAAATGAAAGTGTCCTTACTGAGCTTTATTGAGAAACTTGGCAAGAATAAGCATGCTTAAAACTATGTGTGCCTCATAAACCTTTATTATAAAGGGTCACTCACTAATGTCATGTGCTTGTGGAAAACAGAACTCACAACCTGTGCACGATGACTGAAACCCATTAAGAGGCGGACATGCCTGTAGTTCCATCAAATTAGGAGACCAAGGTAGGGGCCGGGAGTTGGTGGCGAGGTAGGCCGCATAGCGGGACTTCCATCTCAGAAGCAAAGCAGCCGTGCAAGAGTGCACACACAGTTCTAAAGAGGCCATGTGAACTGGTCATGGTGGCTCACACCTGCGATCCCAGCCCTCCAGAGACAAAGGTAGACGGATCTCTGTGAGTTCAAGGCCAGCCTGAAAAGCTAGTGAGATGGCTCAGGAGGATGGTGCCTACCAGAGTTTATTCCTTGGGATTCACAAGAAAGGACAGAATCCATTTTACAAATTGTCCTCTGACCTCACATGCACACCCACATATACAGTAAGATATAACAAAAATAAAATTTTAAAATTGAAAGATAAAAATGTGTGCGTAATACACACAAAACAAAAGTTCTGAGGTTGGCCTAAGAACACTATTTTTTTCCACAGTGACTTCCTGAGGGAGTCAAAATAAATCCCATTCCTCTTTCTCCTCCCACAGTGGTACCACATGTCTTCAGTCTCAGCACTCAGGAGAAAGAGGCAGGAGGATCTCTGGAAGTTCGAGGCCAGCCTGGTCTACAGAGCAGAACAGCCAGGACGAAACAGGGAAACCTTATCTGAAAGCCAAAAATAGATCCTTAGACTGTGGATTCCTGACAAGCCAGAGGGAAGGGAAAAGCCAGTCCCTTTCACAAACAGCATTTAGTAGGGATAGAGAGGGTGTAATACCTCCACTGATAGTTTAAAAAATGCCTTTTCGATATGTGAAAATATCTCAGGCCGCACCTGACGACCAGAACCCAGTGACGTCACTCGCCCACAGGCCTAGAGCACCAGGGTACTCACTCAGTCTACGAGCAGATACCAAGAACATGCTGTGCTGTGCACAGCTGGAGAGATGTCACCTAATCTGGCTTGTGGCTAGAGTGTCTCCCAGGACTTTGACCCTCAATTCAGAGACATTGGTTAGAGACTGGGCCTGACCTTCAGCTAAGAACATCACACAGATAAGCAGCCTGGGAGAGATAAGCTTAGGAATTTAGAGTGTGAACCTCCAGTGATGGCCTCAGCATAATAAAATGTTTTGATACCACTTCGGAGCCATCTACCTTTTTACTAGTGAGCTCTACTCAGAGGACAGCAACTGGGAAGGAATCCGTGCCGGCCTCAGGTTGTCATGTCTGTCTTCGCACAGAACCTCGACACCCGTTGGCTCGATCACAGCAAACCAAACCCACGCTGCCCGAAGAATCGTGAAATTTGTGAACCAGACAACAGATCACAGATGCTGGAGAACCTAAAACCAGTCCCACGGGGAGAACATCTTGAGCACCAAGGCTGTACACTGAGCATGTAGCCAAGGATATCCCAGATTGTGGAGAAGAAGGAGCAGGTCTCCCGCCTTGGCTTCCTAAGCTTCCTTCACCTAAGACTAATGTCTTAATGAAAAACACCGTTTCTTTTGGTTCAGCCCAGGGTTTATTCCATGGCTGCTTCCCTCTGCCCATCATGTGGTCTTGAGGAAGACCCTAGGACCTCGATACTGCTTTTGTGACCTCATTTACCTTCAGCTGGCCTTGCCCCCAAAGTCTCTACCACCTCCAACCAGCACTGGAGGATTGCTCCAAATAGACCATCCTGGGTTAGAGTAACTATCTCAAAATAAATAAATACCAAGTACACAAATAAATACAAGCAGAGATACACATGAGGAAAATGATAAACACAGAAGATTCAATCCGAGTTCCATCACCAGGATCTATGGTGGGAGAGAAACGACTTCTTCAGGTGGTCTTGGCTTCCACATTGGTGCCGACACACACATACAAATTAATAAAGGGCAATTAAAATCTAAAACACTGCACTTATAAAGCCAAGCAGGAGCATCTCTGTGGATCAGAGGCTAGCCGGTTTAATTGGAGGATTCCAAGTCAGCAAGGCATACATACACAATGAGATTGGGTCTCAAACAACCAAAGTGGAGAACAGCATGTTTTCATACTGAATCCAGAAGTTCAAAGCAAGTTTGTTTCGATTTGTCTTATTGTGGCCTAGAACTTGTTAGAACCAAACCCACATCAGCCTCCCACCGGCTCACACCTAAAGCCAGTACTTGGTTAAGTGCTGAGAGTACTAGTCCATGCCACCAGCCCTGACCTTAGGAAAGTTCTTAGTTACAGCCAAACCCCAGAATTCTAGAAAATGGCAGACAGGAAGTAGCTCAATAACTGTAAGAGGCTAAAGAGTATGAAGATAATGAGATTAAAAATAATAAAATGACACAAACTTCCTCAGGCTCATAAACGGATGCCGTTCCTTGTGGATTGGGTACTGGAGTGCATGCAGCTGCGGTGCCTTGTGTGTGTGTGTGAAGCAAACGCTTGACTAACTACTGAGCTGCAGGCCCATCCTGGTACAAAAGAACTTTAAAGCAATTATTAGCAATCACACCCATTGGCCTCAAGCAAACATATAGCATGGCCATGTTGGGTTTATTCATAAATAAAAGGCAAGGTGTGTCAAATAGTTTAAATAGTATTATGTTGCCCTGAAGAAGAAAAGCTAACTCGGGTATAGTTTCTTGGTACCTTTGAGGCAAGTGGTCATGGGAGCCACTGCAATCAACTAATCAATCAACTAATCAATCACCCAATCAATCAATCAATCAATCATTCAATCTAGGGTCATATACTTAACCCCAGCACCCCAGAGACAGAGACAAGTTGCCTTGAACTAGCTTTGTAACCTTAGCCAGATCTTGAACTTGAGATTCTCTTTCTTCATCCTCTTGAGCTTTGGGATACAGGACTACCACCACTAGGGCCCAGCCTACAGCCTTCAGAAAGATTTTTATTAGCGGTAAGACAACAAAATCACAAAGAAAAACAAAAGACAAAGAACTAGGCAGCTTACAGAAACAGTGTCGAGGGACAGAAGCCACAGCTTACAGGTGACTTTTTGTGCGATACCAGAAGGCAGCACCTCCACTCCATCAAACCAATGCAAACCGAGTAGACAGAGGGGATTTGTTGTTTTGTGTGTGTGTTTTAATATTTATTTACTTTACATATGAGTACACTGTAGCTGTCTTTAGACACACCAGAAGAGGGCGTCAGATCCCATTGCAGGGTTCTACCAGGTTTAATAATTCAGACATGTCTCCAGTTGGTCCCCATGTGGGGTGCACTGAGTGTGGGTGTTTGCTTATGAAAAGCTAGTTTTAAAAAAAGATTATTATTATTTAAAGAAAGAAATTTAATTTTATAATTTATTAGATTAATTTTTTATTAAATTAAAAAAGAAATTAAATTATTTTAATTACTATTTAAAAAGAGAAATTATTCACATATTTTGTGATGAGTGCTGTGGCTTCTTGTCCACCAGCAGAGGGATCAGATCACAGATGGTTGTGAGTCACCGTGTGGGTGCTGGGATTTGAACTCAGGACCTCTGGAAGAGCAGTCACCAGAAGAGGGATCAGATCACAGATGGTTGTGAGCCACCATGTGGTGCTGGGAATTGAACTCAGGACCTCTGGAAGAGCAGCCAGTGCTCTTAACTGCTGAGCCATCTCTCCAGCCCGGATTTGATTTTTGTTTTTGAAAGACAATCTAGGAATGGAGAGAGGGTTCAGCACTTAAGAGCACTGACTGCTTCCAGATAACCTGGGATTCCATTCTAAGTACTCCATGGTAATATCCATTGCCTATAACTCCAGTTCCAAGGGATCTGCTCTGCTCTCCTGACTTCCATGGGCACTGGGCGTGAATGCGGTAGAAAGATATGCATGCAGACCAAACACCCACACACATAAAATAATAAAAAGACCTTACAGTGTAGCCCAGACTAGCTTTGAATTCCTGCTTGAAGCCACCTAGAATGGCTGTTCTGGTTTTTTCTTTACATTAAAAGATTTATTTCTATAATTTTAAATACACACACACACACACACACACACACACACACACACACACACACACACACACACACGCCTGTAGGTGTGTGTATGAGTGCTGATCCCTGGGAGCTGCAGTAACAGAAGATGCTGACTTGACATGGAGCTGGGAACTCCAGGAGAGCAGCTCACCCCTTAACCCCTGAACCACCCCTCTAGGCCTTTTCTGTTTCTATAAAAGAACAGGAGGGCTGCCTGGTCTTGCCTCAGTGGGAGAGGCTACTGTAGGGATTCTGCAAACCCCACTCCAGTTACCTGGCAACAGCCAGGTATGCGGCACCACCCCCCTTACCTGCCTGCCCCCTCCTCTCACTCTCTTACAGCCTTGCTCTCTCCCCCTTGCCCCTCCTCTCTCCATCCCCCCCCCCACTACCCTCTTAACTCCCCTCCCATGCCCTGAATAAACTCTATTCTGTACTATACCGTTGTGTGGCTGGTCCCTCAGGAGAAGGGATTCCCAACATGGGTTCCCAGAGGCATCCCCCTCACTCCTATGCCTCACTGCACCTCGATGGAACATGTGCCCTACCCCCACTCTCTTCATTGTCACCTAATCCTGCAGACTTAATACACCAGGGTTGGGAGGATGTGGTGGTGATGTGGGTGGTGGCGGCGGCGGCGCTGTAGGGAGCAACATTTGGGGAGTAAATACATAAATTGTTTAAAAAGGAGGGGGCTGGAGAAATGGCTCAGAGGTTAAGAGCACTGACTGTTCTTCCAGAGGTCCTGAGTTCAATTCCCAGAACCACATGGTGGCTCACAACCATCTGTAATGGGATAAATACATAAATAAAGGAATATTAAAAAAAAACATGGTGGCACTGGGCTTTAATCCAAGCACTGGGGAAGCAGAGACAGGCAGATCTCTGAGTTCAGGACTAGCCTGGTCTACAGAGTAAGTTTCATGACATCCAGGGCTGCAACAGAGAAACCCTGTCTGGAAAAAACAAAACAGAACACATATCCAGAATTTTCAAGAACCTAGGTTCAGATCTCCAGCATAGTAAAACAAACCTGTAACTCTTAGAATGTTAATCAGAAAATGTATCATATTCCCAGCACATACACACACAGAGAGAGAAAGAGAGAATGTACAAAAGAATCTGAAATAGAACCGAACTTCAAAAAGAAGCACAAACACAGAGGTCACTTTTCTGCACCTGGTGCACATCCTGGAAAGACTTGGTGCCTCAGAGAGTAACTGTCAGATCGGAACTGAAGTGCAGGGGACTGGAAAGCTGCAGGTCCAGAGGTTAATTATCTTATCTTGGGATAGTTCTAGCCTTCCAGAACGCCAGTCCAGGACTGCCCCCAGTCTAGGGACAGATAGATAAGAACCTATTGCTTTAGCAGACCGCTACACTGAGCGTCCAAGAACTAAGAGTGCCCTCAGGTAGCATCTTGGACCTGTAGAAATGATTCCCCAAACTTGCTGGAACTGTCTACCTGCTGTGCCTAATGTATTTTAAATTTGCCTTGACTTATGATTTTCTTTGTTTTGTAAAATTATAAAACTATATGAGAAAAACTGGTTCCAAGCTGGAATGTGGAATTTGTGGTAACCTAAATCTGTATCCTGGGATCAAGGACAATCAAAATGGCTCCCTAATAAATTACCTCATACTTCCTCTAAAATAAAAATCATGGCTTTTGCAAGGCCACCAAAATTAAGTAAAGGTAGTGGCGTGTGAACCTGAAATCACAACATTTGGGGGTTGAAGCCAGGGTGGGAAAAACACAACCAGTTCCAGCCTACCCAGGGCATTTTGGCTAGACCTGTCTCAAAAACAAAACAAATACCCAGTTATCCTCTCTGCTATGGGGAGACCACTTCTATCACTTGCCTGTAATCCCAGCACTCGGGAGTGTGGGCAGGACAACCAGAAGTTCAAAACTAGCCTTGGCTAAACTTAGAGGCCAACCTGGAAGACATTAAGACCCCCTTCTCAAAACAAACAAACAAGAAGGGTCCTGGAGAGATGGCTCTCAGTTAAGAGCACTCACTGGCTGCTCTTCCGGAGGACCTGGGCTCAGTAACCATAGGACATGGTAGCAAGTCTGACTCGAGTTCCAGGGAGCAGATGCCCTTTCCAGTCTCCTCAGGCAATGCAGACACACAGGCGAACCCCCTCACTGGTAAGATAAAAAATTAAAAGCTTAAAAAAAAGTTAGAAAAAAGTTTCGGTCTAGAACTTACAGGTGACTGACTTAGCAGCTCCTGTCCACTGTTGGACTTTTGGGTGAGGTACCATGACAGAAAATTGGGGAGCACTTCAGGTTGTTGGACGGGCTGAGGCAAGGTGGAACCTGTACTCCAACTGCAGTCCGCACAGAAAGGACAAAACCCCCAAACATACAAAGGGCAAAGTCAGGAGGGAGACCACTAACTAGAGGCTAAAGTTAGAATATCTTAGGAGCTGCTGTTGCACCAAGCACACACTCCTCTCTGGAGTCCGAAGGTTGATCGCCTAGCAACTCTGTCCTTCCTGTGGAGGGGGTCAGGCCAACCTCGGACTGGGGGATTAGGAATTCAAGATTATCTTTGGTTTCACCTCAGGTGTTCAAGGCACCCCACCCTCCCTCAAAACAAGCCAGCAAACAGCCACCAAGCCGCTAGGGAGGTGCAGCTGAGGGGAGTCATCCTTGGCCACACACCTAGGACCGCTTGGGTCCCAGAGACTCTCTCAAAAGCACACATCAATTCAAATGAGCATTTTTTTTTTCATCCCGCATTACAACCGCCGCCTGGCAGCTACACAGACCCCAAACCTCTAAAGCGGGGAGGTGGGGGTTGGTGAGGGTAGGAAGAGAAAATCCACAATCTTGAGGTACCGGACCCAGACAATAAAGAACTAGTTGCTAATTTGAAAATGCAAAGAGATAATAAACATTTGAAAAGAGGGCGAGGGCGGGGTTGAACAGGAGGAACTAGGCCAAAGGCCAAGGAAATGCAAATTCAAGGCTGTCCTCCCGCTCCGGGAGCCAGGAAGTTCTGTCCTCCCCTCCCCCTCCTCCCCCCAGCCCCGCCCGAGTTGGAGCCACTCAGCTAAATTTTCCACTGTCCCCCACAGTAGCTTTTCTACTGCCCAGCGCCAAGAAAGTACCGTAACTATTTAAAATGTAAATCAAGCCGCAGTGGATGTGATCCCAGCAGCTGGGAGGCTGAGACCAGAGAATCGCAGCTCCAGTAGCTGGAAAAGAGGCAAACAGCAAACCACAACACAAAACCAGCGTCGCATTGGTTTCCCAGTCCCAGCTCTAATGGCCGCCATCGAGCCGGACGCGGCGCCGACTTGGCTCAGTTCTGCAGAGTTTAGGTCTAAACATCAGATTATATAGAATCTTGGATGGAAAAAAAGAAATCTCACATACTTATTTGAGGTTTTGAGATAGGGCCTCACGAAAGTCCCAGAGAGCACTTAAGGGAACCTTTTGCCTCAAGCCTCAAAGCAGGTGGGACCATATGCCTAAGTTGCCTGTTTTCTGCTATTTAGTTCTGTTTGAACAGCGTCTGTATATAGCCGTGGCTGTCCTGGAACTCAGTGTAGTTCAGGGTGGCGTCGAACCACCACGTCGATCTAACTACCTTTGTCTCCTAGCGCTAAGCTCAAGGCCTGACTCATTTTACGCTCCAAACTCGGGGATTTAAACGATTCCTAGTGGGGGTCTATGCTCTCAAACATTCTTGACACGGGGTTAAGAGCCCTCCCTAGATTCCAGGTTTCAATCCGAGACACTTGTGTCACATTCCAGAGGGACCTTCTCCGTGCCCCCCCCCCCCGAGCCCACTCTGCGGCTTACCCAGATCTGTGCGTTCCCCAGGAAGGAACCAGCGCTCGGGTCAGGGCTGGTCTGTCCACCTCCAGTCGCCTCACAGCACCTGGAATTAAGTGTGTAGCGCACAAGTCGTGACTTAGGTAGAAAACAACCCACCTATCAACAGTACTTGTATTTAAAGGTGCTTAAACAGTGTCCGTACCTTATCACGAGGGACACGGGTAGGGAGACGGCGGCAAGAAGGGAGCGAACACCCGGAATTCAAGAAGGCAAAGGGAGGGCCCGAGGACGGTGGCTTCTGCCCTGTGTAGGAGGGCACGTTAACATGGCCTCTTTAATGAGTTGAAGAAGAATCCTGCTCGGCTTTTTAGCAAACTTTGTTTAGAAACTGGTGAAAACTTCTTCCCAGCCAAAGACACTGAGGAAAGCGTTCGATGATGGAGGCTGGGAAGGGGCTAAAAGCCGGGGTCCCCCTCAAGCCCACCTTCGTGCAGCTCCCGCCCCGCTGTCTCACTGTCCCCCACTTTCCGGGTGCAGGAGCAATTCCCACTCCCCACCCCAGAGTCAGCCAGGCAGAGCAGGGTGAGAAGCATGGGGACATCCCGGGCCTAGCCCTGAGTAGCCTTACCTGGGAGCCACGAGGTCCAGTCCGGAGGTCACACTTGCCAACAAAAGCAGGCGTCCGACCTCAGGAGACTCGCAGGTCGTCTCGCGAAGACTCCTCCCCTCCCTCTGCGAAGTTCGCAGGTTTCTAGGCCCAACCCCCTCGCCTTCGGCTTTCCCTAGCCCCTCCTGAGCCTGCTAGCCACGGTGGCCAACGCCCCTAAGCAACTTGCTAGGGGCCAGTTAGGGTGCAAATTTATAAAGTAAATAAATTGTCCCAATGCTGCTCTCTGGCCTCACGCTAACCAGCCGGGGACTGTATGCACCACTGTCCTGACTTAAGGTACTGGTCGCCACATAGGCGACACGTACCTTAGGGACCGTACCTAGGCATCACTCCCAGCTCCTCTCTTGAAGCCAGTTGATGAGGTAGACGACTTTCCGACACCTCTCAGAATCTTTCTCACCCTCAGTTTTCTGCTCCAAGGTCTTTGCACTAGCTGTCTCTCTGTGACTTCTTTTCCCGGGTCATATCTAGGGGAAAAAATCTCAGCCTGTAACTGGATGTGTAGCTAGCTCCTATCTTCTGGCCTCCGCTTCCCTAGATGGGAATACAGAGCTGTGAGCAGAGGGCGGGGGATGTTAGGGGACAAACATTGTGTGTGCAAGGTAAGCTCTTTTCCAAGCGAGTTACACCACCAGTCCTTACTTCGCACTTCTTGCAAAGATGGCTTTTGTCCATCCCCAGGCCTCAGGTCAAAGATTAACTCCTGCGGGGATGGCGGCAGCACCTATGGGCCCCCCAGCTACGCTGAAGACAGCAGTACCCTTGTGTATAGGAATTGGGCTTAGTTCAGACACTATAGTGAGACCTGCCTTTTGAAAACAAAAACAAAGGTGGTCTTTAAGTGGCCTTACACAGTTCATGTGAGTGAATTTTTACCTTTCCTAAAGAAGACACTGCCTCCAACCCCAAAGCGCTACCATAGCCCTCTTCGTCCCCACCCCCACCGTTTGGAGACAATACCTTGCTACATCACATAGCCCAGGTTAGCCCTAAACTTCCTGTGTAGTTTAGATTGATCTCAGACTCCAGGCACTGCCCCTGCTTTAACCCAGAGCAGGGACTGCAGGTGCTGATTCTTGATTCCCAGTTATCAGGAGCCAAATTTATTCAATCGCTGCATTTCCTTTTCACATCTTTCTAGTCTCTTCTCCCTCAGAGAATGTAGTTCCAAACAGACAAGGCTGTCTTTTTCACTCACAGGCTTACTCACTGTGTCCAGGGTTGTGACTAGCGTGTGGTACAGCCTTTTGTTGAAGAAACAAGGGCGCCTGCCCCTCCTGCCACGGTGGACCAGCTGGAACTGCTAAACGTGGATCATGCTTTCTGCGGGGTTAAGGTTGGTGCTGAAGACACAGCTCGGTGGTTAATAACCCTGGCTGCTCTTGCAAAGGACTCGGGTTCAATTCCCAGCCCCTACATGATGGTTTATGACCATTTGAAACTCCAGTGTCAGAGGACCTCCTCAAACGATCTCCTCAAGCATACCATGGCGCACACACACATGTGCAGGTAAATACACATTTAATCGATTCATTAATCAATCAATAGAAGAGTGGGTTGCTGGACGTGGTGCCGTGTATCTTTAGTCACAGCACCCGAGAGGAAGAGGCAGATGGGTCTCTGAGCTCCAGGCCGCTCTGCTATACACTGGTGAGTTCCAGGACCGTCAGAACTCCATAGGGAGATCTGCTTTAAAAGAAGGATGTGCCAGGCATTTGTCTCGAGTTAGAGACTTTGGGGTTCTGGCTGGTTGGGCTAAGGTAAAAGGGAGGCTGTATTAGGACACACAGCTAGCTCATGAATAGTAAAACCTCAGCAAGTTTGTGTAAATGGAGCTTCCTTTTTTTAATATTTCACTTCCTCTTTGACTTTACTATCTTAACTACTTCTCTATTGCTTTGATGGGGCACCACGAGCAAGCCATCTTCAGAAGGGGCTTAGAGTTCTGGAAGGTTAGAGTTCACAGCCAGCACGGGAGCAGGCTGGGAGCGGAGCTCTGGAGCTGGAGCTGAGAAATTCTATCTTGAGGCAGAGAGAACAAACAGAACTTTGGGAGTCTTTTGAACCCTCAAAGTCCATCCCCAGTGACACACCTGAGTCCTCCCCAAACTGCTCCACCAACTGGGGACCAGCTACTCAAACAATAGTGCCTATTGGGGTCATTCTCTTTTAAACTATCACATTAATAGAACCCCTTAAATAAAATAATAAAATAAAGTGACAGGGACTCGAAAGATAGTTTAGTGGTAGAGTACTTCACTTGCATGTGATATGTCCTGGATCCTGTCTTCAGCAACATACATACACACACACACACACACACACACACACACACACACTCCCTGAATATGTACAAATGTGCACAATCAAGGTTGAATGCCAGTCACGGTTCAGGAAGCTGTCTGTACTGTAGGAACGCAGGCAGCAATTTGGAATACAGTTAGCCATGCAAAAAAATGTTCTGATTTATTTCATCTTAATGCTATTTTACTAATTTGTAATCTACTTGTGCGTGGCGTGTATGAGTGTGCCGCAGGGGGAAGAACTACAGGGTAAGGAAGAAATTATAGATTAAGATTCAATCATGCAATCATTAAAAAACAATCTGGGACAGCCTAGACATGATGGCAATCCCCTGTAATCTCCTGAGTAGTGAACGTGAGAGTATTGAAGGTTTTAGTCCAACCTTGCTACTTGGCAAGTTTGAGGCCAGCCTAGGTCATAAAAGCAAAGCAAACCAAACAGCAACAACAACAAAAACCAAGGACATCAATTATATGAAAGTGACTTCATTTTGTTAAGCTTACTTGAATCCTGACCGAGGCACAGAACCTATACAACATCTGAGGGCAAAGGAATATTGAACACCGGCCTTTATATGATGCTATTAAGAGACTGTTGCTTATTTGTTTCTGTGATGCCAAGAAGAGGGGCACAAGGCACAGGGGCAAAAGTATTAAGTAGAAGGCTGGCAAGATGGCCCAGTAATTAAGACTATTTGACTGCTTTCCCAGAGGTCCTGAGTTCAATTCCTAGCAACCACATGGTGGTTCACAGTTATCTCTAATGGGATCCGATGCCTCTTCTGGTGCGCGTGAAGATAGCTCTCATATACATAAAACACATGGATGAGTCAAAATGTTTAAAAAGTACTGAAGCCGGACAGTAGTGGCACGTGCTTTTAATCCCAGCACTTCAGAGGCAGGCAGATCTCTGAGTTAGGGGCTAGCCTGGTCTACAGAGCGAAACACACAAGGGCCTTAAGAACAGGCAGTGGTGAAGCTGTAAGACGGCCTGTCTACTTTCCATTTCAGAACAAAGCCCCCGGGCGCTGGAGAAGTTGGAATAATATTTTCCACTTCATTTGCCTGCAAATTTTACTTTTTGAAGATGTACTCATTTGTATGTATATAAGTGTTATGGGCCTCTGTGTGTGTGTGTGTGTGTGTGTGTGTGTGTGTGTGTGTGTGTGTGTGTGTGTGACAGGATCTCACTGGCTGGCTTGAAACTTGCTATGTACAACAAGTTGGCTTCATTTTGCAATTCTCCTGGCTCCATCTCCTAAGAGCTGGGCTGTCCTGCAAACATGTCTCCTTCTGTTCCTAGCTCCTGAACCTAATGGAGCCAGCTTTAATACATTTTGCAGATACAAGAAATGCCACACTGTATCTTATCTGTAGGTTTATGTAGAAACAGTTTCATGTAGCCCAAACTTGCTATGTAACTTAGAATGACTTTGAACTCCTGATATGCTCAGATGACAGGCATGTACCACTATCCCTAGTTTATGCCAGCGATGGAACCCAGGGTTCTAAGCATGTGAGGATACCAACTGAGTTACATCCTCAGCAAAGATCAGTTTTATTAACTGCTTGATTTGCTAACATTAACTTCATGCTCAGTACCTTACAATGTCCTACATACACACAATGTCATGGTAAGCTTTAGCAACAAGGCTCTACATCATGTAGAGAGAAAGGATGGGTGGGGCCCAAAGCCCCAAACACTCACATTCATGTTTCATTGTGCACATGGTTAACGGGAAGAGGAGAACTGAAAGGTAATAGAATCTGGTTTTAGGGACGAAACACCAATTCCAAGGGATATATTCCTTCCAGTGCTGTCGAGAGCTTGGTTGGATGTGGGGCTGATATTCTGAGAACTGGGTTTCAGAGAAGTCATGAAACTACTTATTGCCAGACTCCATACCCACGAGCCAGGAGCGCGGATCAAAAGCCCCATACACATGGTGCCTCTTGCGCCACCACGCGGTCACCTGAGGTATCTCAGGCTTCTGTATTCCAAAGCCCCGCAGCAGGCGTAATGGGAAGATAGCAAGGATGGACACCCTTGCCTGGATTTTATTCTTGACCAGAAGGTGCTTAAACAGGACGACTTTCCCTGCCTGGAGCTCTCAGTTGGGGCTTCTCCAAGAGGCTCACTTCGTTGTCTTTAAAGTGGCCACTTTCTTCTTGTCTCGGGAGGGTTGCTAGGACTTTGGGCAGGAGATTACAGAGGTTCACAGGAGTGCACTTTACAATTGAGTAAAGCTGCTCATTCAGGAAGGTAGGGGAGGAGCATTCCTGTCAACTGAGCCAGCTAGGAGCCAGCTATCTCTTTAAAAAAAAAAAAAAAAAAAAAAAAAAAAAAAAAACATTTTCTCTCAAAACTTTTTTTTAAGGCCAGGCAGTGGTGGCACATGCTGTTAAATCTAGCACTCAGGAGGCAGAGGCAGGCAG
Organism: Micromys minutus; assembly: GCF_963924665.1. Lineage (NCBI taxonomy): Eukaryota > Metazoa > Chordata > Mammalia > Rodentia > Muridae > Micromys > Micromys minutus. The sequence goes on from NC_137978.1 coordinate 7,272,074, forward strand.
ATCTCTGAGAGTTCAAGGCCAGCCTGGTCTACAGAGATAGTTCTAGGACAACCAGGGGTTACACAGAGAAACAATGTCTTAAAAACTCAAAATTTAGGCAAAAGAAAAAGAAAGAAAGAATAACCTTTAATTCCAGAATTCAAGTGGTAGAGGGAGGTGGATCTCGTGGATCTCGCTGAGTTAGAGGCCAGTCTGGTCTACACAGTGGGTTCTAGGCACCCGGCACTAGAGTGAAACCTCATGAGACAAAGGGGCTGGACAGGACTCAGTGGTTAAGAGCACTCGCTACTCTTTCACAGGACCCAAGTTCAATTCCCAGCACCCACATCAGGTGGCTTATAACTGTCTGTAACTCCAGCTCCTGAGGAGTATGATACACTCATGTTAACATGCCTCCACAACTAAAAATAATAATAAGCTATAAAATAAAATAAAAAACACTTGGGAGGCAGAGGCCAGTGGATCTCTGAGTTTGAGGTCAGCCTGGTCTACAGAAGGAGTTCCAGGACAGCCAGGAAAAATCCTGACTCAAAAGAACCAAGAGTAAACAAACAAACAAAACAAAAACAAACACAAAGCTTTAATTCTGGAGGCTGGAGAGATGCTCAGGCATTAAGAACACGTACTGCTCTTGGAGAGAACCCAAACAGTGGCTCACAGCCGTTATTCCAGGCCTAGGAGATCGAAGGTTCTGTGCTGGCCACATTTGGGTTGTTACATCTATGTGGTACATATAAACTCATGTAGGTAAACACACAGATAAATAAACAAGTCTTCTTTAAAAGATTGTTAACTTTTGTTGTTTCAAAATACAGTTTTGTCTTTTCCTGGTGAAGGATCAGGATAAATCCTGACCCCGTAACAGGTAAAGTAGAAGACCCTAGAAGGTAGAGTAGAGCCAAAAATGTAGGACAGCCAGTTCAGTGACTCTGTTTCAGGAACTGACTGACCATAAAACCATAAAAGTTAAAATAACACCTTATAAACAATCTTGAGAAACCGGGTGTGTCTCTTGAGGTTCTTCACTGGTATTTTTGGAATTTTCCAATGACATACTCCCTCCCCCCTTGGGTTGTGTTTTTTTCCTTTAAAAACCCCTTCTCTCAGCCACTCGGGGTCAGACTCCTCTACCCCTGTGTGGTATATGAGTCTTGAACACACTGGTTCATCAATAAAACTCGTGTAATTGCAGCAAGGATGGTCTCTTGTGAGTTCTTGGGGGGTCGTGTCATCCCGAGACTTGAGTGAGGGTCTCCCCTCTGTGGGGGTCTTTCATTGGCTGCCTTGGAATCAAGATGCAGAACTTTCAGCTCCTTCTCCAGCACCGTGTGTGTCTGCATCTGCCATGCCATGCTGGTAATGGACTAAAGCTCTGAAACTGTAAACCAACTAAATGCCTGCCTTTGTAAGAAAATAAAGAAATAAAGTTTATATACATGCAATACCCTCTAAAGTCAGAGGAAGGCGCACTACCAACTGAGCTAGACCCTCAGACCAGATTCCTGTACTGTGTTTATTTTATTTTGTTTTATTTTTTATTGGATAGTCTCTGTATTTACATTTCAAATGTTATCCCCTTCCCCCACCCACACTGCCATCTCCCCTTCCCCTCCACTTCCTTCTATGAAGATGCTCCCTCTGCCAACCTCCCTCTCCCACCTCAGCTCGCTGATGTTCCCTTACACTGGGAGAACGAGCCTTCCCTGGACCAAAGACCTCTTTTCCCATTGATGCCAGACAATGCCATCCTCTGCTGCATATGCAGCTGGAGCCATGGATCTCTCCATGTGTGCTCAATGGCTGATGTTTTAGTCCCCAGGAGTTCTGAAGGGTTTGGTTGGTTGATAGTGTTCTTCCCATGGGGTTGCAGACCCTTTCTGCTCATTCAGTCCTTTCCCCAGCTCCCTCATTGGGATCCCCATGCTCACTCTGATGGTTAGCTGCAAACATCCTCAACTGTATCAGTGTGACTCTGGCAGAGCCTCTGAGGAGCCATCCATATCAGGCTCCTGCCAGTAAGCACTTCTTGGCATTATAAATAGTGCCTGGGTTTAGTGGCTGCATATGGGATGGATCCCCTCGTGAGGCAGTCTCTGGATGATCTTTTCTTCTGTCCCTGCTCCTCTATTTGACCTTGTGTTTCCTCCCCTGGGTGTTTTGTTCTTCCTTCTAAGGACTGAAGCATCTGGCCTTCCTTCTTTTTGAGTTTCATAAGTTCTGTGAATTGTTTCTTGAGCATTCAGATCTTTTAGGGACTAGTATCCACTTATCAGTGAGTGCATCCCATGTGTGTTCTTTTGTGACTGGGTTACCTTACTCAGGATGATAGCTTCAAGTTTCATCCATTTGCCTAGGAATTTCATGAAGTCGTTGTTTCTAATAGCTGAGTAGTACTCCATTGTGTAAATTTATCCATTCCCCTGTTGAAGGACATCTGAGTTCTTTTCAACTTCTAGCTATTATAAACAAGGCTGCTATGAACATGGTGGAACATGTGTCCTTGTTAGATGTTGGAGCATCTTTTGGGATGACTAGGGATGTTGAACATTTCTTTAGGGGTTTCTCAGCCATTCCATATTCCTCAGTTGAGAAATCTTTGTTTAGCTCTGTACCCCATTTTTAAAAATAGGATTATTTGATTCTCTGGAGTGTAACTTCTTTAGTTCCTTGTATATACTGGATATTAACCCTCTATCAGATGTAGGATTGGTAAAGATCCTCTCCCAATCTGTTGGTTGCCATTTTGTCCTCTTGACAGTGTCCTTTGTCTTACAGAAGCTTTGCAATTTTATGAGGTCCCATTTGTCAATTCTTGATCTTAGAGCATAAGCCATTGGTGTTCTGTTCAGGAAATGTTTCTCTGTGCCTATGTGTTCTAAGCTCTTCCCCACTTTCTCATCTAATAGTTTCAGTGTACCTGGTTTTATGTGGAGATCTTTGATCCACTTACACTTGAACTTTGTACAAGGAGATAAGAAAGGGTCTATTTTCATTCTTCTGCATGCTGACTGCCAGTTGAATCAGCACCGTTTGTTGAAGATGCTGTCCTTTTTTTCATTGAATGTTTTTAGCTCCTTTGTCAAAGATCAAGTGACCTTAAGTATGTGGGTTCATTTCTGGATCTTCAATTCTGTTCCACTGATCTACTTGCCTGTCTCTGTACCAGTACCATACAGTTTTTATCATGATTGATCTGTAATGTGGCTTGAGGTCAGGGATGGTGATTCCCCCAAAAGTTCTTTTATTATTTAGTTTTTGCTATCTTGAGTTTTTTGTTATACCAAATGAATTTGCAAATTGTTCTTTTTCATTCTATAAAGAATTGAGTTAGAATTTTGATGGGGATTGCTTTTGGCAAGATGGCCATTTTTACTATGTTGATCCTTCCAATCCCTGAGCCTGAGGGATCTTTCCACCTCTGAGATCTTCAATTTCCTTCTTCAGAGACTTGAGTTCTTGTCATACAGATTTTTTTACTTGCTTGGTTAGGGTCATACCAAGGTATTTTGTATTATTTGTGACTATTGGGAGGGTGTTTTTCCCTAATTTCTTTCTCAGCATGTTTGTCCTTTGAGCAGAGGTAGGCTACTGATTTGTTTGAATTAATTTTATATCCAGACACTTTGCTGAAGTTGTTTATCAGCTGTAGGAGTTCTCTAGTGGCATTTTTGGGGTCACTTAAGTATACTATCATCTGCAAATAGTGATATTTTGACTTCTTCCTTTCTAATTTGTATCCCTTTGACCTCCTTTTGCTATCTGATTGCTCTGGCCAGGACTTGCAGTACTATATTGAACAGGTAGGGGGCAGTGGGCAGCTTTGTCTAGTCCCTGATTTCAGTGGGATTCCCTATTGTAAGAGGACACTGTGAGAAGCTGAAGTAAGGAACACAGTAGAGTTAGATACAGGGAAACAGTGTACAGCAGCCGCCAGGTCTCTTCTTGCTCCTTAGGCAGCTGCCTTATTTAGAACCTTTAGAAACATCTATACAGAAAAACATTCTGAACTTTTATTCTTCTAGTTCACTTACCTCTTGGGCTAACTCCAATGAACGACCTTAGTACTAGACATAAAGGGCCAAATGTAGTATGTGTAAGGAAAAGATGACGGGGCACCAATGAAAGGAAAAGTCACAGGGCACCAATGTTGTGAAAGGATGACGATCCGAGTCACGGCACCAATGTTAGGGGAAGGATGAAGAGAGTGGGGGGCCTATGGCCCATGGAGGTGCGGCGAGGCCTGGGGGCAAGGGGGATGCCTCTGGGGGGTCCATGTTGGGAATTCCTTCCCTGAGGGACCAGCCACACAACGGTATAGTACGGAATAGAGTTTATTCAGGTCATGGGAGAGTTAAAGGGGTGGTAGAGGCAGAGAGAGAGAAGTAGAGGAGTAGAGGCCGGCCATGAGCACGTGGGAGAGAGGGAGTAAGGGAAAGGGAAGAGGAGGGGTAGGGGTGGGAGAGCAAGGCTGCAAGAGCACAAGAGCAAGAGAGGCCAAGAGAGAGAGGAGGGGTCAAGCAGCTCCTTTATAGTGTCAGGTCACTGGGGCGGAGCATACCTGGCTACTGCTGGGTAATTGAGGGGTGGGGTATACCTGACTGTTGCTAGGTAACTGAGGGGTGGGGTTTACAGAATCCCAACATTATGTGTAATTTTAAGAAAATTACGTTTGTCAATTACAGCATTCTTAGTGTGTAGGAAGCTCTGACGGGACAGCAGTTACTCACTGGTCCTGGAACGAGGCAGGGTCCCTGAGGAACCTGATGCATAAAGTATTAGTACATGAATAGACTAAAGTGGCATTCCCTAAACAGATGATGTATATAAAGGCACACGGACAGCTTGTTATTTCAAACGTGTATTTAATGCTACCCCATGAAAAGTGTGCAGGATCCCGTCTGGCAAGCATTGCTGCTGTCTTTATTGTTTAAGGTGCACTTGCATTTGGGCTTCACTTGGTTTCTGTAGCTGGAGGTCTTCTTGTGGGTACCATTCACACAGGACACTGAGGCTGGTGGCTTCTGATGAACTGGAGATAAGGTGCTAATCAAACCATGTATCTTGGATACATTATAAATTCTAAAAGCCCTAGGAATTTCCAAAAACTTAATGCCAGTCATTGAAATACACTGTCAACGTAAGACTGGGGCATTCTGCACTTTTGAATATCTCAATTCGAATAGCCATAAAAAATATCTCAACAAGACTTAATGCGCTTTATGATTACATCTACTCAAAGGGGATCTCGATTAAAATCCTCATGATTTAAATAACATTTTAAATTAGGGTCCATTAGATTCTGGGTAATGACTGACCAATGTGCAGTATTGTCATAGTTACATGAGTTAGTTCTGTGATGCTACACTGTCTATTGCTGACCCTGTACTCCCTCTCATGGTACTTTCCTTTGATTTCAGGAGATTCTGCCATGCTCAGTGGTGAGCATCTCCCTTCCCAGCCCACTTCTGGGATGTACCCACTACACGGACTCTTATGCTATCGGCCACAGCTCCTTTCTGAGCCTCAGAACTTCAGCCAGTAGGAGGCGGAGACCAGGAAACTGACGCTAAGCACCGTGTGTCTGATCCCCAGGCCATTTGCTCAGCTACTCTAAGTTCAAGTGCTGCACACAGCTGCTGCAGGCGGAGCCATTCTAACTGGTTCGAACGAAGGAAAGGCAAACTTGCTTATCTCTGCAGTGTGGTCTAGGGTTCCCGCCTGCAGTCGGGGGGGGGGGGGGGGGGAGGGGGACTGGCTCCGACTTGGTAAGACGCCCATCACCCCCAGGCAGCTTCTCTGCAAAGTGAGCTAGTGTGGACAGAACTCAAACTTGAGGGTTACGTGTTCCAGCGGAGACCAAGGCACACTTGCTAGGCATGTACACTTCCCAAACTCAGAAACAAAGCCTGCTAGGATGGTTGAGTAGCTTACAGATTCAGAATCACCAATGGCTAATATACAGACCTATCTAGAGACAGGAATGTGAGGTTCACCTGACTGCAGTAATTCCCAGCGGTAGAGTATGAATACTCCATTGCAAGGAAGTTAATTACACTGCTAATGTTTTCTGGTTTATTTGAAGAGGCAAATTAGCATAAGTAAATCACGAGTTAAGATGACAAACTAAACCTTTGTTTCTACTCATTAGATGAAACCACAGGAGTTAGCAGTTAAGCCTCTGTGGGAAAGAGGGATGTGCGTAGAAAGCAGACACGGCAGCTCCAGTTTCTGCAAACAGAATCGGAGCCAATGACGATGCTGAGTTTTAGCTGAGGCAACTTTTCATCACAACCGGAAGACAAGAATTCTGCTGTATTGTTAAAAAGTGTGTGACGATCAGGACCCACAGCAGCACAGTCAAGGCCATAGCCCCTCTCTGCAGCTTTAGAATGGAGACAGCTTGCTCATGGGTAACGGCTTCCAGGGTCTCACCATCGACAGCCAAGATCTGGTCACTTTGCATTAATCAGCTGTCTTCTGCAGCGGCTCCCTATGAACAAAAAACAGTCCAGCTTTACCCAGTGCTAAGGAGATTAAATCAATATTAAAACTTCTGCCTTATATCTTTGCTTATGAAAAGACTTCATTTAAAAACTTCAATTAATTTTTCTAGACAAATTTTAAATTTTATTTTGAGGAAGAGTCACCATATATGCCTGGCAATCTGGAACTTGGTATGTAGACCAGGATGGCCTTGGGTTTATAAGGAACTCTCCTACATCTGTCTCCTGAGGATTGAGATCCTTGGTAAGCACCATTATGCTTGGATTTTAAGCATTTTTTTCTTTCCTTAGACTACGTAACCCTGGCTGGCATAGAGCTTGATATGTATGTAGACTAGGGTGATCTTGAACTCACAGAGATTTGCCTGACTTTGCTTCCTGAGTGCTGAGATTAATGTTACCATGCTTAGATTAAGCAATATTTTACAATAAAAAATATAGTATCCTATTGTTTGAACAATACTGACTTAACAGTAAAGTATCAATCATCTAAATAACTCACTGGTAGAGAGGCCCGGTTCAAAGTTCTCTTCACAGAAGCAGAACTCTGGCCAACACTCAGAGTTAAGTGGGACTGGGCGTGATGTCTCGGTCACGGAGATATGACGTCGAGGTAGAACTGACTCTGGTGTCAGTCTTACAGTCAATGCCGTCCTTATGTAAGGATGTCGATACTTCACTAAGGTCTCAGCACTGTCACTTGTCACTTAAATAGGTGCATTATTATTGACATCTTAGGGATGCTATATGCTTGTGATTCAGTGGCTTCATTATCACCCGACCAACCCCGAGGTTTCTAAGTGAATTCTATTTCATCATCATGGTGGACCTAACAACGGTACAGAACAGCTACGTGGTGCAGCCTTTAATCCCAGCACTCAGGAGGCAGAAGCAGGAGAGTCTCTTGAGTGTGAGGCCAGCCTGGTCTATATAGGGAGTTCCAGGACAGCCAGGCTATACATGGAAACCGTGTCGCAGAGAAAACAAACAAACAAACAAGGCATAGCACAAACAAAAGGCAGCTTTCATGCTAAAGTGAAAATCTAAAACTGGGCACCAATGGAAATCCCAGGGACTGAAATGGGAGGGAAAGGTCAGGTGTGGTGGTCTGAGACTTTAATCTCAGCGCTCCGGAGATGGAGGCCAGTGGGTCTCTGAGTTTAAGGTCAGCCTGTCTAAAAATTAAGTCCCAGGACAGCCAAAGCTACACAAAGAAACCTGTTCCAACAAATAAAAATCAACAAAACAACAAAAGCAAAAACAACAAGGAAGGAAGGAAGGAAGGAAGGAAAGAAGGAAGGAAGGAAGGAAAAAAGAAAGGAAGAAAGGAAGGGAAAAAATGACCTAGTAAGTGATTGTCAGAAAGTTTTCCCATCTCTTTGGGTAACTCTTAAATCCTGTGAAAGCTAGTTCTTGGAGAGAGGCTGAGACTCCACAGGCACTGAATCCTGCCCAGGCTCTGAGGGAAACTGAGTCAAGAGGCTTTCAAGGCCCTTCCAACCAGTGTCATCCCATGGTGCAAAGACCTGAGGTGCTTGGGCAACGATCCAGAATTGTGAAACCAGAAAACGTGAAATTCCTTTATGCATTATATGATAGCAATATGTATGTCCAGGTCTAACTGGGAAGGGGAAAAAGCTACACGACTATTAATTAATTAATTAAGAGAGTTTCCCATATGGTCCAGTCTGGCCTTAACTTCTGTACTGTAGGCAGGGTGACTTCCTGCCCAAGTACAAGTGCACCACTCTGCAGCTCGGGCACACCTGCCTGTGCCAACCGAACCATTCTGTCATCAGTGTGGCACTGTGAATGGCAGGAGAGGCCTGGGGCTGAATGACTCAAGGGCTTCCGCGTAAGCTGTGCCCACTCGATGTGTCCCAGCTGGACCAGACTCTGTGACACAGCCGTTTATTGCAGCTGAACACCCACAATGAGAAAACAAATTCCCAAATCTGAGAGGAAAATCTGCTGCACTTTTTATGGCATAACATTCAAAGTGGAAAATTTCATTACAAATCTGCTCATGAGAAAAATTTCAGAAAATATTGTATGACATTATCTTTCATTATATATTTGTATGTACATAAAATAAATATGAAGCTTGAGAAGCTTCCCTTCCATATATGTGGATATCCTAAATCCAGATAAAAAGTCCCAAATCCAAAGCAAGGCTGCCCTGAAGCACTTCAGGTCAGGCAGATTCAGGCTCAGCTCTCATGATGTTCAAACCCGTGACTTGGACTGCCTGGGGCTTCCAAACATTGTCCTCAAATTTTCTGAGTTTGCCTAAATCATCCTTATCTTTTGTTTCCTTCCTTCCTTTTCTTTTCTTCCTTCCTTTCTTCTTTTTCTCTTTCTTTCAACAGGATCTTACATGCAACTCTGGTGGGCCTCAACCCATTATGTAGAGCAGACTGGCCCAGAGTCACAGCGTCACCCTCTGCCTTCTGAGCAGCCTATTTCTTCTTGATTGCTGTCAGGACTAAGACCTCAGGCACCTTGGACTTTAAAGTTCCCTTTTAAGACTTAGTTTTTGAAAACTAGGTGCCTGGGTATAGGATGACACGTGCTTGCTGGTGCCTGAGGGAGATCAGAGGCCAGAGTCACCACATTCCCCTGCAGATGCTGCTCCAGGCTCTTCCGAGCTGCCTGAGATGGGGACAGGCCAAGATCAGCACACATTCTTAACTCCTGAGCCATCTTTCCAGCTCATGATTTGAAGTTTTCAACCAACAAGCACCGATGGTTACGTCTGTCTTAAGAGGACAGTGGGTATGCACGTCTACCTAAGGGCTCCCAGGCTGGGCACCATGTTGCATTGTGAAGCTGCCTTTCCTCCTCTCTGACCAGCTGCAGTAGTAAGTGGGAAGGACATGCCCTCTCTGCCTACTGTGCTGTAGTGGCCATTCCTGGCTGTCAACTTGACTATATCTGGAATAAACCACAGCCCAGAACTGGGAGTCTCACCTGTGATCCTGATCTTGAGGCATAGAGACTATGAATCTTAGGACAATAAGGCAAGATCTCTGAGTTCAGGGTCATCTGGGACAAAGCAAGTCACAGCTCCAGGTGTGGTGGTGCACACCTTTAATCTGGGACACACCTTCTGTTGGAGACCTACATAGGACATTGGAAGAAGGGAGGCTCTCTCTTAGCCTGCTTGCCTTGTGGGACTGAGCATCTGCTAGATCCTTGGACTTCCATTCACAGCTGCTGCTGACCATTGTTGGTAAGCTGGATGACAGACTGTTTAAGTATACCTTACTATATAGAAACTATCATAAGTTCTGGGACTCTTAGAGAACCCTGACTTACACATGTGCCATAGCCACAAGCCACCAACAGGAACAGACAGGTAAATCTATAGCTGTCTCGTATCTTCCAAGAGCAAACTCCCACTGATTCAAGGGCACAGTTAGCAGGTGAGATCTGTGCAAGTAACAGCAAGCTTGCACTAGTGTTAGCAAAACTTCCTAGGAAGAGACAGAGGGTCTATCTTTATCTGTACTTCTCTTGAAAACCTTCTCTTTTTCTTTCTTTTTTGTTTTAATATTCTTTGAGAATTTCAAACAATATAGTTTCATCAAGAACCTTTTGTTTCTTTAGGGAAATAATTCATAGAAAGCTACTAGATCAATTAGTGAAATAAATGACTGTTGCTTTAAAGGGGAGGAAGAACTGCTCAGAAGCCTGGTGCCTGCACTCAGCAGGCAGGGTCAGGGGGATGGGAGCTCAGGCAAGGCTGCCTTCACTACTCAGTGCCAGGCTAGGCTACAACATGAACGAGCCAAAAAAAAAATGAATGCACAAATACATTAGTGAGAGAGAAAGGTGCAGTGTTTATACTAAGTACCTTTCACAGGTCTTCAAGCTTTACAATAAAATCAGGCTCTAATGTGAGCGCACACTGAAATGAAAACTGATTACCAGAAGCCATGTAGAGGCAGCGGAAATAGTGGGACTGATTATGGGGCGTGCTGGGAGTAGTTGGGGTTGCTGTTGTTTGTTTACTATTTTACTTTCTTTAAGACAGATTTTCATAACGTAGGCCAAGCTGACCTTGAATTTACGGTGATGCTCCGGTGTCAGCCCAGTGAGTGCTGGGATTATAGGTATGCATCTACACCTGATTTGGAAAGTGCTTAATTCCTGAAACACTGTAATTCAGTATTAGTACCTGGCAGAGCAGAGGGCACCTGTGTTAAGCCAAGTTTCCCAGCGGTCTGAGGTACATGTGCACTTGCCCGAGCATGTTGCTGTGGAGGCGAAAGGCTAATGTAAGATGTCGTTCTCTCTCATCATACCTAATTGTTACCACTTCCATTTGCTGAACCAGTGTCTCTCTCTGAACCCGGAGTTTACCAACTCACTAAACGGGCTCTAGAGCCTGGGGTCTCTTGTCCTGCCCCTCAGAGAGTGTTGGGATTAGACATTTGCCTTCTGTGGATTTGACCATCTGAACTCAGGTCTCCATGCTTACAAAGCAGGCACCTTACCCACGAGCCACCTCCATAGCCCCATGATACCTGCCTTACCTCCCCTTGCCCCGGCTGCTCTGGAACTCACCGTGCTTGCCTTGAACTCACAAAGACTCCTGAATGTTGGGATTGAAGTTGTGCACCGCCACACGGAGACACTGATTTCTAGAAGGACAAAGCTGAATCCCTTTTCAGCCTAGAACAATGTATCTGGAGGCAGCTTCCAGAGCCAGTGCTGCAGAAGACAAACCTCAATTTTGTGTACCAGCTTCTCTGGTACAGAGACAAGTACTTCTTGGGATCCCGCTATTGTGACACTTCCTTCCCTGGTGGGGGTTTTCTATGAGACCTAGATAAAATGGCAACCCACCCCAGACATGAGTGTAGCCCCCAGCAAAGCAGCTCAACACACTTAAAAATCTTACCAGCTTTGATTTGAGAAGTACGGGAAAAAGGGAAAATACCTTTGAAAATATAGTCTTGACATAAATTGGGAGATCTCTGAGTGAAAGTCCATAACCCCTACAATACTAAGCCCCATTCCTGCAGTGTCTTTCTCTGTAATCGTCTAAGGTGCAGGTGTTCTGAAAGCACAGTGCATGCTTCAATTCCAAGAGCAGACAGCGAGAGGGAGTTCATTTTAATGGAAGCACACAGATTTGAGAGGGACTTCCACACTGCAGAGCTACGGATGCCATTTTACCAGACCAGACTCTTGGCAGCCATGCACATCAGCTCATCACCAGTGTGCTTGTGGGTTGGGGCTTTCTCTTGCCCCGAGTTCACTGCTTTCCAATTAAAATTACCTCCCAGAGGTGACACGCCCTCCCCTAAGCGTAACTCTTCTGTCCTTTCTCATGGGGCCTACACGGGCCTTCACATCTCTTCCTTTTACCTCTGCCTTCTGAGTTCTGAGATTTCAGGCATCAGCCATTAGACCCATCTCTATGGTTACTTCTTAATTCATCTCTTTGTTTTATTCAGATAAGATCTTGTTAGGTAGCCTAGGCTAGACCCTGTGTGGTGTGAACTGGGATAGTACCTACCCATGGCCTTGTGCCTGCTAAGCAGGAGCTTAGCACTGAGTCACATCCCTAACCCATTTTATTTTATTTAATTCTGAGGCAGGGTTTTGCTAAGTTACCAAGAGTCACCATGTAGCTCAGGCAGGCCTTGAGATCATGGTGCTTCTGGCTCAGTTTTTGCAGACATGACCCTTGGTGCCAAGGTAAGGAAACTGAGGTAGGAATTCAAACACAGAATGACATCCTTAGAGGCCTACATCCCTGGGCCAGTGGCAAGGAGGAGCATGTGTCACCTACATCATGTCAGTTTATCTCATAATACCTTAATAGTATTACTGATTTTTTACAGTGTGTGTGTGATGGCTGTTGTGGTTTCTAACTATGTGTGTGTGTTTAGAGAGTATATGTGCATCTGAACGTAGATTCCTGTGGAGTCAGGAAAAGGGTGTTAGCTCCCTGGGAACAGGAGTCACAGGTGGCTATGGTACTGACACGGGTGCTGGGAACGGAACCTAGGTCCTCTCAGAGAACAGTGTGTTCCTGCTTCGGAGCTACTTTCTCCACCCCCGCCCTGCCGCAACAGCTTGCTTGCTTCCTTCCTCCCTCCCTCCCTCCCTTCCTCCCTCCCTCCCTCCCTTCCTCCCTCCCTCCCTCCCTCCCTTCCTTTCTGAGCCAGGGTGTCAACACCTCTATATTACGTAGCTCTGGCTATGTTAGAACTCACTACGTAGACTAGGCTGGCCTTGAACTCAGAGTACTGCCTCTGCCTCCCCAGTGCTGGGATTAAAGGTGTGATCAGCACACCTGGCCGAGACTCGGTTCTTTTTCTTTTCTTTTTTGAAAGACTTATTTATTGTTATATGCATAGGTGGTCTGCATGTCTGTACAAGGGCGCCAGATCCTCTGGGACTGGAGTTATGCACAGCTGTGAGTTGCCATGTGGATGCTGGGAACTGAACTCGGGTCCTGGAAGAGTTCTTAACCACTGAGCCATCTCTCCAGTCCCAGAGCTGTTTTTTTTTTTTTCTTAAAAAGACATTTAGCTGTGGGTTTGTCTGTGCTGGTGACTTCCGGTCAGAATGAAGAACCAGATGGAAAGGGTGGTGCTGTTCTTCTGTAAAGATCTGGGCTTTAATCTTCATCATGCAGCTCAGGGTGCCCTGCCTCATAGCACCCCTACACCAGCCCTGAGTTCGGGGACTACATGCACACCTTCTATGCCACCTTGATTTTTCTTTTCTCTCTCTCTCCCTCCTTCATTTCTTTTTTGAGAGATAAGTTATCACATACTCAGGCTTGTCTATAAATCAAGAATGCTACTCTGCCAACAGAGCATGCCCTCCTCTCCCCGCCCTGACTTTGATTTTAAGAGCCGTGGTAGCTTGAATGTACTCTGTCATGTCTGATGACATGCTCTGTCATGTATGATGGCGTGTATCATGAGGGGAAAAAGTAGAAAAAGTTTATTTTTTCTTCAAGAAAATACCCAAAAGTATCACTTAGGTTGAAAAACCATGATCCCCTACCCCTAATAAGGTCCTTTCTGGATGGCTGCGGTCACAGATTCTGACATGAACTGGGCTCACTGAGCACACACGTGACCAGGTACTGACAAGGCCGAGAGGAACAGTTCCAGGCAGCGCTTCTCAAAGTGCAGCTGCTCTCGGCCTGTCTATAGAATAATCCCAGGGAACCTGCAAATACCAGAGACTCTTGGAGCCTCCACAACAGTGTATTGGAGAGCATGTGCAGGTGCCTACGCAGGCAAGCAGTGTTCAGGGCAGACAGCTTGTGAGAGTTGGTTCTCTCCTTCCTCTATGTGGGCCTCAGACTGGTGCTGAGTACCTCTATCCACTGGACCATCTTGCCGGCCTCCTGTTCTTTATTCTTGTATCACTTTAGCTCCAGAAACACTACTTTAATGAACAACTTGGCAATGACTAGCTGTAATGACACATGCTCTCAAAGGGGACAAAAGATTTCACCTCAGAATTGTAGGTTGATGTCAAGGCGACACATGATTGGACAGTAGAGAGTGGAGCATGGATAAAGTTGGTAAGATGGAAGAGAAGGAGAAGCAAGAGATTCAAGATGGAGGCAGCAGAGGAGGATGGTTCAGATCAAGGTGAACTAGATCGGTTTTATTTTGTCTAGGTGGGCAGTTTATATATTAATTGGCAGCAAATTTATTGTTTGGATGTATTGTGGATTGAGAATTTAACATATAAATCTATTTGATAAGTTATTGATTGCTGAGTCATATTTTTACTGGGCTGTGGAGGGCAGTGTATGAAAGCCATGGCTGAGAGGCAGCTGAAGCTTGCAGTTCCAGCTCTGTTGCTGCGTGAGATGAGGGTGAGAGGGGCCCATGGAATGAGATGAGTGGGTGCCAGGCTTGGTAACTAACCGCCTTAGGAATGTATCCTCACTGGAGCGGCTCCCACAGGACCGGTAGCAACAGAATCTTATTTTTGTATTTACCGCAACACAGAATAAGGCTTTAACTTAGTGAGCTAAGAAAATGTGACCCCTAGCATCTTAGAGCAGGGTGGACCTGTGCTATAAACCTGCAGTTTCTTAGGACAGAGGGTACAGGCTTGTGTTGAGGCAATGAGAAGCAGTGTGAGTGCAGTGTGAGAAGAAGCAGTGTGAGTGCAGTGTGAGAAGAAGCAGTGTGAGTGCAGTGTGAGTGCAGTGTGAGAAGAAGAGCCCTGGCACCTTGTCAGACCTTCTCAGGTCAGGAGAACTTAGCATATACATCCCTTCACTCCGAGATCACATAACCTGAACGCAAAGCTCAGGGCTAGGCCCACTGTGCATTAGAAGACTCACCCCGTGTCTTCTGGGTGTCCGTCAGCAGCTGGAGAGCCAAGCTGGGAGCCTGTGGTTATGATTTCAAGCTGAGTCGCTATGGCACTTACACTAGCATCTGCCACAACCTGCAGGAGGGGGTGACAAGGTATTCACTGTAAGTCACAGAGCGTTAGAGAAACCATGGCTGATTGTAAACTTCATTCAACCCGCACGAAGAACTGGACAGATGGATTATTCCTTTCTTTCCCTCCCTCCCTTCCCGAGACAGAGGCCCATAGGCACAAACTCTCATATTCACGCCGCGCTCTCCCCAGTGCTGGGGTTCCAGTATACACCTCTGTGCTGCGCTGGAGGGTGTCATTTTCTCTTACACTATTTCCTTCATTTGACTTCCAATGAGCGCTGACTCTCCTTTTTCTCTTGTGGAGCTGGAGACTGAGCCCAGAGCCTCTGTCACTCACCCTCCTTTCTAAAATGTTGATTTTGAGGCAGGGACTGTCTGTGAATGCTGATTCTTCAGCCTCCCAATAGCTGCAGGAATCACAGGCCTGAGACCCTGGCCCAGGTACAGACTCTTGTACGTTTTTGACCCTGCCTTCCTCTCTTGCAGACTCCTGTGCACTTGACAGGACCAGTTCCCAAGTTCCTGGTCTTTTTCATCCACACTTGGTCCCGTGCTATTAATTTAAATACCATCCGGTAGTGACGACCCCCGCTCTAGCCTAAGCCACATTCTTATGTGTCCGTCAGGAACCCACAGGCACACGTGCCTGGCCCTCCGCCCCACAGCCTGTGCTTTTGAAGCTTTCTACATCCCAGGTGACCGTGATCTGTTCTTATGGTTTCATCAGGCAAGGATAAAGCCCAGAGTCCTCTTAGGTGCTGCAGGCTGACCCACAAAATCATTGTGTGTGGAGTTCTACAGGAGTCATCTCACCGGCTGCCCAGCCTCACTTTTTCTCAAGCAGCCAGAAGCAAGTTAGCATGGAGCAAGTTACTCCAGACTCTCTCTGCCCGAAGCCATCTGCAGAGAACTAGATGCTCTGGGGACACAAGGAGAAGTCCTTCCTATGACCTTGAAGGTGTCCTGCCTGGTGGCATCTCCCGTGTTCAGCATTCTAACCTCATTTTCCTGTTGAGACACCTAACCCACCCCTACCCCAGGACAGAGCCTAGAGATCTGGAGGGCTGACTGTCACACTGCACACACAGATCCTCAGAAGAGTGTGCCAGCAGGAGTGCAGGGAAAGTTGATCCGACGCAGTTTCAGAACAGACCAACAGAGGGCACACATGCCTCAATTGTGGAAGAGCTGTCTGTACTGCCAGTAAAGCAGGAGAAAGGCAATGGGTCAGAGGCGGGGTCAGGAAGCATTTTAGGGATCATCCCAGACGAGGGGAAACAGTTGCAGCAAACGCAGAGTGTTCTAGAAACACAGTCATGGGAAGAATAGTCAGCTAAGTGGGGAAATGCATAGCATAAAAGCCTAAGGAGGAAAGGAAAACTCCCTCCCAGACCACAGGAGTGTCCTTCCAGCTGCACACAGGGCTGTCTTACATAGCCCAGAGCCTCAGCAGACCAGCTCTTCACAAGCATTCCAGCTTTCCTGCAGCCTGAGCCTCCATGACCCACATACTCCTGACATTCCCCTGCTGGTAGGGTCTGCTCTCTGCTCTCTGCTTACCTCCTGGCTCAGGCGACTTCAGAGCCAGGTGACAGCACATCCATCCTCGGTCTTTAAGTTCCAATGGTGCCCTTATAACCCAACTGCTATGCTCCGCCCAATCACCAATTTGGAATTTTTTTTTTTTTGACATCTCTCAGCTTATCAAAATTATGACAAAAAAAAAAAAACCCCTAAGTTTGGACTGGGGGTGTAGCTCAGCATGTGTGGGGCCCCAGGTTCCATTTTCAGAGCACACACACTTTTTTTTGGGGGGGGGGGAATGGGACTAGGGTCTTGACATATAACCCTGGCTAGCCTAGAATTCAGAGATAGACCTGTCTCTGCCTCTTAGGAGCCACTCCAGGCAGGCTCTCCCCTGGAGACTGCAGATCAGATTACTGTGCAGCCCAGGCTACCCTGGAACTCTTCCTGCCATAGAGTCCACAGTACTCGGATTACAGGCAGGAAGGAGCCAGCCCTGTGTTAGAATCTAGTTCTCGTCAGTCAGATGTCAGGAAGCCATCACAGGCACGAGGGAAAAAGCTCCAGAATTTACTTTCTAAACACAGCTGTCTCCTCAGGTACAGTCCAGTCACACTCATAAAGTTTTACCATCCAGTGGTCTCCTCCCCACAAGCAGCTCTAAACCGAGAAGGGCTTCTCAGGCACTAGTGAATCCTAGGGAACCACCCAAACCTTCCTGCCAGCCTTGTAGGAGGGGAACCCTCAGGCTAAGTGTTGAGTATGAAGGACAGCAGGTCTCCTGTGGGGAGACCCAGGACAGCAAACCTGCCACTTGCAGGAAGAGCTGGCTGATAGGCAGTGGCTAAGCCTTCCCTGGGGCTTGGCTTGGGGAGGGGAGGAGCTACTCCAAGGGTTAGGTCAGTGGTGTACAAGTTCAACACTGAGGTGGGACCTAGGTGTCCTGCTCAGCCTTGCCTCTGAACATCAGGGACTGGGGACTATGGTCTGAGGTAAGTAAGTCCAGGGTCCTTTGAGAGAAGCCCAACAAGAGGAGAGAAAATAGACATTATTTTTCCTTATTAAGTGAATCCTGGACTTGTTTTCAGCTTTGCTGGGTTCTGAGAACAGGGATAGGACTCAGGAAAACAAGGGGCAGAAGTGGTCCTGCCCTCAGGGAGGTGTGCAGTAGGTACCGCGAGGGGCAAAGTGTAAGGTGACAGGGTTAGAGCCTCTTAGTGAGACGGGACACCGTGGGCTCTGCAAGTTCAGGTGTTCTAGCCTCTGGGTGCCTGGTTTGCGCAGGTGGGGTCCTGTGGTTATTTCCCTGGGAAGCTTATGCTGGGAAAAAGAAAAGGTGGCAGCTAGAGGGAGAACCTGTTTTCAGGAAAGAGACGCCATGCGGTTCTAACATCTACAGGATGAGGTGGAAGTCCAGACAATGAAGGTCAGCGGTGGTGGAAAAAGGTCTTCTTGGACCAGGACTGCTTAGATGCCCTGGGCCCTCTTTAAACTTTAGGACCCTAAGATGGACTCTGTGTGTGTGTGTGTGTGTGTGTGTGTGTGTGTCACTGGGTCTCTTTGTCCCTCCTCCAAAGAGGGACACACTAAACAAATTTCCCTTTCAGGTTGACTCCTAGGTTTGGTGACAGTCCCACCCTGGGTTCTGTTGCCTCATGTGGACTAGAACTCTTTGCCCAGAGGAAAGGGACAGTTGGGAAATATGGCTGGTTCCATCCTGTTCAACCACAGCCCTTCAAAACATTAACCTGGTCAAAACTGAGAACTCCTTACATTTGTGCCCCTTGTTAGGTGCCCTGGGGCTGGAGTCGCACAGGTGGTCAGGGTGGGTGGTCAGACACAGAACTGTTGGGGGCCAGGTCTGAGCCGCCTTACCTAGTAATTGCAAAATTTGAAGATTTTTCACCAGACATCTAATGGAAGGATTTTGTACCCCCTCCAGGTGTAGTTATTATTAAACACTTAGCAATTACAGGCCTGAGTCAGAGCAGCCCAGCAGCCTGAAGGAAGAGTCCCAACTTCAAGGCAGAAGAGACCAAGAGGAGAAGTATGTAGCCTGCCTACCCCAAACTACCACCAAGAAAGAAGAGGTGGGAAGACCCATTCTTCTAAGTAAGAGGAGACCCAGACAGAGCCGTCGGGGAACAGCAGCCATGGAAGCAGAGGAGACCCACCTACAGAAAGACCTGGGTACAGAGGCCCACCCACCTGCGACCTGGGAGGCTCCCAACCCAAAGGAAGAGAAGGAGGGCGTTCAGCTACCCAAGGACGGCGAGCAGCAGGACAGGAGGGCTAGGAAAGACACTCCTTTTCCTAGGCCTGATGATCAGTCGGCGATATCCACAGAGTTGGAAACTGAGCCAATAACTATGTTCCCCCCTCCTACTGCTCTCTGCCAGGGTGTGTTCCCCCCTCCCACCGCACTCACACCCCACTCTGTGTTTCCCCCTCCCACTGTGCTTTCCAGTGAGTGTGTGTTCCCCCCTCCTACTGCGCACACACCCCACTCTGTGTTTCCCCCTCCAGACGCCTTGTTCTTTCACTGGGGTTCCCTGGCCAATGGAGTTCCTCTCTCATCTTGCAGCTCCTCTATTGGAGTTCACCTCTCAAGTCATTCCCCTTGAGAAAGTGTTGTTTCATCAGATGAACTGGCTTGGCCTATAGCTACTGGGACACTAAAGGACTTCAAAGACCAAGCTAAACTCAGTTACGCTCAGCGGGTCAATCTATGGTCAATAAACTTCCTGGTTGAGTCACTCGTGCATGTCTTTGTTGGATGGACCACAAGATGGTCAGCTCTCCTTATAAACAGGGCTGTTGGACAGCCCAATGCGGCACTCCCTGAGGGGAGCGTCCCCGAGCACCCAACCCTGCCAGGGAACCTTATTCACTGTTGGATTTGTCAGGGCCCAAATCTCTTGGTGTAAAATGTAAAACAGCATTCACACCCTGTCTGCATTCTCGGTCCAGAGGTGCAGATGTGCAGAGATGAATAATGAGAACTGAGTGGCCAGAGACAACCTCATGCTAAACAGCAACAAGCACCTAGAACTAACTGCCTTTGGTATGACTTGAAGCAGCGGAAAGTTGTGATCTCAAGCCCACTGACAGCTTCCCTGACATACTGATTTTTAAAACTAAGTTTAAGGGTCTAGGGTCTAGATTGTAACACATGAGAACAGCAAGCTGGCTGCTAGACAGAGCCCCCTAGTGGCTCAACCTCCCAATGTCACCCAGAATACTAAAAAGATTTTGCCTAGGATCACTTAATTTTTACTTTTCAAGTATCAGGGATTAAAACCAGGGTCTCATGGCTTGTGTTTGCTAGGCAGGCACTCCAGGTTGTCCCCTAAGATAATTCTGTGACACCAAAAGAAATTTTGCCACTCTCAGACCTCAGATACTATAAAGAAATATAAACCTTAATATAAGGAAACCTGAGACTGAGCACTGTCCATTGCAGCCCATTTAGTCTTCAGCAGCTCTGGGAGAAGCTGTGCTGTGTATTGCACAGGGAACCTGCTAGACCTCGAGAGGTGCTGGCTCACCGTGCACCCCACTCTCCTGTTCTACAGCTCCTGTTCTTTCCTGTGCCATGTGGCTTCCTCTTCTTCATGAACCCCGATGTTACCCATCCCCTCACCCCTGCACGGCCTCACCCTTACCACCATCTGATGTCTAGGGCACACCCGACAAGTAGGCCAGAATCTTTGGGAAGCTCTGGAAAACAGTGACCCGACTGGGTACCGACCGAAGGTTAAGAATTCTAAAGTCAGCCGACAGGGTGGCTCATGCCTGTATTTCCAAGAACTTGGGAAACTGAGACAGGAGGATTGTTGTGGGTTCAAGACTAGACTGGAATATCTGGTGAACTACAGAGTGAAAATGCCTTTTTAGTTCCCTCCAAAACCACCACCACTACCACAACAAAAACCAAACCAAACCAAAAACCTAAAACAAAACCCTCCACCAAAACCCACTCACCCACCCACCAAACAACCAAAAAAACAAACAAGAAAAAAAAAAAAAAAACTAAACTAAAACCCAATAAAAAAATCAAAACAACCCCCCCCCCCAGTTATGTTTCTTAATTTTGAAAGCCAAAATTGAGCTGGACATGATGGCATGGGCCTTTAATGTCAGCACTTAGGAGGCAGAGGCAGGAGAGTCTCTGAGTCAGAGGTCAGCCTGGTCTACAGAGTGAGTTACAACACGGCAGGACCACACAGAGAGAATCTGCTCCCTGTATCCCTCCCCCCAAAAAAGTCAAAATTGGGGCTGGTTAGGTGGCCCAGTGGATGAAGGTTGCCACCAACTCTGACAACGTGAGTTTGGCCCCTGGAACTAACAGGTGGAAGGAGAAAGTGACTGCTCTACGCTGTCCTCTGACACCACACAGGCATGAACCAAGTAAATGACAGAGTGCGAGCCCCCATCAGCGCTTTAGTGAAAGTCTCTGCTACTCCACCCCTCCTTCTGACGATATCTCACCTCTTTAGCAATTTCCCTCAGTATTCGCTTCCATGTTCCTAAGTAACATAATTTTACTTCTATTTGTTCATTTAATTGAATTAATTGGGTTTTGAAACAAGGTGAACAAACTATGTGGCCTGGGTTGGCCTTGAACTCTCTACAGCCCAGGCTGGTTTGTGATAAAATTTCCAGCCTCAGCCTCCTAAACAAGCTGCTACTTACTCCTCGCTGATTAACTTTTAAAGGGCCATATCCTAGTGTGGACTACAAAAGCTGGAACTCATCTGACCCTTCCACTGAAGTGTCACGGCCATGTCTCTGACTTCCTACACCACGATGTTTGTCTATGTCTGTTTAATACGTAAGAGAAGGGAAGGCTCAGGCTGGTCTTGCTGAAAGCAGGGACTTAACCAGGGCCGGTTGATGTGACAGGAAGCATGGCAGGCTTGTCATTCCGCCTTCAATCCGCCGGCTCCTCTGCTACCTTCAACTTTGGGTCAGATTCCTGTTCAACTCTGTACAGCAGGCGTTAATCATTGAAGGACGTTCCTCTGGCAACCTCCCCTTTCAAGGCTGAAGGCACCAGATGAGAACAGCAGAGGTAGTTTTCAAGACTTGCAGAGACAGAATCAGCCCACCATTGACAACTCCCTGCTACAGAATGGCACCTACATGTCCCTGGTCATTGCTCTAACCCTGAAGGAGTCCCGACAAACTCCAACTCGCCCTCCTGGTTTCATCCTGTGCAGCAGATCAGAACCGCCCCTGGCAGGGGTGATTTCCTCGCCCTGATAAGACGATGTGTGGCCAGTGCTTGGACAATGATCAACCAGAACAACTCGGTGCTATAGTCCCTCCGTGGGGGTGGGGTGAGGGTGGGGGCAATCTGGAGACGTCCTTTACTGTCTTTCCAGAGCAGCCAGACTGAAAACAAGTTTCTCCCTAGCGTCCACCATTGCTCATCTCATTCTCAACACTCGAGGCAAGTGGTACTCATGGGTCTGTGGGGTCCCCAGTACTAGATTTCTTTGGCTTATATTAGAGGTTGAGGGTAGCCTGGGCTACACAGCAGGAACTTGTCCCCAAGCAGCAGCAGCAGCAGCAACAACAACTAAAGACAGAAACAAAAAAACCAAACACCCTCCCAAAGGTCATGACTTAATTTTTACCTAAATGCCCTTCTTACTAAGCCTGCTATTTCCTATAAGTTAATGTTTCCTGGATTATGGTGTCACTTGATTTCCCAGAGTATACAGTTCCTACATAATTTATTTTTTATGTTTTTTTTTTTTTTTTTTTTAGATCAGCCTCAAACTTCTAGGACAGTTAGATATACTGGATACTCAATACATCCCCCTTAGTTTAACATTATTATTATTATTATGTACGTGTGTGTGTGTGTGTGTGTGTGTGTGTGTGTGTGTGTACATCCGAGGACAACTCTCAAAAGTCAGTTCTCTCCTTCCACTGAGGGTTCTGGACTTGAACTTGTGTTGGCAGGCTTGCATGACTAGTGCTCTATCCACTGAGCAGCTCTCCCTGTTTTCTCCTTGGTTCAGAGCCCTTCCTCCTGCTCTACTTGGACAGATTGGGCTCTGTGCCCACTGCTGGGACTTTAACATTGTCCAGCGCAACAGCCATCTTCTGTGGTAATTCTTAAAGTAATTCTCTCAGAAACGGACTTTAAAAAGCCAGTGGCATTCAAATGGCTTGCTCTTTACAGTTAAGCACTTTTCTCTTGAAGCGTGAAGTCTAGGTGGGTGGTATTCTTTTATTATTTAATATGTGCACTGATTTAAGTCAACAAATTTCTTTAGTTTTCCTTTCTCCCTCTCTCTCCCCTCCCCCATCCTCTCAAGTGTTTGTTTATAACTTTTACATCTTAGACATTAGATTTCTTGGCTTCATCCCATGTTCCCCTTGCTTTCCCCTCAGTCATGGGTGGTGCCCAAGGCAAGTAGTCTTCTAGTGAGCCACATGTCCCTCTTTCTCTAGCAGAGGCACCAGATACCCCTAGAACTGGAGTTAACAGAGGCTATGAATCACCATGTGGGTGCTGGGACTTGAACCCATGTTCCCTGGAAGAGCAGCCAATGCTCTTAACTGCTAAGCCATTTCTCTAGGCCCTTTTAAAAGTACATAGAAGCAATTTAGCAAGAATAAAGTATTTCCTTTGTGAACTTTGTTTTTGTGTGAAAAGTTTCAGTCTAGATTTATCTCTAACTTTCTATAGCTCCAAGACTGACCTTGAACTGACGCTCCAGCCTCAATGTTCTGAGATGTGACCATTAAATTTAGCTTCTAAAACTAGGCTTTTGTTGACTTTTTTTCTTTTAAATACAGTACCTCAAGTGCCCCAGGGCTGGCTTTGACTCAGTAACCAAGGGTAGCTTTGGACTTACTATGAGCCAAGGATGATCTCCAACTCTGTAGTCTTTTGAGGGGCAGGGGTGGAAGGGTGCTGGGATGTAACTCAGGGCTCTGAGGTGCCATGCGGTGACTCACTGAGCTGCGTCTTAGCTCCAGCTGTGTCTTGCTTGTGTAAAAGGCGGAGCTGAGTGAATGTAGTCAGTGTGGGGTATCTCAGACACTGAGAGAGCCCTTTCTTCCTCCTCAGGTTCCCACTGAGGTCTCAGGCTGCTGGTGACTAGGATGAGAAGGTGCGCTTGCAACAAGTGACTCTAGAGGTCAGCAGAACCCGAAGGACGGGGAGACCAAAGGCAAAGCTCCTGGAGCAGAAAAGGGGTAACGACCAGCGTGTCCACTGTCCGTGAGGACAGCACACACATCACGGAGAAGCAGGGCTGAGGCTGGCCATGCGCTGTTTTGTTGGTATTCAGTAGACACTCAAGGATGCAAATACTATTTGGCCTATTGCGTCAACTCCTTTGAGACCACAGACAGTATTTTGTGGCCCCCGTCATGTGTACCTTGCTAAATGCTTTGTCACTTTGACCTAGACCACTGAGTTCTCTGAGCTAAGCCCCACAAGTCGCTTCTCTCAAACCTCATGGAGTTTCCATTCATCTTCCTATTCTAAGCCGAGAACTGCCCTGTGCTGGCTGTGGGGTTTGTTCTTTTTTTTTACCTGTACATCATTTTATGCCACCTCTTTCAGAAGTGTGGTGATTATCATCCTTCATTTTAGGGGCACTCATTAAGGAAAGTCACTGGCATGTGCTGCCTCTCCCGTCTGCATGGCATCTGAGAGACAAGTGGAGGGCCGCCCCCATGGAGGGACTTAACAGCACACTGTGCTTTTACTTGTTCCTGGCTTTCTCTGCTGCTCTGGACAAACTCCCAGCCACCGCTGATCAACTGCCTTAGTTGAAGACTGCTATGCAGTGAGTCGCAGGCACCGGCAGCCACTCATGGTACAGGGGAGAGCATTGAATTTTTCTCTGCCTTTAAGGGACAGGAGACAGTGCTTGGGCTGCCCAGGAACAGTCTTTGGATATAAGGAAGGAAATCATGTCCTATTCATAGCAAACTTCAATTTACAAAAGAATGTCGGAAGCTAAAAGCCTTGTTGATTTATCACAGGAAGCTGAGAGTAATTTTTCTCCCCTTGTTATACTCTCTCGGATAATCCTGCTCACGCCTGTATGGGTGGCATTAAAGAATTTCTAAATAAGAATAATAATTTCTCGCTTTCAGCCTTCATAATTCACATCCGCAAGGACCCTGCTGGGTGGCGATGTCACTGCCAGTGACATTCCGCAGACATTTATCTGCCTCTGCCAGCTGCTTCTCCATTGATCGCAATACCTGCAGGGTAATGCGCCCAAAGGCATTCTTCAGGAGATTAACAGCGTCTGTGTGAGACAGCCCTTCCAGAGGTTGTCCGTTAATGCTCACAATCCGATCTCCAACCTGGAAGGACAAAAGTGGAAGAAAATCACTATCATTAAGAAAAATTAAATTTGAGAAGAATGCCCAAAACTCTTCGTAGGGTCTATTTCCCACGTGCCTCAGTGCTGAAAGCTGGCTTCTGTGGAGTTCGGGGGAACTTTGAATGGCTTTCCCCAAATGCAGCCCCATCAGAGAGACAAAAAGGGGGTTAGATTTGACTACTAAAAGACGCCACAGGTCACTTTTGTGTTTTGGTATAGCTAGTAGGGTGCACAAATTAACTGTTCATTGAAGCTCCACTGAGGAAACCAGGTCTTTTTTGCTTGATTTTTATACTTCAGTTCAAATTAAGGGACAAAAGAAAAAAAAATTGATACTTTCAGTTGGGGAAATATTCTAAGATCAAATCTAAGTTAAAAACCAATTTGGATAAATGAGATGCTAAAAGGTCTTGAGAGGGTTGTAAGGAGCTGGGATTCCTTCTTCCACTTGGAACTGATAACATTTTTAGGGAACTTGGTGAGTTTCGGGTCTGTAGTCTTGCTAATGCATTCTATCCGCAGCACGAGGGACTGATGGCTTTTGCAATTCCAACTTTAAACAAGGTCTTGATGGCTACAACCTCCTGAGGAACCTGCTGAACACGTGTCAGCCTTCTGTTAGCCAACTGGTATTTCACCTTAAGCTTCTGGGTACGTGCGGCCACTCCGCTGGCTTGAATCATGGCAATAAATATCGGTATATCTCCTAAAGGACTTCCTTTTCCTCCAGCGATACTGATTCCAAGAGCATCGCTGAGCTCCTACAAAGAGAGAAAAGAGAAGAGCCGCAGGTTTAATAATACGCTCGGACAGTCTGTCCTTACGCTGCACGGAACAGAAACTCTCCCTAAACATGGGAGCCGAGGGTAGGGCATCAAACAGGGCCGTGTTAGCTTTCAGTCAGGGAGATGTGGGGCCCAGGGGAGCTCACCTCTGTGAGCTCCATCCTTATGCACAAGATGGGAAAGTAGACTGCACAGTGCATGGGACAATCTGAGCATAAATACGGTAACGCAGTGCTGTCCCGGCCTACAGGAGAGGCTCAATAAAAGCCAATAGCTGCAGTAAATTAAAAACAAAGCCTTCACTACTGCTCCTCGGAGCGGCCAATTTGACGCAGGCTTGGCAAGTGTATTCTCATATGGTGTTTATGATTAAACTGCCACACATATCATGTTCTGGGTGTGAACAAACACTCTTGGCTTCAAAAGAGCTGCATGCCTGCACTAAACAAAGGACCGTAGAGGGTGCCCACTGTTGTGACAACAGTTTGGGGAGGGAAGCAAAATAGTAGCAAAATCTTTGTGAAAATGGACCGTGTGGAGAGATCTGGCTCTCGTCCCGCCCCATCCCCATCCGAGGAGGGTTAATACTTTCTAAATGACTGAAAGAACAAATGACAAGCCGCACTTCCGGCACAATGGCACTCACACCAAGCCTATCTGCTGCTCCTGTTGACTATAATGGAAAAGTCTTGCCAAACTGCAAAGAACTACGGCCCTTAGCTTTGTAACCACAAGAAGTGAAAATCTGCAGAAGTTACAGCATGGGTACACGGCGAAGGCTCAGCAATTCTGTGTGTGCTTGCACAAGCTCATGCACTTGTGTGCATATGAGTGTGTGCGTATGCATGCATGTGAGCGATGTGTTTGAGTGCTCCAGTACGTGTATATATGTGTGTGCGCCTGCTCGTGGGCGTGTGTCTTAGATACATTTCTGCTCTGAGGGAGAATTCTAGTTAGATTAGGAGCTGAAAAGGTGGCTGAACTGTTGCTTTTCTGATGCAAACCCCACCCTTCCAGACAGAAAAACCAAAAACAGAGGCTTACCTGGCAGCTGGATGGGGGGAGGTGCAGAGTGGAAAGAGAATTCTGAGTGTGTGAAGTATCACTAATCTACTAAGTGTAGAAGAGCCCGCAACCAGGATACCAAACTTTTTGATTATTAAACTTTGCTTTAAATCACAAAGGAAGTAGAAATTTCTCTCTCAATGCATAGTAACATTATTCTTCTGAGTAGATACATACAACATAATTATCATGATGTCTAGGACAAAATCTCATGCTTGTCAACATGCAGGAAGATGGAAACCACCCCGTGCCTTGGGCCCTCTGGAACTGGAGTTATAGATAGCTGTGACTGTTACCGTGATATGGGCAGAGCCGAACATACAGCAATGCGTGTTATATGAGGTGAAACATTCCACACTGGGAAATGTTGAACAGTTAAAACATTTGCAATCTTTTTAGAGGTTGTGGGTTTGACTCCTAGTCCCGACATGGTAGCTCACAACCATCTATAACTGCAGTTCAGCAGGATGGACCCGAGGCCCACACTTCTGGCTTCTGTGAGCATCAGGCACACACAGGCTGCACAAACACACATGTAGCAAAACACTCACATACATAAAATCAAACAGAACTTCAAAAGGAAACATGCTAATTAAAATTCTAGGCACACCCAATCAATGGGGTGAGTATCATATAACCGGGAACAATCACGTCTGCTGTCAAGAACAGTGACATGGCTCCAAGGTCACACAACAAGGTACAAAGATAAGCTATGAGAGAATGTCTAATATTCTGTTGTGTGAAATTTAAACACACACAATTATAAAAAGGAGATACTAAAAAATTCACAATGGACACCTCAATATTTCAATCTATGTTTTAAAAGCTCTATTTCTGTTAATTACTTTAGTAACTTGCAACAACATATAACCCAATAAATTACATTGAGAGAGAAAAATGTACAAAGTGGAATCCAAACAACACCGACTTACTCGGATTATCTCAACAGTCCTTGGTCCCTCCTCTGCGCCTGTGGATAAGAAGAGCATCCATTAACGCTATGATCAGACTAATATGCCTCCCATAAAGACAGCAGCAAGCAGGCACACCCTTCCTCGGCAGCAGGACCCAGCCCAGTCTTCGGGGGCGATGTCCCAGTGTGGGCAGATGCAGCCACAATCTGGCCAACCAGAGCTGATGTACTGCAGCACCAACGCAGGCCTGAAACATGCTAACTCAAAGCTGGGGAAGAGTGCACTTTCGTTCTACTGTGCATTTTCCTGCCCTACTCCAAGATAACCCTCACCAAGAGGGCCTTAAAAAACTGTCTCCCCCACTCTGTTCTCCAGGGCACATGTACTTCTCACCCCTCCAGCTATCTGTAATATAGTCACGTTCTCTCTATAAACAAACACTTGCACTTTCTGATGCACTCTTTCTTTTTTTTTTTTTTTTTTTAGATTTATTATATATGATACACTGTAGCTGTCTTCAGACACCAAATCTCATTACAGATGGTGGTGAGCCACCATGTGGTTGCTGGGATTTGAACTCAGGACCTCTGGAAGAGCAGCCAGTGCTCTTACCCACTGAGTCACCTCTCCAGCTCCCTCTGATGTACTCTTCAGTTCCTATGCACATCCCTTCGCTTCCTCTTGAAACAGGCCACACTGAGTAGCATAAGCTGACTTTGAACTTACATTTCTGGGGAGGATCTGAGGGTCTTTTTGTGCTGACCAGGTTCTGTAGGCTGGTGATGACTGGGGTGAAGGAAGGCCGACAGCTACTGTGTGCACTGTGCCGATCTCCCTGAAAAAGGAGACACTGTGGTCACTTGTGTGTAAGCATTACACCCATAATCTGAGCCCGCAGCAGCTGAGGTCTCTAGACATCTACAGACCATTCTGAAAAAGTCAAGAAGTAAAACTAGTCACTGCGCCCACTCCTCTCCACCCCTTTCCTAGTTTGCTAGTGTTATGGCCGTCAGTGACTGGCCTGTCCTTTGAGGGAACAACTAACTCGACCCAAGCTACAGCTCATGTCTCGCTTAGCTGAGTGTGTGGAACCAAATCAACAGAAAGGGGGCTGAGTACAGACTAGAGAAAGCACTGACTATCAAGCAGAGGAGCAGATTTTCTGGGTATCTTACTTTTATTTTCTGAACATCATCCTATATGCAGAATGGCTCAAGCCAACCTGTTATACCTGCATTTAACTCTTCCCCTCACATAAGTAGATATCTGAGATTTCTAATATAAAGTCACTTACACCTTAGTGATGATACAAAATTCCAGACGTTAGCAAAGGCCCTTTCTAATGTAGGGCATATCATCTCTAATTATCAAGCCTGTGCTCCGTTATCATGAAAATTTAAGCTATTAACATTTGGTAAATTCCAATGTGTTTTGTTTCTGAAACAGGGTATTGTTATATACTATGGGTTGGCCTTGAATTCAGATCTTCTCTGCTAAGGATCATATTCAGGGCTTCATGCACGTCAGGCAGGTGCTTCCCCATCGTAGCCTAATGATCATTTATTAAATAACCTTTAAAATATTTAACTATTTCTGAAATAAGAAAGAGTTCGAGGAAGTGGAAAAGTTATATAAATTCCAGCTATACCTAGACTCCATAACTGAAAATCTACTACATTTTCATCACACACACACACACACACACACACACACACACACACACACACAATCCAGCACTAAGGAGGTAGAGCCAGAGGACCCTGACCCTGGACACACATTTGGGAGTTTCCTTCATAAAACAAACACTAAAATGAAAAACAGAATGTCTATAATTTTTATTTTGTACATGTGTGTGTTTTGCTTTGCGTGAATGTATGTGCGCCATATGGACCAGCGCGAAGCACTGGATGCCCTGAAACCTAAGCTACAGATCATCATGAGCCATGATGTGCGTGCTGAGAACTGAGCCTGGGTCCTCTGCAAGAATATGCTCTAGCCCCCACAGTGTCCAGCACATACACTCTACTCAGTTCATCCTCTCAGCTCACAGTGTCTAGCCGGGGTGGACAACCTATTTACCAGTGTGGACTGGATTTGTTTTGAACATTCTTTTTTTGAAATTTTATTTATATGTGTATCATATTTGTATCAGACCCCGAGAACTGAAATTGAAGACAGTTGTGAGCCCCTGTGTACATTCTGGGAACTGAACCCACATCCTTCTGGAAGAGCAGCAAGTGTCTTAAACCCTGAATTATCTCTCCATCTGTAATTTTGAAGATTCCTGTCTGGTCAATGACATAAGTTGAAACTCTTATTACATCTGTGTGTTCGTGCATGTGTGTGTGACAACAAACTAAGACACACAGACATCAGAGAGTGATGAGGTCAGAAAACAACTTTTGGGATTCAGGTCTTTCCTACGTAGGAGCTCCAGGGATTGAGTTCAGGCCATCAGGTTTGGTAACAGGCGCTTTTGCACTCCAGCTCACTGGCCCTCCATGCTGCCCACTTTCTCACGCTAATGAGCAGAGCGGAGGTGCCAAATCCAAGGCACCCTGGGCCTTGGGGGGCTGTAGCTATGCAGCAGGAGGAGAGAACTAAAAAACACACTTAACCCTCACAACAAAGGCTGGGGGGGTTGCGTGTAAATCTCCATAGCTGAATCACGTGCCACGTGGGAATAAGAACACTCACCAAGTGTGTCAGCCGGTATAACGCACACACAGACAAACTGCCGTGAAAATAGTAATTAAAAAGGTGGTACTGACATCAGTCTTACAAATAAATGTATCCGCTAACTCACAAAATGTCACCCACTAGTACTTCTCTGCCGAGAGAAACCCCCAGACTTCGCTCTCCTAGGAGTGCATCAATTAACTGCCCTCAGCACGTGTGAGTGGCTATTCACAAGTTAACTTTATAGCAATGTTTAATTGGATGAATACAACAATGTTGTGCTAATGAGGGTCAAATTGCCACCAGATGTTACCTCTTTTTTCCCCCCATTTTTAAAAATAAACACAGCTGTGTACATGTGTGAACAGGCAATATTGAACACCGAGAGGGAAAAAATAGTTCTAAGAAACCACAGGCCATAAAGGAGAGAAAATTTCTTAATGGATTTCCACCCTACCTTTGATTTTTATTTCAAACACAATGAAAACACACTGAAGCTGGTGTTGTGAACAGGCAGAACATCAGACATCATTTCTAAATAATGGTATATGAAATGAGACACTCTTCCTCGGTGAATACACAAGAATAAATGAGTCTGCTAGGAAGACATCAACAAACCTGACTGTTTTGTGAGGTCTTCCGAGAGGAGGCCCAGGAACCGGCTCGTAGTCTCCCGATCTCTAGCTGAACAAGGCCCTGGACGCACTTGGAAGGAAAGAAAAATCAGATGTGAAATGTGGCAGCATTTGTGATGTAAAACACCAGTGTGGCCTTCAGTCAGCTTTGCAGCAGAGGCTTCCCAGAGGGTAACTAGGTCAACAGGCAAAAGGAGACCCAGCCATCCAAACCCCAAACAAAACAGCAGCTTCAAACACATTAAATAGACTTGATATCAGTGTGCCTTTCTTCCCTTCTAGCTCCCTTCTGACGAAAGTGATCATAAAGAACACAACAGTCAGGAAGTGGAGACTGCAGAGAGGGAATCCAACAGGAGACAGTTCAGAACCCAGGCCCTTTGCAGAGTATCTGAGAGCTGAACCAGGAACAAGCTATTAAACAAACTGTCTGCACAAACTTCCACAGTGGTTTCAAGATACACGGGTTGCAGCCAAAGAGGAAGGAGTTCCAGGAGGCAGAGCCCCTAAGCTGAGAAGTCTGAGCTGCAGCCTTCTACAAGCTCGCCAGGGTAGGAACAACCTGTCGGCCTGAGTAGAGCTTGGGACTGTTTTTATTTGTGAGATGAAGAAACCAGTCTAGATGAGCTTCCGTATTTCCTTCTAGCAGTAAGTTGGGGTGATACAGAGCTGGGGAGATGGATTCCCTGTTCTAGGAGAGCACATTCTGCCCAGTGATCTGGATTACCGGTCCGTGTGGCAGAGTGCTCAAATCTGTTCTTGGGCATGCGGACCAATCACGAGTTATATTTTTATAAAAACAGAGCAAAAATATCCAACCAAGGTCAGGTGCACTGGGACAGCTCCGTATGCACTGATCCCCGTAGCTAGGTAGGAAGCTGCTTAGGGACTCACCTTCAAAATGGTGGCCACTGTCTCCTGTGAGGCACGCCTCATGTCCTCTCCATTCACAGACAAGATCTGGTCTCCTCGAATTAACCTCCCATCAAGTTCTGCAGCTCCGCCTTTCACAATGTCGGAAATAAACACTCCACTTCCACTCCTGTTAACATCAGCAGGCATTGTGGGATTGGCGCAGCCAGTTAGTAACTAAGACTGGACACTCTTTATAGAGACTAAGATCTAAGATCTAAAACTCAGAAGTTCTAACACCAATCCATCGAGTCCAATGCAATCCGCTAACTAGACAACAATAAACCTGATGTTTAGACCATGCCTATCTGTGCTATGTATACATCCATCTTTGCCTTTACTTCTCTTTCTATTGGTGTAAACCTGTGATACAAGCACTGGCGTATGTGTGTATATATAATTTAGTGAAACAAAAAGTAGTTTCCTTTTTATTTTTATGATTTTTGTTTTTTTCCAGACAGGGTTTTTTTCTGTCCTGGAACTCGCTTAGTAGACCAGGCTGGCCTCACAGATGAGCCTGCATCTGCCTCCCAAATACTGGGACTAAAGATGTATACCACTTTTTATTTTTTAAAAAGGCAGAATTGTGGCCTGGAATATAGGTCCATGGCTGACTGCTTTCTAGGGTGAGTGTGGCTCTGGGTGATCCCAGCACCCCATGCAGACAAAGAGTGAGCAAGCTATTCTCCCAGAGAGGAGCCCATTGCTAATAATTTCCTTTTCTTAAGAAATAAAACAAAATTAAATCATTTACTAATTACTCATGTGTTTATGCTAATGTATTCATATGTTTATATGGATAAATGCATGCCTGCACATTCATGAACATCAACAACAGACACCATGTGGGTCCCAGGGATCTAAGAAGTCATCAATTTGATGGCCTCTGCTTTCGCACACCGAGCCTTCTCCAAAGCTCCTGATGGTTCTATCATTAATGTCCCCTCTCTCGTCTACGTCCTTGATTACACCCCATCACCCAGTCTCTGTAAGGCAAGCTAGCCTGGAATTCCTGACCCTTCTGCCTCCACCTTCTCAGTGCTGGGATCATAGGCCTGTACCTCCAAGACTGTTCTATGGAGTGCTGAGAATCTAACCCAGAGCTTCATGCTTGCTTAAACAAGTAGTTTCCCAACTGAGCTACCCCCTCAGCCTCTTATTTATAGTCTTAACTTCTTTTATTTGCTGAATAAGTTTGTTTCAAAATTGAACAGCTTAAAAAGTATATATCTTGGAGCTAGAGAGATGGTTTAGCACTGAAGAGCATCTACTATTCTTGTGGAGGACCTGAATTATGTTCCCAGCACCCACACTTGGTAGCTTACAACCATCTGTAACTCCAGCTTTCTTTCTTTCTTTTGCTATCGGTCTAACTGTATAGCCCAGGCTATCCTAGAATTTACTATGTAATCCAGCTTATCACTAAAGTTGTGGTGATTTGGCTTCCAGAGATGTGAATTACATTTGTGGATTGTCTTACTTTTGAATTATTATTATTATTATTATTATTTTGGGTATACACCATGGCAATTGATTTTTTTATGGAAAGTATCTGAAGGCTGAAGACAGGCCACACATACACTATGCATGTGGTCTGAACTGGGCTATCTCTCTATCCCCTGATCTCCATCAGCACCTGAAGCATCCTCACTTATATAGGTGTCTACTATTCTGTGGATGCACCATGATTTTACTGATTAAACATTTACCACTGTAGTCAGAGGCCCAAATGTGGGAGAGCAGGGCCTAAAAGTGAGGCAGACTAAAGTCTCAGGTAATAGCCAAATTTATTAAGAGCATCAGACAATTTGTATTCTGGGGTTATGAAGAATCACTTGAGTAAGTTGTTTAGTCACTAGGACAAGCCACAAGTGTTGAAAGATGGGTTTCCATAGAGGCATGTGACTAACAGCAGCTGAAGGAAATTCCCTCCTATCTACTCTACCTGGGAAACACAGAAACACATTCTAAGAACAAGTCTGTGTTTTGAAGGTGTTGTGGTAAAATAAAAACGTGATGACCTTTTATCCCGCACTAGCACTGGCACCATTAGGGCCACATGGCACTGCAGGGAATCTTTATCTCAGCGGCTCCAGGCTGCCCCCAAGTACTCACAGACCCACAAATCTCACAGACCCCCAAGTCTCACAGACCCAGCTTCCTTTGACCCAGGCAGTTAGCTCCGCCCACCCTGGCTGACTGCTGGTCCACGGCCGACTGCCCCAGCGTGCTGTTTTCACTTGCTTTCCCTTGGCAAGTTGTTACCAAGCCTGGCGTACTCAAATCCCAGCTCTGCAGCAGGCTTTGTGCTTTCCACCACGGCACTCTCTTTTGAGCTCATTTAAGTGCCAAATCAAAAAGCACACCAAAATATCATAATAACCTGTATTTATGTGTAGAGAAGAATATCCACATCTGCCGCCATGTTGGCTCCTCAGCTCTTTCCCCTTCCTACCTCTTCCTCTGGCTCTCCTGATTCTCCTTCCTTCCTCCTCTCTCCCACCTTACAAAAACTTTGTCCCGCCCCACTCTCTGCTGTCCAATCACCTATTGTCTTGACATCGATCTACGTGAAGGAACTGAGGTCCTGTTTTTTTTTTTCTTTTTGGATTTTTTTTTACAAGCACTCAGACATTTCCTCATGTAACTTCATTCTTGAGCTGTGTTCTGACAATTGAAGACCTGTTAATGAGCTATACAGTTCTTGTATTCCTCAGTTACTGCAAAAGATAGGTTCTAAAGATCTGCAGGCAAACCTTCAAGGAATTATGGAATTATTTGTCAAAAGGGTTTGTAAACTTTAAGAGATGCATCTGATCCTTTACAAGGGAAAGTTTCATGCTGAGGAATCTAAACCTTCAATATGTAAATGTGTCGTCACTTCATCTGCCTGTCACCTGATAGTACAGAACACGGAGTGGTGCTGGACATCAGCAATCCCAGCTGAGACAGGACTGCTGTGAGTTTGACACTAGCCTGGGCCACACAGTGAGATGCTATCTCAACAAGCAACTCAAAACAGAACCACCATTCTCCGCTTGGGGTGTCCCCAGGTAAAAAGAAAGCAGCTGAGTTCTGTCTCTGCAGTTGCTCTGTACCCAAGTGTGTAAGAGAAACCCACAAATACTGCCCTAGGTAGCCATTCTAATCCTTACTGTGGAGCTGAGTGCAGTCAGCAGCCCAGTCGGAATTAGGTGTGTCTGCTGGGTCCAGCCTACCGGGTCCAGTTGTATCTCAACATGACATGTCTTAGAAACCCATCACTAGTTCACAGTTGGGTTCAGGAAAGGCTGACCTGGATTTGAACACCCATCCCTACCGTTTCCCAACAATGCTCAGGCCTAGTCCTCGGCCAGTCTTCTTTTGCAGACCCACAAGGAACACCTCCAGGTTCTCCTCATCTTTGTACTGTGCTTCATCTCTGTACACCACCAGCCGCACCTTCTGGGGGGTCTGCCTCAGGGCTGTGATGGCTTCCTCATGGCTGGAGCTCCTCAGGTCAACTCCATTAACCTGTAACAACAGCCATCCTGAGATGGGTGGCTTACAGCAGAGGCTTCAGCCTGTTGCCGCTTCTTGAACTAACCAGTGAGAAATCTCAACAAAGTTCCAAGTCGTTCCCAGAATGCACCATAAAAACATCAGGAGTATGAGCTGCTTCTCACGTTAAGACCCCACCCCACAAAGACCAGAGGATGGACTGCTGTTTGTAGCATATATTTACACAGCTGTAAACTTTGTTGTGGAGTTAAGGGAGCTGGTGTGTGTGTGGTATATGTGTGTGCTATGTGTGTGTGTGTGGTATATGTGTGTGCTATGTGTGTGTGTGTGGTATATGTGTGTGCTATGTGTGTGTGTGTGGTATATGTGTGTGCTATGTGTGTGTGTGTGGTATATGTGTGTGCTATGTGTGTGTGTGTGGTATATGTGTGTGCTATGTGTGTGTTTGTGTGTGGTATATATATGTGTGTGTGTGTGTGTTGTATGTGTGTATGTGGTATGTAAGTGTGTATGGTTTGTGTATGGTGTGGTGTGTGTGTGTGGTATGTGTGTATGTGGTAAGTGTGTATGGTATGTATGCATATGTGGTGTGTGTATGTGTGTGTGTGTGTGTGTGTGTGTGTGTGGTGTATGTGTATATGTACCCCTATTTGTCTGCTTATTAAGGTTGAAGGGAAGTGGCAAGGACGGTCATCAACCCAGTTAGTATGTGTGGTCGTTGGCCGTTATACTTGACATCTTCACTTTTTGATTTGTCTGCTTATCTTTGCCTCACTGTGCAGCCCTGGCTGTCCTGGATATGCAGACCAGGGTGGCCTCAGACTCTGTCTGCCTCTGTCTCCTGAGCACTGAGATTAAAGGTCTGCATCCTTACACGTCTGGCCGGCTCCTCACTCGTAATTGCTCAGATCACATCATCTTTAGAAGTGGCCCAGAAAGAAATAAAGGACAGGTGTTTGCAACAGCTTCAAAGAAGCCCTTGAAGGCTTTTCCTTTGAATCTGATGGCACAGGCACAGAGAGGCCTGCCACCAGAGAACAGAAGATGCTGGGGACAGTCAGCAAAGCCACAGTTTTGTTGACAAGTCACATGAATGTGGGCAGCTCAGGACCCCTCTGAGCCCCATTCTCTTGCTCTGTTACATGGAGATCAGAGCCAACCTGTTCTTTAAGTAAATATTTCCACAGTGCTTATAATGTCAGTCCTTGGGGATCCACCCCCAGCTTTATTAGTGAATATTAGCTGTATAAATACTGTGATATCGTCACACATACACATAAACACTCTGCTCACATTTGCCCCTTATTACCTTTTCCCCAAACCTCTTCCCAATCTTCCCTCTTCCACCTCATGGCCTCCTCCCACCTGGACACAACATGACACAAAACTTGACTGAGTCTGATTTTCTTTGCGTACACAGTGCTATCCAGTTCCATCAATTTTTCTGTAAACGTATTTGCTGGATTTCTTGTCTTTTCAGCATTTAATTTTTTAGTTCTTTAAATATTCCGAGTACTAACCCACTGATGTATAAGTAGCAAGCAAAGATTTCTTCTCACTCTCTCTTCCACTCTGGTTAACTATGTCCTTTGCTATGCAGAAGCTTTCTAATTGGATGAAAAATTTTCAGTCTCTCTCTCTCTCTCTCTCTCTCTCTCTCTCTCTCTCTCTCTCTCTCTCTCCCTCCCTCCCTCCCTCCTTTTCTTTTATTCCAAGACAGGGTTTCTTTGTGTAGTCCTGGCTGTCCTGGAACTTGCCAACCTGGCCTTGAACTCATGAAGATCTTCTGTATCTGTCTCCTGAGTGCTGGGATTAAAGGCGTATGCCACCACTGTCTGGTGTCACTTCTTTTATTTCTTAAGTGACTGGAGTCCTGCTCAGAAAGTCAATACCTATGGCTGCTCTTCAGTTCTAGTTTAAAGTCTTGAATTATGGCTGTCTTAGTCACTTTTCTACTAACACGATAAGATACCATGACAAGGCGACTCATAAAAGGAAGCACTTCCTGGAGCTTTCAGTTCTAGAGCATTTAATTTCATGATCATTATAATGGGGAATATGGCTATAGTCCAAAGTCCCAAAGTCTTCCAAAACGCATCAAAGTCAGGCCTGCCAAACAGTAATAGCTAACTCCCTGATACCAACTTATATTCTAGTTGCTTTTCTATTGCTGTGACTAAACACCATGATCAAGGTAACTCAGAAAAGATCTAGTTTATTGGGCTGACAGTTTTAGAGGGTCAGTCTTTAGCCACCATGTCTAGGAATGTGGCAGCAGGCAGGCAGGCTTGGTGCTGGAGTAGTAGTTGGGAGCTTTAATCTAATCCACGTGCAGAAGGCAGACAGAGGAAGCTAACAGTGAATGACATGAGCTTTATAAAAAAGCCCACTCCCAGTGACACGCCTCCTCCAACAAGGTCACACCTCCTAATCCTTCCCAAACAGTTCTACCAACTAGAGTATTCAGATTATGAGCCTGTGGGGTCATTCTCATTCAAAGCAACACAGTGGTATTTGATGCATTTTGAACTAATATTTTAGATAAGGTAAAACAAGAATCTATTAAATATCCAGATTTTTAAGAGACACTGTTTTCCTCCAGTATATATTTTTTTGTCTATAACAAGTCACACAACTAACAGGTAGAGGAACAGTCAACATTTGAACCCAAGCTTTTTTTCTTTTCATATAGATGTGTGTATGTATGCTTTCACATTCATGTGTGTGTGTTCATGCATGAACATGTGTGTACGCATGTATATGGAAGACAGAGGTGACACTGACTACCTTCTTCTATTGTTTTTTCTCTACCTTATATATTGACGCAAGATCTTCTACTTGAACCCAAAACTCACCAATTTGGCTAGCCTCAGTAGCCAGTTTGCTATGGTGATGACGAATGTCCACCTCTCAAGGGCTGATTTAACAGGCCATGCCTACTTGATTCTTTCATGAGTGCTGAGGAGCTGAACTCCAGTCCTCACTCTTACATAGCAAATGGTTTGCCCACTGACTCATTTATCCAGTTCCTAACCAAGACAATATTTCTAGTCTAATGCTTTTACCATGTAGTCTCTAAGTTAGCCTGTGAACAGGGTATGAGAGAATGTACCACAAAGAATTAAATAATTGATATAATTACTCAATTTCTACAAAGAAGGAACTCAGGGGCAGGGTAGCTTTGGACTCAATGTTAGCCACTCTCTTCAGGTCACATCTTGGCAAAGAGCCAAGCAAAGGGGAGGTAGAGGCAAGAGGAGAAGATCTCCTGACATGTGAATTTCACCCCTGTTCTGATATAGCTCTGCATGGCCCATGAAGGTAAAGCCTGTTTTTGAACTCAGACCCTTCATCTGTGGCAGTAACAGAGGCATATTTACTGCAAGACAGAAATGGGTGGGCTGAGGAAATACTGCAGAGCTATTTTCCTCTGTGTAGGACCCCTCACTGTTCCTTCAGGCCAATAAATGCTTTCACATTGTTAATGAATAAACCCACTTACTGACCAGAGGGAAAGTAGTATCTCTAGGAAAGCTGAGATGATTATTTTCCTATGGTCCAACAGATGGCACTCAAGACCACTTCTGTTAGATAAAACACAAGATAACCAACCTCAAGAACTGAAGGTGGGCTTTGTAAGCCAACTCAGAGACCTCAGCAAATGCACAAGCAATTGAAGGCACTGTCATTGAACTCTAACATTACAAAGGCGATCTCTCTATCAGATTCGGGCACTAAGGGGCCTGCTCAGTTCAGATTGACTTCAGCCTGGTTTCCAAGTGCTCAGGCAACATGATGAGACAGTGTGGTGCAGCCTGGACATTGTGGAATCCCTTCACATTCCTTAGAAAAGCAGGCTTAGCCACCACATTGGTTACTGAGCTTGGGGTGGTAGGGGTGGCTTCCGGTTTGAGGAGGGCTCTTGGAGATGCCATCGTCACATCCTTTCAGTAGTATGTGGGAAGTGAATGAACCATTGCCAGCCTCGGGCTTTGGTTACTTACTGTTTCATGCTGAGTTCATGGGGGAAAATTCTCCTTCTGATCCCATTTAAACAGGTGATAAATGACAATAAGGTACGTAAGAGAAGGGACTGGCCAAAAACAAAACAAAACAAGCAAAACCAAAACAAAGCAAAAAACCCACCAGGAAGAAGACAGTCCACGCTAATCAATGTCAAACAATTGCTTGGTGGTGTCTCCCTAACAAATCTGGCTTATCCTAATTTTAACATCAGGACAATGTGATGTTCAAGATAGGTGGTCAGTCTGAGAATATATACAACCAGTAAAGAGAGGACATCGGACTGTAGGTCTGTGGATTATTTACTTTTTACAACTTTATTTTAAAAAACAAAGATAAATGTACAGATTTTAAGCATTTATGCATAAAAGTATGCGAATACATTTTTTGTCAGTACTTGATTATTTTTAAAGGTTTGATAGTATGAATTAAAATCTTACTAGTTACAATGAGCACAAAGTACCTGTAAAACAAGATGTAACCCGGAAATAGTCAAAGTTTTCTTGGTGTGTAAAAATTAAGCATAATGGTTTTTCTTTCTTTCTTTCTTTCTTTTTTAATTTAACTTCATATGGTCTGTGTGTTGTTTCTGGAGAATTCAGAGCTTTCCGGGGTTAGTATCCAATTATTGGTGTCTTCATATTATGTCTGTCCTTTTGTGACTGGGTTATCTCACTCAGGATGATATTTTCTAGATGCATCCATTTTCTTAAGAATTCCATAAAGTCATTGTTTCTGATAGCTGAGTAGTACTCCATTGTGTAAATGTACCACAATTTTTGTATCCATTCATCTACTGAAGGACATCTGTGTTCTTTCCAGCTTCTGGCTATTATAAATAGGGCTGCTATGAACATTGTATGTGTTTTTGTTGTATGTTGGAGTGTTTCTGGGGTATATGGCCAGAAGTGGAATAATTGGGTCTTCAGGTAGTACTATGTCCAATTTTCTGAGGAATCGCCAGACTGATTTCCAGAGTGGTTGTACCAGCTTACAACCCCACCAACAGTGGAGGAGTGTTCCTCTTTCTCCACATCCTGGTCAGCATCTGCTGTCATCTGAATTTATGATCTTAGCCAATCTGACTGGTATGAGGTGGAATCTCAGGGTTGTTTTGATTTGCATTTCCCTGATGAGTAAGGATGTTGAACACTTCCTTAGATGTTTCTCAGCCATTTGATATTCCTCAATTGAGAACTTTTTGTTTAAGTCT
Source organism: Micromys minutus (assembly GCF_963924665.1). NCBI lineage: Eukaryota > Metazoa > Chordata > Mammalia > Rodentia > Muridae > Micromys > Micromys minutus. The sequence continues at coordinate 7,312,638 of NC_137978.1, forward strand.
GTACCCCATTTTTTAATAGGGTTGTTTGATTCTCTGGTGTGTAACTTCTTGAGTTCTTTGTATACCTTGGATATTAGGCCTCTATCAGATGTGGGGTTGGTAAAAATCTTTTCCCAATCTGTTGGTTGCTGTTTTGTTTTCTTGGCAGTGTCCTTAATTTTCTCAAAGAACCAGCTCTTGGTATTGTTGATTCTTTGAATGGTTCTTTTTGTTTCTATTTGGTCAATTTCTGCTCTGAGTTTGATTATTTCTTTCCGTCTTCTCCTCTTGGGTGTATCTGCTTCCTTTTGTTCTAGAGCTTTCAACTGTGCTGTCAAGTTGCTAGTGTATGCTCTCTCCAGTTTCTTTTTGGAAGCACTCAGAACTATGAGTTTTCCTTTTAGTATTGCATCCCATAGGTTTGGATATGTTGTGTTTTCATTTTCATTACATTCTAGAGAATACTTAATTTCTTTCTTTATTTCTTCTTTGACCATGCTATCATTTAATACAGCATTGTTTAGTTTCCATGTGTATATAGGTTTTTTTTTGTTGTCTTTGTTGTTATTAAAGACCAACCTTAGACCATGGTGATCTGATAGGATGCATCGGAGTATTTCAATCTTCTTATATCTATCGAGGCTTGTTTTGTGACCGATTATATGGTCAGTTTTGGAGAAGGTGCGTGAGGTGCTGAGAAGAAGGTGTATTCTTTTGTTTTAGGATGATATGTTCTGTAGATATCTATTAATTCCAATTGGTTCATAACCTCTGCTAGTTTCATTGTGTCCTTGTTCAGTTTCTGTTTCCATGATCTGTCCATTGATGAGAGTGGGGTGTTGAGGTCCCACTATTATTGTGTGGGGTGCAATGTATTTTTTGAGCTTTAGGGTTTCTTTTATGAATATGGGTGCTCTTGTATTTGGAGCATATATGTTAAGGATTGAGAGTTCATCCTGACAAATTTTCCCTGTAATAAGTAAAGTATCCCTCCTTATCTTTTTAAATAACTTTTGGTTGAAAATCTACTTTATTCGATATTAGAATGGCCACTCCAGCTTGCTTCTTGGGGATGTTTGCTTGGAAGATTTTTTTCCCCAACCTTTTACTCTGAGACAGTGTCTGTTTGTCTCCGAGATGAGTTTCCTGTATGCATAAAAATGATTGATTCGGTTTATGTATCCAGTCTGATAGCCTGTATCTTTTTATTGGGGAATTAAGTCCACTTATGCTAACAGATATTAAAGAATAGTAGTTGCTATTTCCTGTTATTTTTGCTTTTAGAGGTAGAATTGTGCCTGTGTGTCTTTCTTCTTTTGGTTTTGTGCTTAGGTATTTTCTTGTTTTTACTAGGATGTAGTTTCTCTCCTTGTATTGGGTTTTCCACATATAATTCGTTGTAGTGCTGGGTTTGTGGTCAGATATTGTATAAATTTAGTTTTGTCTTGGAATATCTTGGTCTCTCCATCTATGGTGATCGAGAGTTTTGCTGGGTATAGCAGCTTGGGCTGACACTTGTGTTCTCTTTCTGTCCAGGATCTTCTAGCTTTCATAGTCTCTGTTGTGAAGTCGGCTGTGATTCTGATTGGTCTGCCTTTATATGTTACATGACCTTTTTCCCTTACTGCTTTTAGTATTCTTTCTTTGCTTTGGGCACTTGGTGTTTCGACTATTATGTGTTGGGAGGAATTTCTTTTCTGGTCCACTTTATTTGGAGTTCTGTAGCCTTCTTTTATGCTCATGGTCATCTCTTTCTAAAGGGTAGTGAAGTTTTCTTCTACGATTTTGTTGAGGATATTTACTGTGCCTCTTAGTTGATATTCTTTGCCCTCTTCTATTCCTATTATCCTTAGGTTTGGTCTTCTCATTGTGTCCTGGATCTCCTAAACATTTTGGGTTAGGAGCTTTTTGGCTTTTGCATCTTCTCTGTTTTGTCTATGTTTTCAATGTTGTCTTTGGTCCCCGAGATTCTCTTTTCCATCTCTTGTAGTCTGTTGGAGATGCTTGCATCTGTGACTCCTGATTTCTTTTTTAGGTTTTCATCTCTAGGGTTGTCTCTTTTAATATTTTCTTTATTGTTTCCATTTCCATTTTAAATTCCTTTTTCAATTCCTTCATTGTTTTGGTTCTGTTTTCCTCTAGTTCTTTTATTTCTTTGAGTGTTTTTCTTGTTTCTTCTTTAAAAGCTTCTGTTTCTTTATGCTTTTTCTCCCATTCTTGTTTAAAAATTTCTATCATCATCTTGATGTATGATTTCAGGTCTGAGTCTTATTTTTCTGGAGTGTTTGGCGTTCTGCTGTTTGCTGTGATGGGAGAGTTGGGTTCTGGTGTTGCCAGATTGTCTTGGTTTACCTGGGGTAAGTTCTTTTCCTTTCCTCTTGCCATCTTGTTGCCTGTGATTATACGTGGTCTTGTTGTCAGTGATTGGTTCCTGTCTCTCCCATGTACCTGACCTGTGTCCCTGGATCTCCGCTGTTCCTGGTGGCAGATGGCCTGAGCTCCTGTTCTGCATGCACGAGCCCTCCAGGTGGAAACCAAGACCCTAAGGCAGGGTACCTGCTCCCCTGAACCAATGTGGGGGGGCTCACTTTCCGGGCACTTGACCCAGGTCTGTGGATTATACGGATTGGCTAACTACAGGAGGAAGGCCCACTCTAATGTGGGCAGCACTGTCCGTGGCGCTGTCCCAGACTGAGCCAGGAGTGAGCTGAGCACAGCACTGCTCTCGGCTTCCTGACAGGACGAACGAGATCAGCTGTCACTCATCCTGCCACCACACTTCCGGCCACAGGCAGGATCTTTGGGGCAGTAAGTCAGACAAGCCGTTTCCCTTACGCTGTTTTTTGAGGTACTCTGTTGTGCCAATGAGATGAATAAGTATTAGCAGACATGATTAGAGGCATGGCAGACTAGCTTGTAGAACATAGAGGACCCTCCTGAGCAGGAAATGTACTTAGAAAAGAAAGCAGGAAAGCAGCTGTAACAGAGATAGAAGTTTTAAAAATGGTTTTAAGAATTGACTCCAAGCCCCTTGTCCCTGAGCCATGTGCCCAGAATTTTAATTTTACTTTCTGTAAGCCAACGACTGGGAACAGATGCAGAGTGTTAGAAATTCAAGTCCAGCCTCAACTATATTGTGAGTTTGAGGCTAGCCTGATCTATAGTATAAAAACAAAAGTGGTTTCATTGGGCTGACGAGCCGCCTGAGTACTACAGTCACCTGCCATCAAGTCTGATGACCTGAGTTTGATCCCCAGAACTCACATGATAGAAGGGTCCTATAAACTGTCTTCTGACTTCCACATGTGTGCTGTAGCACATGTACACACATGTGCTCATATACATATAGGCAATAGATGAATACATGCTAAAAAGTTTTTGTTTATGTTTTTATTTTTAACTAAATCTCACTAAGTTGACTACTCTGCCCTTGAGCGCTCTAAATCTCTGGCAGGCTTTAGACTCACACAGCATCCTGAGTGCTCAGACCATAACCTGTACCACCAAGCCTTGCAGACAAAATCTGCTGGGGTGTACGTGGTATAAAGTTAGGTGTGTGTATTTGCACTATTCTATATGTATCAGTATTTCACCTATATGCATGGCTATGCACCACATGCATGTCTGGTGTCCACAGAGGCCAGAAGAAAGTGTGGGATCCCTGGCGCTCAGGTTACAGAAGGTCGTGGGTACTAGTAATTGACCCCAGGCCCTCTGGTCTCCCCATTAAAGCCACTAATCTTGAAATATCAACTATGATAACACCAACTGACAAGAAGATCTGGGAAGAATAAAACAGAGACCAGAGGTCCCCCAAACTTTTGATCACTAAAACCAAATGTTTGTTTGCAAATGCATCCACGCTAACTGTCAAGGATGCCCTCCTGGCTACTTCACCTCAGTCACCTTGAGCATATGTCCCAAGCCAGGGTGCCACGGAGTCGTGGCCTGCAGAGAAGCCCTGCAACAGGGCCTGAAGTTAATCCGCACTGAGCCTGGAACTTCTCTCATCCCTCACGCCCAGGTTTCCTCTTACTTACACCTCTGCTTTCTTCTTGGAAGGCAGAAATGAGCCACCAAAGGGAAAGATAAAATCCTGTGATATCATTCTTAATATGCTACATCAAAGATACGAAGCAAGCGCTGCACATACTTGCCACAAAGTCTATTCCATTAAATTCATCCAATGAGGGGAATATGCTAAAGTCTCACACCACTGAAACCTCTTTAGCGCCTCCTACTGGAGTGCCTGGAACTGAATGTCTTCCTGCTCATCTGCCCCTCAGCATCACATGACCACCGGGCCACCATTCATTTATTTTAAACATATTAATCTTATCAGTAGAAACTATCTCATTTCACCAGTTTGCTTCTCCTACTTTTGAAGACTGGTTTTTCTTATTTTAAATATGTATATGTACATGTCTGTCTGTCTTCATATAGGTATGTGATATGAGTGGAAAGGCCCTCAGATGTAAGTTTCCTAACACGGGTTCTGGGAATCTAACCTGGGTCTTCTGGAAGTCTTAACTGCTGAAGTAAATGAAAGACTGCCAAGTAGCTCAGTGTTCGGTGAGCCCTGGGCGGCATGTACAGGGAGGGAAAGGCTCTACATGATGCCAGTGAGGAGCGTGGCTTCCCCTCTACAAACGCTCTACGACAATCAGCAAATGATTTATGGTGCAGAACTTTAAAATCACAGGGGTGTGTTGATGTATCTGTATGTATGTTTTTAGCAGGGGATTTGGTAAGGAATAACAGAGAAAAAAATCAAGTTGCAGTATAATATGTCTTGTCTGATATTAAAATAATAGAACTAAAATTGCTACTTTCATTTTCTTTCTTTTTTAAAAGATTCATTCATTTATTTATTATGTATAAGTACACTGTAACTGTCATCAGACACCCCAGAAGAGGGCATCAGATCCCATTACAGATGGTTGTGAGCCACCATGTGGTTGCTGGGATTTGAACTCAGCACCTCTGGAAGAGCAGTCAGTGCTCCTAACCGCTGAGCCAACTCTCCAGCCTGGTACTTTCTTTTTCACTAATTTTTTTTCTCAGATTTAGATAAAGAACTTCATGATTACAAACTAATGAGTTGTTCAATAAACACTGAATGGGGGAGAATCTGACATGGGCTTTGATCCACAGAAGAGAAATCACAAGGAAATAGTTGAATTAAAGACAGACAATTTGACCTATGGACCAACATCAATCATGCTCACTGTTACAAAGTGCAGTTCAGAATGAGGTACCTCTAAGATCTGGTCTCCAGCCCATAATCTCCCATCTCTGGCTGCTGCACCTTCTTCATAGACTTCATGGATAACTATAGCATCCTATAAAAAAAAAATCCCATTAATTCTCAACAACCACAACAACCTTAGGCAAGCATCCAGACTACGGGCTGCAACTCACAAGTGGCAATTTGCTAGTGATGTTTCCTTTGCCTGATGTATACATGAGAAGCAGGGTTATCGGTTTACAAGTATGTTTTCCAGAGATGACAGGGTTTGCTTCAGAGCCCAAGTCAAACTTCCCTCATGTTTTCCTGTTGACCTGGTCACGCGGCTGTGCTCAAACCTGAGGATCTCTGTGTCATTTACTTTAACTGGTAATTTTAAACACAGTTGCAGGTATTTATTAGAGCGGATCGGCACAGCAGTGTGGCCTGATCAAGGGTTCTACCAGGGACGCATAACTTGTGCAATGAAAGGAAAGAACTGTGGGAAATGTGCTGGTGCTGAAGAAGAACGTCAGTATGGGAGGAAGCACTCAGAACCCAACGCATAGGTCAGCGGAGGGCTTGGAACCCTTGAACTTCACATTCTTTTAAGTTGCAAGGTCAGCTCCTCACTGCCCCCGAGAGAGCCACAGCCTTGTCCTCCCATGTGAGCTCTGCCGTTGAGTTGACTCTTATTACCTCATTTCTTCTCTTCCGCCTCTACCTCTCCAGGGCCTTTTCTGAATGCTTTCTCTGTCTATGGGGCAGGATAATATTACCAATGGCATGCTATATGTTACTGACAGCTTGATGTTCAAATGCCTATAGACATATCTTCCTTGTATGTGTTTGGAAAGGATGAAGGGCTTCAAGCCCTGCATGATCTTGCTTCTTTTGCCTGGTAACTCCTTCAACGTTCTCCATGACTCGTCCTTCCTGGGGTCAGCAGTACACCCCTGCACCTGTCCGTGAATCCACCTCCCATCCCACGCTTCTCTTCAGAACTGGGTCTGCTTCCCATTCATCTTGGTGGCCCAGTGCTGACCTGGAGTAAGTACTTAGCAAGTGTTCTCTTCACTGTTTGTTGTGAAAACTTCAGCAATAGAAAGAGGAGTTCAAAATGACTCTGAGTGGAAAGGTGGGTAAGATTAATATATCTTAATTCTATTTTAACCAAACCTTCTGATGGCAAAGCATTAACAATGCAAAACCAAAATATTCAACAGAAAATAGATGTGAAAACCGCATGGATTCCAAGAGAATTTATTTAGCTCAGAGAACCAGTTAAAGAAACCAAGCACGAGAGAGACTTAATTATCACCGAGCCCCACAAAATCCCCAAATTCCTCCAAGGGGATTAAGTTTTGAATTGCTGGAAAAGAACCTGATAACATGTAATAATAGAGCCTTAGTCTGAGGCAAAGCCATTGCACACTACAGCACATACATCAGATTTCTTCACTGTTCAAGCTGCCAGGAAGTAGATAAAGTAACTCATACACATACCAGTCACTCAGCAAAAGGCAATTCTATCGTTGTCACATAGGCTCAGAACACTTAAGGAAGCCATGTGTTAGAAAAATTAAGTAATGTGTTTGTGGGCTCTACATTGTGGAAATAAATTTTTTATATTTAACACTTGTAGATATTCAGTAGATTAATTTAGTAAGCATTTTAAGATAAAATTTTGACGGGGAACTCCATGGTAGGTAATTATGAAATTCTGTGTCCACATAGCTTTGTTTCATGCTGTCAGGCAGGCTTCATGTGGCTTGGATTACCCTGGAAGTCACACTCATAAGCCTCTATCTACACTCCCATGAGAACTCCTAAGGGATGCTTTAACCACAGAAAAGTTCCACGTTAAATTTCACATTTAAAATGAAAAACACTTATTAGTATTCCAAAAAAAAAAAAAAAAAAAGTGTCAGATCTTGTTATCTGGCCTTCAGGGGAAAACTGCTCCTAATAAGAAAGACCCACGAGGGGCTGGAGAAATGGCTCAGGGGTCAAGAGCACTGTCTGCTCTTCTAGAGGTCATGAGTTCAATTCCCAGCAACCACATGGTGGTTCACAATCATCTGTGATGAGATCTGATGTCCTCTTCTGGTGTGTCAGCAACAGGATGCTCATATACATATAATAAATCCTTAAAAAAAAAAGAAAGACCCACAAGGATGGAAAGCAATATTAAACATATTCTGTATTAAATGGGTGTTTCTTGCTCAGACTCCTGTGAGCCACACTGCTTTCAAAGATGACTAAGTAGAGTTCTTAGCTGTCCCTGTTCAGAAATCACAGCAGACAATGTCTTCTACGCAGTGCCAAGCACTGTGCCCTCAGCTGAAAGGCCACGCTCACAAGGTGGGGAATGAGGAGAGGACAGCAAGGGTCCAAACTTCACTCAAATCTTCACTGCAAACATAGGGCTGAACTCAACCAAATGTAAATCGCTGATGGCGTTTATCTCATTTTTGGCAAAATTGCAAACTTAAACCATATCTATTTAAATACAAAGAACAAGGTTCTTATGATTCTTCTTTTTATTTTAAAGATTTATTTATTTAATGTATATGAACATCCTGCTATTGACACACCAGAAGAAGGCATCAGATCCCATTACAGATGGTGCTAAGCCACACCATATGGTTGCTGGGAAATTGAACTCAGGATATTTAGAAGAAAAGTCAGTGCTCTTAACCACTGAGCCATCTCTCCAGCCCATGATTCTTCTTAAAACCCAGATTCTCTGAGTCTGTCTGTCCATGTGTGTATGTGTGTCTAAACCCAGGGCCTCATGTAAAACTGAGCTATGTTCCCAGCCTCTTAACCCAATGCTTTAGGAAGAAAGCTTTAGAATTTTATTTGGAAGAAATAAAGTGTACCAGTGTGCAGAAGGACTCAAGGCTGGGAGTTTGAGGAGTTATGGTTTCTGACATTCTGCAGGTAGCCTATTTAATTTTCTTTGTTCATGCCATTTAACAATGCCAACGAAGCTCTTAATTGAACCACACGATCTCTAAAGTCATCCCAGATTTAAAATTCTCTCTTTCTCTTCACGTGTTCACACAAAATATTTACCATACAGTAGATAGATATTGGCTGGATAATAAGGTCCCCCCAGACATAGACATCTAAGTTTTAGGAATATATATAGTAAATAAAGGGAGGAAGATAAGTCAGCAAGTATAAATGCAAGACTGAGAAAAGCCAGTATTTCTACTGCTTCTCTTTCCATGGAAATTCCAATGTTTAAATTGTTGCTCTTTTTCCTGGTGAAAACATAAGATTTGATTAGTTCTTTGAACATTTTACACACGCACACAATGTATTCTCATCATGACTACTCCCCGGTCTACCCCTCACTGCCTTCTTTCAAGAAAGACTGGGGTACAAGGAAATTTCACATTCTTTTTTTCCCCAGTAGCTGTGTATTCTAACACTAATAATCAGTTCCTTAAACTGGGGCTTGTGGTGGGACCCTGTAATCCCAGCAATCCAGGAAGCTGAGGCAGGAGGTCTGCCTGCACTGAAAAATGGGTTTGAGAAAGCACTGGGCACCTTAGTGAGGCCCAGCTTCTAAGCAAGAAGTAAGGAGACTGCAGGCAAAGATGAATCCAGAAAAGGCTTAAGGCTGCGAGCTTCCCCTCACCATCACACCAAGACTGAGCTCCCGACTGAGGCAGCGTGGCTGCCAGTACTTTCTTGGTTTTCGAGACGTGTAAGAGTAAGAAGGGACTTGATTTTAGAACCTCATGGGAACATCAATGACTGAAGAAAAAAAAATAAAGTCAGCAAATGTCATACTTTAAAAACACTAAATACTATAGATCAGTCTCACGGCCAAGTGTAAATTAAATGTATTGTTTACAGTATTTGTCACACTAGCATCATCACAACTTCTCAATTCCATTGACTGAATAGTTTGAATGCAACTGATACAGTTACACTGTCAGTTGTAGTCACACACACATACATACACACACATACATACACACACATATGCACACATACACACACATATATACACACACACATACACACACATACACACACATACACACACACAATTTACCAAGTAATTAATATAAGAAATGAAAGTCACAGCCATAAGAGCTAACACAAGAACTGCTGTGAGAGCTTCCAAACACATAAGACTTTAGTACTGTAATAAACTTTCTCTGAAACTAAAAATAAGGACAACTTCATATGTACCTAAAATTGAGTTCTCATGCCAAGTCTGAACAAAAAGCTGATGCTCATGAACATGAATATATTGTTTATACTGAAACAGAGATCTACTGAAGGCAATGGGATATCCACAGTGCATTTCTAATCATCCTATTTCCTTATTTTGGGATTTCTCCCCTCCCAAATATACCACTTCCCACTCCCCTTTAAGTCCGTGGCTTCCTTTCTCACTGGCTGTTACTGCATGTGTGTGTGTATATGCACCGTATTTTCTTAGTCCTAAGGTCCCATTTGTTCCTTCCTTACTGAAACTACGCAGCCTGCATGACATTATTGCTGCAGTCACATTCTTAGAGCCGGAACGACCAAATCCAGGGAACTGCTTGTTAGCATTCTTCCAGGGTGGGGTTTTGAAAACTGATTTTAAAGTAAAAGGAAGGTAAAAAGATGTTTTGTATAAAAATATATGACTTAAGCAATGATGATGAGCTGGGCTTCGGGAAAAGCAACCATGCTCCTTGTGAGACAGACTGTACAAAGGTCACGTGAAGGGGAACAGCAAATACTCAATGTCAAATGCTTGCTCTAATCATCATAGTTCTACTTCCAAATTGTCAAAAGCAGTCATATGTGAGAGAATAGAACGGGGGTCCAGTGAGGTTCCTTCAGAACAGATATGGCTGCAGCAAGAGAAGATATCGTCGATTTTGGCTTCTTAGTAGGTAAACTTGGTGACAGAATGTGCTAATGCCCAGGGTCCTCTAACTTGATGCATCTATAGTAATCTTTAATGCAACTACATTACACAGCTGTGTAAAGAGATGGATTAAGTTGGTATTATTCTGTAGAATTTATGTCTAATAATTTACATTATTTGTGCATGCTGTAGCTTTGTGGTGAAGTATGTGCTTAGATGTGCCTTGGATTCAGCTCCTAACATATAAGTATGTATTAAATCAGGAAGTGGAAAAAAAAAAGAGAAAACTTAAAACTTAGAAACAATAAAATATAGTCTAAGGCCTTTGAAAATCAAGAATACATATATATTTAAAGTGGGAAAACGGCGGGAACTGGGAAATGTTATACAAAATGAAACAACCCAGGCCCAGAAAGATCATGATCTCCTTATAGAGCATGGCTTCAAACTGTGAGAATGGTGTGTTAAATTTGTGTGTGTAGAAGTCAGGAAGCCAGAAAAGGTTCATGAGAGAGGAGAGGAGACAAGGCCTCAGTGAAGAGTTACATGTTCATGAGGCCATGGGGCAGGGATGGCGGTGGCAGGGGGATGAGAGGGTAGCAAGCAGATTAGGCATAGTTAAGAAACATGTAAAAGTCTTAGGGAAATCCATTAATTTGTAAGCTAGTTAAAAATACAACTTAAAAATAAAACGAGTTTAAATTGAGGCATTCTCATGGGTGGACAATGCTGTTCCTAGAAGGCATGGAAAATCTGTGTCAGGTGCTAAATCCTTCAAGTTAGTGGTCAGGGAGGCTACAGAGGCATAGCCAGCACAGGACAAATTGTCTGGGGTGCTATATTTTGTTTCTTCAAGAATGTGGGTATAGTGGGCTGGAGAGATGGCTCAGTGGTTAAGAGCACTGACTGCTCTTCCAGAGGTCCTGAGTTCAAATCCCACAACCACATGGTGGCTCACAACCATCTGTAATGGGATCTCATGTCCTCTTCTGGTGTGTCTGAAGACAGCTACAGTGTACTTAAATATAACAAATAAATCTTGTACTTGCAGATTACATGACTTCCAGGAGCTGTGTGGTATTTTGTGGGGCAAAGGAATCCTTCAGCAAGGTCAGTAAGAGCAAGGGAAGACAGGAACAAGGATGAAATTGTATGCCTATGAATGACAGGAAACAACATGAACCAATACCCTACCTTCACAGTAAAATCTGCCTTATCTTCTTCCTCTTATCATATAACAATTCCTCTATAATAAATTCAGAAAACGCCTTCTACAGTGCTCTTTTTTCTACACGTTAGAGGTCCGCAGTGTTCTGACTTGTCACTGGGCATCTCCTACTGTAAGCTGCAAACACTAAGGGTAGGAGTTCTAATTAGCAAATCTCTCCGTGGTAGGGCAACGGCACTCAGCTTCACAAGCCAGGTCAAAGCAGGAGGAACTGAGCTAACATATGTAAGCTCTCACTGAGGCTGTGCTCTCCAGAGGCCAGCCTGGCAGCGGCGTCACACTGGAGAATAACAGGCTGTGTCCGAGGGCAGGACCAGGTGTGCCTGTCAACCTTCTGGGGGGATCTGAGGGGCTCACCCTTGTCATTAGCTCAGTACTTTCAAAGGCTGGTACAGGTGACGAGCTGCAAGCACACAGACAGGACATGTGATGTCCCTCTGTGATCTCAAAAGCCATCTGTTCTGGCAGAGAGGACTGATGAGGTGTCAAGAGACAAACTCTACAGATGGCCAGGATCCCTTGGCTACATAACATAAAGGACACCAGATTCTAATTGGGAGGGCTGTCTGTGTAGGGGAGGGCTGTGTAGGGGAGAGTGTGTAGGGGAGGGCTGTGTAGGGGAGGGTATGAAGGAGAGGGGTATGAAGGGGAGGGTGTGAAGGGGAGGGCTGTGTAGAGGAGGGTGTGAAGGGGAGGGTGTGAAGGGGAGGGTGTGTAGGGGAGGGCTGTGTAGGGGAGGGCTGTATAGGGGAGGGTGTGAAGGAGAGGGGTATGAAGGGGAGGGATGTGAAGGGGAGGGTGTATAGGGGAGGGGTATGAAGAGGAGGGTGTGAAGGGGAGGGTGTGAAGGGGAGGGGTATGAAGGGGAGGGATGTGAAGGGGAGGGTGTATAGGGGAGGAGTATGAAGAGGAGGGTGTGAAGGGGAGGGTGTGAAGGGGAAGGGTGTGAAGGGGAGTGTGTGAAAGGGAGGGCTGTGAAGGGGAGGGTGTGTAGGGGAGGGTGTGTAGGGGAGGGCTGTGTAGGGGAGGGTGTGTAGGGGAGGGTGTGTAGGGGAGGGCTGTGTAGGGGAGTGTGTGAAAGGGAGGGCTGTGAAGGGGAGGGTGTGTAAGGGAGGGTGTGAAGGGGAGGGTGAGAAGGGGAGGGTGTGTAGGGGAGGGTGTGAAGGGGAGGGTGAGAAGGGGAGGGTGTGTAGGGGAGGGTGTGAAGGGGAGGGTGAGAAGGGGAGGGTGTGTAGGGGAGGGTGTGAAGGGGAGGGTAAGAAGGGGAGGGTGTGAAGGGGAGGGTGTGAAGGGGAGGGTGTGAAGGGGAGGGTGAGAAGGGGAGGGTGTGAAGGGGAGGGTGTGAAGGGGAGGGTGTGAAGGGGAGGGTGTGAAGGGGAGGGTGTGAAGGGGAGAGGTGGAAGGCAGTGCCCTTCCCTGTGCTAAGGCCGGAGTGAGTCTGACCAGGAGAGGTTCTGCTCATACCTGGCTCATCATTTCCTGCAGCTTTTCACAAACTCTCACCTTTGCTTGCAAACTTCCTGCTGGCTGGATAATAGGACCCATGTGTTAGTTTTCACGCTTCATGTGAAAACTTGGAGGAGCATTAAAAAGGGACAAAGATCTTCACAGGAACAATGTGTTTAAGCACTTTTCATATCTACCCACTTTGTGGCACAGAAATGACACACCTATATATTTTCTGTAACTCTATCGTGAGGTTAGAAAATATAAGCTGTGTCCCATCTCTCATTTAAGTGGTGCTTATAGTCCCAAATGGCAGAAGCACATATTAGGAACCTCATGATGATCATCCAGAACTTTTATCTTCGCCTCTTGATGTGGCAGGAGAAGCAGAAGCGAGAGGACCAGTGGGGCCTCGGGCAGAGCACAGTAGGGCCTCAGGCTGCTGGACGAGAGGCTGAGTGAGCCTCGAACAGAGCACAGGCCAGGGGTAGAGGGCAGCACACACCCCGGGGTCAGGAATCCTGAGGGCTCCAGACAGGGGAACTGTATTTATGCCAACAGAGGTGAGGGGGCAAGCTCAGAGTCGCTCGGCTGACTCCACTCTATTGAGTCTTCCAGAAAGTCTAAACCTGCCTTAGGCTAAGTCATAAAAAGGACTTATTTACAACAAAGAAATCAGATGGTTAAATATTTTATGTGTATATATGTGCACCGTGTGTGCACAGTGCCTAGGTATCGGATCCCACGGAACTGGAATTATAGACAGCTGTGAGCCACCATGTGGATACTAGGAATTGAACCTGGGTCCTCTGGGATAACAGCTTATTCTCTTAACCACGGAGCCATCTCTCCAGCCCCCAGATGGTTAAAATTTTTATCATGAAAGCATTTTGTATAGAACTACTCTAAAATTTAATTTTCCTGCTTTGCTTACATAGCTTTATTTATACAAATTTAATTCTTATAGTATTTAGACATCTCTTTGGGAAAATGGGGTACACAGGCTTTTAAGAGGGAGCTGGTACCAATGTTAGGAACTAGCTTCTTAATATTACTCCACTGGGCTCAGTATGGTAGGGGAACACCGTTTTCTAGTGTTTAGAAATATCTTCAGTTTTACTACAAGCCAGTGATATGACATTGTTCAGTGAGATAGCTCCGTCATAAGAAATCATCCAAAAGAATTCCTTTAAGGAAAGGTCACTCCTCCCTCAATGACAAAAGGCACACACACAGCAGCCCAGGCTAGATAAGGACTTTTGAACTGTAGGGAAGCAAAGGCCCATGTGAGGGGCTGGCAGCTCAATCAGCTGTGGGCTCGGGCAACTCCAGCATCCCCAATTCTATCCAAGGGAAATTACACTTGTGTAGGAAGCTACCTGGAGTCGTTTCTGACTGCAGAAGCAGAGGAAAAGTTAGACCATAAATGTCCTCAATCACTGTGTTTGATCAGTTAGAATCCTTTAGTCAATAAGAGCAACTCAAACATATTCAATTCGGACTGGGTAGCTCACTGGGAGTCAGCAGACAGTCAACACACTTTAGGACAGGTGCAGTAGGGGACCAGATTCTGTAGCACCTGCAGCTCTGAGTTCCCTATGTTTTAGGAAACCAATATTTATACTTTGTTCTTCAAGCCTCCATTCAAGTATCCTGGGTCATAATGAGCCTCAGCAACTAACTCTGACTGGTTTATTACTACATACTTACCAAAGGTGTGTCTTTTCCTCCAACAATGCTGAGACCAAGCCCGGAGCGCCCCTTGGATATTTCTATGATCATTTCCTGGCCAGGGACAATGGGACATGTTGCAGGGTCCACTGAGAGAGGAACCTGGAGGTCACCTGTAAAGTGATAAATGATCAGCAGAGATGTAGCTCATCTTGTACTGACCGGAAGATGGGCTGTGTGGCTGACACCTCACTTTCTTTGCATGAGGCTCTTAAGGGAAAAGCTGAGTCATGGTTCCCCTCACCCCCTGATGAACCTTGACATTGTGATGGCGCTTCTGAGATGAAAACATTAACTCCTAGAATCTGTCAACTTACCAATTTTAGGTATATCCAATTAAAAAAGATCTCAAAATATATCACGAAAATCAGCAAGGAAAAACTGGACATGACTAATATTTAGGAACACAAAAGCATATCCTGCACAGAAGACTTTGCGTTTAGAAGGTGTGCCTCATGGGGTCTGTGGTGGTCTGAATATTCTTGGCTTTTTAGGAGGTGTGTCCTTGTTAGAGGAAGTGTGTCACTGTGGAACTGGGGCTTTGAGGTGTCATATATATGCTTAAGTCTGGCTAGTTAAAGAAAGGTAGGGACAGAGTTTCTGAAAGGAGAAGGAAAAGAAGAGAAGATGGAGGAGAAGGATGACCCACCCCTACATGGCTTTAAATAGCCACAGGTAGCTATGAGCATCTTATAAGGGACGCATTATTACAGGACAATTTGTCTTAGGTAGGTGGGGAGTTTGTACCATTATCAATTGGCTCTGAGCTTAGAGATTTGATTTTACTTGGAATTGTGACTATAACCCCAGGGGCAGATGCTGGGAATGTGAACAAAGACCACAGAGGTGAGCTGAAAGAGAGTGGCAGCTTCATGGGGCTAGCCATGGAGGTGGAGAGACCGCCGGGGACAGAGAGGAGCAGGAGGTCGCACGGCATGGTTAAAATTTACCACCACTTGCTTCCTGCAATGATGATGATAACGGACTGAACCTCAGAAACTGTAGGCCAACTCCAATTAAATATTTTCCTTTATAAGAGTTGCCTTGGTCATGGTGTCTCTTCACAGCAATGAAACCCTAACTAAGACAAGGTCTTAGGTTTAATGTCTCATATTGCAAAAACCAAAACAAAAGAGATAAAAAATGTGCTTAAATACTCCCAAATAAGAGTATAACACACAAATTAAGATGCATAAAGGAGTCAATAAAGTACATGATTGTAAAATGTTATTTAAAAATTATTCCTAATATCACAGGCTTAGCTTCCCTAATCCAGAGATCTGGAATTTTTTTGATCATTGACATACTATCATAAATAGAAAATTATGCACATTACCTCATGTGACAGGAAAAACTTAAAATACAGACACACCCAAACAGTCCTCAGGCTGTACATTGAATGTGATTTAAAACATAATGAATTCTGTATTTAGGTTTGAATTCTATTTCCAATCTATCTCATTATGTATATGAAAATGTTCCAAAATCTTAAAGATTTCTGCTCCCAAGTACTTTGGTAAAGATTACTGAACCCTTATATACAAAGGTAAACACACGTGTAGATACATACACACATTTATATTATAATAAATATTACTTCCTGAGGCCGTAAAGAAAAATTACTAAAAAAGTTAAAAGTTACTGATATTTCCAATCATCCTAATTCACACTGCAAGAGGATTCTGTCTCTGCTGTCTTTCCTTTACCTCTTCCCTTTGAGACTGGATTCCTGAGAGCCCACGCTGGCCTTGAATTCACTATGTAGCTGGGGATGACCTTAAATTCCTAATCCTCCTACCTCCACTTCCCAAGTGCTTAGATTATAGGTGCCTGGCTCTGAACACTGGCTTTTTTTTTTTTTTTTACTGAAACACAAATCTTCAAATGGCTTATATTAAATATACAGTGTTAAAAAACAGGCTTTAATATGATTTTGGAGTCACTATTTATGACTTAACCTTAATCTTTGGGAGAGACCAGCAGGCAGTCTGTAGGCCTTCGTTTCATCAAATACCTATACAGAAGGCCTTTTCTGTTTGTGTTCGTAGTCTGTAAATATAAGGCAATGCAGATGGTGGTTAAATGAGAAAACAGTGCAGGAAGTGGGGTGTTCAAGCTCAAAAGTAAGGAAGCAGGAGGACCAGACAGCCGGGTGTCCTGCATCCTCATCTTATTCTTTTCTCAAAGCATCATAACATTTGCTTCTCCAAAGGTTCACAAGGCAGTTCTCCTTAGATGGGGTCATACCAGAGCCTGTGACGTCTTCATGTGTTGACTGAGACAACGAAGCTGGTACTGATGGGATCTCTTGTGAGCTGGAGGAGGCTCGTACTGAAAATGTTAGCTGCTTCACCTGGCAGGCAGCCTATGAAAGGAAAGAAAACCACGTGAATGTCAGCGAGAGAAGGAATGAGAGCAGTGTACAACTGCTGCACTATTGTCACCAATGGGTTTTGAGACATCAGGACGCTCAGAGAGGTGTCAGGGAAAGCCAGGCTGATGTTTGCTCTGCCCCCTATTCAACTTTGCTCCTACCATACTTTGATGGAACCTTGGTCAAAAGGGGCAGCAGGAAAAGTGGAGTATTAACCAGTAGTTTTGTACTTGTATTGGCAAACCCCTCGTGCATATTAGCATTAACTAAGAGAAATGAAGGACTCCATGCTTCTCAAGAATCATGTAAAAAGCAGAAGTGGTGACCTGATTTGTGGGCTGGATTCCCATAAATGCTAGGCTGTCCCTGGACTCTAGGTTTACCTACTCCAATATCTGTTCTTCAGCACAAAGTACCAATCGTTATTCGAGAACACAGACAATTCTAACCACTGTGCGTCTGTGCTGTGCTTTCTAGTTTTTAAAACACTACTTCCTTCCCATAAGGATACCTCAACCATAAGAACAGCCCTCAGCATTAGACAATATTGTCACACAGGTAACTGGGGGTGGGAGAGGGCAGCTGGAAGTCAACTGTTAGAGAACGTCACGGTCAGAGTACATATGAGACAGCTGCTAGGCTGTGGTTCTGGTGGTGTTCGTTTGGTTCTTGAAGCTTTTTTTTAATATATAAGAAAATGCTTGATTTTTACTTATTATCACATCGGGAGATCAGCGCCTGTCGGGATGAGGCAGTGTCTCTGCTCCCCCACCTTCTGTAGGTACTGGACACTGCATCTGGCCTATGTATGTGGGCTCTGGGAACAGAGCTCAGGCCATCAAGCTTGCTGCACAAGGCTTCCACCTGTTGACCCCAGTGACCCTCTAGCCTCATGTTTAATACTGACTAGACCCTTACTTAAAAACCCTGTTCTTGTTATATATTAATCAACAAGAATAAAGTGTGTACGGAGGGTTATTACTAAAAACTGGGGTGGGGGAGGGCAGCCCAGAGGCTCACGGTTACTTAGCTCAGGGCTCTAAACAGACTCATGGTCACAGATAATCACAGTTATCAGTGTCTCTCTGGGGAGAGGGTCAGTCTTCACAACAAAGAAATACATGGGTTGGGAAGTTCCCAGCCACTAATGAGCTTTATGACCACAGATGGCATTTGGCCTCCTCATCTGGGCACTGCTAGTGGGGCAGCTGTACCTTGTGAGGTGGTTGTAAACATGAAAGAGGAATTAATACCAGCAATGCCTGTCTCCTCCCCCAAACATATCATAAGTAACCGGCGAGCTCTGGATCAGGGATTTTAGAGTTTCTTCCCATCAGCAGTCAGCTGCTTTGGTTTGTTGGAGTTCTGGCCACTAAACCACTAAAATTATCTCTCCAGTTCAGACTTTAGTTATTTCCCTTTCTTCCTCTCTCCCTCCCTCCCCCCTTGGTTTTTTTTAATGCACCCTCCCCCCATTTAGCCCTGGCTGTCCTGGAATTTGCTCAGTCGACCAAGCTGGCCTCAGATTTAAAGATTGGCTACCCAGAGTACTAGGACTAAAGGCATGTGAGATCACCCAGGGTCTCAGGCAGGCTACGTAAGTACTGTAGTGTCATGTCACATACCCAGGCCTACACATGCTTGTTTTTATTTACATGTTTAGTATAATTTTAGAGAGGTTTCAGAGGCCTGATATTTGGAAATGTTTGAAAAATCATATACACTTTTTGAGGACAATTGGTTCCTCTGTGTGGCCCTGGCTGTCCTGGTACTCATTCAGTAGACCAGGCTGACCTTGAACTCAGGGATCCACTTACCACCCAAGTGCTGGGATTAAAGGCATGTGCCACCATACCTGGCTATGATATACTTTCTATATACTCCTGTTATCCATTATTTTTGAATAGCAAGCATTTTAGTCACATAAACATATAAGTAGGGTGAGAGGGATGACTTGGCAGTCAAGAATCTGCACTGCTCTTGCAGAGAAACCAAGCTTGCTTCCCAGAACTCACACAAAGGGGCTCATAGTCACTTGTAACTCCAGCTCAGCGAGGGAATCAGACTACTCTTCTGGCTTCTGTAGACACTAGCACTTGAGCATTTTTATGTCAAATTGACATGCACTCGGGTCATCTGAGAGGAGGGAATGTGAATTGAGAAAATTGGTTTGCTGGAGTTCTAGCTACTACAACGAAGTGCATTTTCTTGCTTGATTTATAAGGGAAAGCCCACCCATTCTGGGTGGTGCTAAACCTGGTGTTCCCGTGTTCTATAAGAAAGAAGAGTAAGCAAGCCATGGTGAGCAAGCTAGTGAGCAGCATTCCTGAATAGCCTCTGCATCAGCTCCTGCCTCCAATTCCTGCCCTGCTTGCCTTTGACAATGACATGTGGAAGTATAAGCAAGATCACCCCTTTCCTCCCTGACTAGCATTTGCTTATGGTGATTTGTCACAGCAACAGTGACCCTGATTGGGACATGTGCCCATGCTCATGTTCAGACACTAGCACACATAGGTAACAATAAAATTAATCTTATAGTACAAACCACTACACAGAAATGAAAACCAGGACCTAAAAAGAAGAAAAATTTAATAGCTATGAAACATTTGCCAGATAAAAGCTGATAGCTTGCTATAGCACAGGCCAGACAACTCAGTACTTGAGAGGCGGAGGCAGGAGATCATGGTCAGTCTTGGCTATATGGGTTGGAGGCAAACGGGGCCACATAAAGCCCACTCCCCCAAACCAAACAATGATTTCACTCTTTCATTCACCCACTGATGTCAGAAAAGTGAAACTCAAAATGTAAGGAACACTAAAGTTAGTGTATTTATATCTTTATCAAATTACAAATTCTTCCGTTTGAAAATTTTATTTACAGCACTGTGTAAGATAGGGTGGTTTTACAAACTAACTGCAAAAGGATGTCTTGGAAAATTATGTGTGTGTGTGTGTGTGTGTGTGTGTGTGCACGCGCGCGCGTGCACGCGCACGCACATGCAAGGGCATGGAGGTCAGAGGACCACTTTTGGGAGTCCATGTCTCATTTTACCACGTAGGTCTCAGAGACTGAAATCAGGTCGTCAAGTTTAGTGACAAGCATCTTGTTGGCTCAAGGGTGTTTTTAAACACCTGGTCAAGCTACCAGAACAGTCTGGTGATAAGAGGACACTTCCATGTACCCATGTGTGAACCGTGACACAATTGTGCATTGACACCAGGTCGTAAGATGCCCTCAGCCTCTGCCAGTAAGAGAGAACTTGCCATCACAACCATCTCATTTGCTCGTGGAGACAGTTCCTACGGCACACTACCCCAAAGAGCAAACCCCAAACACAAATAACGCACACTGTCAGGTGACTCTGATGCCCTCTCCTGCTCTGCCACCATGTTGTCATCAACCACCGGGGACAGGTCTTCCTGAAATGTAAAAGACACAGACAGTTAGCAACTTAGGGTTAAACTGTACCTCAGCCTCTGGCAGTAACTGGGGCTTCGCCTCTATCTAAAAAAATGACCTCAAACAGCACAGGCACATGCTTTTCATTCCTCCCCGACCCGGATAAACCTGCACAGTGAGCTCAGGCTAGTCCCAACGGACATTCTTTGACGTTTTCAATTGTACTGAATATTAACTACACTTCCAGGGTTCAGTTCCTGTTACTAGAGTACCTTCCCCTTTAAGATACCCATCGAGAGGCTAAAAGCACACCTGGCAGAGTAGCTGAGAAATACAGGTAAGCTAGCCCTCAATACCAAGAGAGAAGCAAATGATCTAGACACGGGAGGCCGACACACAGACACAGGTGGGATGTCAGCTGAAATGCTGGCTGGAGTGTGCATGTCTCCTCATGTTCTATCCTCTTCGTGTAGATGGATTTAAGGCTAGGCATGGTTCCTACAATGTGGCTTCGACAAATCATTGACCACTAAGTGACAGAGATTGTTTTGAATGAGAGGATGTTTGTTCTGGCACTCCTGGGCGGTGTGGGCAGGAAACAAGACCAGGGTGGCTTGTGACACAGAGTGCTGAGAGTTTGCAATGCTACTTCCTTGACTCAAGCAAATTTGAGTCTGTATTTGACTCTTCCAGCCTTAGTTCCTTGCATAATTTATAAATGGGGTGTGTTGAAACTAATAGAACAGAAACGAGGGAAGAACTTAGACCACACAGGCACAGGGGAAAATTTCCTGAACAGAACACCAATGGCTTATGCTCTAAGATCACAAATAGACAAATGGGACCTCATGACATTGCAAAGCTTCTGTAAGGCAAAGGATACTGTCAAAAGGACAAAATGGCAACCAACAGATTGGGACAAGATCTTTACCAATCCTACATCTGATAGAGGGCTAGTATCCGATGTATACAAAGAACTCAAGAAGTTAGACTCTAGGAATCAAATAATCCTATTAGAAAATGGGTTACAGAGCTAAACAAAGAATTCTCAACTGAGGAATATCAAATGGCTGAGAAGCACCTAAAGAAATGCTCAACATTCCTAGTCATTAGAGAAATGCAAATCAAAACAGCCCTGAGATTCCACCTCACAGCAGTTAGAATGGCTAAGATCAAAAACTCAGATGACAGCTGAGGATGTGTAGAAAGAGGAACACTCTTCCACTGTTGGTGGGGTTGTAAGCTGGTACAACCACTCTGGAAATCAGTCTGGCAGTTCCTCAGAAAACTGGAAATAGTACTACCTAAGGACCCAGCTATACCACTCCTGGGCATATACCCAAAAGAAGCTCCAACATATAACAAGGACATATGCTCCACCATGTTTATAGCAGCCTTATTTATAATAGCCAGAAGCTGGAAAGGACCCAGATGTCCATCAACAGAGGAATGGATACAGAAATTATGGTACATTTACACAATGGAGTAAAACTACTCAACTATTAAAAACAATTAAATTCCTTAGGCAAATGGATGGAACTAGAAGCTATCATCCTGAGTGAGGTAACCCAGTCACAAAAGAACAGTCATGGTATACACTCACTGATAAGTGGATACTAGCCCAAAAAGCTCTGAATACCCAAGAAACAATTCACAGAACTTATGAAGCTCAAAGAGAAGGAAGTCCAGAAGGTAGATTCCTTAGTCCTTCTTAGAAAGGAGAACAAAACACTCATGGGAGGAAAAAATGGGACAAACAGAGAAGCAGGGATTGGAAAAAAGATTATCCCGAGACTGCCTCACCTGCGGATCCACCACATATGCAGCCTTTAAACCCAAACACTATTGCTGAGGCCAGGAAGTGCTTACTGGCAGGAATCTGATATGTGAGCCTCTTCAGAGGCTCTGCCAGAGCCATACTGATACAGTTGAGGATGCTTGCAGCTAACCATCGGACTGAGCACAAGGATCCCAATGAAGGAGCTAGAGAAAGGACTGAAGGAGCTGAAAGAGTCTGCAACCCCATGGGAGGAACAAAATCATCAACTAACCAAACCCACCACAGCTCCCAGGGACTAAAACACCAACCAATGAGTTCGTACAGAGAGACTCTTGGCTCCAGGTGCATATGTAGCAGAGGATGGCACTGTCTGGCAACAATGGGAAAAGAGGCCTTTGGTCCAGTGAAGGCTCATTTTCCCAGTGTAGGGGAATGCCAAGGCACTGAGATGGAAGAGGGTGGTTGGGAGAGGGAGCACCTTCATGGAGGCAATGGGACGGGAAGGCGGGATGGGATTGGGAGAAAGGAGATAACATTTGAAATGTAAATACAGAAAATATCCAATAAAAATAAATAAATGGGATGTGTGTGTGGAAGGTGTTTGGTCTCAAACCCGGGACAAACAGCTCACTGAGATGCCTATTAGCATATCAAAGCTGACTGGGGTTGCCAGGTTCCCCCAGAATCTCTCAGTCCCTACCTGTTACAGACAGAGTCATCCTGGCTAGAGTCCCCACCCCTCAAACTTCTTCAGCTCACAAGCTGGGCTGGAATGCAGTCCTGCATGGATTTGGAGACTGGTGCTTAGGTCCTCTGAACAACAGGACAACCTCAGTCCCTCATGTTTTTAGGGCCAGGTATTTCACTCATTTAGATGTCTGTCACTCTTATGGGAAAAGCGCCTAGGATCCATTTCACCCAACTCCTTACACTTTGCTATGAAACAGATTATATGATATAAGATGAATCTGTCACTTCATACCATAATTTCTCCCTGAGCCCTTGGGTCTTTCCCACAGTCTCATCAAGTCCCTAGCCCTCCCCAGCTCTGCTTTGTCCCTGGTTTCTGTTTTTTGTTTTTAATATTTGGTAGAATAAAACACGATCTAAATGAGTGCTACATGCATCAAAAATTAAGAATTGGATTTTAAAAGCACTAGGTAAATATCATACAGGCCAGCAAAGGCTACACAGTGAACTTGTGTCTGTGGCCTGTCTCCACTGTGCGGCTTCACAGGTCAGAGAAAGGCTGTGGAGAGGTCAATAAGGTTAGTGGGAATATTGCAAAGTAAAACCCAGGCTACTTTGTAGCCACGAACCATGGCTACTATTCCTTCTGGTTTACATCAAACAACTGCGTCTCAGAGATGCTGACGCTGCAAATCTGCTTTAACAATCCTCACTGGATGAGTGACAACAGGGATGTTTTTCCCAGGGTCAGAAATATTAAATGTGATCCGATTCAATCAAGTATCATAGTACTTGTGTTTAGAAGAATAAATTAAAACCTTTTCATCTGTCCCACCTTGTAGGACTTGTGTGCCACAAAGTAAAAGCTTCGTCTACCCAAACCTGCTGCTTGGGTCTAGGAATCTGCCAGCCCGCAGCTGTTCCCTCTCCCTCCCATTTCCTGTGTGCTTCATGTTTTCAGGCCAGCCAACTGGGTAGGACTGTTGATGTCGGCCCAACCAATGGAAGAAAGACACAGCTACCTTCCAGTTAGAATGAGAACAATACGTTTACCGTTTCTCTGCGTTTACTCAGTATCCGAGCTGCCCTCTTGATCAAGTGTGAAATCTGCTTTGTGTGGATACCCTGGTCAATAGCTGGTCTCTCTCTTTGAGACCTGAAGTTATTTCTAACACTAGCTATGGATCAAAACTTCTAATTTAGATACTGTTCAGGGCAAATACTAACTTGTTTTTTTCTCTTTTTTAAAACTGCTTTTACATTTATCAACTGTGTGTGAGAATGTGTGTGTGTGTGTGAGCGTGTATGTGTGTAAACTTGTAAGAGTTGACTCTTTCTATTGAGCTAAGCCCAGAGGTCAAACTCAGGAGGTAACAGGCTTGACACCAGCTGAGACGCCTTGCTACCCCACCCCCCTTTTTAATCATGTGCCTTTGCACAGAGAAAGGGCCAGAAACTATGGCTTCTAACTGGTTTTGACTTCTAATTAACAGGGGGTGCTTAGAAAGGTCCTCTTTCTTTCTTTCAAGGGTAGGTGAGGTGTAAGAAGCTCCCTGGAAAGAGGAGCCCAGTACTTCCCACCTCTACCCACACACTGGGATGATCATAGGAAGGACTATTACAGGGGATAAGCCCACATGGATCTGGGGGTGTCGGGGAAGTGCTGTTCCTCGACTTTCCTCTCAATGTCTAAGACTCTGGCTCTGCACAGTACCCACCATGACGGCACACGTCAGCTGTGAGCCAGTCATGCCACACATTTGCTGATGTGCACAACGAACCTTTCTGTCAGATACTGAATGGTCTGTTTTAAGCTGGCTGTGAGGATGCACATCATAATAATACTGGCACGGGGGAGGATGTGGGTTCAAGGTCATCCTTGGCTATAGAGCGAGTCGAAGGCTAGCCTGTGGTATAGGAGACGCTGTCAAAACGAAATAAAACCCCCAAACTCAGTCATCTGTCGTTAGAGTTTGAATGCCTGAGGCACAGAGAAGATAAAGTATCACCAAGCCAGGGCCCAAGCCAGACACACCTCGTTCTAAGGCAAGGCACAAACCCGGTGGGAAGGAGAATGCACTTTTGCCTCCCTACGACAGACAGTTTGTAGGTGACTCTGTATTTAGATTTGATACAAAGTTAGAACAAATTGAAGTTGTTTATTTCTAACCTGAAATTTAAAACAAGACAGAAACACTCCGTGGCTCTGCAGTGACACTGGTGGCTTCCTTGTGCTCACCCTGCCACTACTGCACCAACAGAGCCTTAGTCATCTGAGCACTGGAGCATTCTAGGATGCCAACTTTGCATCTTAGCTCATTTGGTTGGCACCGAAAGCCTCAGCAGTGTGGGGCTCCTAATAGATGCTTGGACCAGCCTATGGCACTTCTGAGGGGTAGTTCCTAAAGCACGCTGAATTCTCCTGGATGACAGTTATAATGACAGTCTGGCCTGCAATCCTCAAAGCAGACTGATTCCTTGTCTAAGTTACCTTTCCATTGCTGTGAAGTGGCCCATCACCAAGGCAACTTATAGAGCAAAGAGCTGACTGGGGCTTGCTTAAAGTGTTGTGACTACTATGGCATGAGGGCATGGTGCTGGTGCAGCAGCTGAGAGCCAAACTTTGATTCACAGGTAGGCGTGGAGGCAGAAGGAGACGGGTAGAGAATAAAAGAAAAAATAAAGCTAAAAATGGTACGGGCTTTTGAAACACAAAACCTCAGGACCTACCTCCTCCAAAGCCACACCTCCTAATCCTTTTGAAATAGTTCCATCAAATTGGTACCAGACGTTCAAACAAAATGAGCGTATGGAGCCTATTCTTATTCAAAGCACTGTTCTTGTTGTAAAACTAGGTAATTAAGTTCCCTTCTATATGGAACACAGTAACAGCCTAAGATAGACATTGGAATTAAACAAGAATAGAATTGACTCAAGGGAGGAGTGGTCAGCTCTGTTCTGGCAGAGGCTTAGCCCCAGGAGTGATGTGCACACTAGGTTGAGGAGTTTGGTTCTGCTAAGGAGGATTAGGACAAGAGATACCCCTGGCATATGGTCCACTAGGTCTGAGTTCCACGATGATTCTGTCCTCCCTGTGACTGCACGTGGCACAGACAACACCTGTAGCCTTTAAGTCAATTTCTACTTTTGGTTAAGCAAAGTTACTAAAAACTCCAACAGCACCTGAACTTTTCTTTAAAAAATTTGGAGGTATTTTGTTTATTCCTTGAGAAAAAGTAACCTTTAGCCTACATATTTATGCTTCATAGTTCAGGAACACAGATCAGTGACAAACATCTATGCAGATCAACCCAAAGGAATTTTTTAAATTGCAAAATTGGTTTGTATTCTAAAAGACAGCAGCTTTTTCTATAGAAACCTATATTCTTGGTTCAGCTCAACTTGAGAGAAGTGACCATTCCCAGGGTGACAGTAATGGCCACCACAACACAAGACCACAGATGCCCAGTCAGAAGTCTGAACCTAAGATGTTGCCAAAAGACTGGCAGCCATGGACATAAGCATGCTCCACACACCCCAACTGTCCTTTCTACTTTTATGACACCAGCAGTCTCTGGATGTGGAGTCTGGATGTTGTAGAAGGTCAAACTCTCAGTCTCCTAGGTAGTTGAGAGTACTGGTCTGCGAGGATCCTGCCCTCCTCCTGTCTCTTTGAGTCTATATGTGGGTATGTGACATGTGTTCATGTGTGTGAGTGTGATAATGTGTGTTCATGAATGTGAGTATGCTGTATGCATGCCATAGCATGAATGTAAAGGTCAGAGGTCAATCTCAGGTTTGTTTGAGACAGGGTCTGTTTGCCACTGCATACCCCAGGATACTCGGCCTGAGAATCTTTGGGAATTCTTCTCTGCTTCCTGTGGGATTTGAACTCAGGTCCTCATACTTCACAGCACTTTACTCACTGGTCTATATCTCCATCCCCTATAATGACTTCTTTAAGGTAGTTTACAAATCCTGTCTGTGATATTATATCTGTCTCAGTTTCATTGGCTATAAAATATGTTAATGATAGAGTTGATCTCATGTAAAAATGGGTTAATAGTAGGACTGATCTAAAGATGTTATCACTCACCCATACAGTATGGAATAGAACTGTGTTTCTTAGAGCATACGGTGAACACTGCAAATACTAGCCACCACTAATCTCAGCAGTTCCGAGAGCTCCTAGGTAGACCGGGCCACAAGCACTGTGGAGAGTGAGGCCCAGGACACACAGGTCTTCAGTATAAGTGGTTTATGCCTGAAAGATTCTGTGGATTTATAGTTTCCTTTGAAAGACACCGCAGCCTACACCAGTCTTAGCTTCTTCAGTTTTAAGATTAAAGCAGCAATGGAGGTTTCTCCAGGAAGCTAAGCTCTCCCTCACAGGCTAGTACCGAGACACACTGTTTTCCAATATGTTTAGGACTCTGAAAGATCTTGATGTGGGTGAGAAAGACAGCCAGAGTTCTGTGCCCTCTCCTCCATCTTAACCGACTACTAGGAATAACAATTAGAGTACTCATTTCTCCATTTGGAAAAAAATGTTCACAAGAAGTGGTTCCTTCCAGTTAGTCCCAAATTCACATTAAGTCTCCTCAGTGAAGCAGGCACTGGGCAGGAGAGGTGAGGTGGGGTGACGTACGTTAGAGGTGAGCAAGCGCTGTGAACCATGGAAAATGTGCACCCTTCCATCTTGGTGTTCATGAGGTTGCCTTCCTCAAGGCTCCCCGTTTTCTGCTGTTTCCATACAGAGGAAAGGGGAAGGTGGAAAAGAGCCTAAAGGAGTGTCTTGCATGCCTCTTGGGTTTGATTAGAAATTTAGTGTCAATTTTATGACTTGCAAAGGGAAATTTATCATCTGGGCAAATCCCAAGTGCTCTCTGAGGTGGGGCTATAATGAACAGCGGTCTGTGAAAAATGCCGCATATTTGAATGCACTTGAACTCTGCACTGCAATTCTCACTGTCATGAGAAACTGTCTCCTGTTCCTCTCGGAAGATCTCCAGACCTTGCTGTGGATGCCATGGTGGGTCTGAAACAGGAATGAAGATGTACATAGTCACACCCGCTGGGAAGACCATCCAAGAAAAAAACTCTAACAAAGCTACAGTCACTAGAAAAGCTGAGACTGTGTGTTACAACTGGGCAGTGTTAACATGGGGAAGAGGCTTTAACCAAGCAAAGCAGCCCAGCTTGATAGATGACTACAGAAACTAGACACTACATCGGTGCCCCAAAGGCAGAATTCCACAGTGAGCGTGGCATCTCCTCAGCACGTCAGTCTTCCTTCGGTTCCCACCCGTCCTTTTTAAAAGCCTCACCCTCCCACGCACCAGGTTTAAGAATACAGGCAGCCTTTTCCTCACTCCATCTGTGTTCGTGTCTATGTTCATCTATGACAGCACTCTCTTTAACAAGAGACACAACAGGAAACAAAGACTTTTCTTGGACAGTAGTTTTTCAACAGGCTAAGTTTTCTAGATGACCTCTGGGAATAGATGCAGCTGATTTTCGAGGGAGGAGGAGAGCAAGGGAGAGCAAAGGGATAGAGGGCTTATAGCTCAGCACTTAAAGGGCCGTGTGTTTGGTGCTTGATGTCCAAGAACCTGCTAACAAACTGGGGATAGTGGTGTGCAAACTGGAGTCCCTGGGCTAGGGAGGCAGGGATAGGTGGAGCCCAGGAGCTGGCTGGCTGGCTAGGGAGCTTCAGGGAGAGTATGCCTGAGGGAGAGACTTGAGGTTGATGTCTGACTCCCAACCCTGACATGTACACTCTCCCCAGCACACATGATTCTCACGCTTCGCAATGCCAGGAACAATTATCAGTGCGAGCTACTATGTGTTTTTACAACACAAACAAACAAACAACAAAAACAAAAGAGGGAGCATCTAAAAAACTCTCTGGTGGCTATTTTTTCCTGTTTCCCAGTAACCATGGGACTGTGGGCAGGAAAGCTGGCTTCTGCAGTCTTGATGCCCGTCACCACGTTCCTCCTCTCAGGTTAAGTGCTCTCTTAAGGACGGACTCGCGGTCTTCCTGGCTCAACACCATCCCTGAGAAGCCTTGTGGCTCAGAAGACCTCGAAGACATCCACATCAGTGAGTCAGATACAGAACGTGTTGGATCCTTACCGCGGGTATGGGCACTTCCAGAGATGGGGACAAAGGCAGGCAAAGGGCTAAGAGGACTGTGAGGCCACAGTGGGCAGACAAACTGTCAACCCACACGGAAAGGGCAGTCTGTGCTGCTCGCCCATCTGCAAACAGAACTGGGAACGAGGATGTTTGCTCCTGTACAGATGAGACACACCCCTACTTATGGAGGCCGGACAGGGATGAATGCTGGGGAGGGATCGTCAGCTTTCCTTAAGGATGCAGGCTTTGGTAGGTCACCTGTGACCCAGTGGGCGGTCCTACTCTAGAAAAGTATGGACTGCAAAAGTGGAGTGGACAGGGAAGTAAACCGGGGGTGGGGGGGAGAGAAGAGAAAGAGCTAAGGTTGGTGGTAGGGACGTAGCGGTGACTTTGGGAGAAGCTATGGGTGGAGTTCAGGGCGAGTATAACCATATCGCTACAAAATTCTCCAAGAACTAATAAAGTTATTATTTAAGGAATTAACAGCTCCTGTGTAAACCTAGCTCGAACATCTCAGGAACACGGTGCTGACTGAAGGAAAGACTATACTGGTCAGGCCCTGACCACCAGTGTGAGGTGTTTTGGGTCAAACTGTACTCTTGAATCTTAATGGTGCTTTATGTATTTTTACTTCTAAGAAAATTCAGCTTCTAAGAAAAACGTAGACTGAAAAACAAGGGCTTTGGCCCACTTGGGTTTTACCTAAGCAAAATGCGATCTTAACACTAGTGCCTGTTGACGAAGTCTTGCTTCAGGCAACTGATGTTGAGTTTCCTATTCAGAACTATAGTCAGTTCTCATGACAAAGAGGCAGCAAAGAGCCAGGCTTGGACAAGTCAGAGATGGACAGAGCGAGCCCTTTAGAGCGAGGATGGGCAGAGGGAGAGCCAGGCTCTTGGGTTGTACCTGACAGTCCTCACACTGGGAAACTGAGTCTAACCACAGTATCTTGACATTCGGGCACTATTTAAAACTGATCTTCCCTGAATTATGTTTGCAAATCTTACATGAACCAGGTATTTCAAGGCAGGGGGCAGGGGTGCTCCTAAGATTTTGGCAGTCCAGTGGGTGGAACCCTGGAAAGGTGCGATGAGCTGAGAGCATCCGCTTGAATTTTTATGCCACAGGCTATTTAGGTCAGTGAAAGTTAATTTTGGAAGCAGCTCATGTTTCCCTAGGCCTGATCTTTGTGCCCTATAAAATTTAAAATCACCACAAAGAAACTCCAGGCTGGATGCTACCTTGAGCTACCTGGATTTCTCCCTCTTGTATGTTCTTGTGCTAAGGGTCAGAATTACATTTTATGACAGAGGATAGCAGCAAATGCCACTGTTGGCATGAAAAAAAAAAAAAAGCCTGAAACAACTTTTAAAAAGTGAACAATGGGAAATGTCACAGGTGCGCTACATGTGGCAGGTTTGAAATGACATGTATCACTTGGCACACGGCTGTACCACGTAGTCTCACAAAACAGAGAAAGGCTACAAGGCACAACTGTTGGGGTGATTTTGAGCGGGATGTCCTTGGGTTGTTGGTCATGCCCTAGAGATAAGGCTTGTGCTGAAGATGAACAGAACTCCTGTCATCCTAAACCTGTGAAGGAAGGCTTTAAGGAACACGTACAGAAGAGACCTTGCACAGGGAGCCGAGAAAGGTGGCTCTTGTTACTGCCATCTCTGTGGCCTTTTCCTCAGATGCACTGTTGCACATTCTGTATTCTGAACACTGCCATTGCTGCCACTGACCCAGCCTGTCAGTGTCCGGACTGTGCCATGTCATCTCCACATGGCAGCTACAAGGACTTTGTGGCCAGCCCCTGTAGTCCTCTGAGACCTGGCTCAAGGACCATCTTAGTAATGTGACCTTGCTTTTGCTGACTTCTCTAGATGCTTGTATCTTACCGGTTGGACACTTTCAGGTCAGGGACTACCCAAGGTTCTAAGGTGACCTAGAATCTCCTCCTTCTAGTTCTCTCTGTTCATTTTATTTTTAAATGATATATATGTGTGCATCTGTGTGTGACGGGTTATATGCACGAGTGTCGGTGCCTAGAAAGGCTGGAAATACTGGATCTTCTAAAGGTGCCTGATGGGTGCTATGACCCAAACTCGGCGCCTCTGTAAGAGCCGTGTGTACTCTTAACTGCTGAGCCATTTCTCTGCCCCACCTCTGTTTCTTTTCTGCTCCAGTCTCAGCCACCCTCAGCCTTTTGTGCTTACAAAGCACAGAACATCTACAATTCAGCCACAATATTAAACACCCTGCATCTGTACTGAGCACATATAGGCTGCTTGTCATTACTCCATAAACAATATGCACAACCGTGTCAGTACAACACTGATGTCCAACAGGATAAGAACAACCTACATGGTATTAGGTATTATATGCATTACAGGTGAGCCAGAGGCGTCTTAAAGAGGGAACGTGTGCATAGGTTATAGCAGACACTTCATCTCACGCAAGGCGCTTGGGCATCTAAAGATTTGGTATTGTGACAGCCTGGGAACTAATGCCCACACAGAGACTAGGAGATAATTATATGGACATCTCCAATTCTCAACCCAGAGGTCCCTAGATGAGCCCTCACTCCCATCACTGCATGCACCACGGACTTAGTTCTTAGCTCTGATCAAAGTAGAGACTTCAGTATGATTGTGAGGCAGCCATTACAAGGGTCAGTGTTTGCTTGGTGCCAGTGACAGATCCTTAGAATCTAGTGCCCCTTCCCAGCCTGCCAGCTCCCCCACACCCACAGCATCTGCTGTTACCTGCTGTGTTGATTATAGACTTTCTACTAGGTGTAAAACCACACCTCACTATGAATCTGATGTCTGAAGCCACATCTCTGACATGCATTTCTCTAGAGTATTGTCTACACATTGACCCCTTATTTGTATATCTTTGAAGAAATATTAGTGTTTTTTCCCATTGTTTACCTTAGTTGTCTTTTTATTATTTATTGCAAGGCAGTTGCTTAGGATTGTTTTGTTATCAATAACTCTAACAGCAGGCGGGAGGACTAAGAAGACAGAAAAGGTGAATTAGCTTTACAGGAAAGCAGAAAATGATGAGCCACGACAGGGTCAGTTATAAGAAAGCAACGAGCACACCCCCTTCAGTCTACTCCTTCCTTTCCACCTAACCATCAAGCTTCTACACATAGGCGCTAGTGTAAGCATTTATCCATCTCACGCCCTTTAAAAACACAGCCAGCCATGGTGGTACATACCTACAACATCCCAATTTCCTAAACCCCCACAGGCAGTCGAAATATTTAGAAATGAGCTGAACCTAGACCACAGGAGGATTTCTGGTGACAGATAAAAGCCACCGCTCTTCAGGAAGTTGTCAAATTGGTTCCCATCTACCAAAAGGAGTCTCTGGCAGAGGAACACTCAGAGCCTCTCAGCATATCAAAGCTCACTGGCCCCCCTGCTTCTTCAGTGTCACAAGGACCCATGACACATTTCAAAGTCCCTGTTAGGGTCCTGTCCTCCCTCCTCCTCTACCCTGCTCCCTCCTCAGTCACTCATTTGCCTTGTAACCCCGCTGTTCTTGCTGTGCTTGCCCTCTTCCTGTCTCTGCTCTTCTCCTCTCCCCATGCTTTCTCTATTCTCTACCCTTCTCCCTCCTCTCACCGATAGCCTCGGTGGGTTGGCCATAGTCTTCCTCTCTCACTGCCCTGGACTCTTCAGATGCCTCTGGCTGTTCTCTCTCTAACATCTGCAACACAAGCTTTTCCCTTAGCCATACCTTGGAGCAGTCATGTCATGAGTTTATAGACTGGAGATTCTCTACCTTTGCCCCACTTCTATGTGAGCACTAGAGACCAAATCCAGGGCCTCATGGTTGCATAGATAGTGCCGCACTAGGAGCCATCTCCCCAGACCTAAGACCACTTTTTTTTTTTTTTTGCTAACCGGTGTAGAAGAAACTAAACCTAAAGCCACATAGATCTGCCTGCTTCTGTCTCCTGAGTGCTTGGATTAAAGGTACGTGCCACCAAAGTAGGCTAAGGCCAAATCTGCAATATTTTATACGAGACCACTTATATTATGCTAGAAAATGTGTCCAAATGCAGGCTATCTTTCTTTCTCAATTAGACCATGCATAGGATCCACTAGAAATGGTGAAATTTTAAAATATCAGAAAACCAGGAAGATGAAAAGGGAAAAGTCAAAAGGGAGACATAGTAAGAGGGGGCCCAGTCATTCTTAGATGAATTTGTATCTAAGAATAAGCCCAGACTAGGCACACATGTAGTACACAGACATATAGGCAGGCAGTGCGTGCATACACACACACTTTTAGGTTGTCTGAGAGCCGTCTCTCACTATTGGGGCCTAGGAGCAGGGTGGACTACAATGACTTCTCTCTTCACCTATAGGAGAGCCTTGCTGGTACTATCAGAGTCTCCCAGATATAAGAAAGAGAAAGTCTTCCCATTTCTTCTGTGAATTACACCAGGGCTGCTACAAAATTTATGTTGCTTTTACACACCCTTCTCTAATGTATTCTCTAAAGTATCTGCAGTGATACAGTGTTCCAAAGAGTTGACTTGTATTTAAATGAATGGCCTTTCAGTGCAGACATGCATTCTGTCTTTTGGAAGAGGGACAGGGTACTATGTGTTCTTATTGCTCCTCTTGATACCAGAAGTCTTCAGTCCCAAGATCTGCCCAACTGTGGTTTGCTACAATTCCTACTCCTGCTGAAGATAGAACTTTAATTAGAAGTAACCACTCCTCCATACCTGAACAAGACCGTTCACTTTGTTGAACAGACAATGTAAGCCAGTTCCAATACATTAGTTTTTCTACAAGGTAAAGGATGATAATAAATAGAAGACTTCTCAAACTCCTTCAAGTAAAGTAACAGCACACCCAGATTTAAGCTCATGTAAGGGATGGATTTCTGGAGCTCTACAAGACATTTTGAAATGCAGAGGGGCAGGGAAAAAACACACAGTCCTTTGTAACAACTGTAGCCAACCTTGAAGTGATCCGCTACAATGGAGAAAAGCACATTATGAAAAAAGGCATGGACATACACAGGTCATTGACCAATGAAAGGAAACTAACTTTGTGTCCTTGTTTATAACGGAATGGTCATCATCCTCATTGGGATGGTTTGTATATGCTCAGCCCAGGGAGTGGCAGGATTAGAAGGCCTTGTTGGAGAAGGTGTGTCACTTGGTGTGGGCTTAAGACCCTCACCCTAGCTACCTGAAGACAGTATTTCACTAGCAGCTTTCAGATGAAGATGTTGAACTCTCAGTTCTGCCTGCACCATGCCTGCCTGGATGTTGTCATGTTCCTGCCTTGATGATACTGGACCAAACCTCTGAACCCACGAGCCACCCCAAATTAAATGTTGTCTTGTATAAGATATGCCTCGGTCATGGTGTCTGTTCACGGCAGTAAAACTCTAACTAAGACACTCATGGATAGAGAACACAGCAGTGATCTTGGTTCAAAGTAGACAAACAAAGAAACTGCTGCCTCCCGTGAATATAGTTCTTTCAGTCCAGACTCTGGAAATACCCAGGGCTCAGCTGGATTCGCAGAAGTGGTTGACTGCACATCAAGCCTGGAAGTACCTTCCAAGCCTGGGGGAAGAGACCCTGTGCTCTGAGAACTAGTCACTTGCTGAGTGGAAAGCTCTTTCTGTCTCAGAGCTCAAGGTCCCCAGTGACAGGGGGAGCAGGCAAAGCATCCTTCTGGGGGTGGTAAGAAATGCAGGCCCTGCACCCGTGCCCACCTGCACCCCTCCCTGGGCTAGGATAACGAGCAGGCAGGATTCTCACCGGTTTGAAGCTTTCTGTTTCAGGCAGGTGTTTAGCATCCACACTGCTGTCTTCTTCACTACTGACAGGTTCAGTGCCACCCAGATCCTATGGGACAGTAAAAGACAAGCAGAAAGATGTTGTTCATTTCCACTGTGTATGACCACAGGCACTGCAGTCTTGGGTGGAGAGTTCCCAATGCTCCAATGGACAGTTTCCAAGGGAGCCACTCTGCCACGTTCCTTTGTAAGAGAAGGCCAGCTGATGCTCCTGTCCATTTGCTGTATTAGGGGTTGATTCTTGCTGCCTGCTCTGTTTCCTTGGGAACGCCAGTCTCTGCACTGTTACAGGCACAGGATGGCAGTCTCAGGTCAGTTCCCTTATTTTTGTCACCAGTCTGTCAGGAATGGGAACCTGGACCCTGGAATTTGCTAGATCTGGTGAAGAGTCCGAAAGGCATAAGAGATATCAGATGTCTGTTCAGTTTGTGAGCAGAAACAGTTACTGCTCAGCACTCCCTGGACAGAAGGAGAGAGCCAGTTGCCTTTGTCTCCTGACACCTCCGTCACACTACATAAATGTAATAAAAAGTAAGTGAATTTTATATACTTATGAGTAAGGGTTGATTTAGCTTTGATTCTGGTAATCTACCTTTACTAAGAGGCAAATTCCACTTTTGCAAGACACAGGTAACATTTTATAGAAAAATCTAACAGATGACTCACATTCTATTTTTAGGCTGCTGTTGTTAACTTGGACCTCAGAGTACAAACATTAAATTAATTCTAAGCCCTTTCTCCTTAAGTCTAGAAACTTTAAAGTCATGGGTTTCTGTAGCAATACTGATTTTCTTTTTAAAATGTCTTTTATTAGGCTATGAAATGCCTTTCATAAAGGCATTGGTGGCGCATAGCTATTATCCTAGCCCTGGAGAGGCAGAGGCATGCAGATCTCTGAGTTCTAGGTCAGCCTAATCAACAAAGTTGACCTCCAGCACAGTCAGGACTACACAGAGAAACCTTGTCTTGAAAAAAACGCAAAAACAAAAACCAACACAACAACAAAATAATTTATTGTTTCAGTTTTATCCATTTAGATACTACATGTTAGTTGTTTTTAAACCCCTGGTTTCTATCTCCCCTCCTACTAAAACCCTTCTTGTCACAAGTCCCCCGCCTACTTTCTGTCTTTTTTGCTTCTTGCTTGAACACAGGAACAGGGACAAGAAAATGACACTTCCTTTTCCAAAGATGGTTAACTGTTAAAAGCCCTTCAGGGAGGGTAGAGCTTATGAGCCTCCCCCTGACGTCTGACCTGGGATGAGACGGTGACTGGTCAATCCTGTGCGGGTCTGATGGTCTGTAGACTCAGTGAGCAACTGTAAATACGTCTCTAAGTGGTGCTTTCCCACAAATGCACAAAACAAGAACAGAAACACATCAACAGTCACCACGGGACAGACAGACAGACAGCCACGAAAGCCCGGTATTACTGGAATGAATGAGGAGAACACACACAAAGTGAGGTTACAAATAGTCACAGAAGCTCTCTAGCACTGGTGACTAAACTGTTTCTCAGTTCCCTGTTTTCTGCAACTGTACTATAAAGATACAAGCACTGTGTTAGATAGTCTGATGCTCTTTTCTCTATTTTTCTTGTATGTGGATAAAGTCTTGGCCTAAGAATGCATTTAAAGACACATTCTATGTGGAAGGTCGTCCAGTACAAGTTACACCCAGTACAAGCAATAAGCCTAAAACCCAGACAGCAGCAATCTGGTTAAGTGTCCAAACACCACATACATTGATTGTAATTCTGAACACTATGTCTGGTGACAGTGCTCTTTACTCCAAGGAGTCTTCATTAGAGCTATTTACCTGGCCAACATCGTGTTTATTTGTATAACAAATTAGGCTCCATGTCAAATTCTCCTTCCACACCAGTAATGGGCCTCAGCCGTACAGAACATAAGCTGTTTCTGTGACCAGGAGAGTCTGACTGTGCAGCTGCTTTTAGGACTCTCGCCTAAAGCCACAGTTGCTTGCCGTTAAAAGCTCCACTCCACATTTGCCTTGTGAGTTGTACTGCACTGTCCTATTTCATCCTGCCTGGTGCCGGGGCCAATGAGCAGCATAGCAACCTGGTTCTTCAGGAATCCGTTCCCATGGCTTAGCTAGTCAAGAACAATTTGAGTACAAGAACTGTCAAACAGCTGGAAGGACAAAGGCCAGCACCAACAGTCTAGAACACTCCTGCAATTCTTGATCTCAGCTGAATGCCCTGGCTAGTGTAGTATAGAGCAGTTTAAAAACTTTGTGCCAGACTGTGCCAATCAGAAGCCTTAGTGAGTTGTATGAGTCTCTCCCTTCAATAGCTTCCACCTACACCTAAGGGAACGGACTGATTTGAAGCAAACCCTAAACTATTTGAGTATGACAGGTGCTGGAACTGAACAAAGCAAGCATACTGGGAGAAGCCCTCCTGAGCTGCCTCTCCTGCTGTTGAACAGTAAAGAGGCTTTCCTATCTTTAGTATTGTGGATTGAGATGGTCACCAGAAGAAAGAAGCTGTGGGAACTAACAGCAGAGTGGTTAGTGGGCTCAGGCTGGGCTGCAAACGTGGAAAGGCAGCTAGCTGCCCCACTGCAAACGGAGAGTCTGTGCAAGATGGTAGCCAGAACAAAACAAAGGGATACAGAGGCTGGAAAGGCAAAGCTCATGGAGGTTAAAAGGCTGTAAAGAGCCAGGGAAGACAAACTGCTAGCTCTGTAAGGGCTCCAGAGAGCTGTCGAGCATGCGTAACAGGAACTGTCTACAAATAAACAAACAACAAAAAGCCCCCAAAGAAACAAATACTGGGGTACTATGATCTGCCATAACGTAATGTTTCAGTAAATGATGGGCCATACGCATAGTAGGTTCCTTCTATATGTCTTGGGTCCAAAAGTAACTATGCTTACACATCTCAGTCAAGGTCCATCTCCAAGAGAAGTCAGGGAGAACTTAAGGAAGAAAGCTGGAGGCAGACTCGGGTGCAGAGGCCATGAAGCCTTTCTCACGGCTGGTTCAGCCTGTTTTCTTACACACCCCAGGCCGCCTGTCCAGCGTGGCACTACCCACAGTGAACTGGGCCCCTCGCGTCAATTATTAAGAAAATGCTCTGCAGGCTTGCCCACAAGCCAATCTGGTGAGGACATTTTCTCAAAGTTCTCATCTCCCAAATGACTCTAGTCTGTTCCATTCAGGAAAAAATCTGTGCATCACATGTCAGTGGTAACACTGGTGTAAACACACTACAGTGCCACAAATCACCTGAAAGTGCAGCATATACAATTAAGTACATGCATATTATTTGATAGCATGATAAACGACGACTGGATTATGTACCCACTGCACTCTTCTTCATATTGCCTCATAAGAAGCTTCTGTGTGAGATGACGCACCATTGGCCAGCACTCGTGCAGTCCTGCACTGTTCCTCTAGAGGGCGCCACCTCCTCCATCACTCATTAGCGTCTCTGCATCTTAGTTGTGTATGCAGGGAATCTATCCGAGCAGACTGAACAATCTTTGATACCACATCTGTGCTTCTTTAGTGGCCTTCGTCTGATGCAAGCACTCCATCCTCCTGGGTCGGCCTCACTCCAAGCTGCACTATGTCACCTTTTAACATTCTTTTCTGCTGGACAAGCCTGCACCGAGGAGGATAAAAAGCCCAGATGCAGACGGAGAGGTGACTCGGGCCAAGACTAAAACTAACCAAGCAAACAAACCAAAAGAACACACAAAAAGGAGGAAAACGGGGAACTGAGAATGACGGAGACAAGGCATGTACTTACTGTCTAGGCAAGCTAAAGATATATGAGTCTGTGCTTAAAAATGCAAGAACAAACTGTCACTTCACCATGAGGACAAACATGGCTCACAAAGCAAAAAGCCTTTATAACCCTCCACTCACCAAGAACCTAAAACATGGCAAACAGTCAGAGAAGAAAGGGGGGGAGATCAGCAGCATGACTCTGAGGAACAAGGACCATCTGGCTGAAGGAAAGTGGCTGCTGACAGGGTGAGTCAGTTCATCCAAGGGCGGGTGTCCACTTCTCTCTGGCTGATCGTCAAACCACCTGTTCAGTGTGGCTGGCTCGGCTGAGCCTGCTCACAACAACTCCCTGGGAAGAGGCAAGTCAGGTCCATAGAGGGAACCCAAAGGCAGTGAGTTAGACAGTTTTCCCACAGTCTCTATCATTCTAAACTTCCCTTTCTCTCCTGGGTTCCCTGGAAATCTCCCAATTAAGGTGATAATTCAGACCAGAGAAGTTTTGTCTTGCAGTAGGTGAGAATGAATACAGAGACCCAGCTGGACGGTGACAGAGTGGGGACTTTGGAACACTCAGCCTTTACTAGGTTGTCTTCACCAAAGCCCTCCTTTCAGAGCTCAGGCATATGTGAAGAAAAGGAAGCAGAAAGACAGTAAGAGCCAGAGGGGACAGTGACACCAAGGGAAAAGCATCTCCCAGACACCACAGGCCCTCACAGAGACCGTGGTAACATGTAGAGGGTATCTCCAAGTGACAACCAATGGAATCTGGATATATAAACCACACTTAAGAACAGGTCCCATGGCTACCATAAAATAAACTCAGCGGTGATTTTTGTAGATTTTTTTTTTTTTAATCTCAGTGGTCTTTTGCTTGTATATGATGGCTCCTGGTTTTCTGGGTTTTTGTTTGTTTGTTTGTTTGTATGTATGTGTATCTGTATTTCTTTTATCTATCTATCTATCTATCTATCTATCTATCTATCTATCTACCTACCTACCTACCTACCTACCTACCTACCTACCTACCTACCCATCTTCTGGTTTGTTTCTTTTTTTTTTTAATTTTTTTTATTTGCCTGTCCGGTCTCTAAATAGAGACGCCCTGGAGTTGGATGAATGGGAAGAATCTGGGTGAAGATGGGGGAGGAACCATGACAAGGACAGTGTATGAATTTTTAATAGTTAAAAAATGTGTCTGTGTCTGTGTGTGTGTGTGTGTGTGTGTGTACACACGTGTGCACAAGAGCATGCACATTGGCAAGAAAGCAGTGACCCTGGAGCCCAGCAGCTGGCTTGCTGGGCTGGTCAGCACTGCGATGACGGACAAGCTCTGCCACATGCAGCTATCACGCTGGTGCTAAGACTATGCTGAGGTCCCAGGCCTATGCAGCAGCCTCCTAACTCAATCATTTTTGAGACAGCCTCTGTTTGCTAGTTTATTTTTCTGCTACTTTGTTTTCTTCGATATACAGTTTTCCCACAGTTTCTTAACAAGTGGCTAGAAAGAACCTTAAGGGCAGAAAGGTTACTTTGTCTGTGAGCAGAGCATGAATCTGGCTAAGGGGGTCTTGTGGTTTAGAAGACATGTCTAACAATGTCCCTCATCCAATAGGTCAAGAATACATCAATAGAAATAACTGTCTTCCTCTGATATGAGATGTCACTAAGCACTGAGTGGCTTGCTGGCCTCCTGAGTGTGCCTCCACACCCAGCTTAGATGTCTTTATTTCAAAAATAAGATTCATGTTTGTGGTTTTTGACTGTGTTATGTCTGTGTTCCTAAATCTAATGTTTTTTTTTTTTTTCAAACACCACACAGGGCTTTTAACTCTCACCACAGCAGAAGTTCATAAATACTTCCTTTTGAAAAAGAAAATTCTCTTTACTAGGTATGACACCCTGAACATCTTGACTATTACATGAGTCAGAATTCCAGAAAGGCAGTGTACAACTCAAGAGAAGATGAAAATGAAGGCAATGGCTGACCTCCGTGCTCATCCCTGAAAGCTGCAGGCTGGTGCTTCCTCTCCCCAGCTACTCACAGGGCGCAGCCTTGGGGCAAAAGGAACCTAAAAGCTACTGCTGTAGAGACAAGACCCAGGTCTCTTCATGGAGAGATGGCGGAGGCGTGAATGTCTAACATTCTGGGTCATCTGAGCCGCCCATCTCTTATGGGCACTGCAGTGACGTTTCTTTGCAAAGTATTATGTATGTATGTATGTACGTACGTATGCATGTACGCATGTACGTATGTATGTATGTATGTACGTATGTATGAGGACATGTTTGGGTTCCCAGCTGGTTTCAGGGGCTGGACTCCTGTTCTCAGGCTCTGCTGCAAGTGCCTTTACGCCAGGAGCTACTTATACCTTTGACATTTCTACTCAACTAACCCTGAACTTGCTAGATAATCCTCTCATTCAGATGTTTCCAGCAGCTCCAAGTGCCCTCAGCATGTCATTCAGACCTTCCTGAGTTTAGAATCCAACTCTCTCATGTGACCTCAGTCCAGTTCCCACCGGCCTCTATTGTTTCGTGGCATTTCTCATCCCTCTCTACCCCCAACTACTACATCTTCTTCCTACCAAATCATTTTTAAACCCATGGGGTCTCACTGTGCCACCCAGACTGGCGGGCCCGTGATTCTAGGGAAGTGCTGCCACACACGGCAGCAGGGACACATGTTTAAATCCAACCAAAGAAATGAAATACACACTCATGTCCACTGCACCAATGTCTCCAGTTACAAAGGAACAGATCACCTAAGCTTTTGTCAGTGGATGGTTGGACAAGGAAAATGAGACTTACAAATACAGTGTGCAAATCTACCTGTATTAAAAACAGTAACAGCAACAGCAATACTTTGTGATGACATGGGTAGACATAGAGACTTTTGTTAAGTAAGATGAGTCAGGTTTTCAAAGTACAATATCACATGATTTTACTTAACTATGGATTCTAAAACACTTTATCTCACAAAAGCAGAGAGGAGAATGGTGCTTACTAGGGGAAGGAATGGTGGAGTCCAGAGGATGTAAACAAGGGCTCCAAAATTTCAGTTAGTTTGGGCAAATCAGTATAATACACATATCATCAGAGTATAATTAAAAGCAATGCCTATAGTCTTGAAAATATCTAAGAGGGTTTTTTGTATTATGTGTTGACTTCAGATATTGTTATATAGCCCAGGTTAGCTCTTATTTAGAAACTAAACTCACTACAATCCCTCAATGCTGGGATTAGAGATATGCAGTTCTCTGAAAGATGCCAAGTAATCTTAGCAAACACATACACACACACACACACACACACACACACACACACACACACACAGAACAAAGC
The DNA here is from genome assembly GCF_963924665.1 of Micromys minutus. NCBI lineage: Eukaryota > Metazoa > Chordata > Mammalia > Rodentia > Muridae > Micromys > Micromys minutus. The sequence goes on from NC_137978.1 coordinate 7,354,470, forward strand.
TATGAGAAGGAATGCATGCTATCTAGCTTGGGTACTCCATTCCATAATGTATACATATTTGAAAAACAATGTTGAATCTGGTAAATACATACACTTTTCATTTGTCAATTAAGAAATTAAATAATTTAATAAAAGAAGCAATCCTGTTTTGTTCATTACCATTGGAGATGGAAGGTTCCAGAAGCTAGGATGTATGCTAGAGGCTGTGGCAATGTGAGCAGAGCCGTGATAAACTTTCAGTGTGCACCAGGAAGAGTTGGAGCATTTCACAGTGAAGATTCAAACTGCAGTGTGCCCGAGCCCTGAGCTTGTGCGTGCTCACTGTGCACAATGCCACAATGGTCTCTGTGGCCAGGCGTGTGTATAGAAATGCTCACGACGCCGAGGAAACCTATAGCTGTGATTCTCATTCCCTTTTGGAAGACTTATTAGAGAAAGACAGGAGGTTAACTGTCTTTGTCAAGGTCACATGACCAACAAGCAATTGGTGGAAAGAGTCAAACCCCCTTTAACAAGCCCATCACACTCTGCTCACAGATTCTGCTAGTATATTTTTTTCTGACTCTCCTAGCACCGAATGGCACAATGTAACTTGGCTAGAACTGTGCTAGAAATAAGAGCTTAATAAACATTTCCCAAATAAAGGGACATGTGAAGTCATTAGCTGACAGTAAAAGTCAGGCGGGATTTCTGTTGTCAGGTTCAGCTTAAGAGTGAGTGACGCAGCTGTACTTAACGTACAGTGTACGGTTTAAACTACTTCTTTTCTCACCCACCTAGTAAGTGATGCTTGTAATTCAAATGGCAACACCGTAACAGAAATTGTGGAGCTGAACCCTTTAAAAAAGGGGGGAGGGGTGTGGGGGAGATGGCTCAGTGGTTAAGAGCACTGACTGCTCTTCCAGAGGTCCTGAGTTCAATTCCCAGCAACCACACGGTGGCTCACAACCATCTGTAATGGGATCTGATGCCTTCTTCTGGTGTGTCTGAGGACAGCTACTGTGTGTACATATACATAAAATAAACAAATCTTTAAAAAAAAGAAAGAAAAAAGAGTGAAAGAAAGAAAAGGATTTATTATACTTCTGTAAGCACCTCATCTGACTAAATTCTCCTTCAAATGACACGGCATACTGCATTCGGCGATTGCGATTAGGATCTTAAACTATAAGCCGCATGATTTCTACCTCATATACATTAGCAGCGTGCTTTATTTAAAAAGCAAAATCAGGCCAGGTGTGTTCACTTTCAATTCCAGAACGTGGGAGGCTGAACAGGCCTTTGAGTTTGAGACCAGCCTCCAGCCTGGTCTGTATGAGTGCGAGTTCTAGGCTAGCCAGGGCTACAGAGTAAGACCATGCTTTAAAAACAAAAGACAAAACCAACCAAAAAAAAAGCAAAATCAGTCTTCAAATGCTCATAAGATAATGAGACTCGTTTGAATGACATCAAGTTACATTTTGTGGCTAATTACTAATTCAGCAAGATTAAGACATATATAAAAAAATCTTTTAAAATAGCTTTTAAAATTATTTTTTAGTGGTGACTTACCATTTCTGTGATTAGCACATTTTTTAAAATGAATTCCAATAGCTATTATTATACACTAAAAAGACTTAGTTAAATTGACCACATAAAGTTTCCCTGTGCTAATGCTGCTCTGTGGTGTGAGCTGTGCTAAGTCCTTCCTATACGCTGCTTCTTTCAACTCCATGAGTGCAGGGGCCTTGGTGGTCATGGCCGGGGATGCAGAGGCTGATGCTGATCGGCATACATGCACACTCGTGGGTATACGGTTTAGCCTCCGTGCCTCTTCTCACAGTTAGAAATAACAACACTGCTCTGGTCTGGGAGCAAGGGTCATGAAAAAACTGAAGTACCCAGACAGGGCTTGGCACCGCTAGCAGCAACCTCAGTCACCTGTCATGTAAAGCCCCTGAGCAGGAAGCTGCAGACAGCAGCTGGCCAGGACCAAACGAAAGAAGGCATGTGGTTGATACTTTCCCAACAGAGGCAAATAGAGGCAGCCAGGGCCCTTTTACACAGCTCAGTGTAACCTGTGATCTGAACTGGTAGCTTGGCTGTGGGGCCAGCCCTCTGTCAGCTGTCTTCTATTTCAAGTCTTTCCTTTGCCATTCCTACCAGACTCTTGGTGTCACCCACCGAACCCAGGGCCTGATGCATGCCAGAGAGAGACTCTTGCTACATCTCCAGAACCTTTGAGGTCTTAAATAAAAACACAAAACAAGAAACCACAAAACCTTAGTGTTAACAAGACTGCTGAAATCATGACAATGAAGACAATGTTTATTGCTACAAAATTTTAATTTGTAGCTTATTTGACAATAATTGGTGTGATGATTTGTATATGCTCAGCCCAGGGAGTGGCATTATTAGAAGGTGTGGCCTTGTTGGAGTAGGTGTGTCACTGTGGGTGTGGGCTTTGAGACCCTCATCCTAGCTGCCTGGAAGTCAGTATTCTGCTAGCAGCCTGCAGATGAAGATGTAGAACTCTGAGCTCTGCCTGCACCATGCCTGCCTATTGCAGGATGCATAGATAATCCCATGTTCCTGCCTTGATGATAATGGACTGAACCTCTGAACCTGTAAGCCAGCCCCATTGAAATGTTGTTCTTATAAGACTTGCCTTAGTCATGGTGTCTGCTCACAGCAGTAAAACCCTAACCAAGAAAATTGTTCAAAACAGATTAAAAAATGCAACTTAATCACTTCTGATTCAATGGTGACTGATCTTGACTGGACTCAGACATGGGGTGGGGTGTACGCCTCACAGAGTACATGTGAAGGTGATTCTAGGGATGACTGATCTATGCAGTAGAAACTGACGGGAAAGTCAAAAGCACTTCAAAATGTCAGCAGCACTATAGGTGAGGCTGAGTGCCCAGAAGGAGAGGGAGATGTCACAACCCAGGCGCAAGCTCCATCCCAGTGTCCACCTCTGCTGCCCCGTGCTGACGACATCAGAGCCCAGCTGCTTTTGTCTTTCAATGGCAACTCACACCAACAATTCCCCAAGGGTTTGACCTTCAGCCAATGGCCTGGGACTGCACTGCAGTCCCTCTTGTTCTGGACTTTGAGTATATAAATGGCCATTGCTAGGTCATCCAATAGATCTGAGGAGGTTTGTGCCTGAAGAGGTAATTTTAGTGAGTCGACCCTAATGCATTTATTTAACACTGTTTTATCCTTACACTCAAACCTCCATGGTCTCTATCTTAGGCAAGGAAATCTGCTCGTTAACAGATATGCCGTGACTAAAAATCAAGAGGTAAGGTTTTATGGAAATGAAGAATCCTTACCTCAGCAGGCGATGGGGACTGTGACGGTCCTGGGAAGGGAGTGACAGCCATCTGACTGACGGCATCTTCATTTCTGTGAAATGGACAAACAGGAAGAGTCAGTACTTGAAAAGGGTTAAGTTCCTGGCTCAAATTACAAGTACTTCCTTAGTTCTCAGTTCGAAATGTGCACAAAAGTGTATGTGTGTGTGGAGAGATCAAGCATGCAATTCTATTACACAAGCTAGGTGTGGCACTGAGAAGAAACTCAGTACAATCATTAGTGACACAGAATGATGCCTCTGGGAGTTAGTAAATCCAGCTTAGAATGTCTGACGCTGTGGAAGATAACTTTAGAACTGTGTCAACTCTGAGCACCACGGCATGCTAACGTTTTAAACCGTGTACAGCCTCTAGGTCCTGTCATGTCTCCAGTGTTGTGTTCTTTGAACTAGAAACATTCCCAGGCCTCACACTTGGCTTCACACTTGGCTCTGCCCATGAAGGATGTCAGGGCGTCCACAGCAGGCCCAACATGGCAGACTGTGGGGAAGAGAGGTGGTCAGCGATAGCACAGCTCTACACAGACCATGCCTTGTGGTCCTGTGGATGCTGTATGTCATCTTAAATGAGCAGAGGACAGAGGAGCTGGAATCTCAGCAGCAGGCGGAAGGTGTACAACCTCCTCTAAAAGACCAGTTCTGGTCATCTGGCTCATTTTCACCACGTGAGCAGACAGCAGGCAGTGCTTTGTGGAGATCACGACCGTCTTACACTAGTCAGTCATTATGCAGGGCAGTGTAACTACGCTAAGATTTATTTATGTGAAGTCTTATCTTTCATAAATAAAAGCCTGAAGACTCATAAAGATGACTTCTGCTTAAAACACGAAAGCTGGTAAATGAATTTCAAGGTGAGAGCATTTGCTCTCACTGCATGAGGCTGAGTTCAGCCCTAGCACTAAGATGAGAAAAAATAAAGGTAAGACTCAGTAAGTCCTCACACATAGAAAAGTGAGCTGATTAGGCAGCTGGTAACAAGTCCACTGGCACATGCCATTCCTGCTCCACTTTAGTCGTGTCTCCACTTCCCTGAGGCTTGTCTTCATTCAGTCTGTAAATACCTATGCACACTTCTCCAGAATGACTTTATAACCTCAGTGAGATGACAAGTTCCACTAACAAGGGCCACATTTATGTTTTCCACATCCAACCCGGTCTTCTCCTGAGCTCACTATCTGCATGTTTAAGTCTCTCTCCACTTGAAGGGTCTCTACAAATGTCTGACAAGCATCCTGAGGAAAACAGAACACACTATTCCATCCATTGTCTAGACTGTTCTATAACTGACTCTCCTCCCCTGAGTACCAAGACTTGCCTTGCCAGTCACAGTTTTACACATATATAATACACTTTGATCATGTGCATCCCGACCCCTTCCTCTTTGTTTACAATGTATCTTAACGCTTTCCACGGCTTCCCCGCCATATCTCACCCCATCAGAGAAAGCTCTGTATTTGATTTCCTGTCCTACGTTTCTCAGCAATCTTCACTCAACGCACTGTTCACACAGCAAAGCGACTGTGGTCTTGATAGATAAATCTGGTTACAGTCATAACCACCGCCTCTTCCTCTTTGTCAGCTCCTTCTGTTCTGAGTTTCCCGTAGCCTAGACTGGCTTCAAACTTCCTCCGTGGAGGTCGATGACCATCAACTTCTGACTTCTCTACCTAATGTGATCACACCTTTATTCTGGTTTTAAATCATCTTAGGGCTTCTTACTCCGTTGAGGATGCAGTATACCGTGTACATGGGAGAAGCCCAGCTCTAGCTGTGGGGCTGCAAGGAAATCACTTGCTTCCAGACTGCTGATGAAAGTAGGCTGAACTATCAGAGTGGAGAATTCTTTGGGAACTGAAGCAGAGTGTGAAGAAACAAAGGGGTGGGAAGATGGCTAAGTTGGTAAAGTATTTCCCACACAAGTATGAGGATCTGAGTTCGGATCTCCAGCATCCAAGTAAAAGCTTAGTGCAAGGTCCCTAGCACTGAAAACATGGCTGCACATGTACTTTGTGGTCATGAATAGTTATCTCAGGATATCTGCTTAAAATGTAATGATTTTCCATAAATTAGTATGAATTCAATAGCATCTAAAGTCCATTAATTGTATGGAGAGTGGCATCCTAGTGACTTTAAAGAGGAAAGACGCAGGAGAAGGAACACAGAAGAAAGGGATCAGTATTGCAAATGGGCACTGGGCCACTTTCATGCCCTCAACAATCTGTGGCTCCTAAAGAATCAAACCTGTTTGCTCTATAATTAAGCTTTGTGTACTGTTTTAAGATCCCCAATGGATGCCTGAAACCAAAACAATGAATCCTACCTTTATTCAATGTTTATATATATTGTGTTCTAGTTTCCTTTCTTTGCTGTGATAAAAACACTCCAACCAAAAGAAATTTAGGGGAGGAAGGGATTTATTTGGCTTAAACTTCCAGGATATGGTCCATCACTGAGGGAAGACAGGGCAGGAGCTCATGCAGGAACTTGAAGCAGAAACTGTGAAGAAATGCTGCTTGCTGCTGCATGATTAGCTAGCTTTCTTACAGACCGCAGAACCACTTACCTAGGGATGCTGCAGCCCTCAGTGGTCTAGGTCTTCTAACAACTAATACCAGCCAATCTGATCTTGGAAATGCCTCAACTGAAAATCCCTTCTCAGATGACTCTGTACTGTGTTGAGCTGATAGTTATAGGTAACTATATGGATATTTAGGATGGTTTATATATCACAGTGAGACATTAACACAGTCACACAGGACAGTGATAACAAGATAATGTGAAAAGGTTCTGTGACTGCTTGGTCATCCAAAAGAGCAAATGCAGACGTGGGTAAACAGCTGGGTAACTTCGACCATGGCTTAGGGACAGGAAATGTCCCATCTCTGTACCTGCTGTACCCTAGACAGCTGTTTGAGCTGCTCTTTCCCATTACAAACACAGAGGTGGGATCTTATTTCTTTGGAATCACAGCTGCTAGTGGAGAGGGTGCACACAAGAATGTCTACTGAATGAGTCATCAGACAAACATAAAATGGAAGGCAGTGTTATCAAGCTAAGTCCTGTGCTTTCCAACCTGCTTCTGTGCGTTCCTACAGCCTGCCAGGAAGCAGCCCTTCCCCACGTAAAAGACAGCACTTGGTGTATGTCAGCTCGTAGGCAGCGCATGGCTGGTACATCAGACCTGTGCTAGACAGGCAAACAGCCTGCCTCCGTGAGCGGGTAGAGCAAGCACATAGGCACCTCAGTTCAGAGCAGCCACTCTCCATTCCAGATGCAATTTAGAGGAGATAAGCAGAGCTCAGTGTCATCAAGACACTACCAAAGGGAGTCCTCCAGTTAATACAGAGCTCAGGAACCTCTCAGCGCAGGTAAGTCTTTGAGGTGCATTGGGAACTTCTCTTCAGAAGTCTTAGAGGCTCCTTTAGATAATCAATGAGATGTCTCTATAGTCTCCTAACCGTGTCTTCCCCAATTTTGTTTTTTTCAAGAAAGAGTCTCAAATATCCCAGGCTGGCCTCAAACTCCCCAGCTGAGAATGACCCTGCTGCCACCCACGAGTGCGGGGACTGCGGTCTCCACACTGCCACTGGTTCACATTGCGTAAGCGAGGCAAGTACTTTTCCAGCAGCCACGCCCCAGCCCTGCGTTCCTTCTCATGTAGGCTGGTTAGTTTACTTGGCTATAGTTTGATGATATAGCTCACCTTAATTTGAATATAAACATCTATTTGACACATGTTTATAATGAATATAAAAAATGAATAAAACGTGATTTTCGCCTTGATAATATCGGCAATTAGTGAGGAATATACCAAACAAACAAAATACAATTGTAGAGTTACTATCCTGGGGCTGTCAGTCTGGTTTGTCTCAATAGGATATTAAGAACACTATCAATTTGGTCTCTTATTTGTAGTATATATATATATATATATATATATATATATATATATATATATATATATATATATACATATATGTATGTATAAATTAGTCTTTGTTTAAAAAATATACTCATGGGGCTGGAAAAATGGCTTAGTGGGTAAGAGTGCTTGCTTGTTCTGCAAGCATAAGGAACCCAGTTCAAATCCCCACATAAAGAGTTGGGTATGGCTGTGTATGTCTGTAACACTGAGGAGTAGGGAATCCTGAGAGGTTACTGGCTGGGCAGCCCAGCTCAGATGGTGAAAAAGCCTGTGTTAGGGCAGTAGGGTAAAAAGCACTACTCTGTGCTGTGTAGCGCGTAGCAGGATGTGATGTACGTGTGCTGCATTTATGTGACGCTTTGTGCTTAAATGCAGAGCCCAGAGCAGCACATAAGCAAATACTTGTACCACACACACCCCATCCACAGAAATACATGGGCACTGGTACAACCAAAGCAGTATGTACTTAGGCAGAATACCAAGAAGGCTGAGAGTTCCTTCCCTGGAACACAGGACTGGCAGTGCAGTTGGGTCAGTGGATTTACTTACAAGATCAGCTTATCTACATGATACTGCTGACTTCAGGATAAAGGGAGATGACCTGATTGTTCCAGAACCAATCATGAGAAACCTTTAAATAGAGAAATGTCATGTGGCAGAAACAGTGTCTGGACCTCTTAATCAGACTGACTTGCATGAATTCTGAGCTGAAGGAAATTCTTCGGGAACACCTTGAGCTCAGGGCTGATGAGGGGGAGGGACTGGAACACCTGAGCTCACAGTTAAGGATGAAGGGACTGCCTGAGGAGAAGGAAGGACTAGGAACACCCACCTTAAGCCAGCAAGGAAACAAGGTTTAATAGGAAGGAGATCACAAGAGTGCTTCCCTAGAGCCCATCCACTCAAACCTCACTAACTCTTGATCTCTACTGCGTGAGACCCCAAATAGAGAACCTAGGACTGTGCCAGACCTACAGAGCCATACGCCAAGAAGCGGGGTGCAGGGGTGCTGTAAGCTACTGAATTTGTAGCAGCATGTGGTATAGCAAGAGAAAATTATACCTACCTACCTACCTATCTACCTACCTATCTACCTACCTATCTACCTATCTATCTATCTATCTGTCTGTCTGTCTGTCTGTCTGTCTGTCTATCTACACACACACACATACACACAGACACACAGATACACACACAGACACACACACACACAGACACACACATACATGGTCTTACTATATAGCTTATGAGAGCTCAGAACTCACTATGTGGCCACTGGCCTTGAAGTCTGAATTTCTCTGCCTCGAGCTCCTGGGTCCTGGGATAATGAGGCATTTACCACCAACTGGAAAATACCGTGAGTAGAAATAGCGTTGGTGCGCTACTGTACACGCTTTAAGCTAGAATGTCTCCATGCACTAGCTACAATTTTCTTCATCACTTTATTTTAAATGCAGGTAAAGCAACCCACCAAGGCTACTAAATCGCGAGAGCTATGATTCAAAGCCATGGTCTGTGGACTGCGGCCTCTATGCAGGTGAGAGCCTGTAACTGGGCAGTGGGAAAGGAAGGCAGGCCGAGGGTTTTAGAGATGAGACAGAGGAAGGAGGATGGAGGAGGAGAAAGATGATCTAGATTCTGTGTGGCTTTAATTAGCCACAGGTAGCTATGAATATCTTAAAAGGGATAGATAATTACAGGACAATTTGTCTTACGTAGGTGGGCAGTTTATATCAATATCAATTGGCTCTGAGTTCATTATGTGGATGTTTTGTGGGGTGAAAACTTACTGATATAAATATGAATGATAAATTACAAGCCTCTTGAGTTTTGATTTTACTGGGTTATGGGGATTTGTGACATCTAACCACAGGGGTAGATGGCTGAAAATGTGAGCAGGAGCCTCCACAAGAGAACCTCGAGATGGGTGGTTGCTACATGGGCCTAGCCATGGAAGTGTGACTGTCAGGGCCCGAGGGCAGCCAGCATTAGCATGAGATGGTGCCTTTTTAAAATATTCACACAGCAATGGTCTGGTTCAGAACTCCCTCACAACGGCATACTAAGTGTCCCACCAACCCGAGCCACAGACAACTTCTTTCATAGGTTCAGACCCACTTCGGGAAATTTTCACAGGGTCACAGTTTTCTCTTAAATCCATTTTGTAAACTTCCTAAGGGAAGATATACATGGTTTCAAGCTCGTTCAGTCTCCAACTGCAGCCTCCCTGAGTCTCCCATTCACACTGCCTACCCCTTGTTATGGATTTAATGGTTAAAACATGCTTTAAGATGTCACTATTCTAAACAGTATGTTACAGGGCAAACAGTAGCAGTTCAGCAGAGCATGGCTCCCTGGGTTGCCTAGACCACAGGTATAAGGCACTCTTGAGTTCCTCTGGCACGCGCCTTTCCTCCTTTGATGGTTGTGGGACGCCACCAAAGGCCTGCTGGCACGGAATGCCCGCAGCATGGACACCTAAATGTTCAGAGTCAGTGGACATGCATGGGCTTGGTTGAAATTTGATGGGATATAATATGAAAAAGAAATAAACCATTAGAAATTGCTAATGGGCTGGAGAGATGTCTCAGTGCTTAAGAGCACTGCTTTCCCATAGGGCCCAGGGGGAGTCTCAGCACCCACCTGGAGGGTTATCACGGCTTGCAAGTCCAGTTTCAGGAGAACCGACACCCTCTTCTGATTTTTTCAGGCACCAGGAATGTGTGTGGTGCACATACATACATACAAGCAAAACACCCATCCACACGAAATCATTAAAATAAATGTAAAATGATTTATTAGCATCATTAGCACGTATGTGTGAGTAATGTGTATCTGTGCATGTGGGAGGTTAGGGGAGGCTGAGGAGTTGGTTCTATCTTCTGCCTTTCTGTTCTCAGACAAATATGCTGTGGATAACTTTATAGAGTGATTTTTGAAATCATGCTTACGTCTTATTCATAATACTTTAAAATTGGAAATGCTTACTTACAAGAAAATGGATCAATAAACTTTTGTACATCCATAGAATGGAATATTACTCAGCAATGAAAGGGACAGATTTTGAGGACTACAGTGACAGGGTCCTAAGCAGGAGGGCCAGGAGATGAGAACAGAGGTATGAAAGCTGGAGACAGCAGGTCTTTGACACTATTTCCAGGGAGAACTGGACAGTGTCAGGGGAAGGCTGTGGAGCTGGAACCACCATCGCTAACCGAGCGCTGCTGCGCAGGGACACAGGCTCTATCAAGGGTGCTGGAGACCAAAAGCACAGCAGTCGCCTGCCGGTAACTCCAGTCTTCTCAGGGTAACGGGCCAAGTTCCCAGAACCAAATCTCGAAACTCCTTTCAGGCCCAGGCTCCAGCCTTTCTCTTTCTTTGCGGGCTTGATCCCTCCCTCTGGTCATTGGATCCGATTTTGAAGGGATCTAAGAATCTTTGGGCATGGATAACTTGAAAATATTGTTTTATGCTCTCATTTTATTAAAAGGCTTGTTTTAAAGTTGGATGATAGCCCTTCCTCTCCTGACCCAAATATGCTTGTTTGAAAGATCTCTCAATCTCTGTCATGAGTCAGTTGGCCTCTGACTGAGACAGGAAGACGACAGAACTAAACAGTCCAAGAAAATACACGATGTCGTTAAAATAGCCGAAAAGGAAACTATTCCCAGCAGGATTACTGCTGCTTACCTCATACTTCTTTTCTTGGCTTTACTTGACTCTCTAAAGCATTTGCTAAAGTATAAACTTTATCTCAGGATTTGGATAGACCTGTACTTTCTGTAGCTCAGTTTTTTTTAAAGTTTATTGAGTATGGTTAAAGATCTGTATAATCTGTTTTAAAAAGTTATCTTAAAATTGTAACCAAAGGGTTGATAGTTAATAATCTATATATAGCTAATCTTAATTTGCCATCTCATGCTAGTATGTAATTTCAAATCTATTCTTGTTTAAAAAAAATAGACCTTTTTTAAAGAAGGGAATAAAGAGCAACCATGTGACTTCCCCTCATCCGGGCTGATGATCCATCAGGTTGGAAGCAGCCCTGTGGTTGACAGCCATCCTTAGTGAGGTTAAAAAGAATGCATGCCACGTGACTTCATCACCATCTAGATTAAGGTGACCATGTGGTATGAACCAACTGAGGAAGTGCCTATAACATTTCTAGTCCTTTTTTAAACAGGTCTCTAATTTATTATGAATTACTGTGGACTTTTTTGTATGATAATTTTTTGTCCTCGAAGTAAAAAAAATTATATAAAAGTGTGTTGTGGTAATTATTAAATATTGTTTTGTTCTGGTGCTACCGGCCCCCATGGTCTCACTCCGCACCAGGAGCCGCTACAGTGCGGAGCCACAGTGCAATACCCTAAGTGGTTAGTCCCAAGCCTGGCACCCAGTCACCTCGCTCCATGGGCCTGGTAAAAACATGACTCCATGATCAAAACTTGTCAAACAGGTTTATATGTTAAATTCTCAATTCACAAACCCTCTACACAAAGATATAAACTACCTAGATAAGTAGACCCATAGAAACCCTTAGAAATAATCATAACAACCTTATTCAATTAGAGATGCGTTGAGAGAAACACCCTCGTCTGCTTCCCTGTTGCCTCCTCTCGAATCTCCCGCTTCCTCCTCTTCGCTTTCCTAGACTTTTCCCCGCCCACCTCTCCTTCTCATCCAATGATAGGCTCAACCTGCTTTGTTGTATAATGACATCATCCTACAAAAATATATGCCTAATAAAGTATGCTTAATTAAGATTTATAAGTTCCAAAGGTTATAAAGTTCCACTCTGATGATCAGAAACTGGCACACAAATGTATATTTGACCTCTTATGTTCTTTCTAACTGTATTCAACAGAAAGTTTTCTATGAAATTTTAGATGAGAAACAATGTATGTTTGAAAAAGAAGTTATATTCAATAAATAACATCTATAAATTCTTAGAGTCTATTTAGGATAGCAGAAACTGACACAAAGATACATGTATAGTCTCTTTGTGTTTGCTGACTTTGTGAAGCATTAGCTATCTGCATAAACTAAGTCCAAGAAATTATGATAGTCTATAAAGGTACACTATAAAAGAATCAGGAAAGATTCCTAGTCTCTTTAGAGACTGTATTTATGGTTTAAAGTTTTATTTGCTGCTAAAAGATTTTTGTTCAGATTTTTAAGGCTAAAACTTAACAGAAGGAAGGGTGTGAAATCCTAATTTTGTAAAAGTTACTAATTTGTAAACTGGTAAAGATAACCAAGGAAGGCAATTTGTTTGTTAGTCACCTTATAAATAATCAAATTCCTTAATGTGCACAGAACTATGCTTAGAGTCATGCTAAGCACAGATGTAATTCACACAGAAGGACAAGCTTTATTTAACATTCTGCATACGTTCTCAGTCAAAGATAAGCCTGAAGTAAGTAACTAAAAGCAGTAAATCTGTGAAAATCAGGTACACCTAATAGACTCGATGGCGGGCCTTACACTGCTCAGAGTTCTGCTGAAAAGGGCACATAAAATGTTTAAGGAAAAACTTCCCTGTGACAGATAGAAATGTCACCTCCTACTGTAGCCCTCAGGTCTCTTCCACCTCGACTGTGGTAATGCTAACCTCTGGGCAAAGAACTGCCTCATGCCCTGCCCACTGCCAGGACTCTGCCCACACTGTGGACAACAGGACACTGGAGAACTGACTGCCCCTCTTAGCCTCACCACGGAAGGGCATTTTCAAGTGCCTCATCCGTAGTAAAGTCTCTCGGACAGCCTGGCAGTGGAAGGTTACACACCTCCCTGACCTCTGTCCCAAAAGTAACCACCACGACATGGTGACATCAAGGGGTACAGAATATCTGTCAAGATGGCGGGTACATTGCTGTCATTTTAATTGATACGGGGGCAATTTGGATCATGCTTCCTGCTCAAATTTATCCTCAGATCTCTGATGATACTCAGGGCAAACTGTAGATTTGTTAGATTAACCAACTAATGTTGCTATTAGTAACTAAAATTTTACCATTTACTATTCTATTATTTAAGGAATGTCCTTTGCAGTGACTGTTCTAGTAATCAACCATCAGTGTTTCATGGTAAATAACCAGATGAAAAGGAAGAAAAATGCAAAAGTTTGCATAAATTGTGAAAGTCTAAGAACATAATTTAAGGTACATAAATGCAAGTTATAAATGTCTGAGTAAGAGATTTAAGGGATATGAAAAATGCAATGCAATGAGTGTTTCCAATTCTTTCCCTCTCATTATACATTAAGACTTCAAAAGTCCAGTTTAAGCATTATCAATGGAGTTCTGACAAGCCAGTCATTTAGCCCTGGTAAAACACAGCCTACCATTATCATAGAAGCTCAAAATTCTCATTTTCTTGGGGGTTGTTTTCTAAACAAACACTTAAAAGTGTTTCTAACTGTGCTGAAAACATCTCTGTTTAATCTACATACATTCAGTTCTCTGGACACAGGAAAGAGTATTCATGTTCTTAATGGAAGGTTATTATTTTGGAGTCCCTAAGCTTAAATCGGAAGTATACTCCAGCTCTTTACAGACACTTGTTAACTGCTTTTCATACAATGAGGATTTTAGTGAAGATCACAATGGTGGAAATGCTAATATGTCTAAAACCTTTATCTTCTTTTGTAACTGTAAAAAAACTTATGTAAGCTTCAGGGGGTGGTGACTAGAATTAACCTGTCTGCGGTCAAAAGGGTTCCAGGTCAGTACCCTTGTCATGTTGGTCAACACCCTAAGTTCCCCCACCTACAGTTTGTCCCTGAGGTGTGCTCTGTCTTCTGCCTTGTCTTGGGATTCCTTCCATGGGCCAATGGCCAGGACCATAGTTTCAAGTGTGCAGTCATGACAAACTTTTTTACCCCAAGCACCTTAATTCTTTCCCTAGTCTGTATCTGTGCCAGCAGATTTCCAGTCAACTGAAAACTTCTGGGAACATTTCAGCTTCAGGTGGTCCTTTGAAATGAGTAAGCCCTAGACATGCTGAAAGGTAAAATAAACTGATGCTTCTAATTGAATTTCCAGTGATCTTGAGTCCCTGCTTTGGAACAGCATTCCAGACTGCTTAAAAGTCTCTGTAGCCCCAAATGGTCCAGCAGAACCTGGACAACAAACCAGTTATCCTCTGTTCCTCCTGGCCTCTCTCTGGCATTTCAGCTTTCTTGGGCCCTAACAACTGACATCCCAATTTTGGCTGAGAAGCAATTAGAGAAGAGAGTATGTCATCCACTGTCCTCAACAAAATGCTGGAACATTAGATCAGACAAAACACGTTCTCTACCAGAAGGAGGCAATTGCCTTCTCTCTGGTAGAAGAGACAATAGCTACCTGATAAGTCTATTGGCAAACTAAGGCCCATGCTGGCAACCATGTTCCTTCGGTATTATACATGTTAAAAATCAGAGTGGTACAAAACTTGCAAAACAGAGTCAAGAGGGGGTTGGAATCTGAATGAGTGGCTTACTTCATAGTTAGCAAGTTTTGGCTGGATGAAGCAGGTATTTGTTCTCTGTCTCACGGGTTTGTCTATGCATCCTAATGTTTACTTGTTGATGTCAACATTGACCTCTTTGTATTACTCACAGCCAACCCCAAACAAAAAGAAACCATGCTAAAGATACCAGAGGCCCTAACATTAAATTTCCCAGATTTACTCATTTTCCTATACCCAGGGGGAAATGTACTGGGCTACCAGTGTAATGCTATCTGATAAAAGTATTCCTGAGAACACTTTCCTTGCTAAAGCTATCTTAGAAAAACTGGTCTCTGGTCACTTAGACTAGCCATAAATCCCTACATATTGTGTCCCTGAAATAAAGATATGAACATGCCTGTTGATCAGCCAGAACTGAAACCACGTGGGGGAAACCCTTTTGTCTTGGTCTATAGTCCTCCCTAAATATACTTGCCAACTAAAATCCTCTCCTGCTGCTTTCTGGATATTACCATAGACCTTTGTATCATAAGCTGCATATCTGTCTGTCTGTCTGTCTGTCTATATGAGAGCCAACACAGTTAAAACATTAACCTTTAGTCTTACATAAATGTGGATGATTTGATTCATAGGAACCCGAGCAGCAAGCACCTCACTTTAGGTTGAGGCTAGCCCTGTGTGCAACCCAAGACTGTTAAGATACAACAAAGCATCCCAGGAATGCAAAGACCAAAGAGGTTCCCTCACACCTTTGGAAAACACATTTCTACAGGAATAAACTGTGGTCTTCGCCTTTAAAAGTAGCTACCCCCTTTAGCTGGGTCTCAGTTGCAAATCCAACCATGGGAACTGAGGCCAGCCACAGCTTAAATAGAAATCTGACTAATTACAACTGGATAGAGTCAGGTAGTGTCTTAGTATTGTCTAACTCTACGACATAAACACATTTTGTGACTGTGATGTTGAAGCACAGATGCTTAAACTTCTATGTTTTAGGTCCCCATTAACATTTGCATATTTAGCTGTTATCCAAGGCACCAAGCTTAATGGTTTCATTCTAATAGCTCTGTTCTTCTTTCTTCTCATCCCAGGGTCCTATCCTAACCCACTTGTATCAGTTGCCCACACCATGAGAAGACAGTTTTCTTGATTTGTATCTGAATTAATCCAAATGATTGTCTTCTCACTAGGACCAGAGTAAGTCAAAGACTTACCTTCACCTATGCTGTTCTGCTTCCTAGTTAAGCACCTGTTCACATGTTTTAACTTTTAACTGCATGACTTTACAAAAGATGTATACAGTAGGTATTTGTATTTTTGGAATGCCCAGTGAGTTTACAAGAATAATTTTTGAAAGAGAAAAAGTAAAATTAGACATCTCGAGTGTTAGGGTGGGTGTGTATAAAACACTATCATTTCTAATGGGTCAATCTGAGATCACACTCTCTAATTAGTATGTTTATTTCTTTTAAAAGTGAATGTGCAAGAGGAACCCACCTGGAGCTCTCTATACCCAGACCGAGCTAGGAGAGAGCTGCACTATACCCAGACCTCCAGCAGTGCTGACACACAGGCTTACAGGAGTGTTAAACCACTGTCAGAACCAGCAAGACCAGCTAACACCAGAGATAAGCAGATGGTTAGAGGCAAGTCCAAGAACCTAAGTTACAGAAACCAAGGCCACATGGCATCACCATAACGCAGTTCCTCCTCCACAGCAGGTCCTGGAAATCCCAACACACCAGAAAAGCAAGGTTCTGATTTAAAATCACAACTCATGATGATGTTAGAGGACTTTAAGAAGGTCATAAGTAACTCCCTTAAAAAAATACAGAACAGTGGTTAAAAAGTAAGAGCCCTTAAAGAATTACAGAAAAACACGAGCAAACAGGTGAAGGAATTAACAAAACCATCTAGGATCCAAAAATGGAAATAGAAACTATAAAGAAATCACAAAGGGAGACAAACCTAGAGATAGTAACCTAGAAACAAGATCAGGAGTCATAGACACATGCATCACCAACAGAATACAAGAGACAAAAGAGAGAATCTCAGGGGCAGAGATATAGAAAACATTGACACAACAATCAAAGAAAATGCAAAATACAAAAAGCTCCTAACACAAAACAATCAGGAAATCCAGGATATAATGAGAAGATCAAACCTGAGGATAATAGGTATAAAAGAGAGAGAAGACTCCCAAATTAAAGGACCAGTAAAAATCTTCAACAAAATTATAGAAGACTGGCGATTCCTCAGAAAATTGGATATAGTACTACCTGAAGATCCAGCTATTCCACTTCTGGGCATATACCCCAGAGACACTTTAATATACAACAAAGAGACATGCACCACAATGTTCATAGCAGCTCTATTTATAATAGCCAGAAGCTGGAAAGAACCCAGATGTCCTTCAGTAGATGAATGGATACAAAAATTGTGGTACATTTACACAATGGAATACTACTCAGCTATCAGAAACAATGACTTAACCAAATTCTTAAGAAAATGGCTGCATCTAGAGACTATCATCCTGAGTGAGATAACCCAGTCACAAAAGAACAGACACAATATGCAGTCACTGATAGTGGGATGCTAACCCCAGAGGCTCGCACTGCCCCAGAAACAACTCACAGACTGTGTGAAGTTCAAGAAAAAAACAAAACAAAACAAAACAAAAACAAACAAACAAACATTATGCTCAATCCTTACACACCAAGAAAATGTTGACTAATTCCATGTTACATCCTGTTTTATATGTACTTTTTGCTCATTGTAACTAGTAAGACCTTAATGCAGAGTATCAAATCTTAAAAAAAAGGAAAAAAAAGCCAAGCACTAACACAATTGTATTTGTATACTTTTATGCAAAAATGTTTAAAATTTTTTCTTTTATCTTTGTTTTTTAAAATAAAGTTTAAAAAAATTATAGAAGAAAACTTCCCTAACCTAATGAAAAAGATGCCCGTAAAACATATAAAATGCCTACAGAACTCTGAATAGATTGGACCAGAAAAGAAATTTCTCACGTCACATAACAGTGAAAACAGCAAATGCACATAACAAAGGAAGAACACTAAACGCTGTAGGGAAACAGGTCAAATAACATACAAAGGCAGACCAATCAGAATCACACCCGACTTCTCAACAGCGACCATGAAAGCTAGAAGAGCCTGGACAGATGTCATACAGACCCTAAGAGAACACAAATGCCAGCCCAGGCTTCTATATTCAGCAAAACTTTCAATTAACATAGATGTAGAAACCAAGATATTCCATGACAAAACCAAGTTTACACAGTGTCTTCCCACAGATTCAGCTATACAAAGGGTAATAGATGGAAAACTCTAACACAAGGAAGGAAACCAAACCCTAGAAAAAGCAAGAAAGTCATCTTCTTTCAACTAAGAAGACAGCCACACAAACATAATTCCACCTCTAAAAGTGAATGTGTGGTCTCTCCTATAATTTGTAAAAATTCTTGAGCTTACTCCTAATTGGCCAAAGTAATCTTGATAAAGAACAGCACTGAAGGGCTCCCCTTTTCATGTATCAAAAGCTACCACAGAGACACAGTAGTTACCCACAGAATATGACGAACAGCACAGAAATAAATCCTTTCGTATGTGACTGAAAGACTCTCAAGGACAGCAAAGGACAGCAAAGATACTCAGTGCAGGAAATGATTTCTCTTTAACAAACAGTGCTGGGGAACCCTAACAGTCACATGCACAAAACAACACTGGATCCTTTCTTCATATCCTGTCAAAATTAACTCAAAGTAGATCAAAAACTTAAATATGGAGATAATACTGTAAAAAAAAAAAAACATAGGGGAAAGTTTTGCAACACTGAATACTGAATGGCTAAACGGCAAAGCAGACAAATGGGACTATATCAACATTATTGTTTTTATCCAATGCAACCCAAAATGTGAAAAGGTAAGAGAGAATATTTGCGAATTATCAATTTGATAAATGGCCAATATCTAGAATATTTAGAATATGTACACTCCCATAACTCAGAAGCAAAAGCAAAACAAACAACCTGCTTGGAAAAATGGCCAATAATGCTGTGCTGGCTCATTTTATATCAGGCTGACACAGGCTAGAGTCATCTAAAAGGAGGAAACTTTATTTGAGAAAATGCCTCCGTAAGATTGGGCTATAGCTCATTTTCTTAACTAGTGATTGACGTGGAGGGCCCAGTCCATTGTAAGTGGTGCCATCCTAGACCTGTAGACCTGGGTCCTATATGAAAGCAGTATGAGCAAGTCAGTGAGAACACTCCCCCATAGCCTCTACATCAGTTCCTGCTTCCAGGTTTCTGTCCTGAAGCCCTGTAGGGATAAGTATGATGTGGAAGTGTAAGCCACATAAACACTTTCCTCTCCAAGCTGCTTTTGGTCAATGGTGTTTCATCACAGCAACAGTAACCCTACTTAAGACAGATGTGAACAGTTCTCCAAAGAAGATAGGAGTAGCCAAAAGCACATTAAAAGGTGCTCAACATACTGATCACTAGTGAATGCAAATTGAGATTGCAAGTTGTCCCCTCAAACTCACTAGGATAAAAACAAAACAGAAAATGAACTGGAAAAGGTGGGAAGGAATTGGAATCTCCATTATTATTGTTGGAATGAAAAACAGTGAAGCTGATACAGAAAACAGAATAATTATTCCCCAAAGAGTCAAGACAAAAGAGTGGGGTGACTCAGTAACTGCATTTGTTGGGCTACATCTAAGAGACCTGAGGTCTCAAAGAACTGCATACCTATTCTCATGGATGCATTAATTACAATAGTTCAAAGGTAGAAAGTAAGTATAGCATATTCATATGGTAAAACACCAAGGAAGGTGGAGTTGGAGGGTAGCTCAGTAGCATAGTGCTTGCTTGGCATATGTGAAGTTCTGTGTTCAATCTTCAGCACCATATTAAAAAGGAGAAGGGATGCAAAGAAAAGATGGAGTTAGCTCAGTCCCAACATGTAAATAACTTGCGATTCATGTTCATGAATGGTGCTAAGAATCATTTAGTCATTTAAGGTTTGATAAATCCCCCTCACAAAAGGAAAGTTTATTATTATAATTATGCCAAATATGTAGGACAGTTCTCCATTGAATATGAGATATTCACTGTGTTCTTAAAAACAGCCCTTTACAGGATGTGAAGTTACACACACACACACACACACACACACACACACACACACACACACAGCCCTCAATGTTCATATGCACTGACTAACCCCCAACCTTTGACTCTGTACAAACTTGCTTCCTTGTGCTTTGGGTCTCAGCTAAAGCATCTCTCTTTATTGTTCCTTCTCAAAGGCCCAGAAGGCTCCAAAGTGAAAGCTTTTTAAAGCAGGAATCCAAGATGACTTATTGGATGGGCTCTGCCTCAAGAGGACTCTGATATTAATATTAATTTCAAGCCAATCCATATTCAGGAGTATGTGCAGATCACACTATTTTGAATTGCCAAAGCAAGACATATGTTGAGTCGATACAGTGGGGTGGCTTCATGGTGAGTTCCCGTTTATTCTGCAGGGTCTGGCAGCCAGCACTGAACCTTTCCAAAGCTTTCAGTTTCATTTGCCTCCATTATCCCCAGGAGTTTCACACAGTACACATTTTCCACACCTAGTTAAATAATGGAGACTGAGTTCTTATACATGACATTTAATTTTCCATAGTCAGGGAAGGCATGACAGGAGCTACAGGCAAGATCATTAATCTCCTGACTCCCCTCACAGCACACAGCCATTCATTCCAGCATGAATATAGCCTCCTCTGTGTAAGTGGGCTTGCTCGTGTAGAGGGGAAGTACACAAAATGGACCAAGAGCCTAGATGGTAATATGCATCCAGATGGTGAAGAGGTGACTAAATTAGCAACACAAAGTCTGTATGTTTTTGGTTCAACATAATTGTGTATACACACACACACACACACACACACACACACACACACACACACACAGTAATTATGTAAATTATGGATACTTACAGTAACTCACAGACCCCAGCAAATAACAGGTCAGTTAACATGAGTGAATACATGTGTTAAGGGAACAGGACATGGATGTGATCTCAGGCACATGCATCATTACAGACTAAGGGACCCAACTAACTAAAACATGACCCATAGCACATTTTAACAGCTCCCCCTCCCCAGACATTAATCATACTCCAAAACCTGTGGCCAATTCTCATGTTTAGTTCAAAGGTCAATAAATTTGGAAAAGAGTCACGATGGTATAAAAGCCAGTAACTTCTGTATAAGGGAAAGGTTTCAAAAATTAGTAATTTCAACTAAGGTAGGGAAGGTTTTCAAATAGAAGTGTCAACTATCAAAAAATACGGTACATATAAATGCAGTTTCAGATAAGATAGCCCAGTGCAAGTGCTATGCGGTCTAATCATATCACTGGTGCTAAGATGACTCAAGAAGTAACTTGTTGAAATTTTATAAATTAACTTTTAGTTCTTCCAGAATCTTGTTCTCAAATGGGCAAGACTGGGTCCTTCGAGCTCTGGCCAGTGCACTACTGGCCATCAACAAGTTGCTGCATATGACGTAGATGCGAATCTACCAGTGACCTCCATTTGTCCTATAGCCATTTGACGAGAAGCAGACATTTGCATCAAATGGTTACGGGATTTGGTATTACTTACCCAAGTAAAACTGAAACATTTCACTGATTGGAATTCATTGTACATACTCCTTATGAAAGATATTGTGCTCCTTGTTAATAATAAAGAGCAGACCTTACTTAGAAGATAAGCTAAAGATAGGGATTTGATCCCTTTAAAATAATTTAACATATTGTTCCTTTTCCTGGTGCTTATTCATTCTGCTGTAATGAGAGATTCTTACAGCACATTTTTGCTTTATGTAACAGTGTCACAGCTGGGGCAGCACAGGAAGTGCTGTCAGCAAGCCTGGCAACCCAAGTCCATGACAGGCTCCACGTGGTGGAGAGACCTGACTATCACAAGTTGTTTTCCGATCTCCACACTCCTGCTGTAGGAAACGAACCACCTGTATGACCCCAGTAAACAGGCACAAATACACCAGACTCAGACAGACACACACACACACAAATATACACAGAGACACATACACACACCATCCTAAAATTAAACAGATCAGAGAGGACGGTGCATTTTTGCAGCATCTTCTTTCCGACTTTTCTTAAGCCCTTTCTCCCACGCTTCCTAACCTTTCATACCACACTCACAGATGTTCCCATATCAGCTGACACTGCTGAGCCCACATGCAATCATGCCCATTTGTACCAGGAAACCGACTAAGCTCACACAGATGTGTGTAAACAGCTGGGTTCCAAGTCCAGGGATGCTGGACCCAAGGTTTCTTCTTCTAAGGTTTAGGCAGGCTCTGGGTGGAAAGGGAGGACTCCGTATCTAGGTAAGCATTCTCAGGGAGAATATCTCCTTCCATTTGGACAAGTGAAGGTTTAATTCATTGTCTGTACATAAAATACCAAATATATGTCAACTCAGACCAATAAAGTCTGGCTGTCAGCACCACACACATCTCTCCTGATCAGTTGAAGCCCATTTTCCTGTAACCTTAGAAGTGGGTATGACAAGAAAGTGCACAGAATCACTCCTACAATTTTCTTCTTTCTATCTGGCTATTCTGTGTGTCTTCCCTGCCCCGCCCCCTTTTTTGGCAGTGTTGAATCTAAAACCAGCAACCTCCACAAACACACTGGGCAAGCTCTCAACTACTGAGCTTCCCTGCCCATCTATTTTTACTTATTTAGAAAAACTGAAAAAAAATCTTTCAAACTTATTAATCTGGGGAAATTGTAAGAATCTGAACTTAGATACAAAGAATTTTGAATTACACACATACATTTAAATCCACATAATATAAATGACTAAGATTTTCACTCTGGAAAATAATCTAGAACTGCTCTATGGTTGCTACCAAGGAATTAATTCAATAACATTTTTTAAATGACCAACAGATCCTAGGAATTATATAGTTTAATGGCCTTCAATAATAGTACATGCAATGGTCTGAATATTTGTGTCCCGAACTTAAATGCTGAACTCAATCAATAAGGCCTTCTGGGAGAGCTCTGCTCACGGAGGCAGGGCTCTCTTGGGATTCTTGCTCTTATAAAACAGGAGTAAGGAAGCTCCTTTGCCATGTAAAGACAGGAAGCAGACCCTCACCATTCACCCAACCTGCTGGTACCCTGACCTCAACCACAGGGGTTGAAGAAATGAATCTCTGTAGGTTACAAGCCACCCAGTTAATAGTATTTATTTTAATAACAGCTACAAAGAAACACAACAGTTTCTCATTAGATCAAACCTGTCAATGTACATTGATAATTTATAAGTTGCTTTATATCACCTTAGCAGATAAATACCCAGCAGCCTCTTCAATCTTACATACGTCATTAACTCAGCGAGCACAATCTTATTTAATTCAATCTTCTCTGAAGAAAAAAGGAAATCAACCAACCAACAAACCACCACCACCACCAACAACAACAAAACCCTCAAAACTATCAGAAAACCCAGCTGATAGGACTTCTCTGTTGAGACTCTCTGTACACGGCTTTGTCTCCTATGGTCAACTTCACATTGCTTCAGGCTTTCTTTACAGGAGGAGCAAGGTTTTCACTCCAAGTACTTTCCTGCATGAAATGATTCCTTTGGACCATGCTCCAGTTCCTTTCTGCTACTTTAAAGCAGAAGGCCAAGAACTGGCAACCGATGCTCTGCCGATGCTGGCGGGAGTTGACAACAGCACTTGTCACTGAGCCAAGGCCATAACTAAATAGAGAGCCATGTGCTTTTGTTTGCTGCTATAATGAAAAGCAAATACAAACACATACGTAATATAAATAAAACACTCAAGGCTGGGTAGCTTATAAAGAAAAGGCATTTGTTCAGCTCATGGCTTTCTTTTCAATTGAAAAATATTTTTCATATAGTATATTTTGATTATGCTTTCCCTTTCCTTAATTATTCCTATGTACCCAAATTTATGTACCTTTCCTCTCTCTTAAAAAACAAACAAATGTAAAAACCAAGAAACACCACCCCCCAATAGAAAATCAAAAGAAACAAAGGAAAATTCTAGAAAACTACATTGAGTTCATTTTGTGTTGGCTAAGTTCTCCTGGGCATGGGGTCTGCCTTGGTTAATACATTCAATGATACTCTGTTAGAGACACTGGCTTTTCTTCTGCCAGTGGGCATCAATTGCAAATAGCTTCTTGGTTGGGGTGGGAGCACATGTCCCTTTAGTCTTCTCAGTGCGGGGACCCATCTGAGGCCCTGTGCACGCTGCCTGTCACTCGGAGCTTGCATGTGCGCCAGTCTTGCTGTATCTAGAAGACACTGTCGCCTTGGACTCATCCATCACATGGCTCTCACAATCTTTCTGACTCTTCTTCCACATGGAACCCTGAGTCATGAGGGGAGGACTGTGATGAACACATCGCATTTATAAGAGGGTGTTCCCAAGCCTTACACTCTCTGCACATGCCTAGTTTGTGGTCTTCATGTTAGTTCCTGCCTATTGTAAAAAAACAAAAACAAACAAACAAACAAACAAAAAACCCCAAAAACCAGCTTCTCTGATGAGAACTAGCACATGCTTTGACAGGCTGAACATCCAGCCACTGTTGTGCGAGCTGTGGTGAGGGCCTAGAAATGGGGAAGTAACTGTGACGGTCTGTAGGAAAGGGAGAGGCAACATGGAAAACCAGGAAGCCAGAGTGTGATCCTGGGGGCAGGGTCATTCCATCCTTTCCTTTTCTGAATCTCTGTGGTGCTAAGGATGGACTCATGCATGAGAGACAAGCGTTCAGAATGGAACAGAGAGCCTCGAGCAACGGTTCACTAAGCTATGACTTCATCCCAAGTGCATCTTTTTCTTTACAAATTTAAAATGTATGTTGAGTGTGTATTCATGAATGCAGGCACCCAAGGAGACCAGAGTGACACAAGATTTTCCTGGAGCTGAAATCACAGTCAGTGGTAAGTGGTCAGATGTAGGTATTGGGAACAAGATTCTGGTCTCCTGGAAAGGCAGTATGTGAATTCATCTCTTAAGCTGGAAGCTTTATCTTTTTAAGAACAAAGTTCCAAGAAAACTAACTCACAAAACATGTGCAGTGTCTTAATCGTCTAAGATGAAGTGACTGAACAACTTTCAGCTCCATCTCTCATGGCCCTTGTCTTTACATGACCATACTGGAGAGCAAACCTTCTAATATACTAACCTGTGAGACACAAGAACAGGCTTTAAGTCCAAACCTGTGTGAATTTCTTTCAAAGGACAGCTTAACCTTTTCAGCGACTGATTTTCCTTCAAATCTGCTCAAGTTATCATCAGCAAACTCTCATTTGAAGCCCCTGACAACTGGAAGAGCAAAGAAAACCCAAAGAAAGCACTGCTGAGCAAGCCTGGGGGGGCGGGCAGCTTGATACACAGACACAGAAACTGTTCTTCCCGTTCGGAAGCCAGAACAAAGGAAGAAAGAGCGGGTAAGTGAGAGAAAAGGATGTGGCATCAGGAGATGCTGGTTACCGATGGATGACTGCATCAGAAGCAAATGCTAGGTAAGGCAGAAAGGTGATGTGGAAGGATATTCAGGAGCACCACTACCCAACCTGGGAACAAAACTACCCTGGGGAGGGGCCAGTGGTCCCAGCAATGGGGAAGTCTCCTGGATGGTAATTAAGGAGAAAGGGAAAGTAACAATCATTTTATCCTAAAAAGGCTGTAATGTTTTCAGGCCTTACCCTATGCTTCTCACTGTGTTGGCCATTTTATTTGTTCTGTAGTGCTGGGGAGGAAACCCCGGGCCTTCTGTATTCTAGACAGGTGCTCTACCACTGAGCTGGATCCCCAGACCATATTAGTTATTTTCAAAATTTGAAAAAAAAAAGGTTTATTTATTTTATGTGTATGAGTGTTTTATCTCTGTGTATATGTAGCATGTGCACACCAGGTGCCCACTGAAGTCAGGAAGAGGCACTGGACCCTCTGAACTAAGGTACAGGTGCTATAAGCTATCACATGGGTGCTTGGAATTGAATCTGAGTTCTTTGCAAGATCAGTCAGTGTTCTTAAGCATCAATTCATCTTCAGAGCCCATCATTTAAAAAGTCTGAAGCAAGACAATGAAGGAGATAGGATATCCATCTTTAAAATGGCAATGGAAGCACAGGGGACAGACACCCCGAAATATTTGACCAACATGGTTACTTACACCATCGAAAAATTACTCAGACTTAACATCACTCCAGTTAAATAATGGAGGCTTATGCTTGGTCCTTGCTGATATAGAAAACTGGCAACAAGATGGACAGACTCCCACCTCTCACCGACAAGCACTGTAGGAAATCAGGCAGTCGGCTGGTAAGGTGGGCCACGTGTGGGATCCCCGATACTGCAGAGCTGGCTGACCTGCCCTCCATCCTCTCCAGTACTGTCTTAACATCTTATGCAGGGGGTGCACAACAGGCACTCGGAACATCCGCCAACAGGAAGAGCTGAGACCCAGACACACTGGACTGGCGAGAACCGGGTGAGAACAGATTCCAACTAGCCAGGGGGCAGAGAGATCTCAGCTGAGCACTCGGAAACTGTGCGCCTGCCCAGCTGGATCCAGGGACCCAGGAACCCGGCGGCATTGTGCTCTCTGTTCCCAGCCAGCGGCTTCTGGGGTGCACAACAGGCACTTGGACCATCCACCACCACAAACAGCAGAGATCCAGGGACAACAGGCCAGGTACAAGGGAAAGGCGAGAACCAATCACTGACAACAAGATGGCAAGAGGAAAGCGAAAGAACGTACCCCAGGGAAACCAAGACAACCTGGCAACACTAGAACCTAGCTCTCCCATCACAAAAAACAGCGGAATGCCAAACACTCCAGAAAAAGAAGACTCAGACACGAAATCCTACCTCAAGATGATGATAGAGATCCTTAAACAAGAACAGGAGCAAAAGCATAAAGATAGAAACTTTTAAAGAAGAAACAAGAAAAACTCTCAAAGAATTCAAAGAACTAGAAGAAAAAAGAACCAAAAAGATGAAGGAATGGAAGAAGGAATTTAAAATGGAAATGGACACAATAAAGAAAACACTAAAAGAAATAACCCTAGAGGTAGAAATCCTAGAAAAGAAATCAGGAGTCACAGATGCAAGCATTTCCAACAGACTACAAGAGATGGAAGAGAGAATCTCGGGGGCAGAAGACAACATTGTAAACATAGACAAAACAGCCAGAGAAGATGCAAAAAACAAAAAGCTCCTAACCAAAAATGTCCAGGAGATCCAGGACACAATGAGAAGACCAAACCTAAGGATAATAGGAATAGAAGAGGGCGAAGAATATCAACTAAGAGATACAGTAAATATCTTCAACAAAATTGTAGAAGAAAACTTCCCTACCCTTAAAAATGAGATGACCACGAGCATAAAAGAAGCCTACAGAACTCCAAATAGGTTGGACCAGAATAGAAATTCCTCCTGACACATAATAGTCGAAACACCAAGTGACCAAAGCAAAGAAATAATACTAAAAGCGTAAAGGAAAAAGGTCATGTAACATAAAGGCAGACCAATCAGAATGACATCTGATTCTCAACAGAGACTATGAAAGCTAGAAGAGCCTGGACAGACATCATGCAGACACTAAGAGAGCACAAGTGCCAGCCCAAGCTGCTATACCGAGCAAAACTATCACTCACCATAGATGGCGAGACGAAGATATTCCAAGACAAAACTAAATCCACACAATATATGACCAAAAACCCAGCACTACAGCGAATTATAGGTGGAAAACTCAATACAATGAGGGGAACCACCTCATGGTAAAAACAAGAAAACTTCTAAGCAAGAAAACCAAAAGAAGAAAGACACACAGGCACAATTCAACCTACCAAAGCAAAAATAGCAGGAAACAGCAACCACTATTCCTTGATATCTATTAACATAAATAGACTCAACTCCCCAATAAAAAGATATAGGC
Source organism: Micromys minutus (assembly GCF_963924665.1). Lineage (NCBI taxonomy): Eukaryota > Metazoa > Chordata > Mammalia > Rodentia > Muridae > Micromys > Micromys minutus. Next base: position 7,382,249 of record NC_137978.1, read on the forward strand.
TATCAGACTGGATACATAAACAAAACCCAGCATTTTGCTGCATACAGGAAACTCATCTCAGAGACAAAGACAGACACTATCTCAGAATAAAAGGTTGAGAAAAAAACCTTCCAAACAAATGGCCCTAAGGAGCAAGCTGGAGTGGCCATTCTAATATCGAATAAAGTAGATTTTCAACCAAAAGTTATCAAAAAAGATAAGGAAGGACACTTTTTACTGATTACAGGGGAAATCTGTCAGGAGGAACTCTCAAACCTTAACATATATGCTCCAAATACAAAAGCACCCATATTCATAAAAGAAACCCTACTAAAGCTCAAAAAACACATTTTACCCCACACAATAATAGTGGGAAACTTTAATACCCCACTCTCACCAATGGACAGATCATGGAAAAAGAAATTGAACAAGGACACTATAAAACTAGCAGAGACTATGAACCAACTGGAATTAATAGATATCTATAGAACATATCATCCTAAAACAAAAGAATACACCTTCTTCTCAGCACCTCACAGCACCTTCTCGAAAATTGACCACATAATTGGACACAGAAAAAGCCTCAATCGATACCAGAAGATTGAAATACTCCCATGCATCCTTTCAGATCACCATGGTCTAAGATTGGTCTTTAATAACAACAAAGACAACAAAAAACCCATATACTCATGGAAACTAAACAATGCTCTATTAAACGATAGCAGGGTCAAAGAAGAAATAAAGAAAGAAATTAAGGATTTTCTAGAATTCAATGAAAATGAAAACATGACATACACAAACCTATGGGATGCAATGAAAGCAGTACTGAGAGGAAAACTCATAGCTCTGAGTGCTTCCAAAAAGAAACTGGAGAGAGCATACACTAGCAACCTGACAGCACAGTTGAAAGCTCTAGAACAAAAGGAAGCAGATACATCCAAGAGGAGTAGACGGCAAGAAATAATCAAACTTAGGGCAGAAATAGACCAAACAGAAACAAAAAGAACCATTGAAAGAATCAACAAAACCAAGAGCTAGTACTTTGAGAAAATTAACAAGATTGATAAACCCTTAGCCAGACTAACTAGAGGGCAAAGAGAGAGTATACAAATTAACAAAATCAGAAAGGAAAGTGGAGAAATAACGACTGAAACTGAGGAAATTCAAGAAATCATCAGATCCTACTACAATAGCCCACACTCAACAACGCTGGAAAATCTGGAGGAAATGGATGAATTCCTAGACAGATACAAGATACCAAAGTTAAACCAGGACCAGGTAAACTATCTAAATAATCTCATAACACCTAAAGAAATAGAAGCAGTCATCAAAAGCCTCCCAACCAAAAAAAAAGCCCAGGTCCAAATGGGTTCAGTGCAGAGTTTTATCAGACATTTATTGACAACATAATACCAATACTCTCCAAAATATTCCACAAAATAGAATCCGATGGAACACTACCTAACTCATTTTTTGAGGCTACAATAACCCTTGTTCCTAAACCACACAAAGACCCTACAAGGAACGAGAACTTCAGACCAATCTCACTTATGAACATTGATGCAAAAATACTCAACAAAATCCTTGCAAACTGATCCAGGCCACATCAAAACGATCATTCACCATGATCTAGTAGGCCTCATCCCTGGGATGCAGGGATGGTTTAATATAAGGAAATCCATCAATGTAATCCACCATATAAACAAACTCAAAGAAACAAATCACATGGTCATCTCACTAGATGCTGAGAAAGCATTTGACAAAATCCAACACCCCTTCATGTTAAAAGTCCTGGAAAGAACAGGAATCCAAGGCCCATACCTAAACATAATAAAAGCAATATACAGCAAACCAACAGCCAACATCAAACTTAACGGTGGGAAACTTGAAGCAATCCCACTAAAATCAGGGACTCGACAAGGCTGCCCACTCACTCTCCCCCTACCTATTCAACATAGTACTGGAAGTCCTGGCCAGAGCAATTAGACAGCAAAAGGAAATCAAAGGGATACAAATCGAATGGGAAGAAGTAAAAACATCACTATTTGCAGATGACATGATAGTGTACTTAATCGACCCCACAAATTCCACCAGAGAACTTCTACAGCTGATAAACAAGTTCAGCAAAGTTGCTGGATATAAAATTAACTCAAACAAATCAGTAGCCTTCCTATATTCAAAGGACAAAAATGTGGAGAAAGAAATTAGGGAAAAGATTCCCTTCACAATAGTCACAAAAACTATGAAATACCTTGGTGTGACTCTAACTAAGCAAGTGAAGGATCTGTATGACAAGAACTTCAAACCTCTAAAGAAGGAAATCGACGAAGATCTCAGAAAATGGAAAGATCTCCCTTGCTCATGGATTGGAAGGATCAACATTTAAAAAATGGCCATCTTGCCAAAAGTAATCTACAGATTCAATGCAATCCCCATCAAAATTCCAACCCAGTTCTTCATTGAGTTAGAAAGAGCAATGTGCAATTTCATCTGGAATAACAAAAGACATAGAATAGCGAAATCCATCCTCAACAACAAGAAAACATCTGTAGGAATCACTATCCCTGACCTCAAGCTATATTACAAGGCAATTGTGCTAAAAACTGCATGGTACTGGTACAGAAATAGGCACGTGGATCAATGGAATAGAATAGAAGATCCAGAAATGAGCCCTCACGTATATGGTCACCTGATTTTTGACAAAGGAGCTATAAACATTCAATGGAAAAAGGACAGCCTATTCAACAAATGGTGTTGGTCCAACTGGCACTCAGCATGCAGAAGAATGAAAATAGACCCTTTCTTATCTCCTTGTACACAGCTCAAGTGTAAGTGGATCAAAGATCTCCACATTAAACCAGGTACACTGAAACTATTAGATAAGAAAGTAGGGAAAACCTTAGAACACATAGGCACAGGAGAAAATTTCCTGAACAGAACACCCATGGCTCGAGCTCTAAGGTCAAAGATTGACAAATGGGACTTAATGAGATTGCAAAGTTTCTGTAAGACTAAGGACATTGTCAAGAAAACAAAACGGCAGCCAACAGAGTGGGAAAAGATCTTTACCAACACCACATCAGATAGAGGCCTAATATCCAAGGTATACAAAAAACTCAAAAAGCTAGACACCAGAGAATTAAACAACCCTGTTAAAAAATGGGGTACAGACTTAAACAAAAAATTCTCAATTGAGGAACATCGAATGGCTGAGAAACATCTAAGGAAGTGCTCAACATCCTTAGCCATCAGGGAAATGCAAATCAAAACAACCCTGAGATTCCACCTCACACCAGTCAGATTGGCCAAGATCCAAAACTCAGATGACAACATATGCTGGCGAGGATGTGGAGAAAAAGGAATACTTCTCCACTGCTGGTGGGGTTGCAAACTGATACAACCACTCTGGAAATCAGTCTGGCGGTTCCTCAGAAAATTGGACATAGTACTACCTGAAGACCCAGTTATTCCACTTCTGGGCATTTACCCCAGAGACGCTCCAATATACAACAAAGATACATGCACCACAATGTTTATAGCAGCTCTATTTATAATAGCCAGAAGCTGGAAAGAACACAGATGTCCTTCAGTAGATGAATGGATACAAAAATTGTGGTACGTTTACACAATGGAGTACTACTCAGCCATCAGAAACAATGACTTAACGAAATTCTTAAGAAAATGGATGCATCTAGAGAATATCATCCTGAGTGAGGTAACCCAGTTACAAAAGAACAGACATAATATGCAGTCACTGATCATGGAATACTAACCCCAGAAAGCCCTGAACACCCCAGAAACAACTCACAGACTGTGTGAAGTTCAACAACAACAACAACAAAAAGAATATTTTAATTAAAATAGAACTGTATCACATCCCCCTTTCCTCCCTACAGCCCCTCCTAGTTTCTCTCCTATCCCCTCAAATTAATAGCCTCTTTTCCTATATTATTATTACATATGTGTATGTATATGTACCCACAAATACTTAATTGCAACCTTAAAAAATGTATTTATATACCTTATGCAAAAAATGCTGAAAATTTGTACATTTATCTTTGTTTTTTAAAATAAAGTAAAAAAAAAAAAATCTCATGCATCTCAGTGGGCCTTCAGCTCTCTACGTACACAAGAATGACCTTGAACCTGAACTTCTGACCCCCAACCCCTGACAACTGCTTGGATTATAGGCACGCTGGTGTTGGGGATGAAGCCAGGATCTAGCATGTCCTGGCAAGAGCCCTACCAGTTCGATGCACACACAGCTCTCACCAGCACCCCTACATTTTTCTGGGTTCTCTAACTCTTGGTTCTTTCATGAAGACAGTAATTGATTATTAAATATCAACCTATGATGACCATAGTTAGCCACCTCCAGTACATCTCTACAGATGTAAGCACACAGATACTTTAAAAGTTAAAATACAGAAAATAGTAAACTCAAATACCAATTCCACCTTGAGAAACATGAAAACAAGAAAAATTCTAGAGTCAAAACAGTTCACAGTTTCCTTAGAGTGACAGAAAGGAAAATGTAATTAATCAAAGCAAAAATAAAATACCAATACAATAATGGTTCCTGAAGAGGCGACTACATATAGAAAACCAGCTTGTTTCCCTTACCTAATGAAAACCAGTTTGACCCTGGTCGGGGCAGTCTTAATAATGGCAGACGCATTTTGATGACTTCTCCCATAAAGGATCTGATTATTTATCTGTTTGGGGGAAAAAAAGAAATACTTGTAAAAATACAGCCTGTATATTCATGAGTAAATATATACATAAAGGTGTCTATGTATACACTTCAAATTAAACAATGTCTTTACTTTTATTCATGTACACACTCATTAACGGTAAAAGTCTTAATACTCTTTGTACTACAGATTCACAAGGTAATTCTAAGCAACTATAGAAAGTCTCCGAAATTTAGCTATAGCTATAGCTAACCAAGGACTAAATCCCTTAGCCCCATTGCTAAACTTTACAAGAACAGTAGCTGACCTTAATGCAAAGTTTTATAACAGACATTTCCTTTTCTATGGCTTTTCCAGACTCCGACAGAATGTAGCAAACAGACTAGACTATAGTGTATAGAGCTCTGGAGGGCCTATTAAACATGGTACTGCAAGTGTGTCATGCTTGTTACACAGAATAAATTTTGTTACCATAGGAGATAAACATCATATAACTGTTTTAGTTGAATTTTAGACCAAGTAACTTCAAAGGACATCTTACTGTAGACAACTGTTCATGTCCAAGATGTACTAAAATTATAATTTGACTGGTGTTGGGAATTGGTTCTAATGTTTTGAATGAATCCAGCCCCCCAAATCGGGAATCTGCATGTCCAAATGCTGAAGATCCTTGTCCCCAGTTGGGTTTTGATTGATCAATGAAGAGCCAACGGCCAATGGCTGGGCAGGTAGGCTGAGGCGGGACCCTTAAATTTTGCAGGATAAAAACTGAAAGGAAGGGAGGAGAAACTGCCATGTCTCAGAGGGAGAGGGATCAGATTTAGAGCTGCAGAAAGAAAACCATCTGAAATGTGCATGAGAAGGAATGTGGGCCCTGGAAGAGCTGCCGAGAAGCATCTTGGGCAGCAGAGACAAGGGGTCTGTTCAGAAGGAGCCAGGGCAGCAAAGATAAAATATAAAAATAGAGGGTGTTAAACTAGGAGAACCAGAGAAAAGTGTGCTATCCGAGGGGAGGATTAGACCAGCCCAGCCTCCAAGGTAGTCAAGGCAGTGTGCGTGTGCGTAGCTCTTAGATGGGTGCGTGCATGTGATCTGTCTAGCTGCTACAGACTGGAGTCACCTAAATATGATAGAACAGTAGATCTAAAACTATTTTCCTTGCAGATCTTCCCACTGATACATTATGATAATAACTATAATGATTCTCTAACACCTTCCATATAATTCCGGTCTCTCCATCTGTTTGATAAGTAACTAATGACCTGTATTGTTATGTTATCCCTACATAACTGAGGCTCTGCTAACTTCTAGCATCTTATGGCTGATACAGTACACTCAACGTTAGATACTCAAGCGGATGAGTCTTTTAGAACTTGGTGCTTAATCCATTTGCCCTTGATGTCTCTGTAATGATGAATCTGTCAACACAACTGACATATCTTTGAAAACATTGTTTCATTGCAGTGGTTATGGTGAAAAAGAAGGAAACAAATACTTCAAATGATGGGATGAAAGTGGAATACTTTTTTAACTGTCTTGAAGGAAGCCAGTTCACTCCATCTCCGGCCGCAGCTCTCTGGATACCACTTTGCTGTCTTATTCCGTCTGTTTTTGTATTTTGTTCTCCAGCAAGGTCATTAGTCTTAGGCAAATGCGTGGATCCCCACATTCCCAGTTCTCTGTGGCTTGCTTTCCTAACGTGTACAGGAATTTAAGCAGCTGTACCAAAGATGACCCATAAGAAAGAAAGCTGTCACAGCTTTCGGATGGTCCTCTTGGGTCTGAACCAATTCTCCCTTATCTTTTCCAATGTTAAACTTCAATGTTCACGCATTTAATACTGTGCTTGTGCCTCAGATTTCCAATACTATCACACAATACAATTGTACAAATACTTTCATGATTTTTATTTTTTATATACACACAGACAGGCAGACAGACACAGACAGACAAACTGTTTTCTTTTGTTCCCCTTTCACTTTTCCATTTTTCATTCTTGGTGCTGTAGATTAAAGTCAGGTCTGTCCACGCACTATGTACTGCTTGGCACACAGTGAGACACCAACCTAAATACCTCCTCTAATTGAGTCACCAGGCCAAGGTTCTAGGAGCAGTGTGAAAAGCGCTGACTTTTCTGTGGTGGCAGCTGCTCACTGACAAGGTTTAGGAAGTGCTGAACACTTCCTTGACACACAGAGCAAGTCAGTCAAGACACAGCAGAATGCAACTTTACTAGATTAAAACTGGAAGGAAGACTGAGACTTCTAGACAAAAAACAAACAAACAAAAACCAAACCAAACCAAACCAAAACACAACCAAGAAGGCTACAACAAAGCCTTCTTTCTGGCTTTAAAAATGATGTACCCAGGGACTAGTAAGATGGCTCAGTAAGTACTTGCAGCCAAACCTGAAGATATGAGTTTGATACCTAGTACCTTCCTGGTGGAAAGTGGGAACAGACTCCCACAAGCTGTTCTTTAACCTCCACACACATGTGTATACACACACACACACACACACACACACACACACACACATTCACACACACACACTCACACACACACACACACACTCACACACACACACACACACACACACACACACACACTCACACACACACACACACACACACACACACACACACACCTGCAAACAATCTATGTAGAAATGAGTACTCATCAGCGGATTGGTATCATTACAAGGCACGACTGTATGCCTATAACCCCAACAGTAGCAAGAGGCAGTGGCCAGAGGATTGAGTTTGAGGGGGAGGGGCTCTACTGAAGGCTTCTCAGGTTTCCCAGCCCATTGTACTGTGAGAAATCTATCTGTGTCACCTCAGCCACCCTGGCATTTGTTATAGCCACCCTAAGTGACAAAAGCAATTGCTTGAACTAATTTCCGTTCTTTTAAATTAACTATTTCTACTGATGCAGTTTCTTGTCATTCTAAATAGACAGCAACCCAGATTCTCTACATCTCAATAGTCTGAGGCGCTTAGATTTTACCTTGGCACATACAAAGAAGAAAAAGGAAGCAGACTTTCTGTACACAGGAGATTTCTATTATATATCATCATCATCATCACCATCACCATCATCATCACCATCACCATCATCATCACCATCATCATTACCACCACCACCATCACCACCACCATCATCGTGCTGGGGTTTGAACCTAGGACTTCATACATGCCAAACAGGTACTCTACTATTCAGTCATATCCTCGGCCAGATCTTTCTCTATGTCTCCCTCCTTGCCTGCCTGCCTGCCTGCCTGTCTACCTCCCTGTCATCCAGCCATTTATCTAGGAACAAGGCCTTACTATGTAGCTGAGTCTGGCATTGACAGTGTGATGCTCCTGCCTCATCCCCATGAGCACTGAGGTGTTCATCACGACCCGCCTACTGCCATCTATGTGCCTGTCCAGCCATTACTGTTTTCTGAGTTGCTTTTGGGTTCCTCTTCTCATCAACTAACAACTGGGGACTTCTGTGTCTCTCCAGATATTAATTATGTTTCATCTCTTGACCCCTGGTTCCAGAATATGCAGCAATAGGCATATCTGTGTGAGTTAATATTCTCCCAGGCTCTGAAACTCAAAGCCCATTTAGGAACAAAATAGAGCAACTCTGGATTCCAGGGCCCCATACAAGGGCCACGTCTCCATTTTCTTAGCTGGAGGGTCATCCTGCAGTTCACCTGACTCCCCTCCAGGGCCTGCCTCCTACCTCTGCAGTGAGAAAGAACAAACCCTCAGGACGAGGGCAATCCCGACCAAGGTGAAATAATTGGCTACAGTATTTGTAGTTTGCAGCCAAAGTAGAACTGGGGTCAATGCAGCGCAGATTCAGCAAAAGTAACTGATAAAAGTCCTTTCCTACTTCTGCATAAACTTTCACTTTAAAGATCTTCAATCAGATTTGTTTCAATCAAATTAATTATGCAAAACTATTAAAGAGATAAGCTTTTAACTACTCCTAATTTTCCACAGTTCATCTGAACAGTAATATAAATTCATGCTGAAAAGCAGCTCAATTAAGTCTACTCAAACAACATATCAAATTGAAAGTAAAAGTTAATTAACTTAAGCTAGGGTTGAAAATATTAATTATACAAAATTAAAATTTAGTTTAAGTAACAGATTTGCCCAAGGTTCGAACATCACCATAATTTATTACACCCAACAATTTCCCACGAATGCTTTCTTTTTAAAAGCAAAATGGCGCATTATGTAAACTGTAAACTATTATTAGAGGGCTGAACTGAACTCACATGACACGGGTGCTGATAATAAAGTCAGAGCCTTCCCCCATCTGTACTTGGAAGCACTTCTGACTGTCATATTTTAAGGCATTAGGATCAAAACTTTTACTTTTTTCTGTTTTTTTCTTACCACTTTATTTTTAAAAAAGAGGGATACATATACAGATTTCTAAAGGCATTTTGGCATAATATTATATGAATATTTTTGTCAGTACTTAATTCTTTTAGAGGTTTGACAGCATGCATTGAAATCCCACTAGTTACCATAAGCATGAAGTACATGTAGGACAGAACATAACATGGAAACAGATTTCTTGTTGAGTATATATAGATTAAGCATAATGATCTGTGAATACCAAAAATTGCCACAAGGCTATTATCTTAGCTCTTGGATTATTAATTATTTAAGTTCCAGGTGTACCACACTCTGAGAGGGTGCTATACATTTATTTTTTCCTAAAAAGCACTGAGGCATTTATTTATTTATTTATTTATTTATTCATTTATTCATTCATTCATTCATTCATTCATTCATTCATTCATTTTGGCCTTTGTTTTTCTTGAGCTTCATATAGCCTGTGAGTTGTTTCTGGGGTGTTCAGAACTTTCTGGGGTTAGTATCCAATTATCAGTGACTGCATATTATGTCTGTTCTTTTGTGATTGGGTTACCTCACTCAGGATAAAACGTTCACTTTTAAAATAACCTTTACTGAACATAAGCCACATGGAAAAATATCAACACATTGTATTTATAACCATCAAGTCTTTTATATTTTTTTGGTATTGAAGATCAAACCCAGGACTTGGAATATGCTAGGTAAGCACTCAACCACTAAAGAACATTCCAGAGCTTTTCAACTATATTTTGAGATAGGGTCTCAATAAACTGCCCAGATTACAGGTACGTACTGCCACACCCAGCTGCCAGAGAACACTTGGCTGTAGCTGTCAGCACAGCTGTCCTCTTAATCAAGAAGAAGTAGGAAGACTGCAGGTTTACTCGTCTGTCCTGGCAATAGTGGAAAATGACCTCTTCGAGGAGAACCAAGGAAGGTGACGTATGTAGGTGTGTGCCACAAAGTGGGGACGCAGCAGCCATCACGGAGCCTCTTTTATGATACAAGTGTCTGTGTGAGTTTAAAGAACTAACTCTAACAGTTGGGCCCTGTGGTGACAGTTTTCTGTATCAGTATTTAAAAACATTCTTTATCATATTTTATTTAGTGTGTACATACACACATATGTGCATGTCTGTCATGACATGAGTATGAAGGTTTAATGTAGTCCTCTCCCTCCACCATGGGTTCTGGGGATCAATTCAAGTTGTCAAGTTTGTGTGGCAAGTGCTTTCCACTGACCATCTGTGTGATGTGTGTGCTTGTGTGGTGGGGTGCAGGGGAGGTTTGTGAACATGGTTTGCATGCTGGAAGTTAGTCTACCTCTTAACAAGACTGCTATCAATTCTAAAGAAAAACTGTTTTCCCATTTAAGATATGTCAACAGAACATTTGAAGGTATGTGTCTTTTTGTGTTTGTATATGTTCATGTGCACTTGCGTAGGTCCATACATCATGTAGCCAGAGGTCATGAATTGTCTTCTCCTGAAGGAGTGTCTTCCTTGTGTTTAATGATTTTGTTATTATATTTGTATGTGTGTGTGCCTGTGTGTATGTGAGTGTGTTGCATGTGTGTGTATGTGTGTATGCACCACAGGTGCCAGAAATATTAAGCCCATTGGAGCTTGAGTTATTGGTAGTTGTGACCTGTGTGATGTGCTTGTTGGGAGCCCAACTCTTGTTTCCCCAGAAGAGCAAGCACTCATTCTTGATCTGTCTCTCCAACTCCACACCTTGTTTTTAGAGAAAGGTCTTTCACTAGGACCTGGGGACTCGAAGTAAGCTAGGCTGCCTGGCCCATGAGCCCAGGGACCCATCCTCTGTCTTCATTTCTCTGTATGGAACTACAAGAGCTTAACATCCCACCTGACATTTTACATGGTATCAAGGACCAAACTTAGGTCCTCACACTTGTGTAGTAAGCATCCTACCAACTAGTTCAGCCATGACTCTGTCCAGCCATGACTCTGTCCAGCCATGACTCTGTCCAGCCATGACTCTGAATGGTATTCTAGCCAGATAAGCAAATAGAACTTAGGTGCTTAGTGACCTGGAATTCCTTTGCTGAGAATATCAAGCCTGGTGTGGTAGCAGAAGCAAGTGATCTCTGTGAGTTCAAGGCCCAGCTTAGTATATAGAACAAGCTACAGGCCTGTCAGAGGTGCACAGTTGACACCTGACTCAAAACAACCAAAAGCCATGAGGCAAACATAGAGAGTATCGGGATGTTACAGTAGTAATGCTTCTCCTGGGGTAAATTTCCTTCTTTCTCCCAATAGTTGACCTGATTAGAAAGCTACCCCGATTCTCAGTTACTATATTCTCCTCTTGTATTAAAAAGATTTAGTACACAGTCAATGCATTAAAGACATAGTCAAAAACTCAATTAGCAAGGCTCTCCTAACTCACCTCCTTAGAGTTCCAATCTCTCTGTTTTACAAGTGTTTCATCTTATCACTATTGTGTGCATGGTGTGTGTCTCAGTCAGGGTTTCTATTCCTGCACAAAGCATCAAGACCAAAAAGCAACTTGGGGAGGAAAGCGTTTATTCAGCTCACGCTCCCATATCCTTGAGTAGTTCCGGAGCCAAGGGAGCTCCCTAAGCTGCTCTTCATCTGTAATGTAATCAATCGCCCATATCCTATCCTCAACCAACTCCCAACCTCGGGAATAGAAAGGAGATCAGCAGGAGGGGGAGAGAGAATAATGGGGATGGAAGGGGGTGTAATTATCAAAGTGTTACATATATATATATATATTCATGAAAATGTCCTAGTGAAGTGCATTACTATATCATTTAGGATATGAAATAAACGCTTAAGAAATAATCCACTCATCAGAGAATAGCACTATTTTCAAACTTCCTTAAGTGAATGTGTACACTACATATACTCAATTTATTAGGTTGGTTAAAGTCTGGTAGTATACACATTTGCTAGTATAAAAGGTAGGGATGGTATCCCTTACTCACAGTGGACACCTAAAACCCCAGATGTTGTTTTGCTTTCTAAGGTTTCAGATTAAACATGATCTGAAGATACTTAAAGAAAAACTCCAGAAATAATTCCCACTTTACAAAAATAGGCGTTTTGAGAGTTGTTGGTGGTGCAACCCTTCCATTCCACCACTTGGGAGGCAGAGGCAAGGAGATCTCTGAGTCTGAGGCCAGCCTGGTCTATAGACCAAGTTCTAGGACAGCCAGGGCTACACAGAGAAACATATCTTCAAAAACAAAACAAAATGAAAAGATGTTGAAATTTGCATACAAAGTCTGTCATCTTCACACTGACCATGTCTTTGTCGAGCCCTCCATCCCCACAGGCTGGTACCACCTTCCAAGCTGTCCCCTCTCCCCTTTCTGTCTCACAGTTCACTGTCTTGGCTCTGTCCTGCCAACCCATGCTGGGAACCAGACTTTTGCACACTGCGCATGCCGGCTGCGGGCTACTCTGCTATCAGGTCACATACTCGCAGGCAGATCCCCTTCACTTAATAACTGCTGCAAGCCATAAAACACTATGCTGGTGACTCAGATATCCAAAGAGAGTCATAAAATGTCCCCTTTAGGAAAAAACAAATAATGCATTTGCATAGAAAACTCATTTGTGAAACTTTTACTAGAGTACTTTAGTCTGATTGTTATACTTCCTGAGTTACTGTTAATATTGTATTCTGCTTAGTTTATAAAACAGCCACATCATGGGTATATGTATAGACAGCAGGTGCAGTATGATCTGCTATTGTGGTCTATGCCTGTAATCTCAGGTCAGGTGGTCTATGCCTGTAATCTCAGGTCAGGTGGTCTATGCCTGTAATCTCAGGTCAGGTGGTCTATGCCTGTAATCTCAGGTCAGGTGGTCTATGTCTATAATCTCAGGTCAGGAGGGCAACAGAGCAACTGATCTAAACTTGAAACCACCCCAATCAAGAGTGAGAACTTGTCTAAAAGCAAAACAAAACCACATAAAAATAAAACAAACTAACAATAAAGATGGAATAAAAGGCCTGTTCTGTACACGGTCTCAAGCATCTTTGAGGAGTCTTGCAATGGTCCACTTGAGGTGTGAGCACAATGCATGACTAGGAAAGTATTAGCCCATTATGTAAATGAGGCAAAGAACACAAATGGACTGTGTGTGTCCAACCGAACGCCTTTCAGAATAACCTCAGTGAGTATCTTCCCAGGCTGCACCTCAGTAAGATAGCCGAGGAGGGACAGGCTGAACAAAGGAGAAATGGAAGGGCAGAACACAATCACCCCCAATCATGTGGTGAGACACTGAAAGGAACAGCGGAAGCTGGAGGCAAAGGAGCACAGCTTCCACATGGCACCAGATCCCTGTTTTCCTTCCTGGTCTCCATCTCCTCCACTCTTGATACTGAATTTTACTTGGCTGGATTTAGAATCACCTAGGAGACACATCTGAGTGGTTATTTCCAGATAGCTGTAATTGGGGAGGAAAGATCAATTCTGCATGTGTCTGGAACCATCCCATAGGTAGGGTCCTGGACTGGAATAAAAGGGGGGAAGGGACTTGAAAAGATAATCTGAGCACTAGCAGCCATCAGCCATCTCTCTGCTTCCCGTTTGTGGGAACACGTGACCAGCCACCTCACAATCCCTAGTGGCCCAGCCATGAAGGGCTATTTCCATTTAAAGCACAAAACAAAATTATATTTTCTCAGGTTGCTTTTATTAGGTATTTTGTCCTAGCACTGAGAAAAGTAACTAATGCACCTTCATTTTTACTTTGTTTCGTTTCTAAGGTCCTAGGATAATTGGCTCACTGCAGAGAGCTGGGAGCTTTGTCACAGCAATAATGAGGAACCGAGTAATAAGACATAGATGACTGTCATTGCTCCCAGAGAGTGGAAAGAGCAGAGACTTGAGCCAGGATATTTCCGTGACATAAAGACAATGAGGTGCAAGTAAATCATTCAAAATCCCTCCATAACAGGCTGTGCTCAGAAACTGAAATGGTAAAAACAGACCAGAGACTTCACAGCTGGAAGCACAGAGTCAGGACTCAGCCCAAGCTTTACACAACAGCGCTTACACCTGAAAATAACCCCATTCTATAGGCTTTACACAACAGCACTTATGCCTGAAAATAACCCCATTCTATAGCCTAAATGAGGGCAAGTTTTTCAGTTATGAGGTCCAGAGGCACACATGCTATGCACAGACAAGACTGCCTACCTTCTATGCTTCTTAGTAGGTGAGCACAATTTTAACAATAACATTATTATTTAATGTTATTTAATAAATAACATTATTCTCTTAATGAGTCTAGAATGGTGTTACATTTTAAGAAGATGGGTGGTATGTAATAGCAATGTGAGAAACTGAGGCAGGATAGAAAAGCAGAAAGGTTCAGGGAGCACAGGAAGGAAGAGGAGTCTTTCACTTGAGATTGGTTGAATCTTTTTCTAGCTGAGAGTCCAGAGCTCTGATACAGCTAACTAAACTGGTGTAAAGAGCTCTTACACGGGCCAGGTGTGATGGTGCACGCCTTCAATCTCAGCGCTAGGGAGGCAGAGGCAGGTAGATCTCTGAGTTTGAAGATAGCCTGGTCTACATAGAGAAGTCCAGGACAGTCAAGGCTACACATCCAGTCTCAAGAAAAAAAGATTACATATGTAGAGACAACAGTCCCATTTTACAGAGGTATTTAAAGTAACACCGTTCCAATAACAACTGAGCATGCTTAAGGTCTGACTGCTTGGGACCTCTGAATTTAACCCTTTCTCCCCTCAGCTATGTTTCTAAAAATCATACAAACAAGATTATAAACTTTGTTTATAGTCAAAACTTGCCTTAAGTTTTTTGTCACCTATTAAGTATTCTTTTGACTTGTCAAAAAAGGAAAAGGAAAAAGAAATAGAAAAAGAAAAAAAAGGGGGGGGGTGGTATTTCTTAGAAACCCTTTAAACAAAGTAGCTTCAGAAACCACTAAAATAGTATGTATGGCTAATGCTAAGCTAAGCAGGACATGAAGTTCAAACCATGCCCTTTGGCCAGAGGTTTCTAAGGGGCACACTCTCTCCCTTACTGTCCCTTAATCTCCACATTGTCTCCCTGAATGAACACTAAGATTTTACTTAATTTTATTTTCTCTATTCTATTTCTACAGTCTAGTTGTTTTCCCTTCCTGTTCTGCCCTCTGACAGTTCGATGTTCCCATCCTGACAGCAGTGCCGTACCCTGCCAGGCCTCTCCCTTCCCTGGGCCTTCAAGTCTCTTTAGGGTGAGGTTCACCTTCTCTCCCTGAGGCCAGACCAGGCCGTCCTCTGCTGTGTATATCGGGTGACCTTGGACCCCTCGGCTAGTGTATGGTTGGTGGCTCAAAGTGTGTCTCTGAGTGTGATCTGTGTGACTATATGCATGCTTGCCTCTCTGTGTGTGTGTGTGTGTGTGTGTGTGTGTGTGTGTGTGTATGTAGGGGCGAAATTGATTTCAGGAATCTTTCTTGATAGCGCTCTACAATCTCACTGAGGCAGGGTCATCAACTGAACAATGAGCTAGTCTAGTTAGCTAGCATGCTCTAGGGATCCTGTCTCTGCCAACCGAATGCTGGAGTTACAGGAAGATCACGAAACCCAACTATGAATTACATGGGCGTTGGAGATCTGAACCTCAGTCTTCATGCTTGCATGACAAACCCATGGAGCCATTGGCCCTAAATAAACAGGTTTGCTCCAAACTGACTCACCCAGAAATACTTCCCTGCAGGGGAGTCAAGAATCTCACTCTTACCTGAGTGGTATTTTCTGAAAGAAGTCAGAATAATAGCTGTGTCTTACTCCAATATGAAACTCTTTAGAAATAGTAATCTGTTCTGAATTAACTACATTGTTATGAAAAATACTGACGTGAAAAATACTCTGAGAAAAGCAGCTTAAAGGAGAGGGATTTATTCTGGCTGACAGCATCCATTCTATGGGGCAGGTACGGAGGCAGGAGCAGGAAGTTTTCCCACTCAGAAGCAAGTGGGCTCTACCGCCTCAAAGACCCACCCCAGTGACCCACGTCTTCCGGAGAGGGTCTACTTTTAAGACAAGGTCTCTCCCTTTAGCCTTGGCTGTCCATAAACACTTTGTAAAACAGACTGAACTAAAACTCTGAGATCCGCCTGCCTCTGCCTCCCAAGTGCTGGAATTAAAAGCATCTGCTACCAGGCCCAGATGAGGCCCCACTTCTTAAAGGTTCTGCAACCTTTCCAAATCATGCCACTCACTGGAGCCCATTTGTTCAAATAAGTGAACCTATGGGGGGCACTTCACATTCAAACTATACCCCCCAAATTTAATCCAAAATTATGGAAGACCCCAGTGTGAGTCAGAGAAGTTTGCTGATGCTGCCCACTCCTGGTCCAGTGCGCGTGCTCACAGGATGGGAGCTGACAGTTCACTTAACGCTCCAAGGTTGCTGTGAGCTGACTGAAGATGGATGTAAAAACTCAGCCAGGGCAGGAAAGAAGGCTCAGGGGTCCATCCACCTGTGACAGTGTCAGGAAATAGCCAGTGAAGTCACATAGCTAAGGTCACAAGGTTGTGGCAACCAGGACCCTGTACTCACTCAGTGACCACATCCCCTGGGAGCTTTTTAGGCCCAAAACAGATTATTTTAAGGAGCACAAAATGGGATGACTTTCCCTGGTGTGTGTGAAGGTCATATTTAGGACCTGCTCATAATAGTTATTTATGCCAGCTTGGATCAACTATCTTAAGAGAGCTTTTAGATATTAAAGCTCAAATACAGCTGTTTGTTGAGATGGGCTCTCACTTTACAGTCCTTGCTGGCCTGGAACTCACTTTGTAGACCAGGTTGGCCTTGACCCCATAAAGATCTGCCTACCTCTGCCTCCTGAGTGCTGAGATTCAAAGCATGTGCCAAGACAGCTGGCCAAACATGTAATAGGTTCAAATCTAAAGTGACAAAGCTGTTATGCTGTCGTACTTTCAAAGTCATTGTCACAGTAAAAAACAAAACAAAATGGAAACAACACAAAACAAAGCAACCTGGCCAATCAATTCTGCATGACTAGATATTAGGTATCACTCTATCAAAATATCATGCAGAAACCATAATCTTATTTCAGTTTTGACATCCTTTGCTCTTTCTATGGCTCAGATACTCTTTCTATGCCAGGAGGTTTTATTAATGAAGTTCCTTAGGACAAAGTCATTTCATTCAAAAGTTCTTGATAAATCCACCTGGGTGCCGTGCTGTGGATAACGTAAGTTTCTGAGTGGAAAGGAAGAGAACATATCCCATGGATACATAAAACCTGGTAAGTTACTCACTAGCTTCCAGGCCACATTCCAAATTCATACCTAAGCTTTCCAAAATAGTTCAACTAACCTTTGCTGGCAGGGGGCAGAGAGAGCGAGGGGCAGTGGGGACAGCTGGGGAAGAGGACTGCACAAAGCAGTGAGGAGCACCTGGCTCAATCCCTTCCCGTCTGTGGGGTTTTCACATGAAAACAATATCACGAGACTAGATCTGAACTTACCCTAGATTTATGTCTCTATCCATCTATAGCAGGAGGCGCTCACGCCTTTTCTTTTCCGCTGTGCACAGGACAGGATTCAGGGTAGGCTCTCCCGCAGGTGCCTGGTCAAAGAGAGCACCTCACACTTCCGCAGCTCCACAGAGCAGCCTCCTTCTGTGCCTTCCACTGGTCCTCCTGCTTCTGCTTTAAGCTGACACATCATTCAGACTCCCTGCACAGCACCATTTGCCCTGTCTTCCCACACTCGCTGTAGGGAAGGTTCTAAATAAATCCTGTATTCATCCCACAGCAACACGTCCCCACACCCAACTCCCCAGCCTGCACATTTTCTCAGCCTAATTGCTCTGGGAAAGCCAGTGTTCTAGAGTAAGCCTCCTTCTGTGTACATGGTAATTATATGCTAATGCCTTTTGAAATGAATTCAGTAGCCCCACATTAGAATCAAAAGGCAGGGTAAAGGAGCTGAGGTCTAATCACACTGTCTAGTGGGAGCTTAACAGAAAATTTCTTTTCCCCAGGGAACTCACTGACTATTCTACTACAAAAATGTAGTTGCTCACCAACTGTGCTGCGGGGCCCATAGGCTCCAAAGCTGTTGCATGTATGGCTCTGGGAGAGAAGCAGACGTTCTGACTTAAAGGGGGACAGGATACGTTTTTGATAATTCTTTCACTTCGTAGCTCAACTTCAGAGCATTAAGTGAATCAACTACAAATCACAGGAGGCAACAGAGAAACGTGACAGTCATGACGCAGCAGAACTGAAAATGAGTGAGACGCACACCTGTGCCCGACTCAGGGTTGAGGCCATAAACGTACTTTTGCATATTTGGGGTGGGAGTTAGCGAATACCCAGGGTTTGCTCCAGTTCTTAAATGGCCATTCGCACAGTGCAGTGTCCCGGCCTCTAATGCTCTGCAGTGCCTATGGTCCTGCGGGCTTCTGGCTTTCCTGATATACATCATTAAATTGATTTCCTATTCTCAGCAAGCACATTCTAACTCTCACATATTAAATAGAAATTACTTCATTTTTTTTTTCATGAGCTATAAAAAGAAACCAGGAAATATTTTCTGACAGGAATTTATTTTTTTGTCATCCTTGACCCAAACTCAAACTGTTACCAGAGAAGATGGACTACAAGCACACAGGGTCTGGATGTTTGCTGAGGCGCCACATGAGACTATTTAAGGAGTAAGTACTGTTGTTCTGAGATGACTTCAGGGATACTAGTGTCGATATAAACAAACTAGAAAGACAGAAATACACAAAAATGAGAGTTTGGTCCTGTCAGCTAAAGCATGCCAGAGACATCGCAATACCTAGCCTATCATTTCTGCCACTAACTTCCCCAAAGTTAGGGCTGCCTGAGGTTGATGCTGTCTAACCACTGCACTGCCGAACACGGCACGGCTAGCTCTGTAAGAGCTAGTGCACGGAGTGTCTGCTACGGGGCAGCCTGACTTTAGGGTCTGACACAAGCTATGCCAACTGTGAATCTGAAGAAGCTGTGAGCAAATCAGAGATATTCAATAACAAAACAGTGACAGAGCCACAGTGAGAAGTCACATGCGCAATCGGTGGATCCCACAATGATCAAGACAAAAGGAAGTTCATCAGTTCAGGGAGAGCCTGTAAAAACAAACATGGGTACCTTGGACTTATTTTTATGTGTTTTAGGAAGGTATTTGCTAAAAGGGTTGAAAAATCTGAGGTTGAAGAGAAATGGCATGTTGACAATGAAATCTGTGTCCCAACATCTCTGGGAGGTGAGAGGGAGCTGACAGGGTCCGTTGGAGCCTGCCTGGTTCCTGCACACACACACTGGATCATGTGGCAAGAGGACCAGACTCAGATGGCTAGAGGAAGGAAGAGGAGACGCACAGGCAATTGGTACTATTCTTTTCTGCCGGAACTGGGCAAACACCTGAGGTTTCTATGCATGAAGGAGACGATAGATCAATTAGCAGTTAACTCTTTACTATGCTACGTTATGATGACACCATGAAACACTCAGATCTGGTCTCTATCCTTCGTGTCTGGCCTAGAGGCAATCCTGTAATTTCCTAGTTGATCGGTGTGCTAGGTTCTTCTATAGTTGAACATGTGGTCTCTGACTCCCAATCATGAGTGTTGTTCAAACAAGGGATAGAATCAAGGATCTTGAGCATGCTCACAAGTACTCTATAACTGAACTACACCTGCGCTCTAATGAGTTACTCTTCTTTTTAGTTTATGTGTACAAATGTTTTACCTACATGCATGTCTTCATACCATGCAAATGCCTGGTGCCCATGAGGCTGGAAGAAGATGTCAGAGTTACAGTTATGAGGCACCATGTTTGTGCTAGGAAATCAAATGTGGAAGAGCAGCTCAGCAGCCAGTGTTCCTAACTACTGAGCCATCATCCCAGCCCTATGAACATAGGCTATCATCCATCCAAGAACTACAGGTTGCTTAGGAAACCCTCTCGTTTATCTGGGGTCAGCTCGCGTTGCACTGACTATATGGAAGATGAAAAACTGTTGATCTCTTGCTCGAACTATGCTGAACACCGTCAGTTGTCAAAAGCATTGGGGCAAAAAAGTACAGTAGGCCTTCCAAGGTGACAAACCATTTGTTACCAGTGTCTAATGAGAGGCAGACTGAGGAATACAGCACAGCGCTCCTTCGAGGCCAGATCCTTAGGCTCTTCCACCTTGAATCAGAATAACACAGAAGGCTACAACTAGAATCAACAAGTTCCCACGTACCGAAGCATTTCTATCCACGGTGCAGGAGGGAATCTGGGTCTAAACACAGCCAGTACACAGAGTGGCTTTGATACACAAGATTTCACTGTCGATAGGAACATCATAACCAGGACTCTCTGGGATCTAAACAATGGGGTACAATGGTGGTCCCCTTCAAAACTATGTCAAAATTAAAGTCCTTTTATTAAGAAGGAAAATATGGGTCATTTGAGACTTTCAGCAGGGAATTACTGTTCTGTTCTCATGAATCCTTTATCCATACATGGAACTGTCGAATAAAAGCCTTTCTCAAAACTCTAAAATTTAGTGTGGCTTGGTCTGTCAAGCACTCCCCATCTTTCACTATGTGAAGCCCTGAGCCACCTCTGGAAACTATCAACAAGGTCACCATGAGATGTGGTTATTTGATGGTGGGAGGTGGTAGCAAATAAGGAGGAGGCAGAGAAAGAATATCTTTTTTTTCTCCATAACTTAGCATATTGTGGTTCATCTATAGCAATAACAAACAGTTAAAGCACTGAGCAAGGGAACAGATATTTAAGTACAGTGGTAGAGCATTTGTCTAGCATGTTTGGGGTCCTAGGGTAGATCTTCAGTCTAGACACACATACACACACACACACACACACACACACACACACACACACACACACACACAACTTACTCACTCACTCACACACATTTATTTGCAGTCTCAGAGACAAAGACAGTAGAGAGAGGGAGATGGATGGATGGATGGATGGATGGATGGATGGATGGATGGATGGATGGATGGAAAGAGATATATATATATGTGTGTGTGTGTGTGTGTGTGTGTGTGTGTGTATGGATGGATGGATAGATAGATAGATAGACAGACAGACAGACAGACAGACAGACCAGGAGGGAAGGAGAAAGGAAGAAAGGGAGATCACAGAGTTCATTAAAGAATCACAGGGAACATGGTGACATTAGTGCCCACAGCATGACTCTAAGAGACTGCCAAGCCTAAGTTCTCTTCTTGTTGAACATCTTTATTTATTTTTTACACACAGGAATGTTTTTGCTTGAATATATAGATACGAACTGCATATGTGCCTGGTGCATGTGGAGGTCAGAAGAGGCTATCAGATCTTCTGGAACCGTGGGTGCTAGAAACAGAACCCAGGTTCTCAACAAGAATAGCAAATGCTCCAAGCCCCAAGCTTGAGTTCTTACCCAAGTTTAGACACTCAATTCTATAGTAATAAAGGATTTACAATGCAGTTTTCTTATGCATAAAATGAGAGAAATAATTTCCATCTAAGGTTCCTAAGAACCCCAAAGACAAATGAGTGCCACATACAGACACAGTAGGAACAACTCGCTGAGCTAAGCTCCTGTTCCCACCACATTCACCTTCACCTCTTCAGTCTCAAGGGACATTTCTAAACAGGAGCTAAAGGAAATAAGCTTGAAGCATGGGTTATAATAATTAATGCATCCTGTCAATGTTACCTTTATTTACTTAATAATTATCCTAGTGTGGGCTCTAGTTGTGACACTGAATTACAGGACAAGCAAAGAAAGGCATTCCCAGGTGTTTTAGGAGTTGGGTGGACAGAAGCTCAGGGCCTCTGGAGAACAGGGAGATGCTAATGTCTGTGCTCACTGGCTGCAGGTGTATAAGGCATGTTCGGTATAGAGTCTGAAGGGGAGACCACCCACACAAGCTCAGGGGTTCCTGTTTCATAGAGACAGTGTCATACCCAGAGCCCTGTAATGGCCTCCTCTGAAAGCCACATGGTGGGTCTGGGTTTCCAAGAGGCCTTAACAGTGGGTGCACACAAGCCAGAAGTCAGAAGGCATATCCCCAGGGCAGGAGAAGAGCTGACTGTGTCTGGAACTAGGTCTGCACTCTCTGTTACTCATCACTTAAAAGGATTTCTGTACTTTTTTAGAAAATCTCTTTTCTCTAAACTGGAAGCTATTAGGATGAAAATATTTATGCCCCTCTGTCCTAATGGACAGTTGAAAAACAAGCTGAATGAATGAAGAAAATGAATATTAAACTTCAATAAACTCAAATCAATGCCCCAAATTTACGTTTAGGAAAACAGAAGAACCTTGCAGATGACGGTGAGACCATCGAGAGTGACATCTGAGGGCCACTGTACCCCCTGCCCTTTAACTAGGAAAGCTGTGTCTGTAACACGTCACCAGTGTGACTGACATTAGCTATTCTCAATAAGAACTCCACACTTAGTATCTCGGTTTACTTTGTTTTCCTTTGACAGGGCCTCACATAGCCAATAGCTCATTATGTAGCAGAAGCTGGTCTTGAACTTCTGATCCATTTGCCTGCCTCTACCTTCCAAGCCTGGGATTACAGCTGGTGACACCATGCCCACCCACCTACAGGTTTGTTAGTTCCCACACGTTCATAAACACCCAAAGCTTCCTGTATGGACCCTCAATCCCTCGTCTGCACCAACGGACAAACGGAGAGCAGTTCTCACCTCCAGCAGCTCATCGCCGACCTGCATCCGTCCGTCTGCAGCAGCAGGTCCTTCTGGATTGATGCCCACCACAAATATGCTCATTCGTGCCCTGTCCTTGTTGCCAGCCAGACTGAGCCCCAGCCCATTCTTGTCCTTCTCCAGTTCGATGATGTATAGTTCTCCAGGCAGGTCTGCATACCTTTGTCTGATCTTTTCTGTGTTAAAGATAAAAAGGAAACAGAGCATGAAGCACCAGTGAAGCATTTGGTTTTAGAGGTAAAATACTGAACTCATGAGAGTAGAAATAACTGGTCAGAAAAAAATCAACAATTTATTATACTTAAAATATAGTTATATAAAACTGTAAGTTTGTGAGACTAGGAATTGAACTCAAGGGTGTGTGTGTGTGTGACTGGCAAGAACATTTTTCCACTTGCTGGCAGCTCATTCCTTAAAATGTACTCTTAAAAATATAGATACAGCATAAATTAAGATAGGATAAATGAGTAGAAGGAGGGAAAATTAAGGATGCCTGTTTAGCTGTGAGATCTACAAGTGACCCACACTGTCCACACAGCCATCACCCAGGGCAACGATTCATCTCCTTCACTATGTTGACGGTCTTAATAGTCATGGTTGACATGTGTTCAACATCCATCTTTCCATCTTCTACTTCACCGTCTGTGCTCGCTAGCTTTTTATTTTTTTTAAATCGACATGACATAATGTGGCACCCCCCACCCCCCAGGAAGAGGGACGCTTAACTGAGAAAATGGCCCCGTGAGACAGACTTACAGGCAAGTGTGTGGTGCGTTTTCTCAATTGACGTTCGAGGGCCAGCCCAGGTGTGTGATGCCAGTCCCAGCCAGGTGATCTCGGGTTATGTAAGAGAGCAAGCTAGGAAGCCCTGCCACCTCTATGCTATGGTAAACCACCAGCACCGCTCCTGTGCTGGATCCGCACAACAAAGCCACACTAGTGCACCAGTAGAGAGATAAAGGCTTGGGCTGGTCTCGCATCTCACACGGTACCAGCTCAGAAAGTACACCACAGAACTGGAAAGCGAGAATAAGCGAGGGCAGGTTTGTTACAAGGGAATGGCTACAGATCACTGGGCCATGAAGGACATGCTGGAGGATGGAAGGAAGCGTTCCTATGACAAAGCTAGGTATGATAGGAGCTGCTTTAGGATGCAGGAAGCTGAGGCAGGGGGATCTCCACTTCATGCCAGCCTAAGCCACACATCAAGGTCCCGTTTTAAAAAATAAAAGAAGAAAACATAAATAAATTTAAAAAAATCCAAAGATGTATAATATATACGCTTATTCTAGCTTTAGGGCTGAGGTGGTAGCTATTGAACCCGAGAGTCAGTCGTTGATGAGGCTGGATGGGCAATAATCTCAAGGGCTCCTCTTATCTCTGACCCAGTGCTGGGGTTTCAGGCCTACTTCTGGGCTGGAGACCCCAACTCTGGTCCTCCTGCTTCCAGCAACTTGACCTACTGATCGCCCCTCACACACCCCAGTCTAAATGCCATATCGTTTTCAAGGGTTGTATGATTTTATTTGGCTTCTGCTCTTCACTGAAGCAGGATTTCACATGGACTGGGCAGGGTTTGCTGTACAAGATGCTGGAAGACACAGAACAACCCCCAAGACGTTGGACATTTTTTACAATGTCAGGCATCTGAAAACTAAGTGTAATTGAGCCACATCTTCTTTTCCTAGTGCATGTTTACTGCACTAGCAAATCACTACTCACTGCAATTAATTACTTTGTACAGTCATGTGCAGAGATTTAGAAGGTTTTCACTGTCCATGATAGGTTTGGATAGTGAAATAAGAATATATTCTAATTAGACCACAGTCCACTGCTGCTGCATAAATAGTAGCAAAATGAAAGCATGGCAGCTGTCTTTCACTTGAACTCTATTAATGTCAGGTTTTCCTGTTGTACACGGCTACACACGTGTGCATTCAAATTCCATACGCTTTACAGGTTGACTCATTATGAAACATATAGAGATGTACAGTAAGAAAATCAACATAAAATCATGTTACTGTGCATTTTACAACAGCAGCAGCAACAATGACAAAAATACTCAATCTTAAAGAAAAAAAAAGTAGATACAATTGCTTAGCTGTATAGGTCAGTAATGACAAGGACTTTCCTTTGATAAACCACTGTGGTATCCAATGGGTGAAACTAACTGTGCTAAGCCTAGGCACTCTGGATGAACAATGAATGTACTCTTAAAGACCTGGGGTGCAGTAGACAGAGTTAAGTTTAAATGCCTGCTGAGTCACTGTGTCTGTCATTTCTGGATTGGTTTATATGCCAAACCTATCTGTAAAAAGTAAGGTTTCCTTAAGAGCATATATTCCCTAAAATAAGCTCAAATACAGGTGTCCAAATAATGAAGAGGGAAGAGAAACTCATAATCTTATTTTCAATACTTAGTTAATGATGTCTAAAATTAATTTTGAATTGATGACAAAGCTGTTATTTTCTTCTTAATTTTGTCTGCCACAAGGAAACTGCCATTTGAAAGTAATTACCATTTCTCTCACAAAAACATTAAGAAGAAACAAAAAACAGAAACACTCAATCTTCACTGGGAGTCCTAATAAAGGGGGAATAACCATCCTCTACTGTCCAGGTTGCTTCTCTGAGTTATTGTCAGTGAGAAGACCGAGCACAGCTCCTCAAGAGGTGCAAAGGACCACTGCAGGACCAGTGATGCCTGTGGAAATGAAACACAGAGAGCTTGAAAACTGAACGGTCGAGTTGCTTTAGTTAGGAACAGCAAAAAAGCTCTAAGAATGTGTAGGGATTGCTTCAGCATATTAGAGAATTTAAAGATGGGATAGCCAAACATCATTAAAAGTGGTAAATCTTTCATGTTTTCTAAAACATATACATACTAAGCCTTACTGTGAATCTAATGGACCTCAAAACTCAGTTCTCATATTAATTACATTGGGTTTAAAATGTAGACTTATGGACAGGATCCTTCAAGTCTCCATCTGCGCCATGGAGTTAAGGTTGTCCCACTGTCCTCTGTACCCAAATCCTGCCCTGAGAGAGCTGGTCTCCCAGTACTGCTGTCATTCCTAAACTCACAGGTGAGACTACCACTTTTGCTCCAAGAACTGGCCAAAAAGAGACCCACAAGGAGACCCCAGGGCACATGAATTGCAGAGTAGCCAGAAACAACAGCCAGAACATAATACATAAGGAGGACCCAACATTTTGCTGCATACAAGAAACACACCTCAGTGACAAAGATAGACACTACCTCAGAGTAAAAGGCTGGGAAAAAAACTTTCCAAGCAAATAGTCCCAAGAAACAAGCTGGAGTAGGCATCATAATATCAAATAAAACTGACTTTCAACCAAAAGTTATCAGAAAAGATAAAGAAGGACACTTTATACTCCTCAAAGAAAAAACCCGCCAAGATGACATTTCAATTCTGAATATCTATGTCCCAAGTGCAGGAGCATCCAATCAGATAACTACACACTAAGTCTAGTCTTCAATAACAACAAAAACAACAGAAAGCCCACATACATATGGAAGCTGAACAACATTCTAGTCAATGATAACTTGGTCAAAAAAATAAAGAAATTAAATACTTTTAGAATTAAACAAAAATGAAGGTACAATATTCCCAAAATTATGGGACATATGAAAGCAGTGCTGAGAGGAAAACTCATAGCTCTGAATACTTATAAAAAGAAACAGGAGAGAGCATACACTAGCAGCTTGACAGCACAACTGAAAGCTCTAGAACAAACAGAAGAAAATACACCCAAGAGGAGTAGATGGCAGGAAATAATCAAACTCAGAGTTGAAATCAACCAAGTAGAAACAAAAAGAAATATACAAAGAATCAACATAACCAGGAGTTGGTGCTTTGAGAAAATCAACAAGATAGATAAACCCTTAACCAAACTAACTAGAGGGTACAGAGTATCCTAATAAACAAAATCAGAAATGAAAGGTGAGAGATAACAACAGAAACCAAGTAAAGTCAAAAGAATCATCAGATCCTACCACAAAAGCCTATACTCAACAAAACTGGAAAATCTGGATGAAATGAACAATTTTCTAGACGGATACCAGCTACCAAAGTTAAATCAGGACAAACCACCTGAAAAGTCCCATACCCCTAAAGAAATTGAAGCAGTCATTAAAAGCCCTCACCAACCAAAAAGCGCAGGACCAGATGGGTTTAGTGCAGAATTGTACCAGATTTTCAAAGAAGACCTAATCCAATACTTTTCAAAGTATTCCGCATAATAGAAACAGAAGGAACAATACCCAATTTATTCTATGAAGCCACAATTACCCTAATACCTAAACCAAGAAAGAAAAAGAACTTCAGACCAATTTTCCTTATAAATATCTATGCAAAAATATTCAATAAAATTCTCAAAAACTGAATCGAAAAATGCACCAAAACAATCATTTATTGAGATCAAGTAGGCTCCATTCCAGGAATACAGGGATGGTTCAATATATGGAAATCCATCAACATAATCCACTATATAAACAAACTCAAAGAAAAAAAAAACCCACATGATCATTTCTTTAAATGGTAAGAAAGCATTTGACAAAATTTAACATCTCTTCATGGTAAAAGTCTTGGAAAGATCAGGAATTCAAGGCCCATACCTAAAGATAGTAAAAGCAATATATAGCAAACCAGTAGCCAACATCAAACTAAATGGAAAGAAACTTGAAGCAGTCCCACCAAAATTAGGGATTAGACAAGGTTACTCACCCTCCCCCTACCTATTCAAAATAGAACTGAAAGTCCTGGCCAGAGAAATTAGACAACAAAAGGAGGTCAAAGGGATACAAATTGGAAAGGAAGAAGTAAAAATAATCACTATTTGCAGATGATATGATAGTATACTTAAGTGACCCCAAAAATTCCAGAGAACTACTAAATCTGATAAACAACTTTAGTTTAGCTCAAACAAATCAGCAGCCTTCTACTCAAAGGATAAACAGGCTAAGAAAAAAATTAGAAAAACGACACCTGTCACAAGTCATAAATAATATATAATACCTTGCTATAATTCTAACCAAACAAGTGACAGATCTGTATGACAGGAACTTCAAGTCCCCCCCCCAGAAAAATAAATAAATAAAAGAAGATCTCAGAAGATAAAAGACTCTCCCATGGTTATGGATTGGGAGGATTAATGTAGTAAAAATGACTATCTTTTTGAAAGCAATCTACAGATTCAATGCAATCCCCATCAAAATTACCACTCAAAGAACAATTTGCAAATTTGTTTGGAATAACAAAAAAAAAAAAAAAAACAGGATAGCAAAAAATATTCTCAACAATAATGCTTATGCTCTTAAGATCAACAATTGACAAATGGGTCCTCATAAAATTGAAAAGCTTCTCTAAGGCACTGTCAATAGGACAAAATGACAACCAACAAATTGGGAAAAGATCTTTTACCAATCCTACATCTGATAGAGGGCTAATATACAATATATACAAAGAACTAAAGATGTTATACTTCAGAGAACCAAATATACCTATTTTTAAAATGGGGTAAAAACAAAATCCTCAACTGAGGAATATTAAATGGCGAGAAGCACCTAAAGAAATGTTCAACATCCCTAGTCATCAGGGAAATGCAAATCAAATCAACCCTGAGATTCCACTTCACACCAGTCAGAATGGCTAAGATCAAAAACTCAGGTGACAGCAGATGCTGGTGAGGATGTGGAGAAAGAGGAGCACTCCTCCACTGTTGGTAGGGTTGCAAGCTGGTACAACCACTCTGGAAATTCAGAGTTGGTGGTTTCTCAGAAAACTGGACATAATGTTACCTAAGGACCCAGCTATAATACTCCTGGGCATATACCCAAAAGAAGCTCCAACATCTTACAAAGACACATGCTCCACCATGTTCATAGCAACCTCATTTATAATAGCCAGAAGCTGGAAAGAACCCAGATGTCCTTCAACAGAAAAATGGATACAGAAAATGTGGTACATTTACACAATGAAGTACTACTCAGCTATTAAAAACAATAACTTCATGAAATTCTTAGACAAATGGATGGAACTAGAAAATATCATCCTGAGTGAGGTAACCCAGTCACAAAAGAACAGACATGGAATGCACTCACTGATAAGTGGATATTAGCCCAAAAGCTAGGATTACCCAAGATACAATTCACAGACCAAATAAAGCTCAAGAAGAAGGAAAAACAAAATGTGGATGCTTCAGTTCTTCTTAGAAGGGGAAACAAAATATTTACTAGAGGTGGAGGTTTGGAGGGACTTGGGAGGAAGAAAATGGAAGGAAGGAGAAAGGGGGGGCAGGGGTAGGTATGGAAGAAGATCGGGATGATATACAGAGGGTCAGGAATTTGAACAGAGGTGTATAGCAATGGGAAATAGGGAACTGGGGGTAGCCACTGCAAGTCCCACATGCCAGGAAAGCCAGAGGCAACCAGGATCCAACAGGGATGAGGTTAGCTGAAATGCCCAACAAAGGGGAGGGAGAACCTGTAGAGATAATATCCAGAGGTTAGGCAAGGCCCCCAGTTGGGGCCACCCACTAATCTACAACTCAGAATGATTCCTGTCTAAAGGAAATATGGGAACAAAGACTGAAGGAAAGGCCATCTAAAGACTGTCCCACCTGGGGATCCATCACATACACAGACTATTGTGGATGATAAGAAGTACATGCTGACAGGAGCCTGATATAGCTGTCTCCTCAGAGGCTCTGCCTGAACCATACTGATACAGATGAGGATGCTCTCAGCCAACCATTGGACTGAGCATAGGGTCCCCAATGGAGGAGTTAGAGAAAATACTGAAGGAGCAGAAGGGGTTTGCAATCCCATAGGAAGAACAATATCAACTAGCCAGATCACTCTAGAGCATCCAGGGACTAACCCACCAACCAAAAAGGACACAAGGAGAGACCCATGGCTTTAGCCACATATGTTGCAGAGGATGGCATTGTCTGGTATCAATAGGGGGAGAGGCCCTTGGTTCTGTGAAGGCTCATATCCCTAGTATAGGGGAATGCCAGGGTGGTGAGAAAGGAGTGGGTGGATGGGAAGGGAGCACCCTCATAGAAGCTAGGGGAGGGGGATGTGATAGGGGGTTCCAGAGTGCAAACCGGGAGAGGGGATAACATTTGAAATGTGAATACGTAAAATATCCAATAAAATTGTAGATTTATTATCCTTACTTTGTGATGGTAGAAGGTTAATTTTCCCAGCCTGAGTTTTTAATACCACAGTTATACACCCCCTGAGTCAATGAACAAATGCTAATGGAATCCACTTCAAAAACAAAAGGAACTCATTCCTTCCTCGAAATCTGTCACACACATACACATGAGTAGTTATAACTCAGAGAAATAAGAGAAGGAAGGAAAAAACCTAGAGGCTGGACACTAACTAGACAGCATCACTGCCAAGGACAGAAGTCCACTTCCTTAAAACCACGATGTTGTATAAAGGATGCCTCTTTCGCAATGTCACCTGTAGACTTATGTTCAGAATGCATTAGCTTTATAGAAAAACAAATTACTTTATAGACATTTTTCTATACTCTGTTAGGGATGTGGTGGTGACCTTCGGTGGCAGAGTGCATTGAATGCACTAGGCCCCGACTTTAGGTCCTAGTTTCTCTCCAAAGCAAAGCTTACACTGTTCATCCAATAGAAAGGACACCAGGATGATCAAATGTCTGCTCGGGACATGGCAAACATTCCATCCCCAGCATTTCTGTTGTCCTACACTTATTTTTATACTCACAGCTTGAAGAGGACTAAAAGAGGAGAGCCTGCTTCTCTGATATACCAATTTCTGTGTCTTCCCATCCCCGAGAGATGAAACAGATCATGTAACTGAATTCTGCTTTACAGATTAAGAAGGCTTCAGAGGAAAGACCTTATTATAAAAGGCCATTAAGTTAGCATAACCAAAACTTAAAATAAATTGCTTCCTATCAAATTATTTTTCATTCACCTAATACTATTTTAAAGACAGGAGACTTGTCCCTCAAGCTGAGGTGCTCTGTTCAGAAATCTTTTTCTCACAACAGCTCCTTACGTGAAGGAGCCTTCAGCGCTTGCTCTGCCTCTGAGTTCTTTCCACACAGACGGCGCGGCTGACGGGCGGCTGAGACGGTCTGGCCAGAGTTCCGCTGGGTCCAATCTGCTCACCTGCCCTCGGATGAGGGGCCCGCGGCTGTTCAGAAGCTCCCGTCACAACTTATTCATTCTACTTTTGTCTGTGAGACGAGGCCATAAGTCCTCTTTAAGGAGCAGCAACAGCGCATACCCAGCCTGCCCACCTCGGACAGGGCAGCAGAGCTATGCTAGCACTCAGAATGCAACACCCCAACACAGCAGCCTGGCCATGAGCAGTACACTAGGAGAAGCTCGCTACTCAGTCCTTCATGCAGCTCAGTGGCACCAGACGTCCTCTTTCTGGAATGAAGCCAAGGAAGGCCCCTCCCTCTCTGACCTACTGTCTCTCCTCCAACCTGAGGGGAAGAAGTGGGGGGCAGGCACCCGAGGACAAGGCGTGTAGGATTCTGCCTAGTGTGACACCATCGGGCCACATCCCTTTATCCTCCAATCATGTCTCTGCTTATCTGCCTTTAAGGACAGTATTTTGAGATTTTGGATCTTCATTCCTACAGGATCTGGTGTCACATGAAATTTTAACTCAATAAATATTTTGTCTGGGCCCAGAAAAAATGGTTTCGAAGGTAAAAAATGGCTTGTTGCTAAGCCTGACAACCGAGTTCAGTTCCCAGGACTCACATCATAGGAACAGAGAAGCAACTCATTCAAGCAATCCTCTGATCTCCATGTGTACCCCAGAGCACACGAACAAAAAATAAACTTAAAAATTTTTAAAAGTTTTCTGTTGATTTTTTGTCACAGTTATCTGTGCTATGAACCTTTTGATGGGTAATAAAAGGATAGTGCTTTCACCCCATACTACAGTTAAATATGGTGCTTTGGAAAAGAAATAGTGACCGGGCCCTAGCTGTTGACACTACACTGGTGAACCTGAGAATGACTATGAATCGGTTATCAGAGAACGGGATTCCTCTCCCATGCCACGCAGGGTGTTTTCCAGTGACGATCATGATAGTCAATCATGAAAATTCACAGGACTCAGGCTGAAGGCAGCCCTTCACAAGTAGCACCTCAGCAAAATTTCCTGTCTCCACCACCATGACTCAGGATTAAATATGAGGTTCCTTTGGGCCATACAATGAAGAACTTCAGAATTCTAACCATTTCTCTCTTCCTCCCTTCATCTAATTACATCTTTTATGAGCCAAGCAATTCCCAGTAATGGTATTTTACTCAGTAGGTTTATGAAGGTGAACTAGTTTCAAATGGGAAAGAAGAGTCAAGTTAGCATGTTGAATGAATTCAGTCTGTACCTTTGAAACATCAAGACAACATTCACTAGCTCTGGAGCTTCAGACATGTGGTTTTGCAGCAAGGGAACCCCATGTGAGGCTTGAGCACAGGCTATCATGAGTCATTTTCATGACAACTAGCATGAACAATGTATTATTTTCAAGTGGTAGAATACAGTATATATTTTGTATTAACATCCAGCCAGATTCTCCCATGAAACGGCAACTTAAAATTCCTATCTTTTCTGTACATACAACACACACACACACACACACACACACACACACACACACACACACACCAAATTATAAATTAAATAATAGTTTTAAGCAGCAAAAGATTGTTATAATGATGCAGGATCTTAAACATATCTGATTCTATTTTGTGTTGTTTACTGTGGTGTTGGGGTGAACTCAGGCTTTATACATCCGTGCTAGACATGTACCATTGAGAAACCAGCTCAGGTATACCATCCTTTTGTTTGTTTGTTATCATTTATCTATTTTTGAGATCATGCCATTGCATTGTCTATGTTCCTGAAGAATTTCTTGAATTCAAGAGTCTACCTCCACTACCCAAGAAGCTGAGGCCAAGGGTACAACCAAACTGCATACTCTCAACCATTTTGTTGACTTTTTTATTGGGTGTGGAACAAGCTTCCTGCCTCCAAACAGTACAGAGCTTGGCAACTGAAAACGTAGCAGAAAGGTTACTCACCACACTCACCGCCCTGAAGCAGGCAGTCATGCCTCGAAAGGTTTTCTGATCAACCCTCAAGCGTTTGTTGGGGTCACTGCAGAGATGTCCTGTCTAACCTGGGGCAAGGGGCATGTTTACCCGAGAGCACAAGGCCTCAGAGACGACCTGCACACACTCATTGCCCCCACCTATCACCACCAGGAGGCACCAAGACCATCTATTTTTATGTTAAGTTTATTCCTTTCCTTGGAACATGTCGCACTAAACCTGTATTCAATAAAGCTGTTTTCTTTCTTCAGTTCTGTACCAGGAGCTAAGATGGAAAGATGCTGTTTCTCTACACAAGTCCAAAGAGCCAGGGATGTAGCTGGGGCTCCCATTTCAAAGAACCCTGAAGCCCTTCCACTTCTAACAAGAGATGAAGAAATAAGTCACCAACTTCTCTCTAGCCCAGGCTCACTCACATACTCTGAATGAACATCATGTCAGTCTAATTAGATAGAACAGTTCTATAGTTCTGCTCAGCAATCAAGTTAATTTTAAACTTGGATTTTTCCATTCCGGTGATGACATTATTGGAAAAACAACAACAAACACTCCCCCCAAGCTCCAGTTGCTCATAATTCTCCACCAACACACCAGATGTCTTTTCCTTGTCCAAGAAAGCCAGAAGGATTTTCTAGTGGGTCTTGGAGTGCTTTGCCGTCATCACAGGATATTAGGTGTTGCTAGGTAACAAAGCCTTCCTCCCAGAGAGACACTTAATTCAAGCTACTGCCTAGTATTTTAATAGCAAATGCTCAATGCGCTGG
The DNA here is from genome assembly GCF_963924665.1 of Micromys minutus. Lineage (NCBI taxonomy): Eukaryota > Metazoa > Chordata > Mammalia > Rodentia > Muridae > Micromys > Micromys minutus. Next base: position 7,415,992 of record NC_137978.1, read on the forward strand.
AATAAAGACTCAAAGCAGTTTCAGATGGTTTAGCTGCTTGATCTGCTTCCAATAACAGAGTCTGATGGTGCAAGGGCAGCGTTATGAACATTTTTCCTATGCACGAAGGACAATAACGGCACTTGTTAAATCAGTTAGGATGAACTTCTAATTTTCAGAGTTAGTGCACACAGGCTTGAAAAGTAAAAATATCTGAAGGAAAACAATAGCAAATCAGAAGAAACAAAATGGTAGCTTAAGTGGCAAATCTCTGGTGAAGATTCACACTAAACAGAAAATGGTAACAACACATTTGGGTAAAGAAACAGACACCAGGGCAAACAAAGCGAGCTACGAAGTACAGTCAATATTTTTGCCAGCAAGCAGGCCTGATAATGTTAGACAAATCTATATGGGAAATTAACAATCAAAACATGAAACCATCCAGCCGTTAAGCACAAGAGCAATGAATACATGTTGCTCTTATGTGCCAGACAGTACTCCTAGCATGGCAGCTGAACACCACTGGTTTTTATGAAGATTTGGATAGGAAGGAATCCTCAGCTGTACCGTGAGGGAAGTAAAGCAAGGGGGAAAATAAACTGTGACACAGGGTACTAAAGATGGGTACCCCAGAGAGTTTGCCTCTGGAACCAGGAGAAAATCTGGCCAGAACTACTAAGTTATTACAATTTAAAATAATTTCCTTCCCTTTACTCATAAAAACTGAATCTGTGTTAGATAAAAAATAAAATTAAATGAAAATAAATTAATTAAGAGAGACAACTTGAGCAAGAATCGTTGTTTCCTGAAGACAGTGTTCAGGGTGTGTGTAAGAGTGTGGGAGGGTGTGTGTAAGGGTTGTGTGTAAGAGTGTGGAAGGGTGTGTGTAAGGGTTGTGTGTAAGAGTGTGGGAGGGTGTGTGTAAGGGTTGTGTGTAAGAGTGTGGGAGGGTGTGTGTAAGGGTTGTGTGTAAGAGTGTGGGAGGGTGTGTGTAAGGGTTGTGTATAAGAGTGTAAGAGGGTGTGTGTAAGAGTGTAGGAGGGTGTGTGTAAGAGTGTGGGAGGGTGTGTGTAAGAGTGTGAGTAGCCTCCACTAGGAGAGATATCTACAATTTTCCCAATAGTTGCATCAAAATTAAACCAATCCATACTGGACATAAAATGTACACAAGCTTTATACTAGGAATAAAAGTAAAACAAACCTTTCTTTTTAGTCACTATGGTTACCTTTTGGCACACTCTAAATCATCAATTAGAAACTTCACAACATACATTTAGTAAAAAAAACAAAACAAAACAAACAAAAACCAAACACAAGAAAAATGAGGCAGGGAAGCAGACAGACTTGACCAACAGGCTGGGACTGCCTTATTGGAACAGAAGACCTCAACCTTCTCAGGAAGAAAACTGTACAGGCGTGGAGGGGCTGAGGGATAGGTGTGCACATAGGTGCAAACACACACACACACACACACACACACACACACAGAGAGAGAGAGAGAGAGAGACAGAGAGACAGAGAGGGAAAGACAGAGAAAGACAGAAAGACAGAGAGAGAGAGAGGGAGAGACAGAGAGAGAGAGAGCGACAGAGAGCGCGCGTGCTAACTGGAAGTTACAATACTTTTTGAGGCTGGTCTGGAAGCAGAATGCCTGACAGATCTGAAACAGGATTTCCTTGCTTCAGCTTCTCTAGTGCAGAGAGTACAGGTGTGTGTCAACATAGCTGTATTTGTAAGTTGTGTACATTAAGTGACAAAATATCTAAGAATGAAAAAAATGTATAGATGCAAGAAGTGCAGATTGGTTATTACTGAACCCGGTAGGATAATACATGTCCTAGTTAGGACCACCATCGCTACGATGAAACACCACGGCCCAAGCAAGTTCAGGAGGAAGGGGCTTATTTGGCAAACACATATCGTCCATCACTGAAACAAGTCAGGGCAGGAATTCATGGTGGAACCTGGAAGAGCTGGTGCTGAGGCCATGGAGGGGTGTTGCAGACTGGCTTTCTCCCCAGTTTTTCCAACCTACTTTTTCTTGATAGAACCCATGACCACTAGCCTAGAGTGGACCCTCACACGATAACTAGACCTCGAACACCAATCACTAAGTCAGAAAGTGCCCTACAGCTGGAACTAATGGGGACATTTTCTCAAGGGAGGCTCCCTCCTTCCCAATGACTGAAACTCGACTTGCACTTGTGTCAAGTTGACAGAAAACGATCCAGTGTAGTATGCATTGTATATATTCAAGGAAAATATTGGAATTCACTGTTCTTTTCATGTTTGCATAAGTTAGAACATCTCACAACTGAAAGATAACAGTACAAAATCATCTGAACAAGCCTGTAGTATACAACCGTTATTTCTTAAAGACCGAGAAGCTGAGGCCAGTGTCAGGTTTGGAACCTGCCCAATGTGCAGCTCCTCTGCAGCAGATTCATGGGTCAGGTTAGGGTGCCTGTCACTCCAAATCCTATATGCTTCCCCACAATAAAAAGACATGATGTGTTCACATCAGCTAGAGTAAGGAAGAAAATTTAAACATATCTGTATCTTTTTCAAATCTCTAGCTTAGAGAAAACAGATAAGGAACACTCATCATCGGACCCTGGTCGGTGTAAGGGAGTCCGGCAAGGAGCCATGGTTGGATGCTCAGAGTCGCTGAGAAGCACAGACTTGACACAGGTTGGTGCAGGGCAAACAGACAACAGAGGACTGGCTGCCTAGAGCTTGGGACTGGAAAAGACAATTCTGGAAGGACAGCTAAGAGCGCTGGTAGTGGAGCTCCAAAGCTAGCTAGAGGAACTGGAATGCTTTGGGCAGTGTGGGATGAGTTACTACCTAACCGTAGGAGCACTAGGAAGCCTGACCATTTAGCAGGACTGAATTATACACCCAAGAATGACATAAAATGGACAAGGACTGGGGTAGCAGCATGTAGGGGAAGAGACAAAAGCAATATAAGACAACGGACTAGTGATTTTACTCCATTATTTCACCGAGAACTCTGTGTACCAGCTCTGTAACAGACTAGGCTACTATGGGTACATTAAAAGAAAGTAAAGACCGAAATGATGCTGGCAACGCCACTGAGAGTTCCAAGTGTCACTGGGCTCTTGAAGCTATGTGACAGAAGACAGGGACTTCACATGCATATTCAATACCTAACCTCTTCATTAATAACCATGCTAGGTTTGGGGGGACAGAGAAGCCAGTCCAGAATTCACAATCAGAAAAACACTGAACGTTAGAGAGCTTAATCAGAACAAATGGCACATTGAATAATGGAATCCAAAGTTCCTCACATCAGGACACTTTAACTGTCAATCTCAGCACTGAGGCAAAAACGGCTCAGGTTGGAAGCTAAGTCACAGCTGGGCGATCTTGACTTCTCACTTCCACAGGTAGCGCAGCTCCTTCCTTCTTTAACTCGGGCCATGAGACTGACCACTCGGCAAAACACTCTGAGGCGCTCATGCAGTTGGGGGGTTGGGGGCAATTATGCGGGGGGGGGGGGGGCGGAGGGGATAGTTGGCAAATGACCAATCTATAAAGACAAGTGTAGGTTCATTGACTTATGGTTAAAACAACGTGAAATCAGGTTAGTCCCAAGAGGAAGTTTATCTACCTCAGTAGGGATTAACATAAGGACCCATGTTCAAGTGCACAGGGTGCCACACTCTGACCTACAAAGCTTTGCTGTCAGAGTTCACTCTACCTGCTTTCCAAATTATAAAGCCTGGATGAGCTCCATTTTCAGCGCTAGCTGGATTCTCTGTCAAATCTACTAACTCTCCTTTCCTGGAGATGGGACAAAGGAGTCACTTTTACTATATTATTTTTGTAGATCTTTATAGACTATTGTTGGGTTAGGATGTGTGTTAATGGCTGTTTCCTGAAAACAAGGTCCAAGTATAAATTAATCTTATGAGACCTGGGCTGGAGAGATGCTCAGCGGTTAAGAGCACTGACTGCTCTTCCAAAGGCTCTGAGTTCAATTCCCAGCAACCACATGGTGGCTCACAACCATTTGTAATGGGATCTGATGCCCTCTTCTGGTGTGTCTGAAGACAGTGACAATGTACTCACATAAATAAGACAAATACATAAATAAATTTTAAAAAATTTTTTATGAGATCACCCAAAAAATGTTTTCATTTTCACTTGAAAATGGCACTGGAAAAAAACAATGTAATTTCAAAAGCACTCCTGATGATCATTTGTGTCACACGGTCTGTATCACAGCAGGAAGTGCAGTGCTTCTGTTTTTTAGCCACCACAGAAGTATGGTGTGTCAAATGCCCTGTGGCTATAGCACATCGGAGAGGTGAAAGACCTGGGTGGATGCCTCATGCAAAGCTGATTAAAAAGGTCCCATGGGTGTCAGTTCATTGTCACCAGCACTGGCGCTGACGGTATTAGGTGTTTAATTATATTTTGTGGAAATGGGAAAATGATAGTTTCAGATAATTAAACTGTAGCAGAAAGTAGAAAAGGAATTACAATGTGGTATCTTCCAGGTGACCTGGCCCCTTGGTGACAGAAAACAGAGGACCGAATGTGCTTGCAATCAGACCTTGTACACAGCAGCATTTCAAACAATTGTCAGAATAGGTTCGGAGAAGGAAGCAGGACTCCAGCTGAGATGTGGCAGTTCATGGTGCTGCTCACTGTCTTGTTAGGGGAAGAAACTACCTCTGAACATTATAGGCAGAGCTACAGGTTGAGCATAAATATATAAATGATATATATAAACACAGATTTATAAATTATTTAGTACCTATACTGATCAAGAGACAGGTAACAAGTTAATCAAAAATTCTTATTAGGACTGGTGATATAACACAATGGTATAGTACTTACCAAATAAATGAGGCTCTGTTTTTTTTTATTATTATTATTTTGTTTTGTTGAGACAGGATCTATCTATCTATCTATCTATCTATCTATCTACACATTCATACATATATACGCATATACAAACATACATACATATCCCTTGCTGTATGGGAACATGCTGTGTAGACCAGATTGGCCTTAAAAGCACAGAGATATACTTGCCTCTGCATCCCAAGTACAAAAAGAAATAAAACACCTTACCATACTAGACAGGCCCTAGGTTTTTTAACCTTCAGTACCTCATATTAACAACCACAGTAACAACACACAGACACATATCACACCTACACATCACACATACAGACACACAGACACATTCACACAGACACACACACACACACTCCTACTGCAATGAGTTAAAGCCTGGGGTAATTAAAATGGTAACGACTTCTTGTTTGGGTCATTCATATGTTTATTTATTATTTAGAAATAATTTTTAGGGTCAAAGACTTTTACTAAAAGATACACAGTAAAGTTAAAAGGAGCGAGTTAAATAACTACTTTTCCATTTCCACTTTGCTATATTGTACCTACTAACTTCCTACAGAGTAGTCAACTTTGCCTTCCCATCATGTTTCTACCCCAAGGAACCCGACGACTTAAGTTAATGATGTAAGAGTTCAGCATGGTGCCCCTCACCTACCAATTCTCTCTGCCTGAAGTTTATTCTCTTACCAGACAAGGCTTTCCTTGTCTCCTCCAGAGTTCCTAAAAGCTCCATTAAACCGGTTTTAATTACACAGCATGTTTTAAAATCATTGCTGTAATTGTCTTTACTTTACACAAGAGTAAACAGACTAGGCGAGTTTCACTAACAGGCACAAGGTTACACGGAAATTAATTTTTAAACAGTGACAACATATCTCAGGAGACCTTTAAAATTAGTTTAATGGGGGAAAAACAACATGAATTTTGTCATTTGCTACCATGTGATCTAAACATAATTCACTTCATTCAAACAACACGAAGCAATAATAAAGACTTGTACTTATCCATTTCATCCCAGGGCTTCTGAGTCCCTATGAGGCTCTCACCAGAGCTGGGAAAACGGCTCGGCCGTACACACAGAGCCTTGGGTTGGAGCACCAGCACTTCTGAGGTAGACGGCACATCAAGAGTGAAGAAGGCAGCCGCCAGCAAGATCTGCTACTTGCTGCCAGGGTCAGTGTATTCCCACAGTTCTGAGGCCATGGGGAAACTACTAGAAAGTTGTGGGGCGGAAGTACTGTTAAGGTTAAGAACCTGACTGATGGTTCAGGAGGAAACCTTGGGAGATGAAATCTTTAGTCCACTTTCAGTTCGGTCACGGGTTAAATGGAAATCATCTTGACTGCTTCAACTCACAGGCTCCATAAAATGGTCCAAACACCTATGTAAGAATAAAGTTTATTGTGTTTGAAGTGGGGGGCGGGAAGGAATGGGCAGTTCTCCTAAGGATAGTTTATGGCTCTGAGGCTTTTGTTAACAAAGACTGACAGAAAAAAGGATGAGATAATACTTTTTTTTTCTTTTTAAATTGGATATTTTCTTTACTTACATTTCAAATGTTATCCCCTTTCCCAGTTTTCCCTCTGGAATCCCTTTATTCCATCCCCCCTCCTCCTGCCTCTTTGACAGTGTTCCCCCACCCATCCACTCCCTCCCATGTCCCCACCCTGACATTCCCCTACATGGGGGCATTGAGCCTTCACAGGGAGGGCCAAGGACCTCTCCTCTCATTGATGCCCTATAAGGCCATCCTCTGCTACATATGGGGCTAAAGCCATGGGTCCCTCCATGTGTACTCTTTGGTTGGTGGTTTAGTCTGTAGGAACTCTGGAGGGTCTAGTTGGTTGATATTGTTGTTCTTCCTGTGGGGTTGCAAACCCCTTCAGCTCCTTTACTCCTTTCTCTCTCTCCTCTACTGGGGACCCCATTCTCAGTCCAATGGTTGGTTAAGAGCATCCAGCTCTGTATTTATCAGGTTCTGGCAGTGCCTCTCAGGAGACAGCTATATCAGGCTCCTGTCAGCAAGCACTTCTTGGCATCCACAGTACTGTCTGGGTTTGATGGCTGTCTATGGGACGGATCCCCAGGTGAGACAGTCTCTGGATGGCCTTTCCTTCAGTCTCTGCTCCACACTTTGTCTCTTTATTTCCTCCTGTGAATATTTTGTTCCCCCTTTAAGGACTGAAGCACCCCCAGTTTGGTCTTCCAACTTCTTGAGCTTCATGTGGTGTGTGGATTATATCTTGGGTAATTCTAGCTTTTGGGCTGATATTCACTTATCAGTGAGTGCATACCGTGTGTTCTTTTGTGACTGGGTTACCTCACTTAGGATGATACTCCTTCTTACGTTTCTACTTGGATGAGTATGAAACCAAGGGACTGAAAATTTAAGAGTCACAGTTCTTAATTAAATTAACCCTTCACCAGGGACAGAGAGAACGGCTGGTGCTGTAGAAATCCTTTAGCAGTGACACTGGCTTGTGGGTGCTGTAGGGACCCTTTAGCAGTGACACTGACTGGCTTGTGGGTGCTGTAGGAACCCTTTAGGCAGTGACACTGGCATGTGGGTGCTGTAGGAACCCTTTAGCAGTGACACTGGCATGTGGGTGCTGTAGGGACCCTTTAGGCAGTGACACTGGCATGTGGGTGCTGTAGGAACCCTTTAGCAGTGACACTGGCATGTGGGTGCTGTAGGGACCCTTTAGGCAGTGACACTGGCTTGTGGGTGCTGTAGGAACCCTTTAGCAGTGACACTGGCTTGTGGGTGCTGTAGGAACCCTTTAGCAGTGACACTGGCTTGTGGGTGCTGTAGGAACCCTTTAGCAGTGACACTGGCATGTGGGTGCTTCTTCGGCAGAAGTGCTCAGGTGTCCACTGTACCTGTCAGAAGGTCATGTGAACTCGTGAGAGTGACTTCTAATGCAAACTTCAGGGTGACACAATGCGCAAGCATCTAAGCAGCTCATACATGACAATGAGTATGTCCCCCTCATACATGACAGCAAATGTGTCCCCAGCAGAGGATATGGGGCAGGTAAGGGTAAGGGGGGGCTGGGAATTCACTGAGGGTCTAAAGGTGGTTTCGAAACAGAGTCTGGTAAATAAGATCTAGTCCCCCTATTACAGTATCTCTGGAAATAAGGCAAGGCCTTACCTGGATTTGGTAATGATTTCTTGAACATGATGCCAAAAGTAAAGACAGACAAATGGGGATGATACCAAAATTAAATTTTCACTCATCAAATGATTGAAAAGCCACAAACTAAATGAAGAATGTATTTGACAAGTAGTTTATATACACTGTAAAACTTGTAATCCGTCAACAAAATGAAGCAACTCTCTTTTAAAATGGGCCAAGGACATAAAGAGACTCTGCTCCAAGACCGCATACAACTAACTCCGAGGATGCACGCGCCAGAAGAAGGATGGAGACCTCCGTCAGTTATCACTTCCCTTGAATGGCTGCTGTGAGAAACAGGTGCTGTGGTGCATGGCTGTTAGCAGTCAACAGTGCGGGGAGACAGTGCCTCAGAAACCTTATAAGTCTTACTGCCGTGTGGTTGTGCAATCCGTTCACCCAAAAGATCCAAAAGCAGGTCTTCAAGAGACGCACACGTTAAATCACAGCAGGGCTTGTCACAACTGCCAAGAGACGGAAGCAGCCCAACTGTCCACCAAGGAATGCTTGGATAACTGAATGGAGTACACACACAGTCAAACACCATGCAGCTGTAACACAGAGGAAACCCTGACAGCATTGTACAAAATGAAAAAAGCGAGTGACATAAGGTCAAATACCATGATTCCCTTTAATGGGTACAGTCAAAATCATGCTGACAGGAAATATAATGGTGTCTATCAGGAGCCAACAGGTTAGGGATAGGAGGAAAAGCAGTGCTGTTTGATAAACGTAGTTTCATTTTGAAAGGAGAAAAATGTTCTGAAGAGAGCTGGTTTATACCAGAGTAAACAGCTGACCCCTTGGACCTCCAGGATGGTGCAGGGTGTAAACAGCATTTGCCACCTAAGCCTGATAGACTGAGTTTGATCCTTGGACCCCACTGTGAAAGGATAGGACCAGCTTTGCGAGGTGTCTTCCTATCTCTACACATGTGCACACACTCACTTATTCGCACACACACATATACACACACACTCAACAAAATAAGCAGCTAACCTAAATAGTAAATTATATATATACTTTCTACAATAAGAGAGTGTCCATTTTAAGAAGTCTAGCTTTGAAATTGTACTCCAGGTTTTGCTGGTACCTAGATCTGCATTTATCTAAACAAGAGAGTCAGGAAGGACACCAGAAGCTGCACAGAAAAGCTCCCTAAGTGAAGAGACATTTCTCCCACATACCTGAAAAGTCCAACAAAACAAAAAGCTTACCTTCTGAACATCTGGCAGCTAGGACTCTGACAATGACACAAAACAGATACCAGACTGTCATAACCAGCAGCAGAAGGCTTCACCTCAGGGACTGCTGTGCCTCGCTGGAAAGCATTTATGACTGTGCTTTGGGCTTTAACATATTTTTTTTACAATATTGTTTTCAGACACAAAGGTATAGCAGCTTTAATTTTATCCCACACTGAAGGCAGCTGACAGGGGAACCAAGACAGGCAGTCATGTATCAGTGAGCAACTGCTATCGGCACAAGAAAAGACCAAAGAGGGGCTGGACCTCAGAGGAAGAAGTGAGCGAACAGTCCAAGGCAAAGCAGGCCAAGAAACAGCTATTTTACACCAACCTAAGATCTCTCAGGAGCACTTCTTAACTCCAATGTATAGTGACAACTGAGCTCAAATCAATCATCTTATCTAAAACTTCCATAGTCTCTCCTAGACACAAGAAGCTCAGGAGGCTGGGAGGGACTAAGAGAACAGTTCAAAAACATCATGTTCTTGAGGGCAGGCCTGTGCCTCAACCTAAGCCAGGGATTCTTTTACAAAAGGTTGCCTGAAGCTCTTACAGCCGAGCTTTCCCTGCCTGGTGAGACAGTATTGCCAGTTGTCTCCCTCAATGGCCAAGGCGTTCAATCAGAACCAGGTCCCAAAGCATCAACTTGCAACTTGACACAGAAAGTGCACACCTAACTAACCTAGGACAGTGGCCTTCTGAGGTTGGGTATGGGACACTGGATATATGTTCCCCTCCAGGAAAGTTACCTTGGTTCAAATGTTAGTGGAATTCCACAGTGCCGGCACCACCCTGAGTCAGTCGGAGATGCTCAAAGGACAAAGACCTGCTGCCTGGTTTGAAAGGCACCCGTACATGGTGAAGGCCTGTGTCCAGCCTCTCAAGGGTAAATTCCTGGCTGCTTTAAGGGAGCTTAGGCCATCTAATCTCCTAAATCTCCAGGTTTGAAACCTGAATGCACAGCTTCATCAACAAATCCGAGGAAGAACTTGGCGTTAGGGTTTGGATCTGGGCTCTGCCAGTCACAGTCGAGAACTTTGGACCACCTGCTGTTGATCCACCTTTCTACAGTTTCCTATGTAATGTGAAACCATAGCAACTCTGAGCTTACATTGCTGGTGAGTGTGTAAAGAAACGCCCTGGAGCATGTCTGATAGTGGCCCTACTTCCCTACTGGAATTCACTTACTTTTCACAATCTTGGGCCCCGCATTTGTAGATTATCTGTGATAATCACACCCCACAGCCTGCAGGCAGCCATACCGTCTCCTTCTCCTTGCCTGGTATTCTGTTCCTGGGCTAGTGAGCTACTTAGCTTCCTCCGTGTTTCTGACCCTGCCTTCATGTGCTCAGTATCAGAAATGAAATGTTCCTATGGAGGCTGATGGGTCATATCAACTATTCTGTTCATTTCTGTAACTTCTGACTTAGAATTTTAAAAATGCATAAAATGCACGCAGGGAGACTGAAGACAACAACTTAAACTCTTACTATTGGGAAAAGCAAAACCTAAGGAGCTAATCTCAGCACAGAACTGTAAGCCCCAGCCACTGTGCTTCTAAGGGAAGCAGTAATTAAACTTGAGAAAACAGATTGCAGATTCTCAAGGGCTCTAGAACAGGAAGTTGCCACAGGGTTTGTTGCTATGCAATCCAGATTATCTCCCTGCTATGTCACTCGTTAAAGAACAGTCAAAACAGAGGCCTTAATAACTTACACATTATTAAACACAATATAGCACCTGACACAGAGGAAGGAAAGCAATGAAGATGAAAAGGAGACTCAGCAGTCCCACAGGGCAGAGAAGCAGGTACAACCAACAAACACAGGCATTCGTTAGCCCTACAGACATATCAAAACTTAAGTCTGGTTCTCAGGTCTGAAATTCTCACCTGAGGAGTGCTACAGATTCCAGCTGTGCTCAACAGTGAGTTCTGTGGGCTACACACCTGCTCCAAAAACAAAATAAGCTTGGTGGTGGCTCACACCACCAGTCCCAGGCACAGGGTGGATCTCTGCTTTTGAGCCCAGCCTGGTCTACAGAGTGAGTTCCGGGACAGCCAGGGCTACACAGAGAAACCATGTCTTGGCAAAAAAGAAGAAAAAAAATGGAGAAGCACTGTAGCATTCCAATTCTAGCCAGATACCGACCTCTCTCTTAGACTTTTGTGAACTCTAACATGGTTGCTTCTGAAATTGTGAGGACTTCCATTCCCAAAATGCACTCTTATCTATACTGGATTGGTTAAGATTCAAGGTATCCTGCAGGATACTGAGCACCCAAAGAAGGCATAAGAGTTACTGAGCTACAAGCCAAATGTGACTCAAGACACCATGGATAAAATATGACCACCACACATCTCAACCAGGACAGGCATGGAAATAAGAAATGACTCCAAGTACAAGCTTTCCACGTTTCACCTAAAGGTTCACGGAGCCACCAACTTACCCACGTCCATGTGGCTGACATCAGGAGACTTGCTACTTCTCTAGATGCACTAATTTTTCAGAGAAGAGAGAGGCATTTGCTGGCGCTGAGAGGAAGGTCTGTGCTTCAAAGAGTGAAGCACACCCCTCAGCTCATGGCAGGCCTCCATTGCTGGAATTTTCCCAATTCGGTCTCACTCGCTTGGATGAGAACCTTCCATACTAAAATGTAACATGCTGAAGATTGCAATGAGCCTTTTCCATCTATGTTTACCTATAAATTAAGACCAACAGTGTATAAACTTAAATGAGAAACTATAAAGAAAATGAAGTGTATGAAGCACTTAGAGTACACAGTGAGTCTTTTGGAAGGGAAAAGGCGAAAGTAGGGATTATAGACCAGAGTCCTAACACAGGCTCACCGTGCGAGCTACAGCTCTGGCGTCCAGCTCAGAGACTGCTTTAGGTTTAAGCTCAGGACACGGTGTGAGAAGCACCGTTCTCGGTTCAGTTTCTCTCCTTCCCCTCCCTGGCCAGGCTTCCAGCGCCTCTCAATAGACTGTCAGTTCTCTCTGTTGTTTCCTTTCCTTCCCTTCGTCCTCTCTCCCTAAAACCCTCCACCCCAGTTTCTCTGTCTCGATATAAAGCCCAGTCTGCTCTCAAAAATCACAAGAATCTTCTAAATGCTGCAGTGATAAGCGTGAACACCTTTCATGGCTCACATAGACTCTGAGGCTTAAGTCTGTTTAAGATGCCGGCAACCTCCCAACTCCATGAAAACTGATACTGAGAGCGTGAACAGTGGACACAACATGTGACTATGACATTATACACACTTTGGAATTAAGGGCTGGAGAGATGCTTCTGCTCCTGTAGAGGACACGTTCGGTTCCTAGCACCTAAATCAGGTAACTCACAACCTCTTAAGAATCCAGATCTAAATGACCCCTGACCTCCATGGGTAACTACCGGTCATAGTACACATAAACTCATGAAGGTGCACAAACATATGCACATTAGACAAATACATAGATAGGCGGGTAGGCAGGTAGGTAGATACATAGATAGATGTAAAGAGTCAGAAGTGATTTTTTAACATTTGCTATAAAATAGTGGGCGGTTAACCCTGAGCAGAAGCAATATGGACATATAACATGCAGCACCCACATGCTCTATACATACATGCTCCACAACAGCACACATTTATGGTCAGTCAAAGTTCTAAAACTGAGTTCATATATCATTGTGATTAAATGCAGAGAATATAAAAATTTCCAATGGATGCATTCATGCAATGCAGTATCCAGAAACAGCTGTGGCAACTCCTGAGGCTTTACCTTGGCTTTGAAGCACAGACAATGGTAACTTCATGTAGAAAGGAAATTTAAATGTATTTGTAATTTGGATTAACTTAAAGAAAAACAAACAAAGAAAACCCAAAACCCGAGAACCAAAATATAAACACTAGGCTTAAGGAGTCTGAACCACCAGGTTCTAGGTTATCTCCACAGTTCCTTCGTCAACGAAAGCTTGAGAAGTATTGAGTATTGAGATGCCAGCCGGCTGCCAGAGTTCTGCTCTAACCGCACAGCAGAGACAGGCGCAGGGACGGCCGCTCCTCTGGGGAGTCTGTGACGCATGTTTAACAGCTCCAGTCTTTCCTGGACTGAATAATAGGTGGTGCAGGACTATCACTGAAATGCACAGAGTGATTGAGAGGAGAGCCAGGAGTAAGGCATGCTTGTCTAAACCGGGGCTGCTGCCTACGTCCTGCTGGTACAGGAGAAAAACTGATTTGAGTCATTCTGCTGAAAATGAAAAGAAAGCCACACTGCCCCAGACTCTGAGTAAACTGACCCATAGATAAGGTACTTATGAAGACTCTTATTGGTTCTAAGTATTGGACATTTTAACTGAATAAAAAGGAGCTCTGGTTCTAACAATCATTTTTTTAAAAGTCAAACTCATGCTACTGAGAGTCCCTAACTGTCAACTGAGCAATAATCTTCAGAACATATGTTTAACAAGGAAGTTGCTGGTGATGCTTGCAGAGGCTGAGCCCCTCAGCCTAATGAATTAAAGGTGCAGGCTCAGACGGGAGACTGAGAACCAGCCCATAATCAAGTACTCTTTTAGGGACTATTTCCCAGTTAGGAAAAGCAGGCTTCTGCATGCTGCTCTGATTCCTTAGTGAATCACTGCTTCCACTGACATCTAAATCGCTGACTTCCCAGCTTTCAAATTAATCAGAATGCCTCCATTCTAATGTAAACACCTTTCTCTTTTCATCACAGTGAAGCCACAAATAATGCTAATAAATGCCCAGGAGATCTACTTCTCAGTCACCATGCTGAAAGGCAAGCACCCTGCATGCATGGGGTGTTCAGGATTTTGGTGCAGAAACTACTAACATATTCTTGACAGTCTGATAAAGTGCCTCATTTTCTAAAACCGCTCTAAGGCTGACTCCAGCAAAAGGTGCTGTAGGGATTCCAGCATGCGCCCACCTTGATCATGGCCAAGTGCCCCTACTCTCTCTCGCTTAAGAGAGATGTCTTAGCTTCCTGCCGTTTAGATCATTGGAGAACGAAATGATATTCTGCACCAACATTAAAGCAGCATTTGCCTGCGTGCAGGAAGACCCGTAGATGAGTCGGCGGCAGAAGCCTTACCTGGGAAACCCCCGTGGACCATGCTGCAGGACTGCTCCCTTCAGGGCTGCTGCATTCCTGACAGGTTGATGCTGCAGGCGCTCCAGTCTCTCCACGACTCTGTCCTCTCTTCTCACGACCTTGGGCCTATGTTCTTTTTTCCCTCAGATTTTATTCTTTTAAAGGGCAACCTGTCTGTTCCTACCATGGGAAATAATCAATTAAGCTCATTCCAATCGCTCCCTTGAGCTAACAGTGACATCTGCCAGTCGGTGAGAGCTGCCGGGAGAGGCAGAACTCCCTGGTTCTCCAGCCAGAGCCTCGGAGGCTGCAGGCTGCCGCTGGCTCTGACGCTCGGTCACCCTGCACACACAGGGACTGCATGCTGTAGGCTGTGACACTAGTCACCCCGTGCACACAGGAAAGAAAGCTCTATTTCAGAGCAGGAGGCAATACAAACGCAACTATTTATTTTGTGGCCAACTTCAATTGGTACCACGGTTCATGTCCCATTTCCTGCTGAGAAGCAGTGCTTGGGGGACAGTATTTTTCCCATGCAAATTAAAGGCAGCGATGGGTTTAAGCTGCCCCCAGTTCAGAACAGTCATCAACATTTCTCTTCCTTACTGCTTCCTGAACAAAATCAGTTTGTCATAAAGCAATCAGTCCAAACTATAATGCCTTAATTATCACTGAGTACTGTCTCTGACACTTTAAATACACATTAGCTTCAGGAAGAAAACTAAAATGGGAACAAAAATAATTCACAGAAACTGTTTAAAAAAAAAAAAAAAAGCTAAGGCCACTTCACCTGGCCCAGCCCTGCACGCCCAACCCACATACGGCAAACTGCAGAGATGCCTGTCGTTGACATTACAATCCAATCTGTCAATCACCTCAGTGGTGTCCAACCTCTCTGTGTAAACCAGAGGTAAAATACTCATCTTTGTGATTATGGCTTCATAAGCCAAGTGGGAAAAACGTCAAGAATGCACAAGGCAATTTAAATGTAGCTCAAAGCTGTTCAACAACACTGTTTTAAAATTTATACTTCTGTTAAATTCACCTGAACTAAAGAAGCTTAGAGCATTTTCACAGCTCCAGAAAGCTAAAAGAGGAAGCCAGTATTACCGGCCTCTAATCACATAGCTAAGATATAAATATTAGTTCACTTAGTTATAAATAGGAAAAGTCCATAAAAGGATAATTAACTATGTAAGACATAAGGAGAAGCATTCTGTAAAACTAAAAAACGTAATCTTAGCCAGTATTCTTATTTTGCATTATCAAAAATAAAAAGGGATTATTTAGCAAAAGCTGAGTGGCGCTACTCAGGGTGCCTGCGTTTGGTAGGCAGCGAGCAGTCCAGGCTACGTTCTCCACAGTAACTCCTGCCCAGGAGGTTACAGCTGCACCAAAGACCTTTGAAAGTGACACCTGGGTCTACCTCTGCCTCATCAGTACCCCATTCTATGATTTTGGGCAAATTAGTGACTCTTGGTCTTAGGATTCTCAGCCACAAAATCTGACAAACTTCAGATGCACCTTACAACGCTGAGATAAAACCCACCCTCCATTCCAGAAGACGTTCTTTTCCTTCTTTAGAGCTATTTGGTTTCCACTCCTTCTTTAATGGAGACCTGCTTATAACTTCAGCTATCCCTTACATGCATAATACTTACTTTATAACTTGTTCGGATCTGAGTGTTTGTATTAAGTACAACTGTACATAACAAATGCAGAAGTCAGTGGTTTTAATACACGTAAAGAACTGCAGTGGTTTGAATGGGAAGTGTCCCATAGGCTCAGGTCTTGGTTCTAGTAAGCGGTGTTGTCTGAGGAGGTTATGAAGCCTCTGCTGGAGGAAGCCACGGACAGAGGGCAGGCTTTGAGAGTCTATGGCCACACTGACTTTCAGTTCAAGCTCTCTGTATTTTGTCTGCAATCAAGATATTAGTTCTCAGCTTCCTGTTGTCACCCCGTGCCTTCCTTCTGGTTATCTGCTTTCTTCCTCTGCAACCAAAAGCCAAACACACTTGTTTTTTCCTAAGTAGCTTTTATTCACTTCAGTCTATCAATTTTACAACAAGCTTCAAAATTCCAGGAAGCCTGAAAACAGTTCAGTCCCACGTCCAGAACACTTCCGTGTGTAGGGTTATCCCTAAAGTCCCAACCAGCGACAACTGAATCCCTATTTCTACTAGGTCCAGGGGACGATTGGCAATGGCTGGAGCCATGGTCACATGTAAGTGGGTGGGAAGATGCTGCTGCCATCTAACCACATGTAGCCATGGAGACCTGAGGTACCACTATGCATCTTCCCATGCAAAGAGCCCTACAACAAAGAATCGCTCAGCCAATCAGAGCAGTGGAAGGAGGAGTTTTCTACTCCTTCATTTTCCAAAATTTCCACCATTTCATTTACAAAAGAATTTCAAGTTCTCATATGAACCAACAGTATATTTCACTTAGGATTTAGATTAAAACCACATTACTCTTCTGGATTGCTTTAGAGACCCAAAGCCCTAGTGTGAGGCAAACATGCAGCCACTGGATAACCTGGCCGGCTTACACTCCTGACTGCGGTGTCCTTATGGTTTCTAGTTTTTCTCGTATTAGGAAATGTATAACCTTTTCTAAGTGGACAATACTGACTGTATGTGAGTGTGTGTGTGTGTGTGTGTGTGTGTGTGTATGTGTGTGTTTATGTATGTGTGTATGTGTGTATGTATAATTCATATATAATCCTGCATATGGTAGCCAAAAGAATTTTTAATAAAACATTGTTTTAATTATATGTATCACTCTTCACTGACAATTATTCCATAATATCCGTGTTTGAACTGACAACTGCGCTGTCTGTATCTGCTCTTTCTGTCCGTGTGGCTTTGAGAGAGTGTGGGCTCTGAGCTCCATGCTCTGCTAGGATAGCCCACTGTCCTGAGGTAGTGACAACAGTAAATGCTCCTATACTCTTCCAAACCTGACACAGGTTTTATTTGTCTGAGACAGGTTTTTCATCCCCACATGAAAATATACAAGAATATCCTGCAAAGCTATGTTTAAACACCAAAAGGACATGTACTTGATTTTATATATGTATATTGAAGCTTAAGGCATCTGATGTGGATAAGCCAACTTTGGGGAACAGTTTAACAAGGACATGTCACGCATTAACTGCAGAGGTGCTGGACAGAGAAGGTGCACTGAGCTCACCCTGGAGGGGCAATGGCTATTTTCTGAGCTCTACTGCAATAAGTTTTTATCATTTTTTGCTTCTATACTTACAAATACTTAAATTCTCAGTAACAGTTTTGTTACTAAACTTCATTTCCCATAAGCCCAGCACTCAAGAAGCTGAGACATGAGAATCATGAGTTCAAGATCAGCCTGACCTACATAATAAGACTATTTCAGGAAAACAAACAGGGATTGAGGCAAAACATGAAGCTATAATGTCTGATAATCTAGGTTGTATAATTTGATAAGCCAGGTCACCATGGAGATCATCCGTGTGCTTCAAGCCAAAATATAGTGCACGGTACGTACTCAAGTAACCAACACAGAACTGGTGGCAAGTAGACACTAGAAAGGTAAAGCCACATGAATACATTACAGCCCATGAACAACCCAGACAACAGGAGAACAAGATGAAAAAGCAAACCACAAAGACAACTCTATCCTGGAGTTATCCTATTAGGGAAGGGCTTTCCCAGCCAGAAGCTGGGGTGAGGTGTGTGTAAGCACACATAAAAAGAGAGTCAGGCTGCTGGGTGAGATGCTTCCACTCTGCAGGGCTCTGCTCCTAGACAAAGGCAACAAGGAATGCTGAGGGAGACAGAATTACCTTTCCCCAGAGTTGAGAGCCCTAATTGGTGACCAAATAACTATAGGTCAGCACTGAAATTGTATTCAACACTAAATGGACTCAGAAGGTTATATTTATGCCTACACACACACACACACACACACAATGAAATAAGAATAAGAAGGTCCCTAAGTCTTCGGTGAGTCTGAAACCTTGATAAAACATGGTTCAGCGTAAAGTGAAGGCCAGAAACAGATCCAGAAGAAACCGTGGCGTAAGTAAGGACCCAAGTCCTTGGTGAATCTGAAACCCTGACAAAACATGGTTTTCAGTTTTGGTATGTAAGACTGTCCCACACTGTTCTAGTTTGCTTTCTGGGGCTGTAACAAACACCAGGACAAAAAGCAACTTAGAGGAAGATTTATTTGGCTTATACTTCTAGGTCACAAAGTACATCATGAAGGAAAGCCAGGGCAGGGACCATAGGGACCAGCAGAAACAATGGGGAAGTGCAGCTAGCTGCTTCACTTGTAAGACTTATTTACACAGCTCAGGGCCACCTGCACAGTAGGGTGGCCTCTCTACATCAATTAATAAAGACATGCCACCCAACATGCCCCCAAGACAATCTGATATGGGCAGTCCCTCAATTACAACTTCCTTCTCAGTGACTCTAGGCTGTTTCAAGTTGACAGCTAAAACTAACTCAACAGTTTTACAGTATCAGTGTACATCACAGGGAAATCCTGCAATTTCTGATAATTGTAGCATCACCAATAGCTAAGCATGAATATAGTATATCGATTCTCACCTCTTGTTTCATAAATTTAATTAAAACTCAAGCAACTTTGATTAATTTACAATTATATATACAATTTTATATATATAATATATATAACTATATATCATACAATTATATATAATATATACACAATTATATATTATATATATGATTGTATATATAATATATATACAATTATATTAATATATATATATATATATTTATAATTGGTCCCTAGTATGTCATGAAATATGTTCAACAAAGCATCTAGAATCCAATGCCTCATATATAATGGTGGATATTAGGTGTAGAATTAATTCTGACATTGTGAACACTACTTACTAAGGCTGTGTCAGTCAGAATCCTTGCTCTTCTATGCCAATGACAGTGCTAAATTCAGCAGCCGCCTGTGTCTGTCGGTGGCACCCTCACCTCTCAGCAGGTTGTCACAGTTTTCCACTGAAGCAGGACAGCAGAAGCGTCCCAGAAACACTGTCTTAGAATCTCATGCAAGTTTTCTGGAGACGGCTTTGCTGGGTGACCAAGCGGAGCTAGCCCCACACTGTTTTTTTAAAGGTTATATTCAACCATGTGTCTGTGTCGGCTTATGCAGTGGTGTCGGTGCTCACAGAGAACAGAGGCATTGAATCCTAGGAGCTGCAGCTGCAGGGGTTGTGAGCCGCCCATCATGGGTGCTGGGAAGCTCACTCAAGGCGCCTGCAGCAGCGTGCACACTTAACTGTGAGCCATCTGTGTCGTCCACACATTATTAAGTACAGGCATCAGCTTCCCTCACTCTACCATCCCCATCAACGGTTTCTGAAGGTGGCTCTGGAAGAAGTAGAGTCAGCAGAGAACTGCTGAGAAATACAGCTAAGGAGCGTGAGTCTGTGGGTGGGACCATTAGTCAGTGCTTGCAATCCTCACAAGTGCTTCTGATGAACTCTGCAATTTGAAAGCTCTAAGTCTAGATTAGTATTTCCCATAATGCAGGTCATTATATAAACACTTTATGATAAAGCTTAGTGTAAATAAATCACCTATAACCAGCACTTAAAAGCCAAACAAGAAACAACAACAACAACAAAAAAAACAAAATAAATCACATTACAAAGTACTATTGGTGCAATTTTTGTCTCAAATATACATGCATATTTCTACACATGCACCTCTGCTGGTTGTTATGGTTTAGACTTTACTTGTCCCTCAAAATCTCATTTGGTAGGGCTAGAGAGACAGCTCAGTGGTTAAGAGCACTTGCTGCCTTGCAGAGGACCCATGTTCAAATCCCAGTACCCAAGTGCTAGTCCATTAACAACCACTGCTCCATTTCTAAGGAATCTGACATACTCGTCTCTATTCTTGTTGGTACCAAGCATATACGTGGTATGGTACATATATACATTCATACATATAAAATTAAATAAGTAAGCCTAAAACACAAAAGTCCCATTGATTAAGGCATGGCAGCCAGTATGTGGCTCTGTTGGGAGGCCCCATACACTCTAGGTGGGATCTAAAGCCGGTCGTGAGGGAATGCTCATAGAGATACTAGGACCCAAGCTCTCTCTCCACATCCTCAAGTCTCTCACTTCCTCACTCCCCACCCCCCTCATCCTCTATGATGTGAACAGCCCCTGAGTCAAAAGCTTCTACCCAATGCATTTCACTGACATGGGTTCAGATCAACAGGTCACAGGATCTCTGACTGGAGCCCTTTAAAGGTGAGTGAAAAGAAACATTTCCTCTTAAAAGTTGACTTTCTCTAGTGTTTTCTCACAGGGACAGACAGCTGACTCATGCAGTTAAGATGCTGCTGCATGGTACGGTCTTGGTCTTCAACTCTCCGAAGACTGCACGAGCCCTGCGTGCCTAGGTTCCCAAGGATCCTATCTTAGTCTGGACCATCGTACCTAACATGGTCACACAATACACTGATTTCTCTTGTACTACCTTTAGCACCTTATATTTAACTTTTAGTCTTACTGTGTTTTCCTCCGTGCTCCTCGCTATTAAAGCAGCTGATTGTCTCTCCACATTAGAGAAGAGCGTCCCTGTCACTCTGAACCAGCCGACTGTCTCTCCACATTAGAGAAGAGCGGCCCTGTCACTTTGCCAATACGTCTCAGTATTCACTAAGCATATCGTGCATTCAGCAAGCCTTACCTATATCAAGTCCAGAACGAACCAACTAATAAAGCCATTTAGTGGGCTTTACAGCCTTTCGTATCTCATGTCTGCGATCTTTCTTATAACCCAGCACTGGCTTGTAGGTCACCAGGTAAATTTAAGACACACACTTGTAGCTACAGACCTTGGGAAAGCTATGAAATATATTTCACAAAATGAAATATATTTTACTAGGAGAGAAAGTGAGATAAACAGCAACCTGATGAACTTTTAGTTTAGGCAGATGAACCAAATATTAAATTAAATTAGTGAGGGTTACGGAACAAAGAAAACCTATGAGATCTATTTTAAAAAGAGCGCAGGAGGCCAGAGGCTTAGTTGCAGGCATACTGTGTGAGCTGTTCGGCATTTCTGGAGGTCAGCAGTGAAGTCAGCGGTGTGTAAAGTGCGAGGGGGTAAACACTGAGAGTGAAGACCATCACAGACAAACCAACGGAGAGAAGAGTCTTAGAAAGTAAATTTGCTGGAGAAACCATGAAATCAAAGTTTCAGTAGTGGAAAGAAATGACAAGTCTTTCCACATTTAATGTGAACCAGTGTCTCCATTGCTGTCGCCGCTGTGTGCCTGTGATGTATAGTACATATGACTTGGGGACAAGGATGCTGTCCCTCATATCTTACAGCGTGAAAGTGTTGTGAGCGAGAAGTTCACATCACTTTGTACCTTTGTTTGGACAGTAGGTATTTTATGCAGCAGTGAGGTTCTTCACAGCGCCGGTGTGGACACCCCATTTCTACTATTTATTAGCTATATAATATAGGGCATACTCCTTAATTTCTCTGAGCTCCAGTTTCTCTGCTCATATGAAGCAGAGTAGCCCCTTGTCGATAAACAAAGTGAGCCACAAGTAGATTAGAATAAGCACCGTAAGCAGCTGTTTTAACATCTGTATGAGAAGGCGTGTGAGCTCAGCCATCAGCACAAGCCCCCGTGGCTCTCTACAATAAACAGGAGGCTGGTGTGGCACTGCAGTACTGTGCCCCACCAAGGAAAAGGAGCTGGTGCTTCATTTCATAGCTGTTAACATTTCTACACAGCAGACAGCACTTAACCAAGCTTCATTAACTTCTGAAAATGAAGCAAGACAAAGGGACATATAGAGTCACAGAGTCGTCAACTTGACTATCAGCTAGATCTTTATATTTCATTTCTACTTATTCCCGCTTATAAAAACAACAAACTGAGCTCAATCATCATAAATAGCAATGGGAACAGCACAGCCTTTTAGTGATGCACCATGTGGCTTGTGGAAACCTGTTCCTTTATCTGGCCTCACTCTCAGCTCATGAGGTTCTGACCGACCACTGCTAGAGAAGAGCCACACTTAAGGTCATATTCTCAAAGGTGCCATAGCCTGCTTTCAACTCTCCATTTTTACATCAAAATACCTTCCTGTATTGAAGAGAAAAAAATTTTAAAGAAAGATGTAACGCACATATACAATTCAAAGGACACAAAATTCACCCTTGAAAATGTCCATAGACAGCTCATTGTCACTAATTACTTTTCAAACCACTTCCATACCCCACAGGAGAAACTCCATAAATAGCAACCAGGCTTAACTCTACATACTGCACATGCAAGAGGAAATGGGACTGCTTTAAATACGGACCCTAGAAAAGCTCTGCCCAAAGGTATAGCTGATTCAACTACTGCAAAATAAAATCATAAAACAAATTTCCCTGTGTGGCGATGCCAGTGGCGTCAGCATTCCTCCAGAGGTTAGTATCCAGAACTGGCACCTATGTCCAAATCAGGTGGCTAGGGTTAAAACCCAATATTAAAACTCAGGGCTCAGCATTTCTGTTTCACAATCAATTAGGAAAATTAAAGCATCATATGGTGTAGCTTTCTTAAGTGTGCTTTGATAATTTCAAATAGAAAAGCTTAGAAAATAAAAGCCACAGGAGTTTCAAATATAAAAAACTTTATTTTTAATACTTGCTCATGCACATTTTTTTAGAGATGTGGCCTTGTATTTGTGATTCACAATAATTATGGCAGCATAATTTAATAAACCCTGCATCTATCCTAAATAACGCAAAGGAACTCACTGTCGGCCAGGGCATAGTCTTCTTCACCTTCCTCAGCGTCTGCAGACGGAGCTCTGTAAGGCGGGGGCAGCTTCATTGGAGGTGGAGCTGTTCTGTGCCTCTGAAGGGAAAACGTCAAGACAAGGGTTAATTGTTTTTATACAATCCTCTTCAGTGACAAGAACAACCGGAAAATAGTCTGGATGCAGGCGTCTTCAACCATAACAAAAGTGTTGTAAAAGAAATATAATTTATTTCCCCCAGCTCCTTTTCCTTTATAAAAGTAATTTTATGATTAATTCAGCAATACACCACAGAATTCAAAAGCATAGCTTTTAGCGCACCGCTCTTCCCAGAAGATCATATTATGCTCCCTTAAGAAAAGGAGCCACGAACATTCCTACATTCATAGATTTGTCTTCTACCATGAAACTCAATCCTCTGCATTGGTAACAAAATAACTCATGGGTTTTTAAAATAAGCATACAGGTAACAATAACCCCATGTATCAACGTTACAATTATTCAGGTGGTTTTCATTATGAGAATTACAGATTATCCTATAAAATCTGAAATACCAAATTTTATAAATGGCAAAGTGCTCTCCTATCATTTGTAGACAGTGATACTCATTTAATGTTAAAAGAGAAGTGGTTATAATGAATAATTATTTCTGCATAAAGGTGCTCTGAGTTTATATAGCAAATAACATAGTTTGAACCATACTATGTAACTCTCATTAGATAAGTAAAGTAAAAAGTAACTCCATTGTTAAATTACCTTCACAGAACGAAGACACATTCTTGAACGAAAGAAAAATTGAAACATGGCAAACTTTACAGAGATGCCAGCGGCTGCAGGCAGGAGCTGAGATGCCCAACCATTCACAAAAACCCAAATGACTAGACAGGAATTTGTCTTCCTACAGGACTTCAATAAAGTGAGTTCAATTATGCTTTATCTGACAAAACCACTAATGTAGGGCATTATCTCTGTTGCGTGGACACTGGGCATCTACATAAATCATGCAGTAAATTGCTCTGGAAGAGAAAGCACATAAAAGCACACACATCCGTATCTTGAGAGTACATCTAATGAAATCAGTGATTATATGTGTGGGAAATACAAAATATCAAAACACAAGTGTGATAAAGTTAAATGTAGAAACATTCACTAAGAAGTAACTGGGATTGTGATAGCTGCTGTCTTTAATTAAGCCAAACTGGTGAGTGAAAGGAAAAACATCACAACCCCCACCCCCAATAACCAGTACGTTTCTTAGGCCCAGGCCATTCAGTGTCACAGACTGTTCAAACAAGGGCAGGGACTAAAAATCCTACTGAAAGCTAAGAATTCCAGCTAATTCAATTATATCCTGTCAGCGCTCTTGAGAGTAGAACACAGTAAGTATGTCCTCTTTCTGATTAACTTCTGGGACTAAGGTGTGGACCGAGCTCAGTCCCCTGGGACCCTGTCCCGCTGCACGTTAAAGAAGGGAGTGCACACGGCCAAGCCATCCAGTGAAGACTGGAGCTCTCGGTGTTGAAGTCGGCCAGGAGAAGGCCGCCCCATAAACACAGAGAACAAGTCACGCTGAGTGGCAGCTTTGGCTTCCGTCCAGTGTGCTATAGCTCAGGCTGACCTCTTGACCCTACATTCCATCTCCCAAATTCCGGGTGACGCAAGCGTGTGCCACCCTAACTACTAAACGTGGTTCTCACTCCACAGCAGCGCATACGGGTTGTGTGCGGGAGAGAGGTAAATTCTGTTACAGCTTTCTTGTCCTGGAAGACGTGAAATGGTTTTCTATCTACACTGGAACTTTAACTACTTGACTCTGTCCCCTGAGGCACTCTCACCATCTCTTGTCCCTTCAATGGTGAGTTTAATTAATACTTGGCACCTGCACATTTTGCATAGTGTTATGCATACTGTTTTTACTATCCTTTACGGACAGTTCTGGAAGTCCCAGTGAGATGCTCAGGCAGACACACCCTCCAGAACTAACTAAACAGAGACGCCTCAGATGTGCGCTCTGTGAGCTGCTGAAGCTTACGTGACACAATTCTGAGTGAGAACTCTACCACATTTTCCTGTTTCCTGCAGTTTACTTCCAATTCTGTGTTCGTGCTTTTTGCACTAGGTTAAGTCTGGGGTTCTGTTGCTCACTTGGGTTATAACTTAGCTGCAACAGTAATGTATAGAGTTTTGTTTTATGCCCAATACTGGCAGGCATTTATCATGATGATGAGCCCCTCTAAGATGGCTTTATGGGGATACACTGTCCACTACTGAGAAGTAATAAAAAGGTGCATACTAGTTTCCTGCTTGACTTTGTGCTAGAACACACTTTGATAAATTTCCCCATCATCTGGGTTTTTAAAAAGTTAAAAAAAAATCTGTTTAGAAACTAGTAGTAATGAACATTATTTTGACTTGCTGGTTTGTGATTTTTAAAAGTTTCTTCTTCAAAAAACTTATTACCTTAGAAACTTTGAAAGAATCTGACCATCTATGTATATGTGTGTGTGTTGGGGTGGGGTGTGTATGTGCATTAAGTTCAGGAGCCTGTGGAGACCAGGAGGCTTGGGTCCTTCCGGAGCTTAAGTTACAGGCAGTTATGAGTGGTCAGACATGGTGCTGGGACCTGAGCTCAGGTCTTCACTCTCTGTATCCCTGAGAGCCCTGAGTCAGAAGTGGGTGTGCTGGGCAGAAGTAATCTCGGCACTTGGGAGATGAAGGCGGGAGTGACAGGACCACTGCACCCAGTGAGTTCACACACAGCCTAGGCTACACCAGCACAGGCAAGCACACAAACCACTGCACACAGTGAGTTCACACACAGCCTAGGCTACACCAGCACAGGCAAGCACACAAACCACTGCACACAGTGAGTTCACACACAGCCTAGGCTACACCAGCACAGGCAAGCAAAAGAACCACTGCACACAGTGGGTTCACACACAGCCTAGACTACACCAGCACAGGCAAGCACACAAACCACTGCACACAGTGAGTTCACACACAGCCTAGGCTACACCAGCACAGGCAAGCACACAAACCACTGCACACAGTGAGTTCACACACAGCCTAGGCTACACCAGCACAGGCAAGCACGCAAACCAAACCAAAGCACAAATCAAGACTGACAGAGCAAAGTGCCCTGGTAATTCTTTCAACAGACACCAAAACAATAGTACTGTACAAACAGCAGTCTGATTATAACTGAAGTGAGAAAGTCTAACCAGCAAAATGTGGTATTTCTAGGAGCAAATCAAAGGTTTATATATTTCTTAGTTATGAACATTATTGAACAAAAACAATTTCATAAAAGAAAAGCACGTTAGGCAACTAAAAGGTTGCAACTTGAGAATGACAAGCTGTCATCCCAAACCAACTCCAAAACATCACAAAGTTCATGTGTGGAAATTGACAAACTGACTCTAAACTTACATGGAAATAAATGGACATAACTGTGAAAGACCTCAGAGGAGGAAATAAGAAAACACAAGACCCCACTCCACCAGGACACAGCACTGAGTGCCTGTGTCAGCACCGAGGAGCAGAGCATGCTGGGATAGATGGGCTGATCAAGAACCAGCTCAGAAGTCAACCTCACTTCACAACGGGCCTGTACGATAAATCCTACTTTAAAATAATGAGCCAATTTCTTTCATGGGGTAAAAAATGAAGACGCATCCTACGTAACACTAGACCTTAAGATAATTTTTAGGTCCATGAATTCTATGAGAACAGATGTAGAAAACAAAATGGGTGGTAACTTCTGACTAATAATGAAAACATTTTTTCCCAGTAGAGGTGAATTTTGATGTGGATCTTTTAGGAGAAAAGCACCGTGTACAGGAAAACTTCCAGCTTTGAGCACCATGCCCTGGGAATGGCCAGCAGGAAGAGGTACAGATGTCCTTGGTTGACTGTGCTTCCAGGTTACCTTCACATGGTTCATGATTCATCCTGTCAAGAACCAAGCTCACACCCAGTGAAAACCCACAGGACACCTCAGCACACTCACCCACCACTCAGCTATGCAAACAGAAATGAGAACCTCGCCAGAGGCTGGCATGGCTTACCTTAGCTCTCCTTTCTTGGGTGTTTTGGTCCTGGCTCTGGGCAGGTGTTTTGTCTTTGTTATTCACACTTGGGATGACCTATACCACCAAAGAAAGGAGGGAAGACAGGAAAATGAGTAAGCCCAAAAGTCTTTCTAAACTCTCTGTGACGGTGCACACCCTAGTGAAACTGAAGCAGGGGAATCAGAAACCTGGACTGCACAGTGGGTGGCCTCGTGTCGCAAATGAAAACAAAAGATGGAAAATGCCTTTAATCCAGCATTCCAAAGGTGGAGGCAGGAGAAACAATATGAGTTTGAGGCCAGCCTGGTCTACATAGCAAGGTCCAGGACAACTAGAGATACACACTGAGACCATGTCCAGGGTCAGGAGGAATGGAGGGATGGAAAAAAATTCCACCATCCTGATGTTGCTGTTAGTGTGGGGCAGGTGACTTCCCACTCTGTGGGTCAGGTAAGTCTAGAAGTTGTTCCACCATCCTGATGTTGTTGTTAGTGTGGGGCAGGTGACTTCCCACTCTGTGGGTCAGGTAGGTCTAGAAGTTGTTTGTAGTCTAGGTTAGTCTCAGACTCATCATCTTCCCAGGCCAGAACAGGTGAGAGCAATGGAGTGGGCTGCCCTGCCCTGCAATTTAATACATTCCTGTCTGTCTGTCTGTCTGTCTGTGCCATTGTTCATGCCAGGCTTGGCAGTGAGCAAGCTGCAGCCTTTATTTCTGTGTTTTTAGATAGTAAAGACTTAACAAACCTGGTGACTTCATCTTGAGACAATCAGTTAAAGTAAGTAAAGAAGATATGCATTATACAATCATGTATGTCACAGAAACAAAGGAATTAAAGATTTGTGTGTAAGGTGAAGACAGAACACTACAGAGTTAGAATACAGTCATTTGAATATCTCGTACTGCAAAGGAAGTTTTAGTGGTAATCTGTTAGATACTAGAATATAAAAGCGCTCATTCATTTGAAACCCGAAATACAAACTATTTAAGCTTATCCCCGACTAGCTTACAAATAAAGGAGAGTCAGGCTATGGTTGTTTTATTTGGTTTTGACAATTACTGAGGGGTCACCCCGCAATCTGCCTCCCCAGCAGTGCACCCCAGATACTTGCTGTTTCTCCTGGTCAAGTGATCATAGCTCCTCTCCCTCAAGTGGTTTCCTGTCTTCCTTGTCCCTCCAACCCCATCTCTCCTCCTCCAACCAGGTCATTCCACACCCACCTACCTCTACTCCCTCCAGGAACTGGCTGTAGTCAATTTTACTTAACCAATAGTTTTAAATCAAGGAAAAAGATTTGCATGGCAAAAGGTTGTAATCAGAAGTCACTAGTAGGCCATGTAGAATTGCAATACATAGCAAATAGGACCAAACCTCAGTAAGAATCTGAACTCCCAGCTGAAATCTGTTATTTAGCAGATTTCATAGACTTGTTAATTATATCAATATTACTGTTAGCAGAAGGATAAATTACGAATTTATTTCTTCTATTCAATGAAAGAAGAAATTGAGTGGTTTTTTTTTAATTTTTGTAGTACGCAGACAGGGTTTAAATACCTAGTTGCATTCAGTAAGTTAAGAATTTATAAATGAATAAAGTTCAAGTTCATAATTTGAATATCTACTTATGTTGTGTGGGTGTTTTGCCTGCATGTATATTTGCTCCCTAAATGTGTGCCTACTTCCTGTGGAGGTCAGAAAGACATCAGATCCCCTGGAATCACAGTAAACAGGCAGCTAAACCTGGGTCTTCTGCAAGAGTAACCAGCACTCTTAACCACTGAGCCATCTCTCCGGCTCCATTAAATTTATAAAAACAAATTTAATTCTTATTGATGCTAACAGCACAGGATTTTAGTTTTGTTTGGTTTATGGCTTTTCAAGACAGAAATTTAGGAATTCACTCATTCTTCCAGGGCTATTTAGAACTCGGGGTAGCCCAGGCTGGCCTTCAGCGAGCTATCATGTTCTGCTAAAGGTCCACCCAGGAGGTGGCTTGTCTCCTGGCTCTCCCTCTGCTGCTGTTGCCTCTGGCATGTGGCTGCAATTTCCCAAATAATGTCTCTTTGTAATGTTATCTATGAAACATCTTAGGAAAATATAGTATTTACAGTCATGTTCTTTTCTAGTCATTGAGATATTGAATAACTACTAGTAACTGTTGTGAGATTCTTCAAATTGCTAACACAAATAATTATGGCATAAAATCTGATGGCTGACTTGAAGGTAGGAAAAAATCCTTTACAAAAAATTAAAGGAATATAAAAAACATTTTGAACTAAATGCAATTTAAGATGAAATTTCATCCACTTTTACTATATTAAATAAAGTAATTCAGAATTAGTAAGGTCTCAGAATGTTTTACTTCAATAAAACAACTGTACTAAGTTCTTCAACAGGCTTTGCTGTGCGTGTGTGTACCCTCAAAGGCTAAGAGGATGTCAGGTCCCCTGGAGCAGCTAACATGGGTACTGGGAACCAAACCTGGGTCCTCTGCAAGACTAGCGAATGCTCTGAAGCTGAGCCATCTCTCTAGTCAGAGCTTCTCTTAGGTGCACAGTGCTCATACATTAACAATCTGCTGGAGGACAAGGTGGTAGCCTACAGTCAGATAATTCCTGTCAGAATACAACCAAGACAACCCGGGCTCTGCGTCCTTCGAAGACAAAAGCAGGCAGAGGGAAAAGGCGGGCAGAAGCTGAGAGATGAGCAGTGACAGTTGCCTCTCATGATGCCTACGTTCTGAAGACCAAAGACATGCCTGTGTATATGCTAAGCACTGGTAAATGCTCACAACAGCACTACTCCTGATAGGAAAATAAGAGATCAGGCATGTCACGGAACAGTGAAAAATAAATGTACATGGTTAACATGGAAAATGTGCATGGAGGGAAGGAAGGGACCATTCCAAAGCCATGTGATAAGAAACTACAGCCATGGTGCTGGGAAAAGGAAACAGCACAGTACACGGCTTCCGGGGGAATTAAGTGGGTCTAGTACATAGAAGTATTCATAAGTGCTTAGAGAAAAATGACACTCAATTTTAAATCTTAATGATGCTTAAGGTATGGCTGAGGAAATAGGTTCAACTGTGAAAGGGCTTTGTTATTATTGGAAGCAGGGTTGGGGGTATAAAAAATACAAACAATTCTATCATTGAAAGTATTTATGTTATTATATGGAAAAAATGATCTTGGTGTAGAAACTTTCTGAAGAGAAACGCAGTATAAACTGTAGGCTCTGCTGGCAAACGAGCGCTGCTAAGTAAGGTAAGTGCTGTAACTCCGAGAATCAGAAGCCCAGGAAGGCGTGCGCACTAGCTCTGCTGTGGCTCATGAACATCATGTGGCTCATGAGGCTGATGGCAAGTTTTCCAGCATGAAAACACTTTTACACATTAGTCGTTAGAGTGTCCCAACATCAGAAATGACTTCCTTTAGGGTTTTGAAGAAAGTTCAGAACTGAATGTAAACTGGTCAAAAACGTTTAAGACAGCTGGGCAAGGTGGCGCACACCTGCAGCCAAGCTACTGGGGAGTAAGAGAATCAGGAATTTAAACGCAGACTGGACAACTCAGTAAGACTTTGTTTCAAATAAAATAGGGGCTGAGGATGGAAGGTCACGGGGAGGGTGCTTGCCTAGCATGTGAGAGACTCTGGGCTTGATCCCTAACACTGGGAATTAATTAAATGCAATTAACTTTGGAAGGGGAGGAGTGCAGCTCAGAGGTACAGTGCCTGCCATGCGTGAAGCCCAATGTTCTATGGTCATTGCAAACTAGAGAAAGGAAGATGAAGGCACTGTCTACATCTGCCACATGCTGTCCTGAGGACTTGTGGCAGTAATTAATCCAAACCCCCTTAGCAAAGGCATGAAACTTGATTCGTCATTGGATTGGGAGTTATTCTGAGCTCAACCAGATTAAAAATGGAACAGGCAAGCCTAACACCACCGGTCAGCACACACCCATGGCTGGAGGCCAGAGGCTGAGAGGAGAGGCTACTGCCTTCACGGCTGAGTTCCTGTCTCCATAAAAAGCCTTGTAACTCAGCTCACTAGCAAAGCTACTAGAGGCTTGACATCTTTAGGTGACACAACCAACAACACTATCAAGTGTTCCAAATATTGTCAACAGGGCACTTAAGGCTGGCAGCAGAGTACGTCCTGTTGACTCATTTTCTCTCACAGTTGTTTCTTTGTAAGTGCCATTTGGCACAGAACAGTCTAAGTAAATTTCCTATTGAATGCAGTTCTAGGAAGAAAAGCACAGCCACCACTCCATTTTCTGTGTAATAAAATACAGTCTAAAAGGTGGACTCCAAAGAGTCTAATTGGATCTCAAATCATGTAAGTCTGCAGGGATTTTATGTAGTTCACTCTCTCAGTCTTGCTGGGGTAAGAAACACTCTTAGAAAGAAAGGCTCACCCGCAGAGCTGCCCACTGTGGCTATGGCTGCACCCCACATGCAGAACGTGCTCTCTTGCATCAGACCGGGGTGCTGGGACATCCTGAGACACACTTGTTTTCCACACAAGTATTAGCTTCTGTATTCCTGAAGGACTGACCACATTACTAAGACACAAACATGTTCATTACGTAGTTCTAAGTTCAGAAGTACATATTACTTCCATTTGTAGGATTTAAGGCTATGGACATACATAGGCCTACCATACAACAGCATCACACTGACAACATATCTGTATTTACATGACTCAAACATGCACAAGACCTGTCG
The DNA here is from genome assembly GCF_963924665.1 of Micromys minutus. Lineage (NCBI taxonomy): Eukaryota > Metazoa > Chordata > Mammalia > Rodentia > Muridae > Micromys > Micromys minutus. Next base: position 7,448,007 of record NC_137978.1, read on the forward strand.
GCTTCTCCACACAGCTTTCATTCTTGACCTTTTTTAGCTTTGAAGGAACTGAGAGAAGTGAAGAAGTGTGTCACTGTGTGAGCACAACCAGGAAGCAGGCAGGGAGGGGACAGAAACAGGACACTGTGATTCTCAGACTTGTTTAAGCCAACGTGAAGGGTCATGATTCAATTTTAGCCAGTACATCCAAATTGGGCTGAAAAAACAGACGTGATGGGAAAAGCTGAATCTGTAAGGAGCTCATTAGTACGTTTACAAGTAAAGCCAAGCAACCACGACGGGGAGGCATTGTTAGCAGGGGTGAAGAGAATACTCATGTTGAAGTGAGACGTGGAACTCACCCTTGGGGTGGATGACAGGCTCTGTACCACGAACACCACAGGGTTTCCCGCACTCTTGATTGCCTCCACGGCTTCTGCATGTGAGGCATTTTGCAGGTCTACACCAGACACCTAAACCACACAAGGCAGACTTCTGATTAGAAATGCACCAAATTGTGGACAAAGCTAGCTCAAGTTCGTGTGTATCATCCTATGTGTGAGAAAAGCCAGGAACTAACACAACTATGTGTGACAACAGCCAGGAAGTGAGAGCAACTGACATATGCAATGTTCCAGTGTTTCATGAACAACTGGAGAGGGACATCAAAGAGACCAGTTACGTTACAGCAGTCCCACGTTAGTTACGTTAGAGCTGTCCCACGTCAGTTACGTTAGAGCTGTCCCACGTCAGTTACCTTACAGCAGTCCCACGTCAGTTACGTAATAGCAGAGCTGTCCCACTTTCATATAAGGACCTGAACTGGAAGCTGGCACAGCTCCATTCTAAGGTCTCTACACAACAGCACATGGATCCATGTAACAGAAACACGCCTCAGAGTGGAATGAGGAACTTTTCTGGACTTTTACAGTCTCTCCATTAAACTCAGTTTCTTAATCTATTATCACAATCCAGAAACTATTTTGCAATTTATGCTAACAGAACTGTCCAAACACACACAGGTTCTTTTACTAAAAGCACTTGTAACTTTCAGATGAAGGCTTCTCTATCTGGAAAGTCAGGGAGCTAACTTACTAGCATACCCAGTCTTGAAAAGGACAGGCTTTCAGATCCAAATAGCAATGCCTTAATTGTTAGGGTGGGTTTTAGTCAGCGGGGTGGTGAGCGCGTTGCTTCAAGGGGATGAAGAACAGAACCACAGGATGGATGCAGATGTTCCCTTCGTGCAGAGATGCCAAGACAAATGGAAAGCTGACATTCCTCCACAAGTCTGGCTCCTCTCGGCTTTAGAATTCAAATGCAGGAACCTGCACTCACATGGATGAAGTTTCTTATAGTTCTGAGGAATAAACCCTAACTTCTCAAAGAGTTCTTCTTATGTATCTACATCTTTCTTAGCATTGCTTAAAGGTATCTGTTTACAAGACAGGCAGAACTCATCACTGCTTTGAGTAAAAACAAACCAAATAAAAGCCTTAGAGCAGGAATCACAGGAAGCAGAAACAAAGGACTCAATACACCTGACTCAACAGCAGGGTAAAACTAACTCTCAGCCCCACTGTGGGCCTGAAATAGCCAGCAAGTAAGGGGGAAATCCCTGTATTTACTTAAAGGCTTGATTATTTCTGTGTCTGTATGTAGATGTCACATATGTACTGATATTCAAAGAGATCACAAGAGAGCATCGGATTCCCTGCAGCAAGAACCGGATGCAGTGTGGGTAGCCTGAGGAAGCAGCGGGGAACATATCAGGTCCTGTGGAACAGAAGTAAGGGCTCTGAAGTCCTGATTTATCTTTTTGACCCCCAAATTCCAAATTCTAACTTTTAGAAGGTAAAGCAACAGGCCACCTGACAGCATGTGGAGTGCATGCTCAGACTCTGCACCAGAGAGGAATTAGCACACAGAAACACACAGAAACACTAAAATCACAGCTCGGTATCACCGCACACCCGTTAGAATGCCAGACTGACAACACCGCCTCTGTACTGATAATGTGGACAATCTGGATCATTAGGGCTATAAAATAGTTCAGTCAATCCTGAAAATAGTTTGAAAGCTCTTTTCAAATTTAAAAAATGGACTTAGCATAAAACCCAGGCAAATACATTTACACATATTCCAGACAAATAAAGACCTGCTTGCATTTGGCAATTGTACACTGGATATGGAGAGAGACACCTGTAGTTTTGGCAGGAGATAAAGGTGGGGAGAATGGGAGGTTACAGCCAGCCTCGGGTCTAAACAGGTTCATGGCAAACCTGGGCTACATAGAACTAGAGATATCTATTCTAGAATCATTCAACAAGTCCAATATCCACTCAGACCTCAGAGCACATTTAGTTTTTTCATGTGCATTTACATTTTAACTCCCAGGGCAGGAGAGACATCTTAACAGTTATGAGCATTTGCTGCTCCTGCCACAGACCTGGGTTCAGTTCCCAGCAACTACATGGCAGCTCACAACCACCTGCAGCTCAAAGGTGCCAGAGTGTTTAAAGCCTTTTCTGGCCTCTGCAGTCTCCTGTATGCACATGACACACATAATTCATGCAGTACTCACTCACGTATAAATAATGAGTAATAAATAAATCATAGAAATAAGTAAGGCTGTCTCTCATAAAACTGAAAACATGCGAACCATGGTTTCCCCTTTCAAGGTGACCCTTCTGTAGACAAGCTACAAGCACTTGCTAAAGATTCTGGGGAAGCAGGTGTCTACCTGTTCTACGCAAAGCACTGTGCTTAATCTATCAATCAGCTGGGGATCCTGCCTTCAATCAGCTGGGGTTCCTGCCTTCAATCAGCTGGGGATCCTGCCTTCAATCAGCTGGGGTTCCTGCCTTCAATCAGCTGGGGTTCCTGCCTTCAATCAGCTGGGGTTCCTGCCTTCAATCAGCTGGGGTTCCTGCCTTCAATCAGCTGGGGTTCCTGCCTTCAATCAGCTGGGGTTCCTGCCTTCAATCAGCTGGGGTTCCTGCCTTCAATCAGCTGGGGTTCTTGTCATATCATTTTATTTGCTCTATCCTTACAAGCTAGAGAAGCTCATGTAGTGTGCATCAGATATACAAACAAATGGACGCTACCAATGCCATACAATTAGACTAAACATCAAGCTAGCCTACATGATCCTTTTACTGCTTCAAATGTTTCCAGTAAAACATTGTTTCACCCCACTCACCTCAAGTATTTTATCCCCAGTTTTAAGGGCATTGGTCTTTCCTGCAGGACTGTCTTCTAACACTTGTTTGATGAATATGCCCTTGAGTTCCTCTCCATTCTTGAGGCGTTTTATAACTGTTTGTCCACCAACAATGCTGATGCCAAGAGACACATTAGGTTCTCTAACAATTTCAACACTATAAAGAGACAACGAAACATAATCAAGCATAAGGTAATGCCATCTGCTGCAGTGTCACAGCAGGTGCTGTCTATGGCACGACCTGTGGCTAGTGCTTTATGAAAACCTCTTAATGCACTTTAGAGATGGTGTATAAACAGGGCTAGCTCCGAAGTTGTAAGATATTATCAAGATTATGACATTTAAAAGTTGAAAGTTTGAAAAGGTAGATCTCTCAAATAAGAACTCTTGAGATTCGAAGATGAGTTTGCTAAGACAATGTGAAATGATCAGACATTTCATTTATACTTAATATAAAACGATCAGACAGCACTTCATTCATGAGCAATGTCCGAAGAGACTCTGAGAGAACAAAGGTGAAGACCCAAGAAAGCACACATTCATTGTAATGAAGCCCCAGCTTTTCAGAGGAGAATGAACTTCCCATTGCTTTCACTACTCTCCCAGTGAGAAGGTTTACGTGTGAGGTTCTTTGCAGAACACCACCTTTATCTGCTTTCTACTTTCACACCATTGTTTCTGTTTGTTTACTTACAGATTCCTTGTTTTTTGAGCTAGGTTCTCACTGGATAACTAGGAGGGTCTAAATTGGAATTCTTGTTTCAGATTCTCACATGCCAGGATTACAGGCACATGTCTGATATCCTCATACACATATCTGGACAAACATTTGCTTTTGAGTTAAAAAAAAAAGAATATGAAAGAAAGTTTGCTCCTATATAAATTTTGCTTTAACTAGAGAGACATGACCATTAGTCAACTCAATTTAAAAACTACTCATAAAATATGTCCTCAGAGTCTGTGAGACAAAACTCAGAAGTGGGAGCTGATGATAGGCCTAATGGTGGAGGTACTCGAATTGACACAGCATAAAATCTGGGAGAGGAGCGACCGAAGAACTTCAATAATCACAAGACTCCGGTGGTCTGACAAGCACCTCTGCGGGCAAACACATGCAAGAGAGGATGAGCTCACTCTGCAAGCCCCACCCAGACAGACACAGCATTCTGTCCACCAGGGAGAGGGAAAGGGAAGCGTCACTGGAGTTTCTGCACCTGTAGGCACACGGCACTCACAGCCACACGACCTCACTGGTACCGGTGCAGGATAAAGCATGGCTACCCTCAGTTACTACTCTCACAGGGAGGGACATCTGTAAGCTGCTTTCTGAGACAGCATCAAAGGGTTTAATGTCGGCTAACAGGCTTTAGACAGGACAAGAAGACACTGAAAGTCAGCACAGATGATTGCTTATTTTATCAATTATAGTGACTTAAGTGTCTTACTCAGTCAATGTCTTACTCAGGGATTCTATTGCTAGGATGAAATGCCAGGCGGAAAGAAGTTGGGAAGGAAAAGGTTTATTTGGCATTCACTTCCATAGCCCTTTTCATCACTGAAGGAAATCAGGACAGGAACTCAACCAGGGCAGAAATACGGCGGTAGGAGCTGATGCAGAGGCTACAGAAAGCTTACTGGTTTGCTCTCCATGGCTTGCTCAGCCTGTTTTTTTAAAAAAGATGTATATATTATATGTAATATACAGTGTAGCTATCTTCAGACACTCCAGAAGAAGGTATCAGATGGATATGAGCCACCATGTGGTTGCTGGGATTTGAACTCAGGACCTCTGGAAGAGCAGTCAGTGCTCTTAACCACTAAGCCATCTCTCCAGCCCCTCAGTCTGCTTTCTAACAGAACTAAGGAGCACCAGCACAAGGATGGCACCACCCACAATGGGTGGGGTCCTCCCGCCTCAACGACTAATTTTAAAAAATGCTTTACAGCTGACTCTTATGGAGGCATTTTCCCAATTGAGGTTCCCTCCTTTCAGATGACTCTATCTTGTGTCAATCTGCCAGCACACTAAAAAGTTGAGGAACGAGGGTGTGCTTGCACTGGGGACAGGAACAGCATACACTTACACTCTTGGTGGACCCCAGTGGCTGAAGTTCGGTGTTTCCTCTCCTTCACCTTCCTCTCTCTCGGGTAATTCACTAGAAGGGGAAACACAAACCACTCTTGTTCTTAAAAGTTCTTGGAAAATTCAAGATTGCATGATCTAAAGGTAAACAAGTAACTTCTAAACTTTTAAAGAATTCATATCAATAAATAAACAGAGAGAGCATTCCCGGCATTAACAGTCAGTGCAGCAACCAACCATGTCTCCAGGACGTCAGAATGATTGAAAACCCCTAAAACAGGAGACTCTTTCAAAAAGACTGCCTTTAATTTGTCCTGTTTCACATCTGCACCTGCGTCCATACATAACATTTTTCTGTTATTCTATAAAGAGTCTCATGTTGTAACCCAGGCTGGCACTGAAGATGCACCAGCCTTTGTGCCCTGTCTGGCCTCGTACTCGATCAGGTATGAGTGCCGAGGCCTGGCTTGGAATGTTTCCTAAACCCTGTACTGACTGACCAGCTCACCCAACTGCTTTATTTTTCCCTCTGCTTAGATCAACTTGCTGAACTGGATAACAAAAAAGTGCTGGCTGACAGAAAGCACTAGTTGGACAGTAATGTGACAGCTTTTAGTCACGGTATTTGTCACAGCAACAGACAGCAAAACAAATAAATGTGGAAAACTCTTAGTGTTCACTGTTTAAATTAGGGAAATTTAATTGTATTTGTGAGAGTTTTCTTTCTTTGATTTCGGGGTTTTTTTTTTTTTTTGGTTTTCTTGGGGGGTATTTTTGGGGTTTTTTGTTTTGTTTTGTTTTTTGAGCTAAGGGATATAATTCCTGTGACAGTGTAAATGGGTCATATACATACTGTTGTTACAGGAAACAACCAAAGGCAATTTGGAGAGGAAAGGCTCTCTTTTATTTCAGAGCTTAGGGTCCCATCATCTAGGGAAGCCAAAGCAGGAACTGAAGCAGAGACGTTAAAAGCCACAGTGGACTAGGCTCTACGATTATCAATCAGGAAAATGCCCACAGGCACGGCCACAGAGCAGTGTCACTCAACTGTGCTTCTCTGTCCTTTGGTGACTCTAGGTGTGTGTCAAGTTGGCGTGTGAGGCTGCTAACAGTGACTCACAGCTTCTCAGAAGGGAGGGGGTACGATGGTGTGTAACACATGACAAGATCTGCTTTTCCTGGCTAAGGATGGAACACAGGGGCTCTTCTCCCAGAGGAGTGCAGGACATTTTAGCAGCTGGTAGGACTCTTCAAGGAGCGGTGGACACTTGCTTTAATAAGATTAATTCATAGAAAATGAAGTCTGAAGCTTCTGAAGGTTATCTGAACTGAGTTTTAGAAAGTCAGAAGACTGTAAAGTTGAACAAAGCCACTTGACCAAGGTGAATGTATACACCACTTCACCTGAGTTAGAATCCATCAGCAAAAGCCAAATAGTTTTGCTGTACACATTGAGATATAAATTTGCTCAAATCTATTTCAAACACTGAGGAGATTTTTAAACTATCTTGTTTTCACTAATATTTTCTAGTCATCATACACAGTGGTGGGCTTCATAGCAACGGTGTCACAGGTCATTCAACTTCCTCTTATTTACCACCCTGTCATGCTCCCTGGCATCCTCTTGGTGCCCCCCCCACCCCTGTGCACGCACGTACACACTCATTCTCTCTCTCTCTCTCTCTCTCTCTCTCTCTCTCTCTCTCTCTCTCTCTCTCTCTCTCTCTCTCGGTGTTCATCATCTTTCTGAGTACAGCCCATGTCACTTAGCACAACGACTTGTACTGTATCCATTCCTGCAAATGTCACAATGTCATTATTTACGATGAAGAAGATCCACTGTGAATTTGTGGCAAGTTTCCCTTACCCGGTGCCCTGGCACCGCATCCTAGCTAGTTCTATAACTTAGCTGCCGCAGAGAGTGCGGTAGAGAACACGGCCGTGCAGACATCTCTGTGGCATGCTCTCTCGGAACAGGAAACATTCACATGAGCCGAAACATACTCTAATCTGATTACGAGTTTTCTCAAACCTCGACAGTGATTTCCAGAAGACTGGATTATTCCCATCACAGTGTACAAGGGTCCCTCTTTTCCCACATCGTCACCAGCATTTTCATTTTCTTCATGATAGACATGCTGAGTGGGAGGAGATAGACTTTCAATGTCATTTTACTTTAAAATTGCCTCATGGTAAAGAATATTTTTGAGTGATATTGAATAGCCTCTTCCATTGAGAAACATACAGTCAGTCCATGAGCCCATTTGCTAACCTCCCTTCCTTGCTGCCTCCTCTCTCTGCTGCACACTTCCTCTTCTGAGCAGATTTCCAATCTCATGCAGTACCATCTGAGTTGCTAGCATTTACCTTTGCTGCCAGGGCCCTTTGCAAACAGCCCCTGCCTTTGCCTGCACCTTGTACAGTTCTGCCGTTTAATAGAGTTTTTGGTTTTACATCACGGTTTTTGATGTGTCTATGGTGCAGGATAAATAAGGATTGAGTTTCATTTTGTCACTTATAGATTGATGCCGGTTCCCTAGCACCATTTGTTGGAGAGGCCACGGCACATGTATGAGCATCACATGATCCGAGGAAGAGCTGTCTCTCCTCTGGCATGTGAGTCCCAGTACTGAATTCAAGTGTCTGGTGGCACATCCCTTTCACCTGCTACCATCCTGTCAGTCTGCTTCTCATTTTAAAAGGATTTAATTCCATATATTTGATATGAAAGGTGTTGTAAGATCTGGTTCCCTTCCTCACCCCTCTGGTCAGGACTACTTGTTTCTCTACACCACTCCACTTTTGCTTTCAAGTGAGTGATATATACGATTTTATGTATCAATATAAAATATAAAGTCCTGCACCGAGGGGGAAACAGGACAACGGTGGGAGGTGGAAGGAGAGGGGACCAGGCAGGGAGAAAGAAGGGGAAGAAAGAAGGGTGATAGCTTCAGATTCTGGAAGAGATGTGGCACAGCCACCAGAGGGTCCCAGACACCAGGGAAACGTGAGGCTCTCAGGACCCAACTGGGATACTTTAGCCTAAATGAACAGAGAAGGGGGAAGACAGACCCTGTAGAGACCGCCTCCAGCAGATAGGCATGGCACCCACAGATGTGGATGCATTGCCACCATCAGACGGAGCTCCAGGAAACCTGGTGGGGAGCTGGCTGAAGGAATGGAGGAGAGGAGGGGGATTGCAACCCCACAAGAAGAACACAGGCTGGCCTGACCACCCCGTTCTCCCAGAATCTAAACCACCAACCAAGGAGTGCACCTGGAGGAACCCATGGCTCCAGGAGTGTACCTGGAGGGACCATGGCTCCAGATATATCTGTAGCAGAGGGTGGCCTTGCCTGACAGCATGGGGGGGGGAGGCCCTTGGTCCCAGGGAGGTTTGATGCCCCAGTGTAGGGGGGTGCTGGAGCGGTGGGGCCAGAGGGTGTGGGTGAGTGGGGAAGACTTTCATACTGCCATGGGGGGCTGGTGGAGGGAGTACCTGAGAAGTGGGATATCATTTGAGATGCAAAGGAATGGAGTGGTTAATATATATATACATACATATATATATATATATATATATATATATATATATATATATATATATATATATCATCTTCCTGACAATTACTTGCTTCTTGTTTCATTTAATAACTCAAATTGCATCCAGCTTCCTGCCAATGGCATAATGTCACTAGTGTGTGCGTGTATGTGTGTGTGCCTGTGTGTGTGCATGTGTATGTGTATGTGTGTGTGTGTGTGTGTGTGTGTCCTCCTTACCTTAGTCTTCTAGGCAATGTGCACTGGGCCAGCCTCTGTACATGGGCAGGATTCTCAACATCACCCAGAACCTGCCATGTCCAACTCTGGCCTTTCTCTCCCACTCTCAGCTGTGATTTCTACCCAACAGGAAAACAGGCGAATGAAAGCTGCCATCTTTAGGAAGCCTCACAGAAGGCTGGCGCTGGCCTACTGCTGCCTTTCTGCAGCTCCCCAGGCTTACAGTCAACACTTTCCTTACACCTGCTGTGTCCGCCCCACCTCCCCTTCCTCTCAGGCCAGGCCTGGAGCAGCACTTGTGGAAGGAAACAGAAGGCACCCCATCTCCTTACTGCTGAGTTTCCACAGATAATCCAGGAGCTCCGACTATACTAGACCACGTTCTCCGTGACACCTGTCAGAACACACCTCACTCCCTGATCCCTACATCGACTATACTAGACCACGTTCTCCGTGACACCTGTCAGAACACACCTCACTCCCTGATCCCTACCTCCAATGGAGTTCACTTACTCTGCTGATTTAGAAATATTTTAATCCTCAACATGTCCCCAGATAACCTGATAACTTGCCAATCTGTTTATAGGCCTTTATCAAAACATTAATGTCCTCCTATCTAACTTCCTACTCCAGAGCCATGAGTCTTCTAAAGTGTCAGTACAGCATTCCCTACGGATGCTGAGGCTGTATCTACATAGTCTTTTGTCCTCACACCCACTTGCTGGACAGTAAACAGAAACCAAATTACATCCCACTCTCTAAGCAAATGCTGTGTGCAATCCATTTTGTAAATAAAAAATGAAACTCTATGTGTGACCTCATTTTAAATACAATGGAGATTTTTAATAGTAATTAATAGATTTAGTCATGGTATCTTTCTACACTTTCTAAATGCATCACTAAACTTGTACATTTTTTAGAAATAAAAGCCAAACCACAGTGGACAGGGAAAGCAGGGGAATGTTGGCATGGGGGTGGGGGTGGGGTATAAGTTAGAATAAAGGACAACATCATACATGTGAGAATAGGACACAAAATATACTTTATATGACAAGTTAATAATAAGAAACACTAAATACACTACTTTATATAACTTAAAAACAACTTTTTAAAGGAAGAAATAAAATGAAAAGTCAGAGGAAGGACACCATACCATGCAGCATTTGCATGTCGTGAAGACACCATTCCCAGGTGTGATGAAGGCTTGGTGACAACCCGGGCACTGGGGAGTCGGTACAGAGGCAAATCTTCCTGCTCTCTTCTTTGGGCGACAGCTGGAAGATCGACCAGCATGCCAGGACCTTGCAAGTCACTTGGAATCATCACGTCTGAAGAATCCAGATGGGAACAGAAGATACAGTCGTGATTCAACATGTTGTTAAAGGGTGTCCACTCTAGGTACCAGCCTTCCACAAGGAGGCAGCTGACAGTAAAGTGTGTTGTATGGCAAAGACTTAACGCCAGGTGGCAGGAAGCACCACTGGAAAGCAGAGCTAGGATGAGGATGGGGATGGGGATGGGGATGAGGATGGGGATGAGGATGGGGATGGGGATGAGGATGAGGATGAGGATGGGATGAGGATGGGGATGAGGATGGAGATAGGGATGAGGATGAGGATGGGGATGAGGATGGGGATGAGGATGAGGATGGGGATGGGGATGAGGATGGGGATGAGGATGGGGATGAGGATGGGGATAAGGATGGGGATGGGGATGAGGATGGGGATGGGGATGAGGATGGGGATGGGGATGGGGATGGGGATGAGGATGGGGATGAGGATGGGGATGAGGATGGGGATGAGGATGGAGATGGGGATGAGGATGGGGATGGGGATGAGGATGAGGATGAGGATGAGGATGGGGATGAGGATGGGGATGAGGATGGGGATGAGGATGGGGATGAGGATGGGGATGAGGATGGGGATGAGGATGAGGATGGGGATGAGGATGGGGATGAGGATGAGGATGAGGATGGGGATGAGGATGGAGATAGGGATGAGGATGAGGATGGGGATGAGGATGGGGATGAGGATGAGGATGGGGATGGGGATGAGGATGGGGATGGGGATGGGGATGAGGATGGGGATAAGGATGGGGATGGGGATGGGGATGAGGATGGGGATGGGGATGAGGATGGGGATGGGGATGGGGATGGGGATGAGGATGGGGATGAGGATGGGGATGAGGATGGGGATGAGGATGGAGATGGGGATGAGGATGGGGATGGGGATGAGGATGAGGATGAGGATGGGGATGAGGATGGGGATGAGGATGGGGATGAGGATGGGGATGAGGATGGGGATGAGGATGAGGATGGGGATGAGGATGGGGATGAGGATGGGGATGAGGATGAGGATGAGGATGGGGATGAGGATGGGGATGAGGATGAGGATGAGGACGGGGATGAGGATGGGGATGGGGATGAGGATGGGGATGGAGATGAGGATGAGGATGGGGATGAGGACGAGGATGGGGATGGGGATGAGGATGGGGATGGGGATGGGGATGAGGATGGGGATGAGGATGGGGATGGGGATGGGGATGGGGATGGAGATGAGGATGAGGATGGGGATGAGGACGAGGATGGGGATGAGGATGGGGATGAGGATGAGGACGGGGATGAGGATGGGGATGGGGATGAGGATGGGAATGGGGATGGGGATGGGGACAGGGATGAGGATGAGGATGGGGATGAGGATGAGGATGAGGATGGGGATGAGGATGGGGATGAGGATGGGGATGAGGATGGGGATGAGGATGGGGATGAGGATGAGGATGAGGATGAGGATGGGGATGAGGATGAGGATGGGGATGAGGATGGGGATGAGGATGAGGATGGGGATGAGGATGAGGATGAGGATGGGGATGAGGATGGGGATGAGGATGAGGATGAGGACGGAGATGAGGATGGGGATGGGGATGAGGATGGGGATGGAGATGAGGATGAGGATGGGGATGAGGACGAGGATGGGGATGGGGATGAGGATGGGGATGGGGATGGGGATGAGGATGGGGATGAGGATGGGGATGGGGATGGGAATGGGGATGGAGATGAGGATGAGGATGGGGATGAGGACGAGGATGGGGATGAGGATGGGGATGAGGATGGGGATGGGGATGAGGATGGGGATGAGGATGAGGATGGGGATGGGGATGAGGATGGGGATGGGGATGGGGATGGAGATGAGGATGAGGATGGGGATGGAGATGAGGATGAGGATGGGGATGAGAATGAGGATGGGGATGAGGATGGGGATGGGGACGATGAGGATGGGAATGGGGACAGGGATGAGGATGGGAATGGGGACAGGGATGAGGATGGGGATGGGGACAGGGATGGGGATGGGGACAGGGATGAGGATGGGGATGGGGATGGGAATAGGAATGGGGATGAGGATGGGGATGGAAATGAGGATGAGGATGGGGCCACCAGGAGGAAGGTTATATTTCAGGTAGTTCTCAGGGAAAACAAACAAGTTAACTAAACTAGGCACTTTATCACTAGCATTAATTCATCAAAAGAACTCCCTTATGTTTTCTAGTCTTACTGCAAAGTTTTCCTTTCTTGCTCCAAGCTATTCTGGCCATGGGTACTCTAGAATTCATTCATTTAAACAAAACGACCCCATTGAACAACAAGTAACAATTCTTACAATTTGAAGGGCTTAGAAACAGCAGAGTTCCTCTACATCTTACATATTTGACACATTCTATTTTCATGGATAATTGTAAGAAAGGACATTATTGTTTACATTTTATGAAAGGGGAAATTCCAGTTAAAGATTTTGCTAATTTTTACTTTGTAGGAGCACAGGCAAGGGGGTGCACACATGCCACAGGGCATGTGTAGGTCAGAAGACTACCTGTAAGACTTGTTCTGAGGTCACAGGTCATCAGCCTTTGCAGCCTTCACCTGCTCGGCCATCTTGCTGACCCAATTTTGTATACCTGGCCACTAAAGAGCACAAATTACCATAATTTATTTCAAAGTCTACCTTTGTTAGGCCAAGCTCTGCTTTTAATGCACTTCTTGGTGGTGCACACAAGTGTGCAGAGGTGTGCATGGGTGCACACTCTTCCTCTACCACTTTCTGCCTATTTGTCAGGGTGTCTCCCAGAACCGGAAATTCACCAGTTAGGCTGGCCGGCCAGGGGCACTCAGGATCAGCCCAACCCACCTCTCAGTGCTGGGATTGCAAGCACGTGTGCCCAGCTTTTTACACAGATGTTGGAGATTTTAGCTCAGGCTCTTGTGTGTGCTGAGTCACCAGCCCAGTCTCTTAAATTAGTCCCTACTCTTTCATCTTGTTTGAGAGAGTCTCACTGTGCAGCCCAGGGTAACCTCAGACTCACAAAGGCCTGTCTCTGCTTTCCAGTTGCTGGGATTAAGCATATGAAAGTGTTGCCCATAGAGGCCAGAAGAGGGCCTCGGAATCCCTGCAAATAGATTTTATAAGTGACTGCCTTGTGGTGGGGCTGGAAGCAAAACGTCAACTATTATTTTTAATTGTTGAAATGCATTTTGTGTTGGGTGTGAACAGTGAACACGTGGCAGTCAGAGGACAATGTTCAAGAGTGGATTCTCTACTCCATCTTGTGGGAAGTCTCTGTGTTCCTGCTGCTGTGTGAGCTTCCAGCAAGTCTCTCTGCCTCCCAGCTCGGCCTAGGAGTACTGGGTCACAAAGTCATGCAATTAATTTCAAGCTTTACAGCAAAGGCTTCCTTGAATCTGTGTCTTTATCTGGTTGTAGAGACTTGACTGGTGAGTCACAGACAGCATGTCCCATCTTTCCCTGTGAGTGCCACCCATACGTCCCCTGGAACAACCTGTTACTAAGTGACCACTCATTTTGCCTGCTGGGACCCCATTCCCGGGTGCCAGTCAATGCGGGCCCGACAGCTCCAGGGGCACCTCCACTCAGTGCATGGGAGGCAGAGGAGGAACAGGACCCAGGCAGCTGTAAGGACAGAGGTTCCACTCGCTAAGCAATCTCCCACTGCTGTGCTGCATGAGTTCACACACGTTGGTAACAACTTCCCGTGCCTGCCCCAGGCCTGCTGCCCACCGCCTCCTCTCTGGCCCATCGCCAGCACACAAATGCCCATTTCTCACCTCTCCTGGTATTTGACACATACTTTATAGAACTGTTCACCCTGTGCTCCCAGCACCCACCAGCCCATAAAACAAATCCTGTCCTGGAGGCCTACAGTCGTTAGGCAATGGCTGTAATGGGCACAGAGGTTAGAAAAACAGGGAGGTTAAAAAAAAAAGGCCCCTGGGTAAATGGAAGTAAATGCTTACAGAAGAGGAATGGGGAAAATTTTTCAAACCTTATACATGGTGAGGTGGCTGCATAACTCAGCAACGGAAAGCAAAGCAAGTGAGCTGATGGGCTGAATAGGCACACACAAGCAGCCTGCTGCCCACCTGACAAACACCACTGTGCACACTGTGAGAGCTCAGCCCACTACTGACAGGACTCACATCCAGAGTGGGCAGAAAGATGGAAACAAAGTTGTTTCGTCCTAGAATCTTGAGACACTCATTTGCAAGTTTGTTCTCACACTCCATGGAATGTGAGTACTTTAAAGAAACAACATTTTGCTGGTGAGTTTTGTGGCTGTTGTTTTCTGTTGGTGATGAAACCACTGTGTGCTCTACCACCACTTAGTCACACCCAAAGTCCAAAGTCATCACTTTAGATTTGCCACAAGGTCATGACTAGCCTGTTGAACACAGGATATGAATAAATGATTTTAAAATTAATTTTTCTATAAAAATAAGATGGTTTGTTGCTGATGAAGTGGACTTGTGAGCGGCAGATTTGAAAGGGATTCCGAGCTAGGAATATAGCCTTGTGGCAATTTTTGGTATTCAAAGATCATTATGTTTAATCTATATACACCAAGAAAACTCTGACTGTTTCCATGTTACATTCTGTTCTACGTGTACTTTATGCTTATGGTAACTAGTTGGATTTCAATGCATAGTATCAAACCTCTAAAAGAATTGCCAAAATGCTTTTAAAAATCTCTTCTTTAAGGAAAAGAGAGAGAGAGAGAGAGAGAGAGAGACAGAGAGAGACAGAGAGAGACAGAGAGAGAGAGAGAGAGAGAGAGAGGGATCCCAAGACTCTCAGACTAATCTTTGAGGAAAGAGAGGCTTGGAGAATCTACCAGCAGATTTACAGCTTAGTACAGAGGAGCCGGTATTCAAACAGGGTCTATTGTTTGCTGAGCTCTCAAGAGGCATGCATGTTGTTGCTGAGATGTCTTATCAGCCCACATGACTCTTCTAAGCTCAGCATGAGCCACCAACCGATCTGTCCTGTCTGTCACAGCATTCCTGATGTGTGTGCTGACAAATGGTTCTGAGTAAGTCCACAAAACATGACTTCAGCAGCAGTCCCCACATGATGACTGGTACTCCCCCAACTCCTCTTGAGAATCTACAGATGGGTTCTGGGAGAGGGAATGTCATTTTCTTCAGTCATGCAGTCACCAACAAGTTGTTTATGCTCCCCTAAAGAATGCCCCACCTGTGCTTCTAGAAGAAAGTCTAATGGATGTCACAGGGTCACTGGTGAAAAGATGACATGTAAGTAGAAAGGGGACAAGTTGTAAAAAGGAAGAGGATCACACAGAGGGAACAAGAGTGTGACAAAGGTGAATGGGACCGAAAGGCATCACATATCTGATGGGATACTGTAATAAAACCCATTCTGTACAATTAATATATAGCAATAAAACCCAAGGATAATATTAAATGGGATGAAGCCTTTGAAATTAAGACTTAAAACCTGGGGTGGGGGGAAGGGAGTGCGTTTTCATGAACAGCCATGCAGAAGTATCGTTGAAGGATTTGATTTAATAATAGGCGGAATAGAAGCAAAGAAGGGCAGAAGGGAGGGAGAAAGGAAGGAAGGAAGGACAGCAAGTTCCAAGCAGTGCCACCACACCTATAAAACAGCGACTAGGCCAGTGTGCTCCGTTCATTCTTACAAACCATGAGGGAGTAAGTCCTCACTAAGCAGAGAACCACGGCAATGTAGATAAAAGCTCCACTTTCTTCCCAGCCATGAACCTGAAAAGTGGCAGACTCATCCTCCCTATGACTCCACAGTGACAGCCTGCTCTGGTCACTCAGAGGGGCCACCCAGTACCAGCACAGCACGGCTTTCTCTTCTGTGGCTCCCATAAAACAGTCTTGACCTCACAGTAAACTGTCATTGTGTTCTAAAGCGTTCTCCCATCTGTGTGTAATACAGGAGTTGTCACGGTGAAGCGCTTTCTGCCAGGCTGGTTCCAGCAGTGAAAGACAGCTCAGGTCCTGCCCAGTGGCAGAGTCCTGGTGTGATGGCACAGCCGTCTCACCCAGAATCCCATTGTTAGATGAATACAAGTATAGAAAAGTTGATATTATGAGTTGGCAAAGAGAGGCATAACACTTTCGGAATTCTTTAATGGAACCTAAGTTATTAATGTCCTAGAATCAACTATAATTTATGGTTATGAAAATACCTCATGAATGTTTCAAATATGCACCCCTTTATTAATATTTAACAGCTCCATCCAGTGAGCTAGCAATTTCACTTAATAGCATCGGAGACTTTAGCATATATTGGTAGAGACGTAGTTCACGTGAAGGAATGGTCTCACTTATCTCTCGATCTATGCGTCATACAAAGCAGAATGAGGCAGAGAATGTGGAGCCTTCTTGATACACAGAAATTGAAAGATCAAGTTGAAATTCTCAGCTCAAGTTGTCCCAAGACAGGCTAAGTAAGTTTTAGGTTCAAGAGATCATGGTGAGGAGACGAAAGGTACTGGAGGCCCAAACGGCAAGCAGGAATCCATGTAACTGTGGTTTAGCCCCAACACTGAAAGGCAGCAGGAGGGTGGCCAGTATGACAGTGTAGCACACTGTCCAGAAAGCAAAGCACACGGACCAATCACCCAACAAAGCTCACAAACCTAAATCCAGGCCGCTGCTCGCTAGCGAATGAAGATGTTCCATGGCGTCAAATCTGCGGTGCTGACCATTTCCTTCAGAGGGGATGGGCAGCCGGGAATCAAGGCCAAAGGTTTCCTTCATCTTGAAAAGGAACAAAACCAGAAATTCAGCACGTTAAGCAGCAATGAGAATGCCATAATGTTGTTCAAGGCAGACATCGACACAACGGATAACGGGCTGTAAGCCGCTGCGTCTGCGCGCACAGACTCTGTACCTCCCACCCTGCCGCCAGCCCACCCCCAACCCCTTCCCCGGGTTACTCTCCCATGACTTGCAACAAATGCTGCATGAGCCTAGACTTGGAAACCCGGATAGAGTTTTGTTTTTAAGCATTAACCAATAAATACAAACAAGCACATCGCAGACAAAAGCAAACTGGCTGTCAACCAAGTCATTTGGTGATATAGCACCTGGATGTATCCCTATGACATCACTGCTATTTCTGGGTCTTTGCTCTGCTCCCCAACCCTATTATTTCTTTCATTTGCTGTCTTCCAGACAGGGTCTCACTAGTAACCCAGGTTGGCTTTGAACTCACAGCCTTCCAACAGCTTGACTCATACGCACTCTGTCATGCAGACTGGCCCAAAGTAGAACTTACAGACTGATAAACACTGCTGATAACATAGTGCTTTCCTCTATGGCCCTGTCTTTCGTGGGTTTTTAAAGATATACTCTGCTGGAATGCTGAAACACTTGGGCCTTCTCCAGTGTCTTGTGTTGAATCAAATTACTCAAAGAGGTTAAGTAGTGAGACAGACCTTAGACTGAATGCCCTTGAAACACAGCAGGTAGAAAAGGATGGCTTTGACCTTCAAGCTATTTCCTACCAGAAGCTGGAATCTAAATCCCCTCGTGAAAGACACTGTCCCTGAAGGGAAAGAGACCAACATCTCTCTTCGAGGGTAAGCAGCAGAGAGACCTTGAGCCTCTCCCCAAGAGGCAGGAGCACTTTACAGCAGTCCTGTGCAGTCAGTCAGAACCTGAGGAACTGACTAGCTGCTTCCGGTGCTCCCTCATGAGGCCCCCATGCTATTCAAAGCTTAAGTGAATATGCATGCTTTTCTCTAGCTCATCTATTTTAATGCAATTTAATTTCAGGGCCCTGGAAGCTTGAAAACAGGGTTTGATTGGCCCCACTTCTCCCAAGTAGAGGTGTTAAGAGGCAGGTCTCAGTGTCAGGCCTCAGTGAGGCATGCAGGTCCCCAAGGCAAGCCTTAGCGAAGGCGGGGAGTAGCAGGAGAGAACAGGCCCAATTCGGAATCCTGGACAACCTGCTATAGAAGGTTCACTTGTGAACCACAAATTGAGCTCTTCCAAAGCATCAAAGCCACCGACTCCTTGACCTTAGACTTCTCAGCCTCAGAGGGTAAGAAATAAATTTCTGATGTTAAACCTCCCCCAGAAAATAGTACGTTTGTTGTAGCAGCCCACAAATATAAGTTGTCATGAGCATAAATTCTATGAGCATAAATTTTAAAATATTTTAATATAAAGAAGGTTTATTGACAAGAAGAGGGCAGAAAAGGTGAAAAGGAAGAGAGAGAGGAGGAAAAGGGAAGATCATAATTAAAATTTTATGCTCACCATATAGATATATTAATTGAAATGATTAGCATTTTTAAAACTTTGGTGGTAGTTTTCCAAGCGCTGTAACTTGGTACAGCTCTGTAACTCTGGCTAGCTCATTTGTGAGCTCCTGACTGACTGCTGGAATCACAGAACTGTACCACCCCACCAGGTACTATTGTTGATTTTTTATTGTTGGAGATTTTAATTGTTCAAAAGTTGGAATGTTTATATTTTCTAATGATCCACTTTCTTTAGAATCATTATAGTCAGTCTTTGGGTTCAAAGAGATAGTTCAGTGGTTAAGAGCACTGACTACTCTTCCAGAGGTCCTGAGTTCAATTCCCAGCAACTACATGGTGACTCACAACCATCTGTAATGGGATCTGATGCCCTCTTCTAGTGTGTCTGAAGACAGCTACAGTGTTCTTACATAAAACAAATAAATAAATCTTTAAAAAAAAAAAAAGCCATACTTCAGTGGTAAAGATGTTGATTCCAGACAGCTTTCCCAGACAGATAATGATCAGGGAAGAGAAGAGAATATAAAGTCAGATGACCATGGAGCCTGCAAGGCCCCACTCCACTCAAAGATCACACAGGCGTGAGAAGTGGAGTCTGACTATGTGTCAGACTGGAACAGAAGCAGCAGTAACTTCCTGAAGGAAGGAGAGGAAGGACTGGAAGTACGGAGTACTCAAGAAAAGCATTTTACAATAGCTTTGTATCTTAGTGAAGATTTTAACTTTATTATTTTTATTTTATTTTACATGTATGAATGTTCTGTCTGCATGCTTGTTTGTGTACCTTGGCAGGTACTAAAACTGAACCCAGGTCCCCTGGTAGAGCAACTAGTGTTCTTAACTTCTGAGTTCTCTTTGCAGCCTTTAGGAAGCAAATTTGAAAGTTTAGGCCTTTAGAAAATTGAATTTGTCTTATTTCCCCCTCTGTAAACAGAGGGGGAAAAACCATCATTCTAAGGGAAATAATCCTGAAGGATTTAATCAAAACAAGAATAAAAGCACAAACAAACAAATAAAAAAATCAAAACCTTTAACAAATGGACAGATGGTTGCAAAGCAGGTTTTCCCACAAATACATATGGGGTCAACATAAAAAGATGCTTAACATCATTAACCACTAATTAACAAAATGCAAATCAAAGTCATAACGAGATAGGTGTGCTGGCGCCTGTCTATAATCTCTGGAACCCCAGCACTCAAAGAGGCCTAAGGCAAGAGAATGTAGAATTCACAGCCAGCCAGAGCTGCTTTGAATCTGAAACGCCCCCTACAGGCCATAAAGTGCTTGCACTGATATTCTGAACACTGAAACTTCAGGAAGCAGGGCCTAGCAAATGTTTAGCAGCTGGTCACTAGGAATGGGTCTCTTAGGGTTCCGGTCACCTCTGGTTTCAGCCTGTGCTCTCTGTTCCCTGGTCACTATCACAGACTAAGCTTCTCCCACATTCCTGCCACCAAGAACTCCTCCCGATAATAAACAGGTAGAAATTCCTTTGAAGCCATGAGCTAAGGTAACCCTCTCTTTACATTTTCTGTTGGGCGGCCATCGTCTGGCACAACAGGACAGGACGTAGCTAAGGCACTGGGATATGAACAAGTTGCCATCTCAAAACTCATCTCAAAGTAGGGCACAATTGCTACTAACAAACAGAAGTCTGAAAGACTGAGGCAAACCAGCATTAGCAAGGGAATGGCGAAGCTGGACACCAAACAATGAGGAATGTTTGCCTGTCAGAGACGAATCTTTGCTTTCTGTTGGTTTAAAATCAGGGTCTAACTCAGCACTGACCTCAGGTTTACTATGGAGCGAAAGCTGATCCTGAACTCCTAACCCTCTCCTCCACCCCCCATATGTTGGGATTATAGGCACCTGGCTCATATACTCCATGTACCCACCACGCTCTGCTATTCCCAACATATTCCCAACACCCCAAGCTTGACATGCCCCACGAACACACACACTTCATCAGTATGTTAGTTTTGCAAAATTTGAGACAAGATACTTCTAACAGAATACTTGCCTAATCAGCATATCCATTAATAAGCTGGGCTTCAAGAGCGGGAACTTCATATTCAATAAACTGTAAGTGTAAGTTTTTGTCTTTTAAAAACTTGCCTCAGACTCTGAAAATGTTTGCCGATCACTATGTGTGCATTCACACAGTTAATCTGTTATTCCCAAATAAGTAACAGGATCCTTTGAAGAATCTCTGATTGTGATCTAATTTGACATCCCAAGAAAATCGGAAAACAGGTTATCGAGCAGGTATTTATATATACCAGCATTTACAGCAACATTATCCATGAACAGTGGGGTAGAGGACTAGAGACACCGCTCTACTGAGGGCTAGACTGATGAACCTAGGCTTCCCCTGGGGCCTTAGTGTAGAGAGAAGTGTTTGGCAAAGCCAGTAATAGTCTGGGTCCAGCGCCTTGAAGCCCACCCCACACTCCTTAAGGCACTGATGTATAGAAAACACAGCTTTTTCTAAAACCAGGAATATGCTTGGCAGAGCAAGTCATGGCCTGAGGCCAGGGCCTTGGGGGAACTGTGGCCTCAGATCCCAAGAACCTAATCTTCCCACCATATTTGGCTATAATTATCAGTCCCAAGACTGTTGTATGCTAGATTTATAATGCTCTTAAGATACCGTGTTGCCCTTGTGAAGCTTGTTTAATTAGCTTCCCGCTGACTTGGTCATATTATATGACAGACTCTGCTTACTCTATCCCACTTCTCCCCTAGAAATAAAACTTAAGGGCTGTTTGGCTATAGCTTGTACAAGACCTTCTGGTCTCAAACGTTCTTATCTTCTCTGTCTTCTATTATTAGCTTCTGATGGCTTGGGCCTCTTTCTGAGGACCCTGTCACTGAAGAACAACTTGCTGGTCCAGGTCATGGCTCAGTAGCTAAAAGCATGTATGGCTGTTTCAAAGGACCCTGGCTCAGTACCCAACACTTACCCAGCGGAAAGCCAAAAAAAGTGGCACATGAGAGAACATTCTTGGAACTGTAAGTTGCTACACAGATGATTTAAGCTAAAATCACCATATGTTTTGCAGGTACAAAAAGAAGCCATTCTTTAGAACTTCCCTTGCATGACTGAAAGCAGCAGCTTCAGCTGGATGACTCGGGCCTATGATCTCAGCACCTGAGAATAGTGGCAAGTCCATTTCATGGTGGATGAGAGCCTGTCCTACACAAGTAAGACCATGTCTCGGAGGGAGAGAGGGAGAGAGGGAGAGAGGAAGGGAGGGAGAGAGGGAGGGAGGAAGGGAGGGAGGGAGGGAGGGAGGGAGGGAGGGAGGGAGAGAGAGAGAGAGAGAGAGAAAGAGAGAGAAAGAGAGAGAGAGAGAGAGAGAGAGAGAGGGAGAGAGGAAGGGAGGGAGGGAGGGAGGGAGGGAGAGAGAGGGAGAGAGAGAGAGAGAGAGGGAGGGAGGGAGGGAGGGAGGGAGAGAAAGAGAGAGAGAAAGAGAAAGGGGGGCAGGAAAGAGAGAGAGAGAGAGAGAGAGAGAGAGAGAGAGAGAGAGAGAGAGAGAGAGAGAGAGAGAGGCAGGAAAGAGGGGGATGCCAAGAAGACACTTGTGGGAAACAAGCTGTCACGGGCTGGATCTACTCCCATAGAAAAACAGTAGTTCATTCCTAATACCCATCCCAGCCTGAAGATGGCAGCACCTCTAGCAGCCTTACAAATTTTCTTTGTCCCCCAAATTTTCACTTGTGGATCCTAAACAAACCAGTTTGTTCTACCCACAGAAACCCTTTCTTATTCTCCACTAATGTCTCTCGCTCTAACAGATACTCTCTGAGCCCTGATCTGAAAGGGTCAGAAGGATTTTCCATTGAGACAAACAGACAGGGTAAATGATGCTACCTCAGCGAGGTGGTCTGACATACACATGAACAGCTTGTGGTCAATAAGTCAGACATATAGTGGTAATTATCATACCTTCACTATAAAGTACTCACATTTTTAAACAGAAGATAGTTACAGTTAATGCCAGGGGACAATGAGCAAGGGAAGGGCACTTATCAACCCTCGGGCTCAACGTTTCTGCAAAGGAAGCTAAGGTTCTGGAGATGGACAGAGATGGTGGTCACACAACAGTGTAACAGTATTTAATACCATCAAACTATATGCCTAAAAAGTACACAATACAGATATTTACACAATTTGTATGGTGGTGTGGTGAACAACACAGATCCAGAAACTGTCATAGCTTACCCTTTACCTAAAAGAAGAGTATGTGACTGGTGGGGGAAATCAGCTTTGACCTTCTTGGGGATTATTTGTATACCACAAACACAGCCTTATCAAGACAGACGCAGTAATGGTTCGCAAGCCTCTTGAGGACCCTAAATGGGTGCTAGGAACTACATGTTCTTCACATATTTGAACAGCTTTAAATCCTATCAGGGATTGTAATATTATATGTGTTAATAGTATAGGTTGGAAAGCTTAGTTTATTCCTAAATTGGAAGTAAGTACCTATATTACACAAGTAGAAAATTCCAGCTTTTCCCCTGCTGCCGCCAACTTGCGCGGAGGCAGAAGCTCGGGTGCGTTCAAGATTCGGCGTCACCCGTGATCCACCGCCATGGCCGAGGAAGGCATAGCTGCTGGAGGTGTAATGGATGTCAACACTGCTCTACAAGAGGTGCTGAAGACCGCCCTCATCCACGATGGCCTAGCACGTGGCATACGCGAAGCTGCCAAAGCCTTAGACAAGCGCCAAGCCCATCTCTGTGTGCTTGCATCCAACTGTGACGAGCCCATGTATGTCAAGCTGGTGGAGGCGCTGTGTGCCGAGCACCAGATCAACCTGATAAAGGTTGACGACAACAAGAAACTTGGGGAATGGGTTGGCCTCTGTAAAATTGATCGAGAGGGGAAACCACGGAAAGTGGTTGGTTGCAGTTGTGTAGTGGTTAAGGACTATGGCAAAGAATCTCAGGCCAAGGATGTCATCGAGGAATACTTCAAATGCAAGAAATGAATAAATAAAATTTTGGCTCATTTAAAAAAAAAAAAGAAAAAAGAAAATTCCATATGTGACTTCATATGACAGATTACAGGCTGCTGAAAATACTGTACAGTCTTCTTCAGAAGTGTATAGGAAACAAGAAACCTAGATTACATGATAAGGTATGATTGCACGATAAATTATGATCACATGAGTAGGTATAATTGCATAAGTCAAGATTGCATGATAAGGTATGATTCCAGAGGTCCATCAGTACAAACAGTGGGCAAGTAAAGATCCAAGCCCACTCTACCATTACTGTAGCATGGAGAAAAATTAATAAAAAATCAAGTGGTAGTGTTCAGAGTTTATTAGAGCTGAAACAATCTTCATCAATATGTCCTGTAACCATAAATCATATAATTCAATGTGAGAAGAGGTAGTGTAAAGGAAACAGTGTGACTGTATATTGGCTACTTTAATTCAGGGTGGCAGTGTAAAGGAAACAGTGTGACTGTATATTGGCTACTTTAATTCAGGGTGGTAGTGTAAAGGAAACAGTGTGACTGTATATTGGCTGCAGTGTAAAGGAAACAGTGTGACTGTATATTGGCTATTTGAATTCAGGGAAATCTGTGAGGGAAGCAATAAGGAGATCAGACCCTGCACTGGCTGGGATGAAGATGTGCCAATGGCTCAGATGCTCACCATTTGCTCCCTCGCTGGTAGTGCCTTTTGGGCAGGTTTAGGACATGTGGCATTGTTGGAGGAGGTATGCCTCCTGGGCAGATTTTCTAAGCCTGGTGCTAGTCCCCTGTCTCCTCCCCAACCCCATCTTCTAGATACAGCCAGCATGTATCCAGCTACCATCTGCCATCATGGTCTCTAAGCTTTTAGAACCATAACGCAAATAAATTCTTCTATAACTCACTTTGGTCATGTGTTTTTGTTTTGGTTTTTTTTTTTTTTTAAAGCAAGAATAAGTAACTAACATGGGCAATTGTATGCCAGTCTAGAAATTAAGATGCATGTCCTTTAAACTGTAAGCACTAACTACTGTCTTGAACAAGCCTTAATTAAAAAAAAACATTTTACCAAAAAAAAAAAAAAAAAAAAAAAAAAAACAAACCAAAACAAAAACAAAACCAGTCTTGCTTAGATACAGTTGTCAACTTGGCACAACCCAGAGTCAACTGAGAAGACAAAACTTCACCTGAAGAACTTTCCTAAAAATCCTGGCCTGTGGCAGGTCTGAAAGTGCCCATGTTGGTCTAGACTGTACACATGCTAGCTGAGCAGGAGCCAGAGAGGAAGCCAATTCACAGTATTTTATTTAGCTCCACTTCTTGCTTGAGATCCTGCCTCAACTTACCCGGGTGAAGTGTAAGCTGAAGCCAGCCAACGATCCCTGCCCAGGCTGATTGTGATCGGTGTGGTCACGGAAGCCAAGAGCAAACTAACAAGTAAAATTAAACAAAGCCTATCTCAAACAAGCTACATAGAAAACTGGATGATCTGAAAGTGACAGTTATGAACACAGATAGACATGAAATATGCACTGAAATAACTGGAATGAAATTATAGTTAAATGTTCATATATGCAGAAGATTTAACCTGATACAGCTTTTAAGACATGAATTTTGACTAAATGTATCAAGTCAATTTTCTAAATATATCTGCCTATTTCATTTCTTGCCTTAAATGTTTAAGTAGCAACAGGGATCAATATTCCACCTTGTCTTCTATTTAAATCAATAGAAGTTTTCTCTGCAAAAAAGCAGCCACAAGTGTGCACATGTGCAGCGATCTCTGGCTCTGGTGTGCGTATCTAAGTGAAGATCCAGTATGAACACTGAGGATCTGGGCAAGGGCTGGCAGGGGACACCAGGCAACCGTGTCACTGCTTCCAGCATCCAAGACCACTTACACATTAAAACATCTGTTCCCTCGTAGGCTGCCCAAAACCCTCTGCTGTGGGGCATTCTGGAGGCTACATCAATAGTAGGCTAGCACCTCGCCCAACAGAACAAATCCATAGGATTTGCATGAGGGAAAAAGAGGAAATGTCCATGGGAGGAAGCGAGAAAGCCAGCTTCTGCCTACTTTGCCTTGGGACCTGGATAAGCACACAACCCTCATACCTTTAGAGACATCCTGTCCCTTTAAATACACCCTCTGGGGCAGCCAAGGTGACTCAGAGGTTAAGAGCACTTGCTAATCTTGCAGAGGGCTCTGGCTGATTCCCAGGACCCCCTGGCAGTGAACAAGCATCAGTTCCAGGATCTGACACCCACTTTTAGCCTCTGCAAGCACCAGCCATGCATATGGTGTGCATACATACATGCAGAAAAATGCTTATTAGAAAACTTCAACAAATAAAAACACCATCCATGGTAACTTTCTCCTCATACGTCTGAAAATAAATTCAGGCCAGAAAATAAGCAAGACAACAGAAAAACAAAAACATCCGACAGGCAGCCGGGAGGTAGTGGCATTTGCCTTTAATTCCAGTTTGGGAGGCAGAGGCAGGTGGATCTCTGAGTGAGGCCAGCCTGTTCCATGACAGCCAAGGTTATGAAGATAAATCTTGCCTCAAAAAAAAAAAAAAAAAAAAAAACAACCAATTAAATATAATTTTATTTTTTTTAAAAAATCAAGTTTCCTGGTGATTTAATAGTAAGGTTAACCTATTAAAAGGTAATGCTTCCTGTCAAGTTATAAACAGTCTCAGACACACAAGTACTTCTCTGGCAGATGCCACTGTCCCATGATGCATAGCAGGGAGAATGCTATGAACAGCGAAGACAGCAATAATAATGCCCTGTATATAATGATGTACTGTATGTTGACTTTGCCCTGATTTCCCCTGACAAATATAACACACGAGAAACATATAACCATGTTACCTTTAGGAAATTTTAAAGAAAATCTTAAGGATTCAAAGAACTCTTTATTGAAATGAGAAGAAAAATGTTACACACACATACACACACACACACACACACACACACACACACACACACACACACACACAGTGAGAAACCACTAGACTAGTAATGTAACCCATAGCTCATGATTCCAGAGAAGTGGATTGCTATAAAAAATAAAATAAAATAAAAAGGGTGAGCGGAAGCACAGTGCCTCCTGGCGGCCATCCTAACTGTGAAAAGCCCGTTTCATTCCTGTCCCGTCTGTGGGAGTAATGTGAGCGCGGGGCGCAGGGGCAGCGCGGGAGGTGGGCATGCGCAGCAAAGCCGTACCATGTCTGCCGCGCTGCGGCTGTGCTGCTCCATCTCCTGCGGATACGCACTCATCCTGGACTCTGCACCGGGACACTCAAGTATGTCGCCTCCTGAGAGGTTAGCATGCATCCAGTGTGTGCCATCCTGGAGGTCCAGCCTGGCAGATGCAGGAGGGGCCTCCCGAATGTGTGGGGGTGGTGGGTGTGAGTCCATGGCCCGGAGGTGATCTTGATAGAGCTCATATTCCTCATCAACAAGCATCTCTCTTTCTTCACCCCTTCCCTCCAGCGGAGGGCTCAGGAATTCATGCATTTCCCAGGCTTCCGAGGTGCTGTCCACGTCTGCTTGTTGGAACTGCAAAGACTTTCCCAAATCTAGAAAAGGTTCATCCACAAGTTCTTCAAGATACGGTTCATCTCTAAATCCCTGGAAATCAAAAGTTTTAAAGTATTCAGGTTCACTGTCTTAAAGCTGCACTGTACACCGCAACCAGAAAACCTGCCAGTCTGACTGTAGCACCCCGCCTTCACTAAGGCAGGGGAAGAACTGCAGCTCATTCTGAACAGCCCAGGAACACATTGGAGTAAAGAGGTGGAACTTGCCATTTGCAGGGGAACTACACTGAAGGCTTCACCACACGGTGACTACCGGCAAGTCTCCATCACAGGGAGGAATTCTGTTCAAACGCTACACCACACACAGAACGTCTTCCTAATACAAGTGGTAGTTCATAACCGCACTCACTTCCTACTTAAGATGGGGAAGACTGCAAGCCCAGCGTGGCCATGCATGAGGAACTCAACAAGTGAAGCTATTGGACAGTTCAAAACCCTTTGATTTTTACTTTTTTGAAGGACAGAGGATTGAACCTAAGGCCTTGCCCACCCCAAGCAACACTCCACTGCAGAGCTCCACCTCTAGCCCTCTACAAAGGAAGTTCTTTACACATTAAGGAAACAGTCATATGTCTCAAGTACTCTGAGTATAATTTTCTCCAATTACGCCAAATAACAGAAAGATTGTCACCTACACTGAGAAACTGGTAAAGAGGAATGAAACCAGAATGTAGTCTTTGCTGAGCCTCTGCCCTAACTCTGGCGAGTCTGTGGCTGCTGAGCAGAGTTGGACTCCTTACAGACCAACACGCATTCTATCGTAAGCCCCGCCATTAAGCACTACCTAGTGTAAAGTCCGCAATCCACCTGCCCCTCTGCTTTCTTCTCACAACTCACCACCACATGGTTCAGCTTCACACTGAAACAGTAAATCAAGACCGCAAATCTGACTCAAAAACTGATCAGTCAGAGGATATATCTGAAAAATCAGGACTTATAAGATGTTAAGAGGGTGGATATTACGGGACTGCCCATCCATCTGTGACGGTGTACATATATGTCAGGAACACGGCTAAACACTTGTTGGCAAGTAAAACAAAGAATGAAGTACATTTCAGGAATGAAAAGGAGCCCTCAGTGCACACTAGCTATGATTATAGCACCAAAGAGGTCCGAGAGATAATCTTCTTGGGACAGTGTCAAATATGAATTTGCATGTTTGGTTCCATGTTCCATAGCATTTTACATGGAGGCCTGTTTCCATGATATAATCTTTCTCCCAAATTTTGGATATATATTAGTGTTTAAAAAATATGCTTGCTCTTTTACAATAATCTTATATTTACTTGAGGGTAGAAGTTTTATCTGGGGATGGAAGAAGTTACGTGCCTTAGCGCATGTGTAGAAATCACAGGAGCACTGGGAGAGTTAGCTTTCTCCTATTGTTTGATTCAGGTGGTTTGGGAGCAAGTGCTTTACCCGAGACGTGCCATTAACCCCAGTGTTTGTTCATTGAAATGTTTTTACATCTTCTGTCATTAAAGAGACAATGTTATACTAAATGAAAATTTTTAATTTAAAAAATACTAATTACAGAGAAAGTTGTTGGTAAGGTACACCTGTGATGCTTAGGGGTGAATATCATTCTCTCATTCTCCCTCTGCCTCTCCCCCCACCTCTCACTCATTCAAATGGCAAATAACTTTACCAAATACCTGGGGTGCCTCGAGGATTAGAGAAGAGTGGATCTCCTGAACAGTTTCTGGAGGCTCACTGTTGTCTCCATTGTTGTTTGAATGTAAAATAAAATGTTCCTCCTTCTCATCCTCCTGAAATTAAAAACCACTTTTATGATTAAGAAAATCCTTCAGCTCCAACTTCTCTTTAGACAGTTCTCATCCACTGCAATAACTCAACAAAGGCCATGTAAATGTTCTCAACAAAGCTAACATTTACCCACAATGAAACTGAACCTTAGGCGACAATTCACCAATCTGAAGTATTCTTTAAAGAAAAGGCACTCACCGGGAAAAGGCCTTGCAGGCACAGCTATGCCGTGCGCCCTGAAGCAAGCATGGGCTGAGGTACCTGAACACACTCATCTCCAGGGGACACTCTAAGAAGACAGCGCATTAATGATGAGGAACCGGCTCAGTGCTAGTCACTCAATAGTTACACAGCCAGAATCTGACTCCAGAGCCTTGGTCCTCAATTACCACTCCATGTAATCCTCATTTTACAGATCAGCACCCTGGGTAGTGAGGAGGAAAGGCCTCGGGGTACACAGCTTTGAGACTACAGAGTAAGCCACGGCTCGACAGAGTTTGTAGCCAGTGTGTTTGAGGTAAGTTTGCAAAGGGAAAGATGAATTGTTACTCACTGTAGTTCTGTAAGTAGTTATTATATGACTTAATACTACAGAGGTAATTGTTCCACCACACCTACAGTCTTTCTGCCGCATCCTGACTTTGGCCCGTCTTACTGACCAGGAATCACAGGCAGATAACACCTGCTTTTCCAGAGCACTCTACCATTCCCTTCACCTGTCCCTTAATCCTGGCCTCCCATCCCCAGCTATCCCGGGAGCCAAGTTCCAATACACCGTGCGCTTAAGTCCTTCCCAGGGCTGTGCTCTAGGACCTCGGCTTCTGCAGCACTCCCTCCAATGCAAGCAGCAGAGGGTGCAGGCTCTGTCCGTCATAGGTCCCGTGTTTTCAGACTGCCTCAGACTTCTTAAAGCTGCCTAAAGGGAAGCCGGTGTTGCCTCTCTCCTATAGGGCCCACACGCCTAAGGATTTTCCCATACAGCCATGATAACTGAGAGACAATATAGACAATACTTGGTACAACCTAAAAGGGTGAAACTTATGAAATAATTAATGTTCTCCCTCCTTAATTTATGAAAACCCACACTGTGCACTTCAATTTACCATCTGTGGCCTATGGCGGTACATCTCATAGGAAAAGTCTTGGTTAGCCATGTACTATGCTTAATTTTAAACAACTAAAGTAACTGGTAGGTGTTAGATTCAGGCATTTTAATGAATATAGAAGAATATAAAAAATGTAATGTTGGTAGGGCATGTGATTAGCATGGGCAAGCACGTGAGAGGCTTAAAATATAGTGACATACAAACCCTAGAATCAATCTCAAGCACAGCATGTAAAAAGAAATACAAAGGTCACACTGCAGTTTCCTAATTCAAGACCATTTTTATCCACTGTGTGTGAGCGTTTGAGTGTGTGTGTGTGTGTGTGTGTGTGTGAACATAACTGTCACTACCTATCAAGCTAGTGAGATGCCTGAGCTGCTATCATGTAATGTGAATATTTTTACACACTGAAAAGAATTTTAGAGGCAAAAAGACTTTAGCTCTTTAGTTTTGCTCATTCCATTATGACTTTTTATAAAAGATTCATAGAAGAAGACTGGTCGACTCTACAGATCCCCGAAGTGATGTCTGTGATGGGAAGTGCTGCGTCAGAACGTATGGACAGCCCGCTGGAGAGGAGGCTTGTGAGGATGGGTCTCAATCTCCAGTCCAACCTTCTCCCACTGGATTCTTTGGAGCTTACACACCTTTGAAGTCTGAAACTCACTGAGTTATTCAGAGCAAAGCTAGAAATAGGCTCCCTGAAACCCAGCCTGACAACCTACCATGACCAAATTATTGTTCAGGTACATGCAGGCAAACCAAACAGGACATGTAATAAAGCACGCTTTGTGTGCTGTGCCTAAGAAAGGGTACAAGTCAGGAAACTGTCCCGCCAAGCTCAGACTTTGACCCACCCCTTATTAATGATAAAACTTTAGAAATGTTACTCAACTTCCTGTGTCTCCAGTGGCTCATTTGTAATGACTGACAAGAGGAGGTTTAACATTGCTTTGAAGATAGCACTAATTAATACATGAGAGGCTTAAAATATAGTGATGTGCAATAAACACTCACTTCAAACTAAAAGAGAATAATCAAGTATTTGTTTCACACCGAGAACCTCAACAACAGTTTTAAGGAGCCCAGTCAAGAACATTGACGTGAGATAGTACATCATACATTAAGATGACCTCAGAACAATTTGACCACAAAGGAGCTGTCAGCACTAGGACAAGAGAGTGCTGATGACAAATGATGACAGGAACCTATGAACAGCTCATGTCCATATGAACAAAAATAATAGTTTATGATTTCCAGCTCACTGTACCTTCTCAACATCAGTCTGGAACAGGCTTCTCAACCTATGGGTTACAACCCCTTTAGGGTGGAAAAACCCTCTCACAGGAGTTACATATCAGATAATCTTGAATATTAGATTTACATCACAATTCATAATAGTAGCAAATTAGTTATAAAGTAGCAACAAAATAATGTTATGGTTTGGTTCACCACTACATGGGAACTGAGTCACAGGATAGCAGGATTCAGAAGGCTGAGAACCACTATTCGAAAATGAAAATGCAAACTTATTTTACTTTACATTGAAGGATTTAACTAAAACTTAGAGGAGCCTGTTTTGAAGCCTGCAGGTGAAGGGGTAGTAAAAGCACCAGGGACAAGGCTGGCAGCACCAGCGGTGAGCAGCCACTCAGTATGACACAATGGGCCGCATGGGCCTCACTTCTGAAACCTGCTCTAACGTTCGAAGTCAGAGACATCAGACACTTGCTTACTGCTCTTTCAGAACAGCAGAGTTTGGTGCTAGGGACTCTGTTTGGCTGTGGGTCCCCAGCACTCACATAATGTGGATTACATACACAGTTAGGGGACTCGGATGCACTCTTCCAGCCTCAGTGGGCACTATACAGATATGCAACAAACAAACAAACAAACAAGCAAACAAACAAACAAACAAACCCGAGTTAAATAAAGAAAAGAAACTTGCATAGGGTCACACACATAGTAAGCCAGTCATGTGGGATGGATGTCAGGAGATGTCTCTCCTGGTCCATGTTCTTTACTGTACTAGTTTTATTTTCCTTATTAACACAATTCAAGCCCTACAGGTGAGGCATATTTGTCTTCCAAGTTCATGTTGTTAACTACCACACTATTACCACTTCTATATTAACTGAGTTCCAAACTTACCACCAAAGGCTTACAGATGCCAAGGTGCACTGCACCTGGGGGTACAGCCTTCAACACTTCCACAGCCTCAGCAAGAGTGGCATTGTCCAAAGAGAACTCATTGACGGAGACTAGCCGATCTCCAGGTAAAAGTTCTCCACTTCTTTCTGCTACGCCATCTGCCACCAAGGAGCGAATCACAATCACTGACCTCGTGGGATCCAGAGGGTCCTATGAGTTAAAGGAAAGAAAGTCAGCCCCCAAAAATAAAGGTGCAGGCTTAAGAAAGCTTCTCTTTAACAGATCTGACCTGGCTAGTCCTGTTGCTATTCTATATTCTATATATCTTATCTGCTTACATTAGGGTAAAGACATAAATGTACCAGTTAACTGTGGTCTGAACGGTCAATACAAATAAATTTATTCTTTAAAGTTTCAGTGACGGCCCACAAGAGATCTGAGAACAGTCAGGCAACATTCTCTGACACTCTCAAGCTTAGTTATACTGTGGGGCAAAGACATGCCCATTGGTCTATATGCAGGCTGTAGCATAAAACAGAAACAACACTCCATCATTCAAAGACAGCATACTTTTAGGAAACCACTTAAGGTGTGTGTGGGGGGGCGGGGTCAGAAAGAAATATTTTTAAATCTAGGAGCTGAAAAGAAAATTCAGCAACTAAGAGCATTTTCTCCCAAATCCTAGGAACCAGAGTTTGAATGTTGACACAGATACCTATAACCCTATCTCCGAGTGGAGCAGACGTGGGAGGAATGCTGGGGTTTGCTGACTTCCATTCGACCAGAGAAAGGCCAGCCCAAGGTTCAAGGAGAGATCCTGCCTCAAAGGAAAAGGCAGAGTGATAGGTGCCTGGCACCCGCCTCTGGCCTCTGCAGTGTGTATAGTCACATGCACCTTACCTGTGCACCATATATGTCATACACTCAGGGAGACACAGACAGACAGACAGACAGACAGACAGACACACACACACACACACACACACACACACACACACACACACACGTTCCCACACAAACAAGAGTTAAGTATTGCATTGATAAAGTGCCTGCCTGGCATGAGAGCATCCGCATACAGGTATGTGCTTACAGTGCAGTTTACAACTGAAATCATGACAGACTTAGGGGCCTACATCGGAAAGATTCCACTATGGATAAAGGGAATTCATGAGCAAACCAATATGAAGATCTTTCATCCAGTGGGAGGACGCTGAGTTCTTTGATTAGAGTACAGAAGACAACAGACATATTAATGCATCTGCTTGAAGAATACCACCCTGAAGAAAAACCTAGAACTCAGAAAAATTCTCCTGCTTCAGTTTACTGAGTGCTAAGATTCCAGGTATGAGCCACAATACCTGCCTACACTGTGAATTTCACAGATGACAGAAAGCGATGCTGAGAAAGTTAAGGAACCTGGACACTACTAGTCACTGGTTAGGGATACAGCCAACCTTCCACTGGGCAGTCAGTCCCTGCTCCTGAGCATCAAGCTCTTTCTTACTTGCTCAGGACAGCTGTCAGTGAGAACTCTGAATGAGGGAAAGCCACAATGCTGCAGATGGCCTACCGCCCGCACCAGCTCTGCCAGTTTTGCTGGTAGAGATTGAAATGTGGCACGGCACTGTTGCTAAGCCTTCCACCTTAACCATCCACAGCACATTTGTTGCCACTGTTTCGTCGTGCATGGACCATTTTACACAGGCCACTGTAGCAGGCAGGGCTCTACTGAGCTTGCTTCTATCCAACTCTTCCGGAGAGATGAAACTGCCAGATTTACTGTAACACTTTGGAATTAGCAAAGCAAGGACGTGCCAAAATGCAGGCTATATCTGTGAGACGTGCCGGTGGCTCTTTTGAAGATTTCTGGTTTGCTTTCCACAACTCAGTGCATTCTTCTCAAAGCACTGCACAGAATTATAACAAAACCATCTTCATCAAAGCCTACAACAATGCTTTTGAACAATGCTCTCAAATACAATTCTTGCCTTTTCTTCTCAACTGACCTTGACTGTTTCCCAAGTGACCAGGCCCTTGTTAACTGTCTAGTATAATCTGATACTTAACAATGTATAATGTAGCAAGAGAATTCAAACAAACAAAACAGTAAAGGATCTTACTAATAAGGTGTGTAGTGTTAAGTTGTAATTACACTGACACTTTCAAGAAGAGGGAGCTGTGGTTCAGGAAGAAAGCAGAGGCGCTCAGCAAACCGGTGTGCATGCAAAAGCCATCACAGCAGCCATATGGAAGAGCTGTCCTCTTTGTCACTGACAACCATGAATCACAACATGCTTTCACTTTGAAATATGGAACCATTACATTTTAAATTTAACAGACTAATAAATAAGCTATACAATTATGTCCTTCATTTAGGATGTCAGTTTTTGATAAAAGGCTTTTTTATTGGGATAGGAGGGACGTTACATGAAATACACGGAAGGAAGGAAGGAACGGCTTCCTACTAGGGATCACTAAGTATTACTGGGAAGACTAAGAGTAAAATATTCCAGAAGTAAATGATTTCTCTACTTTCTCTGTGGATACTCACTGGATACCACTTCATATAACACTGAACCAGACACTTGAAGAGGTGAATAAGCAATGGTGTAACTGAAGCTGACAGACAGGTACCAGAGAGTATCAATATATAATGAGGATAATTCATGGAGAAAGAAAATGTTCTGCTGTGGAAAGATAATGAATTTCATTAATTACAGAAAAGTCAAGCGAGTCCTAATGCACACAGCATAGCCTCCTTCAGAACACAAACTAGTGTTAGGGCACTTGCTTACTAAAATGTGTTCAGGCTTGGCATCCTACTCATTCCAGTAATCTTACTACTTTTTCCTGGAAGACAGAACCCAAGGATTGCTTCTTTGTGGCCTATAGAAAGAACCCCCCCACACACATACACACAAACACACATACAAACAGTGAAGCTACCCATCTAATAGTCCCTGACCTGAGGAGAATGCTCCTGACTGTGATTTCCCACAGCCTATAATGAATGGTTTCTGCACGACCATCAAGGAAGCAGCAGCTCTTGCCTCTTGGGATGGCTGCTTTTTGACTCTCTGTTACATGGAAAGTCCTCAAACACCATCCTGACATGTGATGCTTCGAACTAGAAAAGTCCACTGTTTGAAAACAGCCTATAGTATCATAAACAGGGACTATCAAACAAGATGGTAAAGATATTGCTCAAGATTGCCACTGAACCTTGAGGCCTTGCATCAAGATCTTTACCATTCTCACCAGATTTTATCATCTTTTACCATAGTGTGTGTGTGTGTGTGTGTGTGTGTGTGTGTGTGTGTGTGTGTGTACACATGTGCACCATGTCATCAGAGGACAACCTGCTGGAGTTGGTTCTTTTCTACTTGGGTTACCATGATTAGCAGCTGCTCCTTCACCCTCTGACCCGTCTGGACAGCCCCTATGATAATATCAATCGCTCATGGTTCCCCTTTTGATAGAGAGAACTGCAAGATGTTGCCTTAGAGCGAATATCCAACAGAGGGCACTAAGAGCCAATCTTACAGCATAAGAAACACTTGCCAGTTGCCTTAGGAACGACGTTTCTCCTATTTATCCAAAAGCTTTACGTGCTAGTACACCTTCCACAGTATGTGCCCCGTGTTTGGTTTAGTGCACCCGTTTATGAAATAATGTTTCATGAGGGTGTTAAGTTCCTTTTAAAGGACAGAGTTCCTCTAATCAACTAAGAACGGCGCATGCTCAGGGCACACTGCACAGAAGGCAGCAGAGTGTGTTCCACTCAGCACTCGGGGGCACTGCCAGCCTGCACGGTCTCACAAGCCAGTTAAGACACCCAACTGAAGTAAGGCAGGCAGAACATTTTAGTACTCCTGAGGGGATACTAGGTTAATATTTATTAGGGATATGGATTCTGTAACCTTTAGGGAGATCCAACCAAACAAAGAGACCCCTCTGTCCCTGGCACACACTCGCCCTTGCACTACGATGCATATTTCACAAGTCAAACTCTTATATTCCACGTCTTCTATCAGTTCTTCTGCCACACCAATGCCTTGCTTAGCCTCACACTGCTTCCTGTCTGGATAAATGTTACAATCTGACACCACACCTACAATCTCTAATCTCACCTCATCAGTCCGTTTTCTACACAGATAATAGAAACTTTAAAAAAGTAAAAATAAGAATGTGCCTAAGAACCAGAGGTCAGGAAGAGGCATAGTGAACCAAGGTCTTCTGCACCCATAAAGTCACAAAAGCTAAGGCACCCACACAAGGGTAGGCCAGGCAACATTCTAGCAGAGACAGGGCACTCACAAGCTCACTCCCACATCACAGGAACCCTGACTACTGCTGACTGGCCTTGGCAAAGGGGGCAGTTCTCTTTAAGGGTGAAGACTTAGTGGATGCACCACACTCTCAGTACATGGGCAACACAAACTGGACTCGATGGGTCATTCAAAAGAAAAGGAACACTTCCGGCGTGGCCATGGCAGCTAACACGACCACGAACCTGTCTCAACTCCTGCCACTAGAGCTAGTGGACAAGTGTATGAAATCAAGAATTCACACTGTGATGTAAAGTGATAAAGATATTGTTGGTACACTTCTAGGGTTTGATGACTTTGTCAATATGGTGTTGCAAGATGTCACAGAGTTTGAAATTACAGCAGAAAAAAGAAGCATTACAAAATTATATCAAATTCTACTACATGGAAATAATAGAACAATGCTGGTTCCTGGAGAAGGGCCTGAAGTATCAACGTGTATCCTTGACTTATGCTAGATTCTGGCTTTTTCCCCCCAAACCTTAAACATTTAGATTTTATAAAATGAAGCTTCTGTTAAAGAAAAACACTTTGAAGATATACATCCAGTTTTCTAAGCTAATCATAATTATTTTGTGAAAAAGTTTTGTTTTCTCTTTTTTTTTATAAGACTAAAAAAATAAAGATTTTATGGGTTAAAAAGAAGAAGAAGAAAAGGAAACGGAGGCAGTGGGGAGGGAGAAAGGATCTGAGACAAATGGGGGTAAGGCTATGTGGGTGAACAAGACTTAAATACTGTGTCTCAAAGAATTAAAATAGTTCTTTAAAAAAAAGACCTAAAAGTAAAATAAAATACGATCACAGCCCCTCATCTGCTTAAAATATGTAATGGCACTATTATCTTTAGGATTAAACCCTAACTCTGGGTGTGCGGTTCAGTCCCACCGTGTCCATGGCTGCTCCTCTGTGCCACAGCTTATCACAACACAGGACGCTAAAGCCTGTGGCGCTGTGCAAGCTGTTCTTGTCAGGAATGTCTCCCTGGGCACTGCCACTCATCCACGTCTTTGGCAAGATCTCTTCCAATGAGACGCCCTCCCAATTCCCTACACACTGAAAAGTTTCTCTATTTAGTGAGGCCAATCTTAGCACTTCTCATATTTCCAAACTATATAAATATATTTCCAAACTATATAAGTATATATTTCCATACTACAGTTAGGTGCCCCAGTTCACTGTACCCAGAGTATCTTGTATTGCTTTATTATATGACTTCTGTAATTTTACTATAAAACTGTCTTACTAAAAACAAAGCATTCTACAAGGTGAGTTCGAGAACAGCTAGGACTATACAGAGAAACTTTTGTCTCAAAAAATAAAAAAAATAAAAAACAAAACGCAAAGCAAACCAAACTAAAAAGGTAAAAATGAGCCAAGCATTGGCATTCATCATGCTGTCATGTGACGGAGCTGCCCTGTGACGAGCTGCTGTCTCATTCCTGCCACCATGCAATCCCTGGCTGTGGACAGCGCCTCTTAAACTGTAAGACAAAAATATCCCCACTTCTTAATTACTCTGTTAGGTAATCTGATCACAGCAGTGAGTTAAGTACCTAATAAAATATTTTTTGGAACTCAATCAAAGCTGCTAAGAAAGCAGAAACTACAGCCACACACCAATACAGCACAACAGAGTGTCAGTGTTACAAAGTCCAGTGAGACACTCGGCAGGTATGACCACTTCCCAACATCCCTGACAACCTGAATATGATTTGCAGAACCAACACGGTAGAGAGCGAATGAGACCCACAGAAGAGAACTGACTTCTGTAGGTTAGCCTATGATCTCTACAGACACACCATGGTATATGCACATGAAAGGACATGCATATGTACACTTTACACTTAATCAATCAATCAATCAGCAAACAAACTCAGTATTTAAAGAGCGAGTAGTACTCTTGCCGTGTACCCAAGTTCAGTTCCTAACACTAAAATCTAGCAGCTCACAACTAAATGTAACTCCAGCTCCAAGGACTGGACAGACATGAGGACACACACACACAGAGTGAAAGTTAAATTTTTTAAAAAGGTAGAAGGAAAAGTATGCCTGCTTATTTAGGGCTTTTCTCACAAGGGCCTACTACTATAATGCCTGTGACACAGAAGGAAAAATTCTTGCTGGACTATAAAATATACGCCAAGTAAGCTACTCCCATCATATATAAACAGTCACAACGGTGCGTATCTCCCCAGTGCCGACAGCCCAGGAGGTCTCACTGATGTGTGCTAGTTTCATCCGAGTACACTGAGAAATGCGCACCATTATCTGCACTGCCTGAATGAGAAAATGAAGAAAAACGCAAGTCTTCATCAAAGGACAAAGTTGGCAAATGGCAGAGTCAGAGTTTTAAGCAGTTAAATTCCAGTGGATGCTTTTCAGCTACTAAACTTGTAGGCCTGAAACAAAGCTTTGCCAAGGGAGCGAAGGCTGAAAGAACAGAGACACTGCAGGAGATACAGCTTCTCCTCTCTGTGAAGCTGAAGCCAAACTTCAAGACCTGGACAATGACACAGCAGACAGAAGACTAGCATGTTTCCAGACAGCTCAACATAGGCACTTCTTGGCCAGATTATAATTTATATATAGTTTCTCAAGAATCCAATCATTTGGTGAGCCTAAGAACACACAGCAAGAGAAGTGAACAGTCATTATGTCCCAATGGATAGGATTCCAAGTTTCTGAACTGCCTATAAAACACATTACAGGAACTTTTCTGTTCATTCCCAGAGATCAAAGGAGCAGACCCCATGTAAACTAAAGCAGAGCACAGCATATCACCTGGGGCAGAGAGGAGGCGCCCCCAAAACATGACTTTTGCCAGTGACAGGCATGAACAAGATGTGCAGAGCACCAGGCTTGCTCCAGAATCCTGACTAAGACAAGCATCCCTGGTGAAAGCTTGAAGACCGTGCAGGGCTGATGCACCGGGACACAGGTCAGGAAAGCCAGCAGCTTAATAACAGGACAAAATGTTTTGGAAAGGATCTTTGCCAAAAATAACGGGAATGTAGGTGAGGATCCCCATGCCGTGTGGTGCTGTCCCCCAAAAAGGAAATAAAAAACTGAAGTGAAACAAGTTAATCACGGTCATAATATAAAATAGAGTCTAAGGGGGTTTTTTGTTTGTTTTAATTTCATCTATTCTTTATCAATACTCAAACACTGACAGGTCAGAGACGCACATACCACACAGCAGGATGGTCAGGAGACAGAACAGGGTTTATTTCAAACAAGTTTGTCCATGAGGTTCTTTACCTTCAATACAATTTACAGGTGTGTTTATTATTATTTTATATGATGAGTGTTTTGCCTGAATGTGAGTCTGCACCGTGTGTGTGGCTGGTGAGTCCACGGAAGCCAGAAGAGAGCACAGAGGGCTGCAGCCCTCGTGGTACAGACCTGAACTTCCACCCCTGACAGCAACCGCGTTAACTGTTGAGCAATCTCTCCAGCCCACCAGATAGTACTTTAAATTGTATTTTATTTGTATTCATTTCAGTGTGTGTGTACATGTGTATGAATGTCACACCATGCCATCTGGAGGTCAGAGGACAACTTGCTAGAGACCATTCTCTTCTTCTACCATGTGGCTCCTAAGGTCTTTACCTGCTGACTGATCTTGAAGGTTCCTCTGATACTTTTCACACTTATTGTGAACAGAGAATATTAAATATGGAATATTAAGATATGTAATGGCCTACAAATACTCACACGACGGGGAACATGGGCAGCTCATCGACGCGGTTCTGGGCCGTGTACACAGCAGCTTACCACCCTAAGCCTACCCTCCAGCTGGAGTAAGTGACTGTAACCCAGGCTGGCAGAGCAGCGTCAACACTGAATTAGAAAGACATTTACAGATGGAAAAACAACCCAGCACCTAAGGAAGCCAAGGCTGTGGCATCATTACTATGGAAGTAGAGCTTGTTCTACACTTTCTGTAGGCGTGAGAAGTGCATTTAAGAGACAATTTTACAGGATTCGTATATACAGTAACTTCTGTACAATTTGAATGTAGTATTTCATAAGAGGTTATTCTAGTTAAAAAGTAAGCAAACCAAACTAAGAGACAAACAGTAACTTCATGTAAATGTCAATTTTATTAATTAAAGATGATTAACGTAGATGCTACATTTAATGGGTAAATAAATTTTCAAATGGATATGCAAAGGAAGTTGCCAAAGTAAGGGTCATAGGGAGGAAATAATAAGTTTAAAAGATAGACAGTGGAATACTTCATTTTGGGGGTACACAAGTAGATTCATCTAGAAGGTGAGTGCACTGAGTTGTGCAAGACTTAGGGACAGCCACACAACATGTGCAAGACTTAGGGACAGCCACACAACATGTGCAAGACTTAGGGACAGCCACACAACATGTGCAAGACTTAGGGACAGCCACACAACATGTGCAAGACTTAGGGACAGCCACACAACATGTGCAAGACTTAGGGACAGCCACACAACATGTGCAAGACTTAGGGACAGCCACACAACATGTAGCAGTTCTGGTACACAGCTAATGTAAATTGTGATTTTTGCACTGGGAACACAGGTCACTGAGAAAGCAGGAATTTTAGGTTTTATAATGGAGAAAGAAAGAACACACAAGAGGCAAAGATGACACAACTTACCCTCCAGTACAAGGTGACTATGAACTATAACTCAGTTTGACCCAATAGTTGTTCGAGTGTCATTTCTTCTGTGAGTCAGTTTCCTCAAACTGGATCTATGAGCCATGACCTGCCTCCTCTCTCACTCTAAAATCCTATATCTAAATACCTAAACGACAGCGCTGAGTATAATTTATACAAGTCACACACACATGCACCATGCACATATGCATGCATGTACCCACCAACCAAAAACAGGGAGATTATGAGCTCAAGGTCAGCCTTGATTACATGAAGAGTTCTAGACCAGCCTAGATGTCATATTCTTAGCAAGACACTTATTCTGCATTAACAATGAAAAGCCATATGCTGTGGTCACAAAATGTGTTATTCACCACATTTATACTTTAGTAATATCCCTTTAAACTCATAGGCAGTCTACTGATCATATTAGACTAACTTCCTGAGTATTCTGCCACTGAAGGAAAGTCAGCAAACAAAATATACAAGATATATGTCCCCCTGAACTAAATCAATCTTCTTTAGCCTTGTTTGTTGAAATTAAAATATAATTACCTCTATTTATAATAGCCAGAAGCTGGAAAGAACCCAGATGTCCTTCAGTAGATGAATGGATACAAAAATTGTGGTACATTTACACAATGGAGTACTACTCAGCTATCAGAAACAATGACTTAACCAAATTCTTAAGAAAATGGTTGCATCTAGAGACTATCATCCTGAG
The DNA here is from genome assembly GCF_963924665.1 of Micromys minutus. Lineage (NCBI taxonomy): Eukaryota > Metazoa > Chordata > Mammalia > Rodentia > Muridae > Micromys > Micromys minutus. The sequence goes on from NC_137978.1 coordinate 7,489,992, forward strand.
TGAGATAACCCAGTCACAAAAGAACAGACATAATATGCAGTCGCTGATAGTGGGATGCTAACTCCAGAGGCTCGCACTGCCCCAGAAACAACTCACAGACTGTGTGAAGTTCAAGAAAAAAAGAAAAGAAAAGAAAACAAAACAAAACAAAAAGTCATGCTCAATCCTTACACACCAAGAAAACTTTGACTAATTCCAGGTTACATCCTGTTTTACATGTACTTTTTGCTCATTGTAACTAGTAAGACCTTAATGCAGAGTATCAAACCTTAAAAAAAAGAAAGAAAAAAAAAAGCCAAGCACTGACACAATTGTATTTGTATACATTTATGCAAAAATGTTTAAAAATTTTTTCTTTTATCTTTGTTTTTTAAAAAAGTTTAAAAAAATAAAATAAAATATAATTACATCATTTCTAGCTTCCGTCTGTCCTCTAGCTCCTCCCATATTAACCTCCTCCTTTGCTTTCTCAAATTCATGATCCTTTTTAGTTGTTGATTTATATTTATATTCATTATCATTAATCCATTCATTCATTCATTCTGTCTGTCTGTCTGTCTTCCTTAGTTGCCTGTATTTCTTTCTTTAATGCTGGGGCAGCAGCAGAGTTCTCCCTTTTGTGTTAGAACGTTTTGTAAGTTACCACCCTTGTTTGGGTCTTAAAATGCATCTTTCTCCCTACTTGCCATTTAAGAGAATAATTAAGATAGAGACCGTAATTGGTGACATATCTGAAATTAAGCAACTGCTGGCTACTCAAGGTACATTGTAAACATGTGTGAAATTGTCAAAGAATAAGCTGAACAGTATCTTTTATTAAATGGGCTACCAAGATGGCTAAGCAGGCAATGCTGCCAAGTCTAATGACTTTAGTTCAATGCCTAGGAGCCAGCTGGTAGAAGTAAAAGCTATTCTCTGACCTAAGCGCGCGCGCGCGCACACACACACACACACACACACACACACACACACACACACACTGAGTATGGCATATATGTGTGTGTGTGTTTGTGTGCACACATTAAAAAACCACACAATTATATAACATACATGCAAAAAAATAAATACATAAATAACTTTAAAATGTGACCCTCCCCCCCCAAAGTACCTTAGCTGTACTAAAAATAACTAAACTGCCTGGTTTAAGAGAAAGAGGTATAACTGGTTATGTCAAAAGAGCTTCCTCTGATCTGACCAATTTCCTTTTAGGAAAGACAAATGCATTCTAATGAGTGTAAGGTAATGAGGAAGTGGTTATAATGAACAAGGGGCACACCTTTCTGACTCTAAGCTCATACTTAACTATTTCATAATATTAGCAAAGTATTGCACTAGCAAACCAATTACCACAATACTATCATGTTCAAAGTATGTGTCCACAAGACACATTCAGTCTACTGAAGACAGATGACTAGTAGTTTCCTACTGCTTCCTGAGTTCTGTTAGGTAAACACAGAGCAAGGCAGTTCCTGAACAGCAAAGCAAGCAGAGCTAAAGATCGGCAGACAAGAAGTAGGCAAGGAAACTTATTCCAAACCAAATGTTTAAGTTACCTATAAGCACAGCTCATGGCTATAAAATTCAGCACCTAAGGCATGCTGAGCCAGCGGCTCCCCCAGCAGCATCCCCAGTTCAAAGTCTAAGCAGCATTATTCCCACCGCAATTTCCTACAGTCTCTTGAAGAGGATTACTTTCTCTTAGTTCCTTCCCTTTTCTCAGTTGTATTGACTGGATATTAATCGGACCTTTAGTTGTTCATGTTTGGAAGTGTTTATTTCATGCTGTAATTATTCACACATTCAGCAGTCGGTCATTCCTTGAGCAGAACTGCTGGCTGCATTAGGACGGTGTGCAAATAAAAGCAAAACAAGGATGTGCTTGTCTGAGAGGATGTGTCCAGCATCTGGCGGACATGCATGGAGTCTGTCAGGAAAGCTGTACTGAAGGACATCTGCAAACACACTGCTGAGATGTGGACATTCTTAATAACATTAAACTGTACATGAACTTTTACGTAAGAAATAGTCTAGTATCTTGAGAGGAAAACCCACAGTAGTTGTAATGTTGCACTGCATGGAAAGTAGGCATGTAAAACCTAATGGCTTGGAGGAACTTGCCCGAATGGGGCTCCATCCGAAGATCCAGCTCCTTTCTGCGCTGTGTGAACGGTACAGAAGGTTCACACATCAATAAACAGGCATGCACATATACACAGTAAAACACAGTTCTTGAAAAAAATGACTAAAGCTAACCCCTCAAACATTAATTCATTCAATTTACACACAAACACTAGCTGAGTGGTATTATCCAGGCATTTTCATAGAGACTTGTTTCTTGTCTCAGAGTTACCAGCAGATGTTAGAGCTGTCAGGCAGGGGCATGTACAACACCCAGGAAGCCCACAGTATCCACAGTATAAACACTGCTGCCATTACAGACCTGAGGAGAACCTGAGAGATACCAACTTCTACAAACTATCCCTTCACCCCCAACTGAGCACGCTTAATCTAGGCCAACTGTGCTAGCATTTGCTAAACTATGTGTCGTACGTGAGACACAGCACATGAAACTTTAGAGCTGGTCTGTGCTCTCTGGACAGGTACACAGAAGAGGTTGACAACAGTGCAGGAACCTTAGTCCGAGGGCTAGGAAGTTGCCAGACAACCACTGTGGCTACATCAAGGACACAGATGCTGATCATTCTACACTTTGTCTTTGTTTCTAAGCCTTGATATACAGCGCACATCTTGTGCCTAAACCAAACAGGAAAAAGGCCAAGGAGTTACATCAGACACCTCAAAGTCAAACATACATGTTTTATGCTCTGGTAACAGAAAATATCACATCTCTGAAGAGCTTGGGCCAAGTCAGAGGGATAAATCCTAGTGACCATGAGCTTTGAGAATAAAGTGAAGCAAAGCTTGCAGAACACTGATAAACATGCTTCTCTGGGAAGATAAATTAAACTAGCCTGAATACCTCCTCTCTATCAATTGATTGATAAGTAGGAAAAAAAGTTTCTGTCTAAAAACAATGCTGTCACACATCCTCACCATGGACTGGAGAATTCAGCTCCACCACGTCTGAGTGGCTGAACCACCACTTCCTAGTGATGTGGCTGTGGCTGAACCACCACTTCTGAGTCAGTCATGGCCGAACCACCACTTCCAGGTCATGCAGTCAGGGGTGAACAACCGCTTCATGGCTTACAGAGAGATTTACAATGCCTGCATTTGGTTTGTGTCAATCGTGAAGCACACTTGAGGGAGGGCTATGATTTCTATCTAGTCTGGTGTTCGCATCAGACAGCAGAATGGAGTGGGAACTTCTGAAATACAGCCACGTCTGAAGGTACGAGAGCCTTGTAACGAGCTGCCTCTGAAGACTGAGTTTGTTCTTTAGATTCAGAGCCTTTCTGAAGTTGTCATTCTGGTTTATGTTGTAGGAGACAGGGTAAGACCTACTAACTCACTGGAATACATAAGCAATGCACCACACATGTAATAACCAGGTACTATACAGAAAATATGAGCATCTTGTACCAATGATTTAGCTCTCTGGGTTCATTCAACAAGCACTATTGGTTAGCTTGTCCTCTTCTAAAGTACTTAGCAAACATAATACACCAGTAGACATCTTCAGGCTCGTGTCCTTAGCAGTTTACTAGGGTGAATCCAAACTGACATGACAATGTTTGTTAAAGGGAAAGTTCTCCCATAAGAAAACCACGTCCAGGGCTGTCAGCAGTTAAGAGCACTGACTGCTCTTCCAGAGGTCCTGAGTTCAAATCCCAGCAACCACATGGTGGCTCATAACCATCTGTAATGAGATCTGATGCCCTCTTCTGGTGTGTCTAAAGACGGCTACAGTGAACTTACATATAATAAATAAATAAATCTAAAAAAAATGAAAAGAAAAAAGAAAGCCACGACCAGGGGACCAGCATTTGCTGCACACAGCTATTCTCTTTTGTCCCCATTAGACCATAAGATTTCTTTTCAAATCCACAAAATTCCCACAAAACTCTGTATCAGACTTGACGTAACTTCATCCCCAGCAGCTGCTCTCTCAGATAGGCTTTTGATCAGTGCTGTTTATGTGCATTTCAGACTGACACAAACAGCCCCTCTGCTTGCTCTCTCACTATTCTGACCTGCTGCACACAGGTTTTGGAGGTTGGTCATCACCTTGAACAAACTCAGAGGATCACGTTCCCTCTACCTAGCCACTCCAGAGGCTTGAAAAGCGGTATGTGAGTCGTGAGACTCTCCTGCAGCCAGTCATGAGCACACTCGCCAAATGAAGCAGCTTACAATGAAGGAGGTAGAGCTTTCCCACAGAGGCAGAGGAAGCAAGTCCTCTGGGGAAGAAGTCTTAGTTCCCTCAGCACTAGCACCTGATGTTCATATAAGTATAGAGAGGCACCAGGGAATGCGAACGTAGGCTTTGTTAGTTCCAAGTCCTTTAAACAAACGGTGACCTTCTAATGCAATTGTGTGCTCCGATGAACAGCAAGCTACATGCGTTGTGTGCAAAGCTGCCAGGCACCAACAGCTTACCCAAGAATCACAACGAAACCACACGGCCTGTCATGTACCAATGAGCTCTGCGTTTTATACTCTAGACAAAAGGAGTTTTGCAAATGACTTATTAGAAGACAATAAATTACAGCTGAAACAAAATTGATAGTTATAGATTGCTATCACTTATATATTCCTTTCACACCACGAAAGGCCATTAATTTCATGAGTTACACACCTGCTTATATTTTCCAGGAGAACCATTGAAATAAAGATATGATTCCACAAAAGACATCAATTGTAATTCATCAAAACTCTTGTGTCTCAAAATGGTGTTCCAGCAATTTGGTAAAAAAATGTATCAAAATCAAAAACCTAACTGCTCCTGTAATTAGCATGCTCTTTTCTAGGAACTTGTCACTAGCTTAACTGTCCCAGTTTTATAAAAGACTATGGCAACAATCCACTACAGTCTCATTCAGGCTACACCACCTGGGTGCAGGAGGCTAGTTGAATAAATTATTGTCTATCAACAATAATGTATTATCCGGTCATTAAAAAGAACTAGGTAGCTCAATAAATACTAAAGTGAAGGAAGATGTAATTGGTTACAAAAAGCAGAGTACTTAACATATGTATGATATATCTCACTTATATGTCAAAATGTAGAATTTATGTAACAAGAAAACTATTATTTATATAATGCTGTGTTTATGAAACACATCTTGGAGGAAAGACATGAAATATAATGATTTCCTGGAAGAGCGAGTGACTGTCACAAAAGGCCTGGGTGTTCTTTCGAATTTTTATGTGATGTGCATATATTATCAACTTTAAAAACATTTTAATGTGCTCAAAAATTCAGAGATACTTTTAAGTTATAAATGAAATTGATATACTCCTTCCTTTAAGTATTAAAAGCCTGTGTAATGAGAATTTGTGGGCTGGACATGTAGCACAGTCGTAAGGATCCTGCCTGGAATACTCCAGGCACTGGGTCTTTCTCTCCCTGGGCTGCAAACCAAAGAGAACAATGGATTCTCTGAGAAAGGACTGAAACTGTGCACAAATTCCTCACAGATTCAAAGGCAAACTGTTCTGGGCTCAGCAATAGCTTCTGCTAACTCTGCTTTTCCACAACTTAGTTCATGACAACTGTTTCCTCGGGAAAACTATCTGCACTGCTGTTTAAGTTCGGCATCTGCCTGTGGCCTTACAGACTTCAGTGTAACAACAATATTCACATGTGAAATGAACCCAGAAGAGCATTGTCTGTACAACATCCTTCCAAACATCCATCCTTACAGCAGGACCGATGGCCTCATGTGTGACTCTGTTCTTACTGAAAAAAAACCCAAAGTCTTTCCCAAATACCTGCTTTGGCCAAGATTGAGTCATTCAAGAGGGAGAGAAATGAAGAATAGGATGTAGGTGAGAGAAGAATTATTGGTTAATAAATTTTCCCTTCTAAATCACTGAAATTTAAAAGTACCAAGGATGGCAACGTCATGGCTAATGTCAAACATTTTCAGTGAATTATAATCATGAGGGGTTATTCAAAGTTCAGCATAAATCAAAACACCAGAAAATATCTACTTGCTCTGTTTAAATTTATAGGGTCAACTGAAGGTAAAATCCATATAGTTCAATCTTTGTAAGCTTTTTGGTAGAAATCAGAAGTTAGAGAGTCTCAGGGCTACCAAACTGCTTGATTAAGAAATGTTAACCTGTAAGAACGGGCTTTCAAACGAGAAGTCATTTTCTTCTGAAGCACTAGCTCTAACATGGTGCAGAAGCACACACTGCATTTACTATTTATTAATATTTACTCAACTTTCATATAGCAATAAAAGGAGAACGCTATTTGGCACTTCTTTCTCAATTTTTTTCCAATTAGAAAAACAATAAGACTTACTGTAACGCTGTCCTGTTTTTCAAAATGTAAACAAAAATCCCCATTAAGAAATAACATCATACTATATTTAAAAGCAATGGGATATCAGCCCAATTGCTTGAGTTCAAATTTCTGTATTGCCACTGTCCGGACTCTGACATGACACCTCAGTTACCTGTCCCTCTGTTTCCTGAGGGATTATGTAGTTCTTGTGAGAAATCAATAATACACGTAAAATAAGTAAAGCAGAGACTAGTACATGATTAATAATGGTCACCTACTACTGCTACATTTGTATTGTATATTATTGAGTATTATATATGCTGATCTATTAATGAGTATTAATAATAGTCCATGGAAATAGTATTCAAAGGAACAGTAACATTACATATAAAAAGGTAGAGGAACAAGGCTAAGACAACTAAAGTACAAAATGGAGCCCTGAATGCTATAAAGACTGCCAAGACCCGGAAGATGGGCACTGGGCAAAGTGCCTGCTGTACAACCCTGACCTAACCTCTCCTTCACGTCAGAGCAGGAGCCTCCTCCACTTTGTTACGCTATGCAATGACCAGAGCCGTATGAAGACAGCCACCGGTCCCGCCGGTCCAGGGCTCAAGTCAAAGTCCATAATCTGCTCACTCACAATTTCCTACAGCACAGCTAAACTGTGTCAAAACTAAACTCTGGAGCACTAATCCTCAGGCGACTTATACATGGCTCTCTGGGAGTATCAGCATGATAAAATATAATTTCATGGTTAGATTCAAACTCAATTGAACTAAGGTATCTATCTACTTTTTAGTTTCCCTAATCTAACTATATAGCTAAGATGTATATCGTTTAAGCACACTGCAGTGTGGTACTCAACCGAGCGATGGTATCAATAAGCGTTGTGCTGATTTTCAAAATTGAATGAGTTAACAGTGCTCATGTTTTCATGTAACAGAAGATTTTCTTTCCTTTACACTCAGACTTACTTAGTCCCTATGACCTTTTGCACGTGATATTACTATACTTGTCCCTGAGTAGTTATATCAAGGAGTCAGGTGTACAAAATTTTCTGTTCATGGGGCAGAGGAAAATTAAGTAACTAGAAAAACAGTTAACTGAAATTAATACTTAAAAGGAAAGATGCAGCATCTTTAGCATGGCTAATGTAAGCCCTTAGCACATAAAAACCATTCCAGATTAAATGAATTAATGAACTTACCACAAACTAAATTTTAAATTGCATTACCCTGTTATCTGAAGGCTTTGGTGGGAAATGTTTTCTCATGACCCCAATAAATGACACCAGTGGAGTGTACCCATCTGTGAGAGCTCTTAGCATCTCACTGAGAGAAGATACCCAGTATAAAAGCAAGTGCTTTGGCTATGGAAGACAGGAGCTGATCCATCCTACCTGAATTGAAGTAATGTTAGGAATTAAGATGCCTTCTATCAGTTCTCTAAAACATACAAAGACAGAAGAATTTTCTGGTACTATTTTTTACAGCAGAATTAAATCATACAACCTGAACAGAAACCAGTGTCTATTTATACAGATTGTGAGGAGGGTAAAGGAAAAAACAAACAAACAAAAACCCTAAATATTTGTAAATGACAATATTAAAAATAGAAAACAACATAATCCAAAATGCAGACCTCTGAGAACATACTGATAAAACCATCCACATTAGAAAAACCATTTTTAAAAGTACAGAGCTTAAAACTGCTAGCGATTTCCTGCCAATGAAAAATAAAATGAGAGGCTAACCAGTTTTCCTTTCTTTCAGAACTCTATCAAGCACAGAGACAATTTTCCGCTTTAAGATGTGTAACACTAAAAACGGGAAGTCTGGGTTGAGAGTGTAGCTCCAGCTGTAACTGTTGGTTAGCTGTCTGAGTTACACACCCCTTAGCAGTGAAAATGGAAATATCGATAACTACTGAAAGCCTGCAGTGGTTCTAAGACGTGGACAATAAACTCTATCAATTAACAATGAAAATACACAGAGATCCCCGAAATAATGAAAACCAACAAGATCACATTTTAAAAGTTTGCAAATTGAACCTCAGCCTGGAAATGGTTAACAAATTCACACCAACATTTGTTGATTTAATTCCAGTGAATTTTGGCTGACCTAAATTTCACTGCATCTTTTATTGGCTACATATTTGGGGACAGGTGACATTCTATACTCCTGTATAGGGAAGAAGGACTTCTTACAAGAATCTTACACTTTGACACTTCCTGTTGCCACTGTTTTCCAAAATGTTCATTTCAAATCAACAACTCATAATTCAATGATATTCTAAAAGGACGTTCTAAAAGCAGAGGTCTATCTGGCCCAGAAATACGCCAGCAAAAATGTAATTTAAATCTCACATAATGTTCCAAGTATCTTTCTTGACTCTATTCTCTATCTCATTATTACATTAAACAATGATTTCAGAGACTGGACAGATGCTTCAGCAGTTAGGAGCATTTGTTGTTCTTTCAAGAACCCGCGTTTACTTCCTGACACACACTTGTCACTGGAACTCCAGTTTATGGGATCCAGTGCACCCTTCTGACCTCTGCTGCAACCAGAAACACACACTGTGCACACAGACCATGCAAGCAAAACTTTTATACCCATAAAATACGTGTTTAAAAGAAAAGATTCAGAGTAAGAAGCTAGCTCAATGGGAAAAGGCACTAGCTGCCAAGTCTGACTGCCTGAGCTTTATCTTCAAGACCTATGTAGTGGGAAAGAGATCTGACTCCCACAAGTTGCCCTCTGACCTCTGGTTGGGTCCTACGGCATGTGCACACACCCATACTCACACCATTAAATCTATGAATGATGCAAATCTGGGTTTATAAAATTTTGCATTTTATGTGCTTCCGACATACACCTTGCTTCATTAATATTGTGCTTAGATTGCACTAGTTTTCAAGTATGCACCTAAACAGTAAAGGGATTTGCTGTCCCTGCTTTAGATTCCCTCAGTGATCACAGGACAATGGCAGTACAGGTAAGTTGCTATAAAATAAAGGTGTCCTACTGAGTGCTCCAGTGCTCCCAACCCTGTATCAGTCACCTTACTTTAGTCTGAACTGGACTCATAATAAACATTTAACTACAAAGCAGATAGTTTCACCAAGAATATTTCATCTGAGTTCATTAAAACTAGCAAGTAAGCAAAGCCATAGGAGTCTTCATATGATAGGAAGGACAAACAGGAAGTGGGGTGCTGCTGCTAATGTGCACAGGTTTTTCTGTTTGCTACTGCTTCTGCCTTAGGAGACCATAACCCAGATTGGCACAAGTCCAAGCTAGACTTGAGCTCATGCTCCTCTCAACCCAGCTTCCCAGAGCTCCTTTTAGGAACGTACTGTGAAAACGGTGATGATTATATAACTTATACACTAAACAACCTACATGAATGCTCTACATGAGTAGACATGGTACATGAAACATACTTCAATAGAGCTCGTCCCATTTTAAAGCTCAGCACGTTCCAGTCTCTAAAAGCATCGACTTTATCATTGCCCCCAGTTGTTCCATCGCCATATTCACTAAGAGCTATCGACCTCAGAGAAAGCAACAGGAAATATAACACCCCTACTGGAATTTAGTTTTCTGAATTTGGTGAATGCTTTAAACAATTACTAGCTCATGCAATGCCAGCATAAAACAACAGTCAAAAACAAAGCCACAACATAAAACAAAACTCCTCTCATACCTGATAATCCAAAATGCTGAATCCTAAGCCTTTACAGTCTTTGACCAGCTCCACAGTCTTGACTTCAGGAGACCACAGGGCTAATTCTCCATCATCATCATCTTCTTCAGTGCTGACATCTACACTTTGGTCAACCTAAAAGAGCAAGAAGGTAAATGCTGAAGCAACTGTCTTTTCTGTGCTAACAAGACCTCAGATTCTTTTCAAACTGGTAAGCGTCTTTGTCATGCGTAGTTAGCGTTTGCTTGTTGTAGAGGGAGCATGCACTGGGTAGTCACACTCAAAGTCAAAGCTTCATAAGACATTCAGACATTAAGAACTCCAGAGCTCTCACACATTTTCAAATGGTTTAATGCAAGTGTTAACACTGACCTCTTATACTTCAATGAGCTGTCATCCCATTAGAAGCATAAAAGGAAAAATAGGCAATTTAAGTAAAACTGTAAACTTCATGCAAAGCAGAGGCACGTAGGTATTTTAAAAGCAATACTATAATTATAATTTCTAGTTAGAGACAGAAGAGAGAACAATCAGGGCACATGGAGACAAGTCCAGCAGATTCCAAGGAAGTTTTCCTAGAGAAGAACAAGAAAAGGGAAGGAGAAAAGGAGGAGACACTGGCTGGGGCAGCAGAGGTGTGGCAGCATTAGCATTAGTCACTGCCACCAGCTCCCCAAGCTCTGTGGAATTCTCTAAGTAGGAACAGGGAAAACCTGGTCTTAGAGGAAGTGAGTTAGTCCAAATGTCCAATATACAAATTCTGTTAATTCCCACAATCTGGCAGGAGATCTCGGAGCTCAAGGTCATCTGGGACAAAGCAAGTCCCAGATCCAGGTATCGTAGTACACACCTTTAATCTGGGACACACCTTCTGTTGGACCTACATAAGGACACTGGAAGAAGGAAGGCTCTCTTTGCCTGCCAGCCTTGTGGGACTGAGTGTCTGCTAGATCCTTGGACTTCTACTCACAGCTGCTGCTGACCATTGTTGGGGAGTTGGACAACAGACTGTAGGTCATCAACAAATTCCCTTACTATATAGAGACTAGTATACATTCTGGAACTCTAGAGAACACTGACAAATATGTGTCCCAAAGGCTAGTATGATTGGGATAACTTGGGTGTATACTCACTGATCAATGAGAATTAGAACTGTTGCTAGGCCACCTATCTAGAGTTTAGGAACATAAGACAAAGCTGGAGATCTGTGTCAGTAATCAAGAGTACTTGCTGCTCTTCTAGAGGATCCAAGTTCTATTCCCAACACCTCCTCTGGGCAGCTCACTCCTGCCTGTAACTCCAGCCCAAGTGGATCTAACACCCTCTTTTGACCTTAAAGGGCACATATTCGGACACTCACAAAGACTCACATATGTACATAAATTTTTTTTTTAAAGAATACAAGATTGTATGGTAGGAAGGGTTAAAGTGCACACAACTTCAAGGATGAGCTCAGTTGAAATCTAAGTCAACTTAGGTAGTTAGAAGAAAGGCCCTGCATTAAACTGCTTATGTTTGGAAAGGAGGGGAAGGGGCCTAAGGACAATGCTCCAAAAGGCATGCGATGACAAGGTATGTTTTAACAGGTCCTTGCACAGCTGCAGTGCACTAAGGATAAGACATCCAAGAGCAGAGGAAGTGCTGGCCCGTGTCCTGAGTTCTGCATTTATGGATGCTTCTAACCTCACTGTGAAGCTTAGAGAATTCTTTCTATTTTTAAGGTTCTCAGAAAGGGAAGGTTAAGATGCTCACCAACAATACACCTTTGTGAGGATGAAATAAGTTGAAATAGAAAGAAAAGCCATGAATCGAGACAATTAATCTTTAATCATAGTTGTTTTTTAAAGGGTTTTCTAAAATCAGATTGATAAACATCACCATCACTGACACTGTCAGGGAGTTCTAGATAGCCAAATATAAATCCAGAATTTGAAACATTTCACATGTTGCTTAGCCAAATAAAAATGAGTAGGGTGAGGCAGCTGCCCCTCTTTATTTTGGAACACCCCTTTTGGAGTGCCCCTGATAAACACATACACAATGGCCACACACAGCCCTTTGTACCTCGGCCTCAAGAAGAGAAGGTTCCATGGTCCGTGGCTCATCAACTGAGGCCTCATCATCGAACAGCCGGCGGCAGAAAACCAAGGTAAACGGTGGGGGCACTTCTTTAAGAAAGGAGACTGCTTCTCGGCGAGACTTCCCATAGAGCTGCATGCCATTGACCTAGGATGACAAGGGATATCAGCTGTGAACAGGTGCAGAATTAAGAAGCAATAAAAAGAAAACAGGATGCTATTTCACCATTCTTGTAAACAAAGGCCTAAAACTACTCATATTATTTTATTAATAATTTAAAACATCCAAATTAAGGGTGAATCTTGATTGAAAGAAATTCATGCTCCATCTTGACTGAAATGGGGAGAATAAATTTCAAAGTGTGTGCCAGGCAGCACACTTCCTGGGCAGGAGATAGAATAGTTCACATCCCTTCCCTTTCTCCTTTACATAATCCAGTACTGTATTCTTTTGCCTTTCTGTCACTCCGCCTTAAATGCACTAACTGTCCCTGCCAGCCTCCTAACACCCAATTCCCTCTGCACTGTCACCGTAAGTCTGTTTGCCTAGCAACATGTGAGCACGTCTGATACAGAGCAGTTGGAGTTTACTGTCAGAGCGCCCTTCCCCAATCAAAAACCAGAAATTCCCACTTTATTTGCTTGTGTATCTCTGTATCTGTTCCTTTTTTTTTTTTTTTTTTTTTGGATAATTTTATGTATTTACACTTCAAATATTATCCTCTTTCCCCAACTCCCATCCTCCTTCCCCCTGCTTCTATGAAGATGCTCCCACTTCCTCCCACCCACTCCCCCCTCATCATCCTGGCATTCCCCTACTTTCAAAAAAATAACTTTTCCTTGTGAATTAATGATTATGCCCTATCACCAAACATCATATATATTTTGATGCACCAAACTTTGAACCAAAGATGATTTAGAAATCTAGATTGGGTGTCTTGTGATTTTCACACATGGTTTTAGCTCAAAGTCCTCTCAGGTGTGCACGTCACTGAGAGAGGCTGAAAAGGAAGGAACACACTCCAGCCAACAATAATTTCTTTGGATCTCTCTGCTTTCCTACGAGGGGTGAGCAGTCATTCTCTTTGGGTGATGTTTCTGTCGTGCACCAAGGAGAACACTGGGTTTCTGGAAGCACTGTATCAGCTGTGGGCAGTGCTTGGAGTCAGCTGCCCTAGGAACCACTCTCAAGTTTGTGACGCACCCACTACTTAGCCATCAAACCAGACACAGCATCCTGTCTCTTATTATTCAGACACAGAGTAAGATGACAGAAACACCTCATGGAGAATCTCAGTCTCACTCTGCCTCTCAAGTCATGTCAATGAATGAGTCTGAAGAACAGCAAACCCAGGAGTACTTAGTCTTCCTTGGAAGACTTCAAGTCAACCTCCAAACAGAACACTGGTCACATCATATCCACAATACTGGGCTTTATGAAATACGCACAGAAAACTCTAGAGTCAAGTGGACAGTAATCTCTATTAAATACACAAAGATATACAGCAGAAATAAAACTCCATCTATATACAATTATTAGTTTGTGCTTCAACAAATTAGAAAGTCGCTTTCCAGGTTGCTATCTTAGAGTACCTTTAAATATTTATTTAGTCCATTATTTATTCATTTGAATTGTCTCCACTTATTATAGCAGTGCCTGGTAGTCCTCTTCACCACCTACTGCTAAAAAGACTGGTCACATTTCCCATCCAACTCCTAGCTAAGGGGATTTATGGCTGCTGTAAATAGCTGTTCTGGGCTGAGACTTGGCATGGTACTCTAACCCCAAAGCATATTTGTGTTTTTGGTTTTAAGCTTTAAGAAGTACATTAAACACACTGGGGTGGAAGGAAAAAAAATGAAGAAGGAGAGAAGGCAAGAACAGGAGATGGGCGGAGAGGGAGAAGTGACCAGAAAGACCAACCAAAAGTTTATGTGGCTAACTTGGAAGCCTTTCTTTTAATGTGTACATTCGGTTAACTTGGAATTTTTATTTTAGAATTTTTCACATGGAATTCACAATATTCCTCATAGTCCTTAAGCCTGAGACCTTTTAAGTGACACTGAGTCTTTAATCATGCAGACGTGTTGATTAGAAAATGTACCTGTGAGGAGAGGCTTCCAGAGCACTAACTTTACAAGTAAACTGGCTAATGTCTGTCTCAGCGATAACAAGGCCAATCCTCTTTGTGACAGAAGCTCTGCAAGTCACATGCATGGCAGCTCTTTAGACCCTGACATACAGCACAATAGGAAAAACTGATTTTCTTATATGTTAAACAGCATACACAGGGACACATGTGGGGCAAATTCAGAGCCCAAAGCCTTCTCTGCCTCTCAGTCTAGGCTTCTTTCTCTAATCAGCTTTTGCTACTCTGTGAGTTCTCTCTTCAATCCTTCTCTGCCCTTGTAATGCCATAATCCTCAATAGGAGAGAAAAAAAAATTAGAAGGAAAGGGGATGTCATTATCACTAGACTACTTCCTGTTGATTAGGGATATTAAGTATCTTAGGGTAAGTTATTTTTTCTCCTCCTCCTTCTTCTTTCTTCTCCCCCAACGGTAACCAACAACCGTCAACAGCTCACTCCACCTCTCTGGGCCCCAGCATTTATATACCCTCTGAAAAGTCCCCAGAATTCTAAATAGCACACAATCAAAGGAACTGTCTACAGCTGGCAAAGACATGCCCCAGCTAGAGCACAAGGAAATCATAGTCAGCTGCTCTTAATCTGAAACAGACCCATAGCCCACACCTGTGATTAAATGAAAACGTACTCTTATGGTATTTCTGACTTTTAAAGAAACCAAAATTCCAAGACTGTTACATCTTTCTGTATCTCAACTTTCCTTACCAGAGTCTACATTTCAGGTGTCAAGTTATTGAGGCCATGAATACCACTGAGAACAGAGCATTTGACTCCCGTGTACAAGGCTAAGCTTGCTCCCAGCACAATTTAAAAAATAAGAAAAAGAAAAGAGGCACAAGACACCCGGAGGCCCACCCAGAGTAGAAGCGACTATGATCTGCAAATACGTGTGAAGGCATGGGAGAGAAGGAGAAGAATGCTTTGATCACTATGAAGGGAAGGCAAGAACTGTCTGATGTGAACAGCCTGCCCTGCCAACTGAGGCCATGGTGAAATCCTGGCCCATGCTGCAGCTATGGGCCATATCTAAGTCTGTGGCCATGCAGCAGCAGAGGTCTGATGTTCATGGCTCACGTTATCACTGCAGACCATGTAGACATCCCTGGTGTGGGCTGCCGCCTGGGACCATATTCATGGGCTCTCACTGTCTATGGCAGCGAGGAAAGCTATCCCCAACCCTCACCAGCTTTAACTCTGAGAAAAGCAGGTCCTGTACCATGCCTGCGTAGCACAGCAGAACTGGTCCTGCTCCTCGCCTGCTGCAGCATCGAGTGAACAAGCCAAGGCAGTCCCAGGGAGCTTGCCCTGGTGGGACGGGTATGAGGAAGCTGGGGGCCGAGCAACCCAATGACCACCTAGGCCCTGACCCAGCATTTGAGTTTGTCTACCTCATCATCTACTCCACCTATGAACAACTGGAGCTCATGAAGGTGTTGATCATGCAGTTCCAAAGCTACAGTGTCTCTGTGACATCAGAGAACATCAGTGTATCTGAGTCTTGATGAGAATCCAATTTTGATAGTGGCCTTAAACCAGACCAATGACTCACTGCAGTGAACATTGGTAAGTAAAGATATGGGACACACTAAAGCTTCCAGAGGGAGACCTTTTGTTTGTTTGTTTGTTTGTTTGTTTGGTTGGTTGGTTGGTTGGTTGGTTGGTTGGTTAGTTGGTTGATTGGTTGGTTGGTTGGTTGGTTGGTTGGTTGGTTGGTTAGTTGGTTGGTTGGTTGGTTGGTTGGTTGGTTGGTTGGTTAGTTGGTTGGTTGGTTGGTTGGTTGGTTGGTTGGTTAGTTGGTTGGTTGGTAGGTAGTGCTTGCTGTTGTTCCTCTGTTGGTGTACTTTCTAATTTTTTACTTTTCTTTTTGGAGAGGAGGTTGCAAGAGCAATATAATGGGGAGATAAGTGGAACTGGGGTACATGATGTGAAATTCACAAAGAATAAAAAGTTAAAAATAAAAATAAAAGAATGAATGAATCAGAAGATTATGAAATTGTGTGTGTAAAAGATTCATTACACTACCCTCGCACCCCAAATGTCTTCACTCCTGTTACAATACTTTGTTTTGTAGCTAGAGGTCCAGAGTATTCTTTCCTGAGATAAAGAAATAGAGAATTATGTTGACCAGGGTAAGATTGTATCAAAACTATGGCCATGTCTTGCCAATCAGAAAATACACGATCTTAGGCCCAGAAAGAGAGCATTAGTTAACCGTAAAACGGCATAATTCTTTCATGTGCAGCTCAAGGTCACCCTTGTCAATGATATAAAAATCAGTACCTTTCCACCATGAAGAATGCCGAGTATTTGAGGAGATGGGTATGTTTAACCGCACTTATCTGAGACAGAACACACACTCTTATCAAAACTACAGGCTATCAGTTAATAAGTACAGTCTAC
This sequence comes from Micromys minutus, assembly GCF_963924665.1. NCBI lineage: Eukaryota > Metazoa > Chordata > Mammalia > Rodentia > Muridae > Micromys > Micromys minutus. The sequence continues at coordinate 7,506,748 of NC_137978.1, forward strand.
TCAGCAAATGGTGCTGGCAAAACTGCATTTTTACAAAAGAGTGAAATTAGACTCTTGTTTTAAACCTTGTACAAAATTCTATTTAAAATGACCAAAGATCTTAATTTCAAAAATGAAACACAGAAGCCCTAAAGGAAAACGTAGGCATTAGCCTTGATACAGCAGTGCAGCGTCTGCAGAATGGGAGAACCGATTTTCCTGCTACACTCAGACAAGGAAGGATAGTGACTTACAAAGAGCCGTGGACTCTAACGCCAAGGGCACTGCTGCACAATACAAATGAACTGAAAAGATACTTCCCAAAAACGCAAACACCAATGGCCAATGTTCTTAAAGGCATTTAATAACCCTAAGTCATCAAGGAAATACAAATTCCAACTACAGGATGGCTATCATCAACATACCTGAGAACAGCTATTGAGAGGCTGTATATGGATTACTCACTCCAGTGGAAATCCATGGTTTCTCAAAATGAAAAACAGACCTACACTTGGACCTCACTACTTCACACCTTAGCACATACCCAAAGAATCCCATACCCTGCCAAAGACATGCTTGTACGCTCAGGTCCATTGCCACCTTATTCACAACAGCAGAAGCACAGAACGTAGTTCTCCAACAGCAGGTGGATGGATAAGAAAAGCAAGTGCATAAATAAAATGGAAAACTATTCAGCTCTAGGGTGGGCTTAGAATGAATAATATTAAATGTGGTCACATAATCTCAGTAAGAAAGAAAATGCATGTTCTCCCACATATGCAAGATCTAGGCAACAACACATGTATGCATGTTAACAAATACACATGTATGTATAGTGTAACATACAGAAAAGGGAACAAAAAATATTAGGGTATCAGAAAGGAACAAGTGTAGGTCATTACAACACATTATGAAAGAGAATATAAAGCTAATAGCTTTTCTAGTTCTAATTGTCGGGGGTTTTTAGTTTTTCATAACAGGTAAGTTCATAAAAACATGTCCAACAGTGAAATTGTAAAATTCAATGTGAAGCGACACAGCCTCAGTTCCAAATGGCCATTCTAACGACTTAGGAATTCGCTGAGATGTATCGAGTTGAGTCTGGTTAATTTCAGTATAATTTTTAGTTTGATGTTTTTAATAAATAACAAAGTTTATAAATAAAATCAAAAATAATAAATTAATAAAATAAGGGCTGATATTAACAAAAATTAAGTTCATGGGAGTATACACGCCCAGCACACATAAAGCCCTGGGTTCAATTGCCAACACAAATGAATAAATAAATGAGCGAGTACTACATCTTACCATAGCATTCTAAGACCTTGTCCTCCCATACTTAAGACAACTTTATATCTGTTCATGTCAGTCAGAAATTCAGCTCAGCATTTCTCTCAACACATTGTAGGTTAGTGACAACTACTAATTAACCACAGGTGCATACAACCTGTGTGTCAACCTTGTCACTTCACTTTGATCAAACAGGAACCATGGCTACCAGACAGATTAATTACCTTGTAGTTTAAATGTGAAATACTCCCCATAAACTTCTGTGCTTGAATATATGGCTTCGAGATGGTGGGGTTATTTGGAAAGGTTCTAGAATCTTTAAGAGGTGGGGCCTCACTACACCTTGAGGTTTATAGCCTGGCTCCATTTCCTGGTCAATCTATGCTTCCTTACAGGCGGGTGCAAAGAGACCAGCTGTCTCACACTCACGGCACCATAGCTGTCCCACCATGATGGATCAGACCTCCTCAAACTGGATGTCATAATAAAAGAGTAATGGAATGAACAAACAAGGAAAACAGAGTTAGGAAACACAAGCAAAGGTATTCTGCTGCTAGCTAAGCAGGAAGCTGGGAAAGTCAGCATCTTTTAAATCTCTCAGAAGGTCACTTCAAGGCAGAGTTGCTTAGAAGCCAAGTTATTAAACTGTGGATCACAACCCTGTATCTGCAACTGAATGTAGGGCCATGAAAATATTAATAGTAAAGATTTCAGAAAGTACAATAAGCAGAAACCAAGTTAAAATTGAGCATATAATGAAACCAAGCTTTCTTCTGACAGTACTAGTCCAGGTGCAGAATATCAGCTTTCTGTGGCCTTGGTTGTAAATACACAACATGTAATGGACTATGCACGTCACCATGCCACACAACACCAACAAAAAAACACAGCCTACAACAGTGGCCCGAAATGAAAACTATGCTGTTATTGGGCATAGTGCTTTACTTATAAAAATGTAGCGTTTGAGCTGCTGATATGGCTAAGTGGGATATAGCCTCCAAACTAGAGGTCCCAAGTTCGATCTCCACCTAAAACAGGGACTGGAAAGCATGCAGACCTGAAACACAAGGTTAAATTATTTCCTGCCATCATTCCTCAGCCTACAAATGTCAAGTTAGTATATACTGACATTATAGTACATCCAAATGTTTGATTTTTTAAAATTGTTGTTTGAGTTGTTGACTTGAGCATCATTAAAAATTGTTAAATGAATTTTGGCTTGGGATAAGGACAGAATTTTGAACAATTTCTGAAATAGTCCTAAACATCTGCTACTTTGTACTATGTATTTAGGCAAAACAACATACTTAGTATTGACAATTATAAAATGTAAACATAGATTAGATCTGGAAAACACTGAAGATGCTCTGCTCCTGCCATATTAAAGTCAGCCAAGATTTAGTTCTTTATCAGAAAGCACCCGAGCACATCCAACTTCAGTGTGTAAACCAGCTTTATCTTCAATAAGGGGCAAAAATATATGCATACCAAAGAAGTATTTTAAATTAATTAGTGATTTATTGTCACCAAGTGTGTATACAAGCAAGTGTTGTATATGTACAGGATTGTGTTAAAATAGCTCAGGTGACAGAGTTCTGCCCTAAAACTGCTGTGGACTGACATGAGCCTTGGTGCTGAGAAAGCCCATTGGAGGCAGCCCCACAGAGAGAGGAATCCCAAGAGGACAACCTTAACACTGCACACAAGTGTGATGATGTTCCACTCTAACCCTCACAGAGCCTGGAAATAAACATGACTGTATGCTGCCAACAAGTATCGGGAACCATGGGCTAGAAAGATGGCAAGGCATTAAAGAACATCTGTCGCTCTTCTAGACAACATCCAATCTGGATTCCCCACACCTACAGCCCTCTTCTGACTATCAAAGGCACTAGGTCCATATGTAGTGTGCATATATACATGCAGACAAACCAAACTATTTTATCAACCAGTTAGACGAGCACTGAAAAGTATGCTCAAAGGCCTTAACATCTAGAAAAAAGTAAATAAAGACAAAATCAAAACTGTGGTACTTTCTTCTGTATTACTCAGTAAGATGTTGGTATTTCTCGGTAAAAATCACTGGCATTAGTGACATTGTCACACTGGCATGTCAGTGAACACAATTTTCTAGAACTTAAAATTTTTGCCATGTGTCTTTCTTCCCCTGGATGTTTTTACCTCAAGAAGTTCATCTTCTGGCTTCAGAAGGTTCAGAGTATCCACAGGGCCTCCAGGAGCAACTGAGGAGATGTAGTGGTGCCCCTCAAAAGAGTCGACTTCCATACCAAGCCTGAGAGTGTGGATTGGCAGCAGCTGCAGAGAGCACAGAGCAAGGATATCAAACACAGAGACAGGACAGCTGTCTGTCAACCCCACCACCTGTCACTCAGACAGTAACTAAAATCCTAAACTTTCCAACACAGGAAAGAAGTGGTAAGTAAAGTTATGAAATCGCTCTCTTCCTATTCTAGGACAAACAAGAGTCTGAGCTCTCTCAGTATACACTGTGTCCCTGAGTTCTGTACTTCAGAACACCCTCCTTCCCTTCATCAGCTAATTTACTTATACTTCAGTATCAAAATAATGGCACTCCCCCATCCCAAGCTAATGAACATCCAAGCAAGGTCAGAACCACCGTAAAAACACCTCAATCTCGGCTCAACACACTGATTTTCTAATTTTCTTCTTTCTTTTGCCTAAGCTTAGAGCTTTGGTAATGGTAGGCAAGAGTTCTACCATGGAACTCTAGCTCCAGCCTTGTTTAAGACAGAATGCCATGTAACATAGGATGCCTTCGGTTTACAATCTGTGGCCTTGTCGAATGCTGCAAGTAGGCGGCAGCACACAGGCACATCCAATTCTCCTGTCTTGGTTGCCCCAAAAAAGTAGGCACTGAAGATGACTCACTGAATGGGATGTGAACTAGTTTCTAACACACAGCCCGTCCTACTCAGACAGATTCCATAAGAACATTTCTTCTTTGGGACAATCTGCTCTGAGATTACTTCTGTTTGTTTTGAAGAACATGAGTCAGTGTTGAACAGGAAAATGAATGCTTTAAGCTGCATTCATCTTTGTTGGCTGCAAGACTCCAGAACATTCAACAAGCTTAACTTTAAAGATGAAAGTAATGCCTTCCCTGTAGCTGTCTAAACTCAAATGAGGCAAGCACTGTGTTGTTTTATGTTCTCTGTATTAACAGTCTATTTGACCACACAGGGCCACTTCTAATTGTTCTAGACAAGGTGACAGTCTTCTCCAGGTAGCAGTGCATCTCCAATGTGGCTTCCCGCTCTTTCCCCCATTCTCTGTGATTCCTCATCCCTCACTAGTCTGGTCTAAGTCACAGTGTTGCACAGGACTTGCTTCAGCCACCCTGGGCTCATTTCCATCGCATGATAGTCATGCAGAAGAATGTGAAGTGACAAGCTGTCCAACTGACTAATAGTTTATAACAGGCACAAAGGACTTGGGCCCCTAGGCTAGGTTCCCAAAAGAGTTACACTTGATCACCAAGTATTCTCGGCTGTTCTATCACCTGACATGGACACGTGTTGTTTACACCAGTCACCCCACGTGATTTATTTCCCACTGCCACCACATAACTCCCTTGTATAGTGACTATCAGGGTAAGAGCTGGGTCATTTCCTTAGTCATTCAACAGAGGTGAGCCAAAACTCTCATGTAAGTGTTTCTTTAATGAGATTCTCAACCATTCATGGGCCCTTCCTCGGTGAGCCCCACACCACAAACACTGCATTGTTATGTCTACCCAGACACCATCTCCCGTGGGAAACTGGAGCTACCTTTCACAGGATGATAAAAGCAGATTGTTCCATTTCCAGAAATTCTGGAATCCAGCTATAAAATATAGCCATATTTGAAATTAAGTTGTATAAAGTTGCAATTAAATCAAATTACAAATAAATTCAGTAAGTACTCAAAAGTCATCACAGCCTAATCAGTTATATTTTATTCTTTTACTCCCTGATGGTAAGACATAAATATTCCAACACCTCAGAGAAGATCCATCAGGCAGACAACTGGGGCGAACTGTCGATGAAATGGTTTGTTTGCTTAGCTGCCAAACTCAGCTGGGGCAGCCCTGGCCTGGCAGAGGAGCCTAGGAGAATAAAGTGTGTGAGCCGCTTTCCAGCTCGGCCATCAGTCTAGAGCTAACCAGAACTGCTTCTGGCAAATGCTGCAGTTGGGGTAGTTTCATTGTCCTGAGAGCTAGACCTTCGCCACCACACCATTGATCCATCACACATCCAGGTTATCCTCATAGGCAGCACAAGGCAGGTGAGAACAGACATGAACACGGATGTAAGGCGGATGGAGGAACAGCCTTGGCCTTCAGAACTAACATCCACTGTAGCAGAATGAAGCAGTCTGAGTAAATCATCAGTGGCAGCGTGCATCAAATAAGCCTCCACAGTAAAGCATGCAGAGAAATGCAGCCCAGTGTGGCTGTTAGTGACAAGCAAGTGTGAGCTCACGCCAGCAAGCGCTGCAAAGAGACGCTCTGGGGCTTAACACAGGAGGACAGCTGGGAAAGGTTATCTGGTAAAACTGGCCAGGCAGGTGCAGAGAGAAAGGGGCCTGTGAAGAGCTACTTAAAACAAAAATGATCGGCCCTATGAAAAGTCTGCTGGCAGCTCCTATAGAAGGAAACGATAAAGCTTGTATGTTGGCAAATGAGTAGATGGTGCAGTGATTATTTCTACATGAAAATAATTACCCAAATTACATTAAAAAACATTGCTGTCCTATCGGAGAAATCTTTACTGCATATCCTATCAAAGGTTAAACAACAACAAAAAAGATAAAACAAGTCTCTAATTTCCTCGTCCCTCCAACCACGGATCTATTCAACTGGTGGATGCCCATCGTCCTTACCTGTGGGACACCAGAGCCAAGATCAGGCTCTGTACTGAGACTCACTCATGGCATCCACGCCTTTCCGCAGACAGGGCTGAGCCCTTGAAGGCTATTTTCTCATGTATCTGTAAATGCCATATTCTCTCTAGAAAACTTCATCCGAAAGCAAGCTACATGTTTCAACTTCAGTCATGATGAACCAGAAATGATGTTTAGGAAATCTGTCAACCTGGGGAGCCTACCTATTAGCCGTGAACCTGAAGTGGAGTGCAGCTGGGCCTGTGGGTGTCATGTCCCATTGCTGCAGGCTGCTCTGCAGGAGCAGCGCTGTGTGATCACCTGTCCCACCTGTCCCTTCCAGCTGTCCACCCCTTTGGTACCGAGCTCCCGGGCAGACAAGAAAGGGCTGAAATGACAGGTGTGTGTGGGTGCGCAGTGGATATTGATGGCTTCACACACATTCCTTATCATGGTTTTGATGTTCCTTCAAGATGGACTTCCTGGGTTCTCTGGAAACTGACAAAGCAGTGGCGTTCTCTAGATGCTGCTCTGACAGATAAAAGACCCAAGTATGGAAATGGATGCATCTGAGGAAGGTGTGAGCAGGGAGTGTACTGTCAGTATAAAACGGACAAAGAAAGAGACTGAGAAAACTGAGCCTTCAATCCAGTGGAAAGAACCTGTCATGAAGCAAACCACAGCGCATGCGATCAGCTAAAAGCTCTACTTTTGGAATCTGAAATCAAGACAAGCAAATGCTCAAGTGAAAATATATATGCTATCACTCCAGGGCAGAAAAACTTCTGGAATGGACTGCTCCAAGGAGGTGTCAATGGGGTGGGGGAGGGGATCTCCAAAAAAAAAAAAAAAAAAAAAAAAAAGAAGAAGAAGAAGAACTTAAAAGAGAAGAGAAGAAAGCCCAGGGTTGGTTCTCATCAGCTGCATACACACACTAAGTGAAAGTATTAAGTACCCATTCATATTCAAAAGTGCAGTTACTAAATTTAGTATGATCAAAAATCAAATATTCCAAGATGAAGGCTACGTGTTTGAAGCACTTCATCCCCTCAGACGTCAGGCACACAATCAACCAGACCAACAAAGCAGCGCTTTACTCGGGGTTTGCTCATCTCTTCAAAATCTTAATTCTCAATACTGAGAAATGTTAATATATTATTAACACTGTTATATATGATTATATTTTATACAATTATATATCACAACATAAATCATATCATGTTAATATAATGTGTGTGTGTGTGTGTGTATACACATACACAATTGTTTTCAACTTCCTCTCTCTGGGACACAAAGTTTGAGACCAACAGAGGTGCACTGGGAGGAAAGATACATAGAGGGACAGAAAGAGACAGGGAGACTGGGATGCGGGAGGGAAGGAGAGAGGGAAAGAAGAGGGAGGGAAGAGAGAAGGAAAGAGGGAAGAAAAGAGGGGAGGAAAGAGGGAGGGAAGGACAGAGACAGAGAATCTTCTAATGTTTCTAACATGAAACTGGCCCAAGTGACTCTACACAGCTCCAGATGCCTCCGTCTCTGGTTTCCACTAAACAAAAATCACAAACATAAGAATTTTAAGGGTCTCTGCATCCAGGCGATGGATGAGAAAGAAACTTGCTTTTTATACTTCATCCTCTGTATATTTTGAATCCTAAGTCTCATCAGTACATTATCTACTGAGAACTTTGAAAGAAAAGAAAGTAGTGGGATGGGAGTAAGGGAGAGGGGAGAGGGAGGGAGTGGGAGGGAGAGGAGGCGGGGGGAGAAACTCCTACTGATTTACTGCTATGCCCACAATGAGTGCATTTCTCAAGCCTCTGAAGAAAAGCTTCTTGTGGTGGTTGGTAATAGTGGTACCCAAGTGGTCAGTGTGAAGAGGATAAGAAACTGGAGTACCCAACTTCAGTGGGACATAAAAATCATATTTCTCCACAAGGCCAGGATCTTTGAGAAGACACAGCAGAACGGAGAGCTGGGGGTTGGGGGGGGGGATAACTTCACAGCAAGCACATTTCACAGACACAACAGGACAGTCACACATGTGAGTCCACAGTGATTGTGATAGCATGCACATGACCTACACAAACTTAAGTCACAGAAGTCCCTGCGTGGCTGAGGGCTGAGAGAAGGTTAGCATGAAATCTCCCCACTAGGATTCCCAGCATTAACAGATGCTGGGAAAAAGGGGGACGTTTCTTTAATGGGTTGACCCTGAAAGGTCAAGTACAGGTCAGAGCAGGCCCAAGAGCTGTGGCTGGGCAAAGAGCTGGACTCAGTGAGAGGAGGGTTGGATCTAGGAAGAAATTTCATGGGTGGTTTTGATCAAAATGCACTCATTCTATGAAATTTTCCGAGAGTAAAATTTTTATTTTAAAACAGGAAGAGGAGAATAGTATAGGCTTAGGATACAATAACCCATGGTGTCTCTGCTAATTCTCCACTTACTAGTCACATATCCCTTTAAACGCTTTTTAGCGGTGAAGGTGTTGTTTTGTATTATTTGAAATAGAATAACACGTATCTTAAGCTGGTCTTGAACTCACTATGTAGCTGAGGATGTCTTTGAAGTTCTGATTTCCCTGCCTATGTCCTGTGTGCTGGAATCACAGGTACGCAAGGCCAAGCCTGCTCATCTGGAGGAGAAACAGAATCCACGGCTCTGTGAATACTAGGCAAGCAAACACTGACCAGCAGAGCTACACCCTCTCTCTGATTTTGTTTCGTCAGGGTTTTATCTTATTTACTTTATTTTCTGGGAATGGCCTAACTCATAATTCTTCCTTTGTCTCCCAAGTAAGGATATTATAGGTGTGAGCCAGCTCAGTCAGCTACGTAGGAACTTAGAAAAGGAATGTTGCCTATCATATCCCCTTTGGAAATGAGAAAAGCATGTGGCAAACCAGGAGAGAACACTTTTCAAACAGAGATCTGACCCAGATGACAGAATGGGGATGCTACTGCAGCCCCTAAAGAGCTCGAGTATCCACCACCTTAAAATGAGTCTGCTCACCAGAGGGGGGCAAAGCCTGCGTGTGCATGTTCACTTGCTTGGGGAATATATGTAAGAGGAAATAAAGTGGACTCTGTTGACCTGTTCCATCCAAGCTGCAGTACAGAGCCTGCTCTTTGATTTTTGTACCCACGTACATTACACTGGACAGCCAGCACAAAGTCATAAGACGAGGCTAATGTCTTTCTTACAGAACTGTTATCATCTTGATAGTAAATACTTGCCAAGAAAGCCATCGCTAAAAGTGCAGGTATTCCCAGATGCGGGAAAACCTCACTGATGTCGTGATTTACAGCTTCCTAGAAGTAAAGCTGCTAATGCGCAAGCCTCTGCAAAGGGCTTCTACCTCACAGACAAGCGTTATCTATTATCAGATGCTGTCACGAGTGACAACTTAGCATCCTTAAGGCTGGCTACAGGGAGGCCACCATCTAAAGAAAGCCATAGGCTGGCAGCACTTGCTTACAGCCTGGAACCCTATCCTGATGGAGCTGTGGAGGGTAGAAGCTGGACTTCAGATCACTCCTTCCATCGCTGGTCCTGGTATCGTGGACAGCGTCCATACCCACCACCACTCTGCATTCCTCACGAGCCTCAGTGAGCATTTTCCTATTGTCAAGTTTCACCCAGATGGATGAGAACCTTCCATTCCTCCTGCGTGCTAGTCCTGTGCCACAGTGGGACTGTTGCTCAGTTCCCAGCTGGCCACACTCTTCTTTTCGAAACCAGGTTCAGCCATTCCTTGTCTCCCTGTCTCCAAAGTGGCCTCTTCTAAATCAGCTTATGACATTGAGAAGAAAACAGAAAAGGTCACTAAGAGAGCATAAAAGCCGGGTGACAAATAGAGAAGAAAGTCCAATGTTCCACAGCACTAGGGTAACTAAAGCTTACAGTAGAGTCTACATTCATGAACATACACATTATACCTGTAGACATACACAGCCAAGAAATAAAATTATTATACATCAACTGGAAAAAATACAATGTGGAAGAGAGAAGAACTACTTTGGTTTTTGTTTTGCTTTGATTATTCTTTCAGATATTTAATGTTAATTTTAAAGAGGACATGAAGGATAACTTAAGGAAGACAGCACAGAGTCATGTTTGAAGATGATTCTTGTAAGAAAACAAACAAGAAAGTCACTTTTCCAAAGACAGGTGGATACGATGACTTTAACAGACTGTACATATTCTTTTCAACTTCCCTAACCACTGCTATTTATTCTGAGTCTTAGAATATATGCTTCATGGAAGAAACTAAACTTTTTACACCTGAAAAATAAAAGTTTTACTAAAATACAAATGGCAGAATAGGAGAAGCAACAGGAGATTGAATTACAAATTAGAGCTACAGGCTCTAGGATGACTTGCACATGCTTTCCCGGGCTATGCAATGCACATTTGGCAATCAGAGTTCTACTGAATCCTGGAGGGCTGGACTTTCCCCTCAGAGTATAAGAAGTAACGCATTTCATTATAGCACTGACGTACATCTTCTATTCTTGGGTCTCCTATGTATCCAAGCTTGGCCTGGAACTTGAGGCAACCCTCTTGTCTCAGTCTCCCCAGGGCTGCAGCTCTTGCTTACCATGGTGTTTTTAAACCCATTAAGTTATCCTTCATGTCCACTTTAAAATCAACAGTTAAATCTTCGAAAGAATAGCAAAACAAAACAAAAAACAAGTCATCTTGCCTCGTTTTGTTAACCTGATTTCATCACTGACAGTTCTGTGGGTCTATAAGACACTAGCACATGATCTGCCGGTCCACTCTGGTGTCCCTCCCTGTTCAAGCCCAGATTCCAAGCTACATGGGATCAGAGACCATTCATTTGTCCCCATAAGTGCTACCACAGTATGTAGCAAGCAGTGGGGTTCTACTGGAGATACTTCAAGAGTGAATGACACACACCAGGCACACCTATACAACGGTCATTCACTTACACAGCCCCCCAGAACCTCACCTATGAAATGGGTTTGGATTGGCTGACATCTTTATATATTGTAGGGAGAAAAATGAAAAGGTACTGACTTGTGATTTAAATGTGCAATTATAAGTGGATATGCTGTTTTTGTTTATTCTTGTTTTGTTGTTGTTTCTGAGACAGGGCTTCTCTGTGTAGCCCTGGCTATCCTGAAACTTGCTCTGCAGACCAGCATGACCTTGAAATAAGAGATTGCATACCTGTGTATCCTTAGTATTGGGATTAAAGCTGTGCATTTCATCTCCTAGTTTCTAAGTGGATTTGGAGAAACCTGTGGTGGGAGCTAGAGTGGTAGCTCACTGGTCAGGAGTACTTAATCTTCCAGGTTCAGTACCAGGTTCAATCAGGTGGCTCAGGAACACCTATAATACCAGCTCCAAGAATCCACAGGCACTGAGCACATGTACACACACACACACACACACACACAGTCTTAAAAGTTATGGCATTTACACCATAAGCCATTAACTTAAAGAGATATATCCTATGGACCTTAATAACTTAAAATCCAATATAAAAAATTTTTTGAAAATGTTAGATGGAAAAACTAAAACTTTTTGCCTCATGCATATTAAGCAAACAAATAGGTATAGTGGCTGCAAATACACAAAGACACACAAGGACCAGAGAAGTCTCAAGAGACTGGTGCAATTTGGGTGAAAACTTTTCTCTTTTTCTCACCATGGGGTGGGGTACTAGTACAAAAACAGTATCAAGTAAATAATTAAATGTTTTAAAAATAGGATATATAATAAGGAGCTTCTGAAAGCTTATATCCTAACAGTTCTAGACACATGTAGCCAAGACAGAAAACCACCGCTTATCACTGAGCTGTACTAATGAGGCATATGCCAAATACATTTATGTTTCCTCTCCACCACCAAGTCTTATTGTTCATATCATGTTGCAAGGAAAATTCAGCTGGTTATTTCATGTCGTAAATTGCCCCCAAGTCCAGAGCATGAACGCATGAAATGTAAGTCACTTAGGAAGCAGAATTCCTCACCAGCTTTGGCAACGTGGCAGGAATTCATACAAGTGACCACTTAGAGGTATAGGCATGAAGACTTCTAAACGCCCCCACCTTTAAGAGGCTTTTCCCAGCTAAAGCCTCGAGCCATTTGTTTTCCTGGTTTCCCTACCTACCTGCCTTGCCTAAGAGTCTCAGGGCATGTTATCTTTAGTAGAGACTAATAACAACGGAAGGACCACTTCCTGTTCCGTTCTCGTCTAGAACCCGTCTACGCCAGAGCACATGGCAGAGGGCATGTACCTCACAAATGAACAGCTAGCTGAATGCATGAGCAGCATTTTGGAACATGGTTCTTGAGGTCTTTCCATCTGCTTATGCCATATGGACACAAGTCTACCGCACAGAGACCTCGTGGGGAGGGAGGGAGAGGTAAGCTGACAGCAGGGAACTAGGGAATATGACACGGTTAATACCACCTGCCTGCAGAATCAGATGCTTTAAAACACACGCAGGACATGCTTTGTGTCCTTCTGCTTATGAGAAACTCTTAGGATGCTGAGCGTACGCTTTTTGTCATGGGAACACCAAAAGGCAAACAGTGCGATGAACTGAGCCTGGTCTGAGGCACGGTTTAAAGCCAAAGGATCTGTAAAGATCTGCAGCTATATGACAAAGGAGGTTTAAAGCTAATTAGAGAAACTGAATGGTAAATAACTACTGAATTTAGGTGGTTCTTACATGCCTTACTCCTGCTCTGAGTGAGCTGTGTCTACGCATCTCTAGGATTTATTAATCAACAACCACTGTCAGGAAGATGACACCGTAAATAATTAACAACTAGCAGTAAAGAGCAATATTAATTTTACATTATGAATCTGAGGAGAGCTTGGTCAGCCAGACAAGGCCTTCATGAGGAATTGACTTAAAATGCAGCTGAGTTAGGAAGGAAAGAAATATTCTTCACTATCGGCCTGAGAATCCAACCCCATAAAGGAATGGCCAGCAAGAGAGTCCAGCGATGAAGAAAGGACTTCCTTAGAGGAGCCCAGCGATGAAGAAAGGACTTCCTTAGAGGCCCACTGACAAGAGTTCAATCCTCAGTTCCCACAAGGGGGCAGGAGAGAGCCAAATCTGCAAAGTCGTACTTTGATCTCTGCACCATAGGATATGAGGCCTGATTGCACATGTACACACGTACACACACACACACACACACACACACACACACACACACACATCTAAGACAACAAACAACTGTGAAGGCAAAATACCAACCACATATGCAAAGGAAGAAACAGTAAAACTATGTGATAATCTACATGAGACAGATAACTTATTCCTTCTAAAGACTTAATTTAGTGTGTGTGTATGTGTGCGTGCATGCACACACATGTGTACCCGTGAAGCCCACAGGAAGGTAAAAATCTAGTGCTGAAGTTATAAACACCCTACCTGGTTGCTGGGAATAGAACTCAGGTGTTCTGGAACAGCACGCAGCACATGCTCTTAACTAATGGCCCCGTTTTAAACACAGCCTAGAGTGGACTCTAAGGTGGGCTCAGTGCTGGGGTTCGTGAAGGAAGACAAGAGTGTTTCTGAAACTCTATTATTTATCGTGAAGGCCATTTAAAAGGTTCTCTATGTTAATCAGGGAGGTTCTGATCGTGTAGGATAGAAAGTACAAATCACTCTGTAAGGAGAAGACGGAGTCTGCCCAAAGCACACAACCGCTTGTTCTCTACAGCAACAGTGACTGCTTCAGACAGGTTAAGTCAACAGTACAAACTCAGAAGGGCAATCATGATTTCTGTCCCTCAACATCCACACATTATTGTTTATGCTTTTGAAAGCCTATCTCTGATCAAGACTGTAGAAAACCTATCCCAAAAGTCTTCACACAGCACCCGAGGAGCTGTCACACTCACTGTCACCGTCACAGCCACTGTGCCAGAGTCAAACCTTGGCTTTGGCTCCGGGAGATGGCATAAGGATTGCACTTTCTCCCCACCCTGAGGTAGCCATTTGTCTGTGTTGTCGCTGAGGGCCTTGGTCACTGCTAGAACACACGTGTCACTAAGTTCTGGAGACTTTAGGTCATGCCCTCGGCTGCTTCAGCAGAAATGTGCAGACAGCTCCCGCCGCAGTAAAGGAGAGCAGCACGAAAGCCAAGTGCCTACCTTCGAGTACTTCTGCAGCTCCTCATCATCTGCAATCTGCGTGTCCAAAGTGGCTACCTAGAATTACAAGAAAATCATCTTCATATTTATATGATTTCATTTGCTCCTTCATATTGTAAAATGTATCAGCAAACCCAGCACACGGATTTCTGAGAACCATAAGTAGCACACAGCAACACATTTGGGTTCCTATCCTCACTACACTGGTCTCTTCATCGTATGCCATCCACACGTTGGACTGAAGATGGTCTGTAAATTGCTGTCTTGTTCTCCTTCTACATGGGCTGTTTTATTAACAAACGTAAGTCCTCAATGAAATACTTTTCCTTGCAAGGAATTCGTTTCCACACAGTGTCTACCAATAAAACTCGGACTGTCACTTGAACAACACACACGCACACCTTTTGGTATTGAGGGGCTTGCTCATCTTTACACAAAGGTGTACTAGGTACACGCACTGACACTGGTTCTAATTAATTATGATAGCTAATACAAGGAAAATGCTACATAAACACATATCAATATACTATTTAGGGATGCTGATGTGAAAACAAGTTTGTACCTGTTCAGTTATGATGAAATTTTCCCCAAATGCGTTTAGACCACGGTGAGAATGTGGAATCCGTAAACATGCAGCAAACAGATATGATGTTCCATCTAACCATACCAACTTTCTATTTGATGATCCCTCAAATTAAACTTTTATTCTTAGACCACCAAGATGACTAAGCAGGAGGCTGGAGAAATGACTCAGCAGTTAAAAACATGTTTATTTTACTTTTTCTTTTACAGAGAACCTGGGTTTGATTTCCTGACCCCTATGGGGGCTCACAACCATCTGTAACTCCAGTTCCAAGGAACCTGACACCATCTTCTGGCCTCTATGGGCACCAAGCACAGAAGTGGTTCATACACACACACTCAGTCAGGGTGATTCATACACACACACACTCAGGGTGGTTCATACACACACTCACTCAGTCAGGGTGGTTCATACACACACACACTCAGGGTGGTTCATACACACATTCACTCAGTCAGGGTGGTTCATACATACACACACATACACACACACACACTCAGTCAGGAGGGTGGTTCATACATACACACACTCAGTCAGGAGGGTGGTTCATACATACACACACACTCAGGGTGTTTCATACACACACTCAGTCAGGGTGGTTCATACATACACACACACACACTCAGTCAGGGTGGTTCATACAAACACACACTCAGTCAGGAGGGTGGTTCATACATACACACTCAGTCAGGGTGGTTCATACATACACACACATACACACACACACACACACACTCAGTCAGGGTGGTTCATACACACACTCAGTCAGGGTGGTTCATACATACACACACTCAGTCAGGGTGTTTCATACATACACACACTCAGTCAGGGTGTT
This sequence comes from Micromys minutus, assembly GCF_963924665.1. Lineage (NCBI taxonomy): Eukaryota > Metazoa > Chordata > Mammalia > Rodentia > Muridae > Micromys > Micromys minutus. Next base: position 7,522,478 of record NC_137978.1, read on the forward strand.
TCATACACACACACACACACACACACTCCGTCAGGGTGGTTCATACACACACTCAGTCAGGGTGGTTCATACACACACTCAGTCAGGGTGATTCATACACACACTCAGTCAGGGTGGTTCATACACACACACACTCAGTCAGGGTGGTTCATACACACACTCACTCAGTCAGGGTGGTTCATACATACACACACTCAGTCAGAGTGGTTCATACATACACACACTCAGTCAGGGTGATTCATACATACACACACACACACACACTCCGTCAGGGTGGTTCATACACACACTCAGTCAGGGTGTTTAATACATACACACACTCAGTCAGGGTGTTTCATACATACACACACTCAAGTCAGGGTGTTTCATACACACACACACACACACACACACACACACACACACACTCACTCCGTCAGAGTGGTTCATACATACACACACTCAGTCAGGGGTGTACACAGAAAAAAAGTATTTTTTAAAATGGCAAAGCAGGGAAAACTTTTTGCTGCACAAGCCTAATGAGCTGAGTGTAATCTTTAAAACAAATGCAAAGGTAGAAGAAACCAGATTCCTAAAAGTTGTCTTCTGGTCTCTACATGTACAGCCATATTCACACACAATCATAATATATAGAATGTTAAAAAGAAAAACTTTACTCTTAACAAACTAAGAGCGTTGCCATTTTAAGTTTCAAGCTGAGGTCTTACCTTCGATAAGTCAACCATGGGGGAGATGGTGGCAGGAAGAACAGGAGGAAGTTTAGGCTAACCTACACAATCAATCTCAAATCACTACCCTCCTCCACAAAATGAGAGAGATCAGCAGGACTCTGGAGGGAAGCACCATAAGGAACAGCAGTGTGTTCACTCACCTGCCTTTGTGAGCTTCTTGTGTCCCTTCAACTTCAAAGGAATCACTGTAAATATCCAATTTAAATTCTCTCTCCTATTTAGCCTTGAATTCACCATGTGATATACAAAAATCTAATATTCAGAGAATAAAACTTTTACACACACACACACACACACACACACACACACGAACAGTTAGTGAAAAGTTTGACTAGCATGCAAAAAGCCCTAAGTCTGAGCTCTCATAAATGAGGCATGATAGATCATATCTGTAATTCCACACTGGCAGGTGAAAGATCACAAATTCCAGATTGTCCTTAGCTACACAGCATGTTTGAGGCCAGCTTAGGTTACGTGACACCTTTTATCAGAAAAGTAAAAAAAACCTGGATATTAGACTGGTGAGCCATGGATTCTCTGAACATATACCACTAAAGGTAGAGAGAGCTGAGTGTCTAGGTAGCAACCTAGTGACAGTGCCCTAGCAACTGCAGACCCTGCCAATACAAGGACAGATACACAGGCCCAGAATGAGCAAGAAAACAACCAGGTGACTTAATTACCTAAAGCTTCTCTAGTGACAATACCAGACATTCAAAATCAGAAATGAAGTCTGGCACTGATGGCAACCTGGTATTAATGATCATATACATGAGAGTATGTGTCAGAGCTACATACCAAGACCCTGCCCCCAAAAAGAAAATATGAAAGACTGCAGATATTTATTGGCATGTTTGAGGAACACTAATGAGGTTTTCCTAACACAGTTTTCTGCTCTCAAGCGGTCTCACTTGGGAAAGTGTCACCAATTCTTCACTGGCCAAATGTAATAACAGGTGAAGGAACTCTGCTACTGTAGTATGCCCTCATAGCTCACCTAAACTACTTCCTGTTCTCCTAAATACATTTCATAATCATTCTTTCATTTTTCTCATAAAACTGTAAGACCCTTTGTGAAACATAGAACTAATATCCGCAGCCCTTTCAGTGTACGATAAAACAAACAGATCATAAAAGCAATCATAAAGATGCCAGCCATTTTAAGCAGTTGATTCAAGTTATAAATTTATAGGCGAGCTCTCAACCTCCTAATGCGCTTCTGCCTGCTGTCGACTTAAATGGTTTCAACATGAACTGAGTGTCTGATCATTGTAACTGAAGTTTGTGTACAGTCCTTAATTGTTCTTATAGCTTAAAACGCTTTCAAACTTGATTGATTGCTCTAATTGGAAAGAAAGACAGGAAGACAGTAAAGGCAGCCTGTGCTTTCTGTGACTCATATTTTAAATTACATTGTTAGGAGCATAACATGAAATGAAACTTTCTATTGTAATATTTTCTTAAAAACATACCATTACTTCATAATCTGGGCCCAGTAGGTTTTCCCATCTGGATTTCAGCTCATTTTCTGGACAACCTGGGACTGTCTCCGGATATACATCTATAAGAAAGATAATGTTAAAGCTACTGTGAGCCAAACATACTTAATAAATTCTTCAACAACAGCTCAGCTTTGGTAGGTAAAGGGGAAATGAGGAAAGAGGAAAATGTATTTATTCAAATCTACCTGGTAACGTAAATCAAAGTGACTTACAAGGCTAATAGACAATGTAAAACCACCGCTGGTTAACTGTGAAGAGGCTTTTGTTCAGGAGTGCTTGAAAGTGATGAGTTACAAGTGAGATTTGAATATATAGTGTCTATGTAGATATCCTATATGCCTAGCTTAGATTTATTTGTAGGTCTTGCACAGATTTGATTTAAATGGTAATCTTTTCAAAGTAGTACCATTGTTCCTCTCCATGGGGACTGTAAGTGTGTATGGAGCTATCACTGCAACCAGCAAGACACAGGGAAACAACACAGCCAGGCTCCCGCATGCCGGGATGGACAGAGAGGCTGCCCAGCTCAGACCTGAGGTTTATCAGACAGAAGCTTTGGCTTTACACCAGCCTTTTGTTACTGCTTAATCCCTAGGACTGCTCCTGACTTAATGGCACCACGGTTGTACAGGCGAGATCATTTTGAAGGATAAAGACATCTAAAGTGCAGACCTACTCTCCATACAGTCTTCCCCAGTCCGTCGAGCAGTGAGCAGTCTGAAGACTACCTGACAGATGAAAGTCCAAGTACTGAAACTATCATCTGCACCTACGTCCATACTAATAGCAGAGGATTGAAAGGCTCCAGGTCTAAGCTAAGCTTCTCATTTCTGCTGTAAGATTGTCTGGGAACGCCTATCACAAGTGACAGAGCTATCTGCCTACAGTGGGCATGCAGCACCAGCCCATCCATCTTCAGAGCTGCTCACTGTGGCTCACAGAATGCTTACCTATGCACCACAGATCACTAAGTTAACCGGGCTAACTTCAGAATATCAGAGACTAAGACCAATGCACACTAAAGAAAAAAACTACTCCACTTACAGAAGAACATCCAGGAAATAACTATGCTGACTGATGTGCTAGATTACATTTGGGGGCAGCTAATCAAAGATACTGTTAAAGCAAGTACCAAAATCACTTAAGTAGCATGCGCTCCTGTGAAGATTTCCTTACGGAAGTGTGAGTTCTCACCAGGTTCCTTTTCTGTTTTTAATTTCTCAGAATTTAGGTAAGAAGACTAGCGGGGGTCTCGGTGGTGTCCTGTAAGGTGCAACACACATGAGGACGTGGAGGACAACTTCTGTGGAGCAGGTTTTCTCCTTCACCCTTCCAGGTTCTGGGAATTAACCTTGGCTTTTAAGGTCACTGCAAGTCCCTTTACCCACTACACCACCTTTCTGGTCCCTTTACCAAAATCATTGAAAGTTTCAACGGTTTGCCTGTTCGGTGTCTTCCAAACGTAGTTTCATATCTGCTTAATGACTCTGAACCAAATCTGTAATGTACTGAGAGAACTCTAGGCTTACAAACACAGTAGTCAGAGGCAGAGGGCCGCTCAAGTGAGGGGAGCACTGAGTTTCACCAGTTCCTCCTGAGGAAGGAGGCTAATCTGCTTGCAGCAACTCAAAAGAAGAAAAAAAAAACAAAAGAAAAAGGGCATAGAAGGCCATAACAAGACCATGCTGAGCTCTCAGCATGCAGAGACTGAGCACAGCAGTCAGGAGAGGTGGTCACACGTGCCAGTGAAGTTAGCCACATGTGTGGGAAATGCAGTGAAATTCATTCTAAAACCATGCTTAAATTCTGTGTCCACGTGACGGTGTACATGTTCATTCCCACTTTAATAAACACTCAGATGGCAGCAGCAGGCAGATCTCTTTGAGTCTGAACCCAGCCTAGTCTGTACAGCAAGTCTAAAGCCACCAGGGAGACACTGAGACTACACTGGGGGCAGGTTGGGGACTGGGGGTGGGGGTGGGGAGTAGGAAAGAAAAGGAAAGCAAAGCATGGGCACAGCACAGGGGAAGTGGAGACAGGAGTGCTGTGAATTCTGGGCTATCCTGAGCTATGCAGTAATGCCTTTTCTCAGAAACAATAACAACAGTAATAAGATAAATACTTCTAAGACTATTTTTAATTTCAAGATATTTGATTTTTCCTAGTAACCCATTGATATTTATCTGAACTCAACTAAATTAAAAGAGCAACAGTTACTAGCTTTTTTTTTTTTCCTTTAGAACAACTCAGCAAAATAAAATTCCGGTTTATTATTGTCTCACACATATATCAAACAGGCCAAAAAAATAAACAGCAACTTCATAGTCAAAAGGAAAAAAACTATCTTTGACCTTTTTCACCCTTTCATACAAACCAACTACTTATAGTACAGTTAGATACATACACATGCAAAGTTACTGGATGCTCCGAATAAGATTGGTTTTGTTGTTGTTTTTGTTTTTTTTTCTCCTTTGAGATTATAATGAACATGGTCACACCACAGGTAAAGTCTGAAGTAGGACAGAAAACACTGAAGGATGGCTCTGTCACAGTTATCATTAAAAATGGCTCACCCCTAACAATATGTACAAAATATAAAATGTAAATAAAAAATACAAACAAATTTTTCTTTTAAAGTATTTTTAAGAAAAAAAGCAGAGCCTGGGAAGTTCTGGTTTTTTTCCTCCCATGTTGCCAACTCATGTTGTGGTTTTGGTGGGGTGGTGAAGAGCTCATGTCAGCTGTGGGTGGCAGTGCCCGCTGTGGACGGGCGGGGCCTGCTTCTCTACTGGAAGGTGACCACGTTTGAATTCTGAGACGGGAGGTGGAGGGTGAATAGGTCACGGTGCTAAGGTTAGCTTTTCCTCTGCTGTCTAGTCATCCTCATCAGTCTCTGCTTCTTGGTGTCAACATCCTCATCCTCATCATCCTCAGCTACCCGATTGCCCCTAGGAGCCTCAGCTTCCTCATCTTCATCTCCATCGTCTTCCTCACCGTCACCTTCTTCCTCCTCTTCATGTATCTCTCATTGTCAGCCTCTTGCTCCCCATTTTCCTCATTTTGGGCATTCCCATTGGCAGGTGCATCTCTTCCATTCTCTGGCTCCTCCACAACCTCCTTCTTCTCCTTCAAGTCCCTGGTGGTGACCTCTGCCATGTCTGACATGGGCTCGCTGGTGGTCCCAAACTGAGAGTAAGGGATTAGTCGAGAAAGCTGCTGCTGGAGTTCGCATTGGAGGAGGCATTGGAGAGGCGGTGGGTAGAGAAGGTGGGCAGAGAAGGTGGGCAGAGGGTGGGCAGGGAAGGTGGGCAGAGGGTGGGCAGGGAAGGTGGGCAGAGGGTGGGCAGGGAAGGTGGGCAGAGGGTGGGCAGGGAAGGTGGCTGCAGTGATCTTGGAGCACAACCCGGGAACAATGCAAAGATGGCTTTTCAGGGTAACCAGTGGGGCAGTTAATTGCATTCTAGTGTATGCAAAGGGGTCAGGGCGCTCCTAAACCCTTATCTTGAGACATTAATACCTTCCTTCCGGCAACCTTTCCTAAAGGCATAAAGAAGTCAAAAGCCAGCTTCTCTGGAACACAAATGTAATAAATATTTTAAGCAGTTTCACTTAGCTGGCAAAGCTTTGCTCAGGACTGTGTAGAAGGAACCAAGCTATAATTCTTGCAGAAGGGAATCCCCAAAACAACTGAAGTGTCAAAGGTCAGAGTTGGAAACAATTAAAAAAAATTAGATATAAAGCAGCCTAGTCATTTGATGCAACAAATGAAAAATTTATGTTACTAATTTTCATTAAGAGAAAACACACACCACACAGATAAACAGACAAATAGATGATTGATGATACAAATGAATAGATAAAATATTTAGGTATAAATATGATTTATATCTAAATAAGTAATCTAAGTAAGAATACTTCTCAATCTAAATAAGAATACATAGTAATTAAAATGCTATGTAGTTATTGCATACTAATAAATACTCATTTGAAACACAATTAAACAAAAATACATTTGGTGCTCTGCTACCAAATAGATTAACATGATGTTAAGACTGCGCTCAAAATATCCCATTTTATTTAAATTTTTGGGGTGGGGTATGAGGTTGGTGGTAGTCTAGGGATTGAACCTAGGTCCTCATACATGCTAGGCATCACAATACAATAACAGTACATCCCAAGAAAAGCAGCCCATCTTAACCTGCTAAGGTATCTACATCATGAGCTTCCATCAGATTTAAACTGCTTTTATATGTGTTGTTGGTTGCTACCTGGTAATTAGAATATTTGTAACTTTACAAAGTTCTTGATGTAACACTGCCTTTATTGCATAGGTCTGAGTCTGATTCTGTGTATGCCACACCATATTAATCATAGAGAAGAAATGGTTACTAAACAAACAGGCTGAAGTACTCTACAGTAAAGGCTGTGGGCCCACCTGGTTTTTCTAAGGCTTGTACAGTGTCCTGTGTTAGATTATCAGGCCTTTCTTCGGTTTCCTCTGCTTCCATACTCAAATGAGTTTCTGGCTTCAGGCATCCAGTTAGGTCTGGTACGTTAGGTGGTTCTGCAACAGTGTCTGAAATAAGAAATGGGGCTTAAATCACTAGTCCTGTTGGCCATGGGGGCCACATCCAAATAAGCTTTATTTCGTTCCCATTTGCCCTTCCCTGGGCTGCTGCACATAATTCCTTTATACTAAGGTGTTCTGAGAGGAAGTTAATCACAAAAATAGCTTGATAGTATTCAAAAAATGAAGAAGTGCAAAAAATGAAAGTGAAAAGCAAGGTTAAACCACGACAGAACAGGGAGATTTTTTTTTAAACTATAGCTTTAGAAAAGAAAAGAAATAAGAACGCAACCAGAGGCTGTATGTTCTTGCTGTTCTCAACAGGTATTCAGCAACATATGCAAATAGGCTGGACCATCAAGCTGGTGTGAACTGAAGCAACCTCTGATACTGGGGGGACCTCCCCTAGGTGCAGATGGTGTACCCCCTTTTTCCTCAACTGAAGCAAATAAGGTTCAAAGTTGTCGGCAAATCACTAAGTGTTGTCTGTTCCCGTCTTCCTTCGGATGAAGATGGAGAACTCTCAGCTCTACGTGTACCATGCCTGCCTGGAGGCTGCCATGCTCTCGCATTGATGATAATGGACTGCACCTCTGAAACCGTAAGCCAGCCCCAATTAAATGTTGTGATTTATAAGAAAAAAAATCACTAAGTGTCTCTTCAACAGAAGAAAGGATGCACAAGCCACACTTTAGAGACTTTCAGCTCTTAAAAAATAATTCCCATCATTTGAAAAGAATTTTTTAAATTTGAATATATCATTTTGTAATGTATACAAGTGTTTTTGCCTTAGTGTATGTACATAATCAAGTGTGGGCCTTCTGACATCAGAGGATGGAAGAGGGTGTCAAATCCCTTAGAACTAAAGTTATGAATGGTCACGAGCTATCACTGGGTTCTGCAAACCACATCTGGGCCCTCTGTAAGAGCAGAAGAGCTTTAATCACTGAGCTATCTCTCTAGCTCTTTGTAAAACTTTTTATTAAAAATACAAGGTGTAGCCTGAGAGAAGACAACCCCCACCTGGGGCCACGGAGTCCAGGCAGCAATGAACACAAGAAACTCTCCAGAGTGGAACGACCAGGGCAGACAGGGAGCTAGCCTGAGACAAACCAGTCCAGTAAGGCCCAGGAAGACAGACCACACCCAAGATGAGCCCTACTGCACGGGCAGGGAATAGTACTGAGACCACTGCTGAGACAACCCCAGACCCAGAGCAAGTGGGTGGTGGAGAAATGGAAGAAAGACGCAGAAGGACGTGGACACCATGAAGAAAGGCAGGACTAGAAAATCAAGAGTAGTGAGGAACAGTGATATGAGTAGACAGTGATGCCACCTAAGGTCATTGTGACACTCTGTTCTATGCTACCACCGAGGGGCATGTCTGGGTTCATGGCCCTGCAGCAGCAGGAGTCTGTTTCCAGGTGGATAGCCCTGGTCTGGGCTGCCATCCAGAACCACGCTGATTACTGGGGCCTGTGCAGACCGAGGGGATCCCTAGACATCATGGGGGAGCTGGACCCGAGGGCTGTGAGAACAGGAGAGCTGATCCTTCCATCACCCAGGAAGCACAGGAGAGGTGTGGGTGAACACAGAATAAATGTGATCCAGGAAGCACAGGAGAGGTATGGGTGAGCATAGAATGAGTGTGACCCAGGAAGCACAGGAGAGGTGTGGGTGAGCATAGAATGAGTGTGACCCAGGAAGCACAGGAGAGGTGTGGGTGAGCATAGAATGAGTGTGACCCAAGAGCACAGGAGAGGTGTGGGTGAACACAGAGTAAGTGTGACCCAGGAAGCACAGGAGAGGTGTGGGTGAGCCCAGAATGAGTGTGGGAGAGACGGTGGATGAGGAAAAGATGTTCTCCGCCCCTACCCTCTTGCCCCTTACCACCATGCATTAGGCAGGAGAGCTGGCCCTGCCCCCTCACCGGCTGCAGCATTCTGGAGGGCCGCCCCTGCACCTTGCCAGGACAACACAGTAGCATTGACAGTGGTGGACCAGTGACTCATTGCAAGGAACATTTTATAAGCAAAGAAGTATGAAAACGGTTTACTGTGGAGCACTGTGACACGCTATAGCTTCCACAATAAGGCTTGTTTTTCCTTTTAGGGGAGAGGTTGCAAGGGTGAAGGGCAGGTATGAGAAATGAGTAAATTTGGGGAGCATGGCGTGAAACTCACAAAGACCAATAAAACGGTTCTTAAAAAAAAAAAAAAAAAAAACAAGGCTACAAGGAAACAATTGAGTTCAGGTTGTGGCATTTTAGTGTCAAAGATTAATCCCTTCAGAAAAGAAGAAAAAAGCATGAAGCAGGGATAAGAGGCTTTTCTATACTCAGAAGCCAGAGAATCACCATACACGGGATACATGGTTTAGGAAGGACTTTAAGGGAGGAGTCAAAAGGAATAGGATAGAAAATACAAACGACATTTTACAGCAAATGGGAATTGTGTGTGTGTGTGTCTGTAAACGTGCACATACAATCAGTGTGCTGGTGTCCATGCACTCAGAGGCTAGGTACAGCCATGCTCATTTCTTGCATCTGAATCAGATCTTCATGCCTGCTCAACAAGCATTCTTGTCCTCTTACCCTTGGCCTCCATGGTACCACCAACTGGGAAATCTTAAATATGTACAAAGTATTCACGATTAGATATTACTATTACTTCTCTTGCTTACAACAACATTATGTTTGGTTAAGAAAACATCGTTATCTTTGGGATTGCAACACCACTCACTCTAAAATGATTCAGAAGAAATATGGGAAGATGGCAGCTGTGAGACATTAGAAGGTGACTGGGTGTTCGTTCTCCTCTGTTCTATACGCTTGAAATGTCCTAACAACAAAGAGCTCAAACATACACCAAACTCTCAGGACCGTAACATGAGACTTCTAAACCACTCACAGAGTATTTTTTAGATCATTAATCATCTGACGCATAGGTAAATGCATACATAGCACTAGGATAAGAAATGCCTATCATTAATTGAAGCATTATTTATTTATAATAACCAAGACAGAGATGCAGCTGCAGTGAACACTTAGCATAAATATATAAATGAAATGCACATAGACAAACAATAAATATTATTGATCCTTTAAAAGAAAATCTAATCAGTTGCTAGGCATGGATGAGTGTGGAGGATACTGTGTGAAATAAAGTTAGCTCAGTAGAGAAGGACAAACACTTCATGACTCTACCGTTTGTGTTTTCTGCAGTCAAACTCATCGAAACAGTAAAACGACAGCCGAGAAGGAAGAAAGACGGACGTTAGTGACATGAAGTTTCAATCACAAAACCTCGGGAAGTTCTACAGATAGGCGGGTCTGTAATGTACATACACGGACCAGAGAACGCTCAACAGTGATTGTGAAGGTTAATCTTTTGTTTGCTTCGGTTTAGCTTGCTTTGGTTTTAAGACAAAATCTCTCTGCATAGCCCTGGCTGTCCTAGAAATCACTATGGAGACCGTGCTGGCCTCAGACTCCAGAGATCCACCTGCCTCTGCCTCCTGAGAGCTGGAATTAAAGGTGTGTGCCACCATGCCTAGCTTGGTTTCCTTTTTAAGACAGGAAAGATCTCACGATGTAACCCTTGCTGATCTAGAGACCACGCTGGCCTTGAATTCATAAGTTTTCCACCTGCCTCTGAGGGCTAAGATCCAAAGTGTGGACCCCACACACCGTGTAAATATTACTGTCAACTTGATGGGATTCAGAACAACTAAGAAAGGAATCTCTAGCCAAGAGGTGGTGTGTATGCCTTTAACAACAACACGTGGGAAGCAGAAGCAGGCAGACCTTATGTGGTTCAGGCTAGCCTTTACCAAAAACCAACAAAAAAAGAAAAAGAAATCTCTGGTTATTCATGCACCGTGACTGAGAATGACCCCGTTCCTTCCTTTCTAAAACTGTTTCTTGGTGTGTATTTGGTCACGACAAGGAGAAAAGCAACTAGTATGTTTTTTTTCTTTACAGATTTATTTATTTTGTGTATAAGTGATTAGACTGCATGTACAAATATGTGCTATGTGACCACCTGGTGCCTAGAGGTCAGAAAAGAGGACGTTGATCCCCTGGAACTTGAGTTTGTTCGTTTACGTTTGGAATGTAAACAAGGCCTCCCCATTTTACCCTGACTGGTCTGGAACCACCTCTGGCCCCTGAGTGCTCAGGTTAAAGATACACATCACTATGCCTGGTGAAACTGGAGTTAATAATAGTTCCTTTTTTAATGTCAACTACAGGGGCTGAAGAGATGCTCAGTAGTTTAGAGCACTCACTGCTCTTCCAGAGGACCTGGGTTTCATTTCCAGCTCTCACAAGGTAACTTAAAATTCTCTATAACTCAAGTTCCAAGGCATCTGATGCCCTCTCTTGTCTGACCTCCATAAATAAGTTTTTTTTTTTTTTTAAGCAATCTGAAAATGAAGCTTAAGAAATGTCAAGGTAGGAGACAAATGAAGGGTCCTAGATCAAAAAGTGATTTCTGTCTCTATTAGAGAGCTCGGGACTCAGTCCGTGCTTGCTTCCTGTCATTTGGGTTGTTATACTGCACAGACTGGGGAAAGTCCTCTCAGACAGGTGACTCACCTACCCACAACTGCATTACATGAGATACGTGCAGTTTCCTACCCCAACTCCCAGCTCTGTGGAGAAGAGAGGGACAGAAGGAAGAATTACCTGTGCTTGAAGGCTGTTCAAACGGAGAAGCAGATAGAGATGGTTTCCTTCGAACTAGGGTCAGGTGCACCACCTGCCCTGCATTCCGCAATACCTCAACCACATCCTGATTGGCAAACCCCTGAATGTTCACACCATCCACCTATGAGATCAGGAGACAGAGCAGAGTTGCAAGTAAAGTGTGGCCATTTTTGTTTTGGATTTTAACACAGGGTCTCACTATGTAGTGCAGAGAAGCCAACTCAGGAGACAGCCCAAGCTGGCCTCAACTTCACAGCACTTCTGCCTCAGCCTCTTGGGTTAGAGGATGAGCTACCAACCAATCATGCCTCTCAGCTACTCCCACTTTTCATTCTAGCAGTGCTGAAGAAAATGGGGTAACTAATTTTACTCCCCCAAATACTACATATTAGACTAGAAAGCAGTTTGGATAAAAAACCAGCTTGGCTGACAAACTTACATGTAAACTAAAACAAAAATTCAATCTTATAATCTTTCTTTTTAAGGATTTATTTATTTATTATATATAAGTACACTGTAGCTGTCTTCAGACACACCAGAAGAGGGCATCAGATCTCATTACAGATGATGGTGAGTCACCATGTGGTTGCTGGGATTTGAATTCAGGACCTTTGGAAGAGCAGTCAGTGTTCCTAACCACTGAGCCATCTCTCCAGCCACAATCTTATATTCTTAAGTCCCATATTTTTAAATATCAGCCTGACAGAGGCAAAGGGGTTATAATGATAGTCAAAATTTTTAAAATGTAAAAAGCTATAAAATCTGGTTGTTATATATTATTCTTAAAATATAACAAAACTTAATTACTAATATTGAAGTGTTATCTCTGTTTGGTATTATTCTGTGATGTTTTCCACAGAAACACACTCATTTCCCATCTAGTCTTCTAATGTTCTAAAAAATGTATGTGCAAGAAGCAAGGCAAGCATGCAATGCTTCTGCTGGCCTCCAGCCCCTGCAGATCATCAGAAGACATTCCCGGCATTCCTCAGATGGACTGATCAGCATGCGGTCTGTGTAAGTCAGTGTGGAACACGTGTATAACATGAATAGACGGCAAAGCACAGAGATATTTACGACTAAAACGGGAGATTCATTTTAACTAACAAAATGCTATATTCTCAAATACATAAAAGCATTTCAATTTTTGGTAGACTCAAATTATTCTAAGTAGAAAAAGCAGCAAGAAGAACTGGCAAATAGATTCTTCACTGTATGTAAAATGGATAAACACCCAAACTCTTAAAGAATGTTTCCCAAGGGATATAAAACATCTTTCAGATACATTTCCATGCATACATTTATTTATTTAAGTAAACATACAATTTTTTCTATAAATATGTTTAGTGGACTATTTCTTGTTTGACTAGAAACAAATCATGTAAAAGCTGAAATCAGTGTGATTTCACTGCAATAAAATTAACTTTAAAAACATTATGAACTAACAAGGTGGAGTACATCTTTAATCTCACCCCTTGAGAGGCAGAGGCAGGTGGTCTCTGAATTCAAGACCATCCTGGTCTACAGACTGAGTTCTAGACCAGCCAAGGCTAAGCAGTGAGACCCTGTCTCAAAATATATATAAAAGCAAAAACTAAAACAAACAAATAATATAAAATAAACTAAATTAAACTTCTTTAGCATATAACAGAAGACAAACATTTCTCCTACAGGTGTCAATTGTACAACAGAAAATCATTACTTACAGCCACAATTTTATCATTGACTTGAATTTGGCCATTGTGGTAGGCAGCGCTGCCTGGGATTATACTCTTCACATAAATCCCTGAAGCTTCCCCTGAAGGTGCACACACACAGAAAAAGAGACAGCTAAAATTAGGACCCGATTACAAAATTCTGTCAAGAGGTTGTTAATTAGCTAAAGAGGCTGACTAGAGACTTAATAAATACTATTTTGAACACATGCAGGGAAACTGATGGATTATTTCAAACTGTCACCATCACAGTGACCTGAATTAAAAGTGAGCTGACTGATGACTACCCTTCTGGAAAAGAATCAGTAGTGGACCTGTAAGAATGCCTGTCTCTAAGCTGGGCCTCCGCAGGGCAGACGAACCCGGTCGGTCTCTGCTCACACTGCCGACTCAGCGCACGATCGCACCGGTTTCACTAGCATCCTGACAAGACTCACACACAGTTTACCTGTGTGTAGATCAGTGCCCGTGTACATCATCCAGATAAAAAGAACGCACATGTGGTCTTTCAAAAAGCTAGAACTGAGGCAGGGTGATGGCCTGAGTTCAACCATAGGAACACACATGAAGGTGGATTAACCCCACAAAACGGCCCTGGGACCTCTACACGGGAGGTCCTCTACACACCCGTGTACACATGTAATAATCTTAAAACAGAGAATGAGCTCAGCAACGTTAAACAATCCTTACACTGTAAAATTAAATATTTAATCACAAATAGCTACAAAATGATAACCATATACAAGGGAAATTGTGAAATTTAAAAACTACCTCTTAATGATTATTATTACATTTCCACTGTCAGCACAACAACAGTCAACACATCCTGAATGACACCCCAAGTGTTCAATAACAGGAAAGTATTCTTCAGTACCATTTCCAGATTATTCCTTCTACAGGGCCTGACACCCAGGCGGCCTCTGTGCTTGTCGAGTGCCTTCCTGACGCAGTCTCATATTACATCTTTCCTACCTAATCCCCTTCCTTGCTCATTACCAGCTCTAATGCTCCTTCCTGAGCTTCCTGTACAGTTGCTAGCTTCTCTACTACAGCACGTATTTTCAGTTATCGTTACGCAGTAAAGGTTCTTATACTTCAGTTACACTCCCTGAATAGACTGACTTCTTTTGCTTGTTTCAGTTTCTAAGATGAAGGTTCCCTGTGTTGCCCAGGATAGCCTCAAACTTGTGAGCTCAAATAACCATCCACTCAGCTGCTGCCTTGACATTACAGGAGCAGCCACCATTCTGAATCAACCCCCAGCAAAACCCCAACAATAAACACAACAAAGTACAAATTATTTGTATGCATGTTTTTAAAACATGCTGGTATTTCAAACACCTCACTTTCTAACTCACTTGCTCATCCTTCCCTAAACACCCAAGCCCTCATGGGTTTTCAGGATAAATAAGTAAAAAGATTCCTTTCTGTACTCAGTAACACAAACAGTAATTTTTCTCTCATTCACCAACTTCCGCTCAGGCACTGGGACAGGTGTTTAGGTGCTCAGCCACAAGTCTGTAACCAGGCAGAAGGTAGGGATGACTCAACATGTTTGGTAAAACATTAGTTTTATGTTTATATTCAGCTTTTAAGGAACTTATTTAAATTCTAATCCTAAAAAAAATGGTGGCACATAGAAGAATCAGAATTTTGAAATCAGATATTTCATTAGGTTAAAGTAGCACAGAGTGGTCTCGTGATTTTTCCTTCAGACCTGTGAATATTCTTAATCTCTCCACCTGCTCCATGCATGATGATAATTTGCTTTTAAGCAATTAACACTCTATACTTGCTACTTTTCAGAAAAACTAGACTACTTCATAACTAAATTTTCATGTAACTACCAAGTATTTTATAAAGGTTACTTTTATTTAACCTAGTAAATCTTTAATAACCAAGAGAAAACCAAGAGTGAAAGTGACTCCTAACTTTCAGGTAACAGCTGAAAAATTTATTCATTCTCACACCAAATTCCCCTTATATAAAAGAAAAAAAAAGGTTCTAATAAAATATTTATTCTGTCTTTTCTCATGATTAAACACAGACTAATATGGTTTGAGCACTTACAATATATAGGCTATGCAGTGATCAACCTACTTTATCCCTGACATAATACTGCATGACATGTTACAGTCACAAAGTATCCAAAACAGAGCTACTTTAGAAGCAAAGGAAAGTGAAGTGCAAATGTTACTAAAGACCCTTTGGTGCTGACTATAAGCAGCTGTTAAACCACTGGAACAAAATGTGGCTCTGGTCACAGGAAAGTAACTGCTTGCTATTATAGATTCGGGATTTTATTTTGATGTTTAAATTAAAGGCTGCAAGTACTTAATTTTATTATGTAGAAACCTTAATATCCTTTATAATTATCCCAAATATGAAGTAGAAATATTCATTTACCTGGATGAGCTGTTCCAACATAGCCAACAATTCTAATCCCAAGACTCTGACCATCTTTTTTAACAAGTTCAACATTGTAAGTTTCAAAAAGAGAACTGTCCTATAGGGAAATAAGACAGGTTTGGTTACTTTTTCAGTTGCATAACTCTATATAGTCAATCTGTGCATCCAGCTTGCCACGTTTGTTCTGATTCCTGATCCCTGGACCTACCCCTATTATAATATTACACGACAAAGGGGAGATCATTCACGTGAGCCTAATCAGAACCCTCCAAATAGCAGAGTTTTCTCCTGCTGGTAGCAGAAAGGGAAAAGAAAAACATTTTAAACAGAGGAGATCAACTTGTAGTATGAAGATGGAATGATCATACAAGAAAGATGGGAACAAGGGGACCTACCATAAGAGGCCCTTGAAAAATGTTCTGGCTGGAGGCCAACAAAGAAAAGGCCGTTGTCCTACAGCAAAGAACTGCATTCTTCCACCAACCTGAACAGGCTCACGGGGTGCAGATGAACCAACACCTTCACTCGTCCTTACAAGAAGCTAAGCAGAAAACCCAGCCAAGCCAATGCTGAATTCTGACCTACACAACTGCAAACTAACCACAGGTACTGCTTCAGCTGCTAAATGTGTAACAACTTGTAACATAACACTAGAAAATTAATACAGCCATTCAGAAAAAACTCAGACTGTATTTCCTGTAAGAATCATAAGCCTAACAATAAAATGTAGAAGCCAAGGGGAAGGCTAGGTATTATATGTAATACTTTGTCAATTCCAAGCATCAGCTCAGAAACTAAACAATAGATAGAGTACAGTAGCATATTATCACAGAACATCCTAGTCCTTCAGTGGATGAGAAGGCTTCAGTGGGGTAGAATAATGCAGGAAACAAAAATCACTTATCACTACAACATGGAGAAATTAAACAAAGTAACTATTTTTTAATCATAGAAAAGTCCTGTTCAAATGGCTCCCAGTAGGAACAGGCAAATAATTTTTCAGAAGACCTAAATGATATCTTAGAAGATAAACGTTAACTTTACAATCGTTCTTAACAAAGGTTTTCTCATCTTGCTTTTATTCATGGAGAAGAGAAGACAGGGAGGGGAAATGGAAGATGGTGCAGTCAGTAAAGCAATTGTTGTGCACATGTGAGGAACGAAGTTCATAACCCATTCCAGATGTTAAAAGCCAAAGATGGTAGCATACACCAGTAATCTCAACTCTGGGGAGCCAGACACAGGATCCCAGGGGATTGCTGGACAGCCATGCTTCTTGAAGTGGCAGGCTCTCAATTGTGAGAAATTTTGTCTCAAAAATAAGATAGAAACAGAAGAAGACAATGATGTCTGGCTTTAAGGCACATCATACATACATGCATACATACATACATACATACATACATACATACATACATACATACATACTGTGATGGTTTGCATATGCTTGGCCCAGAAAGTGGCACCATTAGGTGTGGCCTTGTTGGTGAAAGTGAGTCACTCTGGGGGTGGGCTTGGAGACACTCCTCCTAGCTGCCTGAGGATGCCCAGTCTATTCCTGGCTTCCTTTGGATGAAGATGTACAACTCTCAGCTCCTCCTGCTCCATGCCTGCCTGGATGCTGCCATGCTCTTGTCTTGATGATAATGGACTGAACCTCTGAACCTGTAAGCCAGCCTCAATTAAATGTTATTTATAAGACTTGCCTTGGTCATGGTGTCTGTTCACAGCAATAAAACCCTAACTAAGACAGAAGTTGGTACCAGGACTGGGGTATTGCTGTGATAGGCCTGACCATGCTTTTGTTTGGAAGAATGTGGATTTTGGGACTTTGGATTTGGAAAGCTGTGGAAGCTTTTAAATGGGGCTTAATGGGCTATCCTAGTAAAAATATGGAAGACTTTGTTACTAAGAGTGATTTGAAATGTGCTGACTTGGATCAAGCGGCTTCAGTGGAGAATTTCAGTATGTGGCCTGGAGACTGTTTTTGTAGTATTTTGGTAAAGAACATGGCTGCTTTTTGCCCTTGGCCAAAGAGTCTGCCTGAGTTTAAGATGAGGAGATTTAGATTAACTGCTTTGAAAAAGGAAGTCTCACAACAGCCTGGTGTAAATTCTGTTGTGTGGTTACTAACATTCACCCTTATGAAGAGCATTTTAATAAAAAGGAGCAAGTTGAGAAAGGAACGATACAAAATATATGGTTCCAGTATTAAACGGACACCAGGAAGTGAAATGGAACTAAATTCTGTGTTCAAGAATTTTAAATTGAATTAAGGAAGTAAGGACTTTGGGGCAAGGACTTTGGGGCAAGACCCCGCCCAGCTAAATTAGCTCCACACATCTTAGTACAAACCTTTAATCCCAGGAGTCAAAAGCAAGCAGACCTCTAAATTCAAGCCCAGCCAAGGACAGAGCAAATTCTGGGTGAAGAAAATCTTAAATCTGGGTGTGGTAGTACATACCCTTAATCCCAGAAGACAGACATTCAGATTTCTAAATTCAAGGTCAATCTACAGAGAAAGATCCAGGATAGCCAAGCTTAGGTAGTGAAAGACTTAGAAAAGAGGAATCTAGTGATAATGTAATAGAACAAGGGGCCATGTTCCAGCTTCTGCAAGCAGCAGAAGGAGACACTGGGACAGTTGATGCTGGTGAGCTGGAGCTACGAAATTAGTGGTGATTAAGAACAGACCAGCATCACTGAGATCTTCTGGGAAGTGTTTTCTGAGAGGATAAAAAACTATTCCAGGGATAGCCAAGGTTGTACCTCATGCTGCAGCTGTACTTGGTAATGTGTAAGAGTCACTCAGATGGTACTGGTTTTGATGGCATGAAGGTGTCATGAAGAACAGGTAAGGCTTGGGACTGTGAGATGCCATGGAAGGCCATTGGTGAAAGTACAGCCTCGGTTGTAGTTGACAATCCAGGATTGAAGGGGTCATGCAAAGGATTTGAGGCTTGGCACCATGAAGGGAGCCTATGAGAGGCTATTGGTGAAGCAGACCCAATACTGTAACAGAAGATCCCAGTGTATTAGAGATGCCAGGACCATGGGATGATGACCAAGAGCAGCATCAAAAGTGCAGTGGATCAACCTGAGCTTGAACTGCTACAGAGGGCAGAGCTGGAGAAGTGAAGTCAGCACTTGGAGGAGCCCAGAAGGTCATGTGTAGATCCCAGACATCGAAACAAGAAGCTGTAACATTGAAGCTGCCTTGGAGACTCAAAGATGTTAAAGATGCCAGAGCGGCAGGATACCTACCAAGGAAAGCTGCTAACAGGGAGTGGAACCAACCCAGGAGGAAGAAGTTTGTTGCAATCAACAAAGATGAAAAAGGAGTTGAAGATCTGAAGACCGCTTTGACATCAGGATGGAGATGCAGAATTTGGAGTCTGCCCAGCTGGTTGCCTGACTTAATTCAGGAATCACAGTTAAGTGATTGGATGGATCTCAGAAGAGACTCTGAACTTTGAACTTTTAACATTGTTGATACTTTGGAAGTTGGACTAAATGTACTTTTTACTATGCTATGTTTAGGTATGGCCCCCATAGACTCATGTGTTTGACAAGCCCATGGCAACCAAGGAGTGGAATGTGATGGTTTGCATATGCTTGGCCCAGGGAGTGGCACTATTAGAAGGTGTGGCCTTGTTGGAGGAAGTGTGTCACTCTGGGGGTGGGCTTGGAGACACTCCTCCTAGCAACCTGAGGATGCTCAGTCTGTTCCTGGCTTCCTTTGGATGAAGATGTAGAACTCACAGCTCCTCCTGCACCATGCCTGCCTGGATACTGCCATGCTCTTGTCTTGATGGTACTGGACTGAACCTCTGAACCTGTAAGCCAGTCTCAATTAAATGTTGTTATTTATAAGACTTGCCTTGGTCATGGTGTCTGTTCACAGCAATAAAACCGTAAGACACATACATACACATACACTCACGCACACACCACACCACACCACACCACACCACACCACACACACCACACCACACCACACACACCACACCACACCACAGCCTGAAGTGTGACTTATGCTTCGTGGTCATCCAGCTGAGGAAAATTCTTATCTTGCATTTTGTCACAGGTAGCATGTGATTAAGAAGAATAGTTTCTACACTCACAAACTCAAGGGTCCTTGTGGCTACAACTGGCAGAGCCACAGGTAAGGATACAGGTGTTGGAGGTGTTACTGCAGTTTCACCAACAGGATCTCTGGCCACCAGCATTCTCACTGAATTCCCGCAGTTCCTTAGCACTTGAGCAACTTGTTCACTGGTCATTCCTTGCACATTTGTACCACCAATCTTCAAGATGTGATCCCCTGTCTGTAGTCTCCCATCCTTTAATCAAGAAAGAATAACAGAATTACTCAGAGAAATCAACAAATTAGCTTAACTGCTTAATAAAAATATGTCATATGTTCAATTCTGGCAAAATGACCGACAAAGCCAGTTGAAATGCTGGACAAACATAACATTTCTAATGATCTACTCAGCTGGCAAAATATAAAGAATTTCCTTGCAGAATACAAAATATGAAGGGTCCAAAATCAAATAAAGTTCCAGAACTCTAAATGGACATCTGCCCAAGGGTTTTAACTTATGTCCAAAAACTTTGATCCAAAGTATAATGACCATGAATGCAAGGAAGAGATGGAAAGCTAGAGACTTCTAAAAGAAAGGTCAGAATCAAGGGCTCCAGCATAAAGCTGAGCACCACCTAAGGTCAAAATGGTAAGCAGCAGGACTGGGGAACATAGCTCTAGGCAAACAGTGATGAACAATTGTTGGACAGACAGATGCCAAAGTCATTTCGATGACTGGGGAGCTAAATGAGCAAAAGGAATGACATCACCTGACTAATAGCTGTTCTCAGGTCTCCCCAGATCTTCTGCCTGAAATGAACCATAGAGGGGACAATCCCAGCAGAGGGAGCAGCTGGGAGGCGCTAACAATGGCCTTAGGTCAGCAGCACGTTGTCCGTAACAACTTCAAATTGGGAAGGGAGAGTTACACGTATTTTCCAAGAACTGTCAACAGGACTGACTGATGACTTCCTCGTGGGATGTCAAGAAAAGGGAGAAGGAAGCAGACGGGCCACATCTTATCCAAAGCACTAGAAGAACAGACCTTCCAGGAACCAAGCTAAAGCAGACTGAGGAGTGATGGGTGGGTGGAAATAGAAACTTAGGTGACATGTGGACAAGAACAGTCGGAGCTGCCCATCAACACCACATGGGCATATCAGGGAGACAGTTGGATCTACTGGGCTACAGCTCGGGAGAGAAATCAAAAGCACACATGCGAGTCTGAGGAGGAGAGGAGCATTACATGAGGGAAGTCACAGTCTTGATTCTGGGCGAGTCTTAGGCACGTGCATCTAACTGGATAATAAATACAATATCAGCTATGATTGTTTTTAAATGTACATGTTTGTGTGTACATTGAACCACAGAAAAGTTTAAGATATAATTCATAAAAATATGTACTAGGTAAAATTATTTAAAAAGTCCCCTCCTTGCAAAACTCTGAGACAGCCGATCCATCTACATTTTACATAAGCTTGTTTCATCAATAAATCTGAGTACTATATAATTACCTTTACTACTGAATATTAAAGATACCAAAATGCCAACAATGATGGTCTAAAAAATCCATCCCTACAAAGTACAGGTTAAAACAGCATCTATGGCCATCTATAGTAAGTAGTATATGCCTATGAACAAGTATAGAGAAGCCGGAAGACAGCCTGAGTCACATTCAAAATCTGAAACCAGCCTATACTATATAGTGAGACTTCTTTTTTCCAGAAAACCAAAAAGAAAGCCAGGAGTGGTGGCACAGATCTTTAATTCCAGCCCTTGGGAGGTAGAGACAGGTGGATTTCTGATTTTAAGACCAGCCTGGCCTACAGAGTGAGACTGAGGACAGCCAGGAACAACATGAGAAACCTTGCCTAGAAAAACTAACAAAATGAAATAAAAGGAGAAGGGGAAAGGGAAAAGTAGGGAGAGAACTGGCTTAATTCAATCTTCTTCAAAGAATAATTTAAATTTAAAACAAGAAAATTGAGGTTTAAAAGATTGTCTGACGTAGCTTTGTCCTGAATGTCTTTAATCCAAGCATTCAGGAGGCAGAGAGGAGAATCTCTGAATTCAAGGCCAACTCTGGTTTACAGAGGAAGGTCCAGGCCAATTCTATACAATGAGACTCTGTTTCTCAAAAAAATGAAAAGGATGACTGATCTAACCAGGTTCAAAAAGCTAGTAAGCAGCAATACCAAAGCTCAATCCAAATCCAGCTGTCTGGCTGTGGTGGTACAGGCCTGTGATCTCAGCACACGGGAGGAAGAAGAAAGAGACCACGGTGTACAAGTCAGCACGGGCTACATAGCAAGTTCTAAGTGCCTACAAAAGAAGTTCCAACCCAAGGTGTTCACTGCGTACACAGCAGGTTGCTCTCCAATACACAAAGGATGCTAACGCATGATGGTTATTATTTACTACCTAGTGTCCAAAAACTATCGGCTTTATAATTACGCTGCAGGGGCGGGGGGGGGGGGGGGAACCATTTAGAAGCCATGCCAGAAATACAAGACAGAAAGCTTAGTTTGCTGCTCTTCCTACTTTTCAAATCTTCAGAATGCTGAATGTAAAAAGAATTCCGATCAAAACACAGAGTACAAAAGCTATAAGCTGGGCTAGGGTGCGACAAAGGGAAGACTAAGCTATAAGCAGTTCAACCCATAAACATCTGAAAAGGCTTAAGAACAAATACAAGACAAAACTTATTGGAGGAAAGGAATAAAGGCAGCCTTTCAACTTTAACAATGGTGATTTGATATTCTGTTTCTAGCCATGCAAAAGCCCAGGTAAAATAAACACCTACTTAAAAGATTCAGGGGCGGAAAGTTGTTGTGCAAGCCTTGGCAACAATTTGATACCTGAGACCCACAAAATAAGCTGGATGTACTCTCATGTGCCCATAACTCCAGCCTTCCTACAGGGAAAGTTCAGTCACACACACACACACACACACACACACACACACACACACTCACTCACTCACTCACTCACTCACACACACACATTCAAATAAACAATTTGTAAAAGATAGAAGCTTCCAGGGCACTGGTGAGGACAACTCTGCCTAGGAGCTAGACCTTCAGGACAGAGGTCAAAGTCATAAAGAATGTTGGTTTGACTAATGAACACCTCTCCATCAAGTATATATTTAGTCACTTCTTGGAAACTATTTTTTCCCCATTTTATCTCAACTCTTAAATTAAAATTGTGTAGATAATTTGCATCTGTCACTGAGAGTCAAACATTTTCTTCTTACAGAAAAGCAGGTGTTCTGAGGAATTAATAACTGCAAAAATGTCCATCAGACGGCTAGGAAAGACGCCAAAATGGCAGCCGCCTTGACTAAGTGCAGCAGCCCAAACCTGTATCTCACCAGCATTTCCCCGTCACCGCTCTCTTTCCGTGCTGTATCTATAGACGCTCTTGTTCTTTGAGTCGTTATGCAACAGGAACACAGAGCATCCTGTGCTGTAGCCAGGAAGGCCTTGAAGCTGTAATCCTCCTGCCTCAGCCACTGAGTAGCTGAACTTCAAAAATAAAAACAAAACACCTAACTTGGGAAAACACTTTAATGCAGCAGGACAAGACAAATCTTAGATCCACCTTAAGCTGATGTGAGAATAAATTTCTCTCGTGTGGAATTCTGAACATTAAACTCAGGATCATACACAAAGGGCTTATCTCCACAGCAGGGACTGCTCCCTGTGCCTACAGTCTCTTTGCAAACAATATGGTCTCATTGGATGACACTTTCCTGTAAGGAAATGGTCTGATACATGCTGAACACTGTAAGCCTAAGTGACCAGCATTCAGTAAAGTCATCGGCTCTGAGATGCTATCAGCTTCTCCAGGATGTATTTAAAATGTGCTATCCTTAAGGTGGTCTCAGATCCATGATTCAAGTTTCACTGTAGGGTTTCATCTTCTTCTTTTTCCAGATTTGTTTTATTTTATTTGTATATAAAAGAGTATATGTATGTAGGTGCCCAAGGAGGCTAGAAGGGGTCATGCAACCCCTTGGAGCTAGAGTTACAGCATTTGTGAGCCATCCAGTGTGGGTGTTGGGAACCAATACTGGTCCCTGTATTAAGCAGTAAGTACTCTCCCATCTCTCCAGTACACTCCCTTCCCACCCAGTTCTTAAGCTACCATGCTGCTACCTTTTCCCTGCCAGAGAGGACCTCTGGATGGTTCGTCATCACAAATTTGATTAAATTTGGAATTATCTAGGAGGCATGGCTCTGGGAAGGTAGCTGGTGCACTAGTTAGAACAGAGGAGTGCAGAGAGAATGGTCTGGAGCCCAGGTAAGGACTGGATGCCAGATGGTGCTCACAGGCAAAGGACGCAGAGGATCTGATGTGACGTTAGCAGGAAGAAGAGAAAGAGTATTTATCACTCTCCAGCTGTGCAACCTTGCACAATTTCTTAAGTTTTTATACCTATGATTTAAAGATGAAACCTAAGACTGTTTTTGAGGATTGCACTGAAATGATGTGAACTAAGCAGACAGTACTTGGCACAAGCCCCTGCATCTCCATTACAGATCTGTGATGGGCAGGCCTCCTGCCCTCCATAGAGACCTGAAACAGTGACGACCCTTCCAGGAAAGGGTGAGAAGCAGACTTGGGTTTTTCCCAACAGTGCTTCACTGGGATTAATCTGGGAAACCTGAACATCACAGTGTCCTTGTAAAAACTCATAATGCACATTAGGATATTAAAAAGCTCCAAAAATTCTTACAGTAAAGGAACTGATTTGATTTCATTTAAATTTATTTGATTCTTTGTTTTTCAAAATAACTGCTATACTTTGTACTTTGCAAATGTCATTTTACTAGGCAAAACAGCCGGTTAAAAGGGCTGGGAGCTGGGGGCTGGGGGCAGGACAGAGAGAAATATAAGAATCTTCTACAAGGTCTCACTCTTTTCTAGGTTACAAAAATAAACATTTTAAAGATTTATTTTACTTGGGAGCTGGAAAATGGCTCATCAGTTAAGAATGCTTGATGCACTTTTCAGGAGGACAGGAGTTCAGATCCCAGCACCGTGGAGCAAGCCCACTGTCCTGCCGAGGCCCTGTTACTCCAGCTCCTGGGATCTCACTTCCTGCCACCCCCCCACACACACACACACACATACACAAATAAGTATCCGTTTAACATGTTTTATGTGTATGGCATTTTGCTTACATGTATGTATATATACCACATGCATACCTGGTACCTCCAGAGTCCAAAGAAGATATTGGGTTCCCGGTGTCTTAACAACTGAGCCATTTCTCCAGCATCCACTACAGATATGTTTTAAAGACACAGAGCAGAATCATTCTCATCCTGGTAACACGTGTGCACGTGTGTGCAGGTGCACACTCATGTGCATGTGTAAGGAGCAGAAGAGGAAGGACACTGGGTACCCTGTTCCATCACTTGTTACCTTCTTCCCTGAGACAGTCTCTCAGTGCCTGCAGATGGGTGGCAAGCCCAGCACTGCCCAGCTCCCCACCCCACAGAATCTCAGGTCCATGTAGCCGTGGGTCCATGCTTCATACACAGCACACACTCTCACTCACTGAGCATCTCTCTAGCACTCAGAGCCCCTTTACATTCCAAAGAAAATTTAAAGACAGAGGGATGACATATAAACAGGTAAAGATAAGGGAAATACTCACTGTCTTTCTATTGGTTATTTCAAAATTTTAAATAACATATTTTAAGTAATTTTTTTAGATTTATTTTAGGTGTATGAGTATTTTGTCTGTATGTATGTGATGTATGTCCTTGTAGAGTCAGAAGAGGATACTGAATTCCCTGGAACTAAAGTTATAGATGCTTATAAACCACTTTGTGAATGCTGGGAATTGAATTCAAGTACTTTGCAACAAGTGCTCTTAACCACTGAGCCACCTCTCTGACTCCTGAATATTTTTAACAATTAATTTACCCCAAATGCTTTAAAACAATCCAGCATGATTCCTCATACATGGACTGAAAAGTCAAAGTTCACTAACATTAATCATTTTTATTGTACCATGCAAAACTTTAGTGAATTTGACAGCTGTCACGAATCTGGGGCCCTCACCTTATTCTACATTAATCTCCCAGTCTTTCTTCTCCCTGTTTTTGTGTGAACACTGCAAATGTGAATAGAAATAATTCTTCTTATTACTCTAAGAATCACTTTGATCTCAAAGACAAATGAAAGGTGTTAGTCACCATGGTGTTCACAGACCAAATGCTAGAAACTTCCACAAACAAATATACTTGGTACGGATAGAAGGAAAAGCAGGGGTAAATAATTACAAAAAACTCATTGAGCCATCTCGGTGAGAAATGAGGAGCTGAGGAATCTACGTACATCGAATTCATCATTTTTACTCATATGTATATTAGGAGGGGTGTGTTTATAAGGAGATGAGTGTAATCCGTGAAAGTTTGTGTTTTCTAATTATAGAATTAGTTCTGAAATATCATGAACATTCTATGCAACATGAGCTCACTCTGATTTCTAAAATCTAATTGTGGGTGTCAGGAGAGAGCTGACTCTTACACCCTCAGCTCTTCTAGAGGACCCAAGTCTGATCCCAGCATCTACCCAGAAGGTTCACAACTGCTGTAACTCCAGCTCCAGAATATCACACACTCTTTTCTGGCTTTCATGGGTACACACACATGTGGCATACACAAACAGAGACACAAACATACTGATAAGTAAGTAAACAAATAAAACCAGATATAATATTTAACATTTTCTTTCATGTAAAATTAAGTGGAAAAGAAAGTTGCTAAGCTTTTACATGGCCTATTTGTTTTTGAAATACAGCTAAACAACAAAGTGTACACACTTGACTCTCACCAGAAAATAGCCATGGAAATCTTATTGTACAATGCTAGGATACACGGTGTTTGCTTGTTTTCATTTATTATTATGGGGAGAGGCGTGTGCCGCAGTGCACATGTGGCCGTCAGGTCTCTCCTTCCACCAGTGCACTGATTCAAAATCAAGTCCAAGCTACCAGGCTCACCGGTGGTACCTCCACCGAGCCACGTCATCATGCCAGGACAAACGCACATGCTCTCTCCGTCTTCTAACCCTATCACCAAGCCCTGGACGGCTGTGGTGAAGGACACAGATATTCAAAATGCAAATATTCACTAACAATTCTTTACAATAAAAATATCTGCTTTTTATGTAACCAAACTACTGTTAATTAGAAATCAGAAAACTGGTTAAATACAGAAAATTTATGGTACAGAGTATTCAAAAACTCTAATTATGGAGCCATGTGTTCTAGCAACTCATAATATAAAATTTAAAATCATAAGTCAAATTTTATTAAGGCAAAATGATAAAATAAAGTCAACTTACTCGGTCTGCCAATCCTCCAGGAACGATAGTCCTCACGACCACGCCGCTAGATTTCCCTCCAACTATCCCAAAGCCTAATCCAGAGCCGTCATTAATGAGCTCAACATCTTCAGTGTGGCCCCAACACACCTGCAAATGAACGGCAGGTTAGAGGCAGAGTTGGTGGACCACAGGTTCTTAGGGCTCCTATATGGTAATATGTCACAGATGTGCCAGAAACTGAAAATTCATACAATCAATCAAGACACCGATGGAGAAAATGATACGGAAACTCGGTGAGTAGACAGAAGAAAAATGCTCAGTGAATGGACTGATAGGACAAGGTAGAGAACCTTACGGGTATTCTAATTCAACAGAGAAAATGAGCACAAAGAATTCAAATACAAGGTACAATATCAGATCATAAGACCTGAAAAGGACAAGAAACAAGACCTTAGCACAGGCACATTGGGAACCAATGACACATATTTGCTGAAAGATGGGCCCAGTGTTACAAAGACTTCAGGGAGGTAAGGGAGAGAACAGTTCATAAAATGAGAATCATGAAAAACTTAATGAAAGCAGACGTTTAAATTAAATTTCAAGTACTTGGGGCACACTCCTACCATCCTAGCGCCCAGGAGAAATTCAGAGCCAGCCTCTGCGACACAGTAAGTTCAAGGGAAAACCTGGATTATAGGGAACCCTGCACATGAATAAGTAAACGTTAGACAAAGAAAGAAAGAAGGCATTTAAGCCAGAGGGAATTGAAGAGCACAGCTCAGCGGACAACAGGACGTGAGATCACAAAGCTAAAGCAATGACTGAGGAAAATTACCTCGCCAGAACTCTGAAGAACCAAAGGATAACAGTATGTCTAAATAAATTAACTCATACTGTCTGGCAAGGGCAGAGTCATGTCAAGGACCCATACCACAAGCCATGAAAGTGGCAAAGTCTTCACCAGGCTCAGAGAAATGGCAAAGTCTTCCTCTGGCCCATGTGAGACATTGGTAGTACGTCCACCATTGCTTCCTCCGAAGTTCCTCCACAGATACTGCTCCCACAGATTAGCTAAGCCCGCCTCCTTCAGCTGCATGCAAAGCCCACCTCCCGGTTCAGCTTTATAAAGTGACCACGCTGAGCTCCAGGGACAGTCCAGCCGATCTCAGCTCTGTCTGTGCACGGGCTCCCGGGTCACTCCTTTCTTCATTCCCCCACTGCTCCTAGTCAGGGCTCCTGGACCCAGGCCAGGATGTGGCAAAAAATAATTTAGAACACTTAGGAGGAAAGGCAGAGGCACACCCAACTCAAAATACTAGCAACCTAACCACGTAACCATACAAAAAGACGTAAGAAGTTCTCCTCTAACTATGAGACTCCAGGAGAAATGCACACACTTTTACATCGTTCGGCTTCAGGAAAAAATCTCCCAGAAGAGAATGCAGTCACCTTCACTAGTTAAGTCTCCTACTTTACAACATAGGAACGCTAACTGAAGTGAGTGGAGAATTGGAAGTTTTAAAGACACTCATGCCTGGAACAGTACCTGCAACCTTTAGAGCTGAAGTAAGGATGGCGGCTACCGTTCACCGTGACCACTGGGAACGGGCACTGCCAGGCTCACAAACCTACTTTCTTTTCACATCTCGAAGAACCAAACAGCGTTGTTGGTCTCACGTAAGGGTAAAAAACTGGAAGGCAGCATGGTGGTCTAGCCTGTACCCCAATACTTCTAGAGCAGCAAGAAAAGGATCAGAAATTCAAGCTAACCTCTGCCATGCAGCATTTCTGAAGCCAACCTGGGCAACTTGCCTCAATATTTAAAAAGATACAGAGGAGGAAAAAGAATAAACTGAGGCACGGAATGGATAAGGGCCTGGTGGGATACAAGCAGGAAGGGATAAAAAATGATTTGGACACATCAAAGCATGACTCCTCATTCTACAGATGCTAAGGAAGGTCCCATTTTGTTCAATGTATTTCTCCTATGAGCTGTACTGGATCGCTATTATAGTGTGTAAGAATGCGGTTCCTCTGTGCTGTGACCTTTCTCAATCCAGGCCTGCACCCAACACAGAGAGCAGCAGCGTTGTCTCCCTTTGAAAACTGAACAAATGAGGCAGCACTTGGTGTTACAAGAAAATAAGACTAATGCCAAGGCCTGGAGACTCCCACATATAATCAGTATTTGCAAGGCAGAGGCAGGAGGAATCACAACTTTAAGATCAGCCTGATGACAAGGAGTTGCAGCCCAGCTAGAGCCACACAGTGAGAACTCACCTTGAAACAAACTAACTACAACAACAATACAACAACAATACAGACAGTTTTCATTCTGAAGACACAGGCCTAAATCTGCATGGCTGACTGGGGATATGCCTCAGTGGACAAAGTGCACATAAGCAGGATAACCTGAGTTCAAACCCCACACACAAGAAAAGGCTTATGTGTGGCCCACGCGTGTGAGCCCAGAGCTCCAGGACTTCCAGTCTAGCTGAAAATTCAAGCTTCTAGGTTTAATGACCGCCTAACACAGAAATGACAGTGACAGAAGAGATCATCTGACATCAACCTCTGAGCTTCACCTACCTGCACACAGACATACACACACACACACACACACACACACACACACACACACATACACACACACCACACACACATCCAAGTTTTAAGTTTTTAAATTCATAAAATGTAACAAGTTGAAAAGATAAAAGTGGCATTGAGCATTGTGAGGTCAAGAGAAAAAAACAAGGGCAGTGAGATGGGGCTCCACCGGTGTCTGCCTGCACACCGGACAGACTGAATTCTAAGCCCCAGACCTACACGGTGGGACGGAAGAGGCTCCAGCCAGCGGCTCTCTCTCCTCTATAAGCATGCTGTGGCACAGAGCCCTGCTCACCAACGAAAAACAGACAGAAGGTTTTACACTGACATCTGTTTCTCTTTTTAACCTTATGTGAAAAATTACGGCAATAATTATATAAAAGTAATAATCTAGTCATAAAATACAATTCTTAAATATGAGGCGTTTAAAATAAATAGCGGGCTGGAGAGATGGCTCAGTGATTAAGAGAACTGACTGTTCTTCCAGAGGTCCTGAGTTCAAATCCCAGCAACCATCAGTAATGAGCTCACAACGCCTCTAACAAGCACCTTGCAGTGTTGCCATTTGGGGATACGCTCACAATATGTATATATTGATCTACAATAATGAAAACGACTTCCAAACGAGAACCATCTATTCTTATCGTGTGTAACATAATTTAGAATGTAATACAGCCCCGCGCTTTTGACCCACCGTTTCTGGCAGAGCTGTACCAGCTGAGCTGGTGGATGCTCGGCCCTGTGTGTGGCCCGCCTCCCTGGCCACCACCAGCCGCAGAGTTCCAGTGGCCTGCTGTAGTAATGCAATCGCCTGCTGATGGGAGATGTTCTGATCCAATGGGGTGTCATTGATGGCCAAAATGTGGTCATTTTCCTTTAATCTCTGATCCCTAATAATACAAGAAAAGAAGAATGTGAGTACTGTAACAACCTGAAGGTGTACACAGGGCTGGCTGTGTGTTTTTCATCTCTCCCACCATCCTTCCTTACGTTAATGTGACCGTTTTCTGCAGACACTGAAAGGTGTAGTGAAGCTAAGTCACTCGAGCAGCACTACACAGCTGGGAAGAAAAAGCAACATCCAGCCTCAGACTACAAGACTTTGACTAATGCCTGCAACAATAGGCTTTTTGCCCAGAAAAGTTGTTGCTGAGGTGTTGGTATTACTTCTATTGTGTGTACTCAATTCCAGTTTCAAGTACAGGAAAGATCTTGGATGACAAGATGTCAACAGGTGCATTCAGAATGTCCATGTCCCTAAACTCCCATGGATGTGATTCCCATTATAAATGTTCACGAGCTGGGCCTTTTCAGGGATGATCAGGCTGTACAAATGGATCACTCATGGATAAGTTTGGTGTCTTTCCAAAACGGTAGGCCAGCCCTTCACTGTCCTGTTTCCTCCTGCTTCCCACCATGTGACAACAGAGCCAAGAAGCTCAAGCAGTTAGATGTCCTGACATGGGCGTCTCAGCTTCCAGAGCTGTACACCGTGCTCATCACAAGTTCTGAAACCTCGAGTACTCTGTTATAGCAAAATGAACTAAGGCCGAGCCTCACCACCATTCTTTACAGGAACTGAATGTAGAGACACGTGTGTTCACCACTGCTGGAAGGCTCTGCGAGTACACAACAGTATGTCAACCTTCGAGGAAGACCGTAAATAAAAGCACCATGTATCAGACCAGATACACATCCAGGAAGGATAACCAACACATTGTACCAGCACTTCCATGGTGGTTCAGGAAACTTCATAGACACGTGCTGTTTTTAAAAAGTTAGTTGTTGCCAGAAAACGGAAGGAGGAAGGAGCTGGGGGTAACTGTCAACATAAACACAGGATGGGAGCTTCTTTTCTAGTTGATGGAACTTTCTAGAGTTCCTACTGTTTCTAGAACAGTGGAAATGATTGTGAAACACTGAGTATATTAAATACCACATCAAAATGGTACCGTTCATACTATTTGGATTATATCCCAATAAATCTATTATTTTACATGTTGAGTTTGAGAGACTAGAAGTAATTAGTAATAAACAGAAAAAACAAATTTGGAAAGAACAAAACAAAGCATTATTGACAGATTAATGTCAATTATTCTAATTGGGAACATCTGAATAGTGAACTTAGGAAACCAGTCCTAAACCAAAGACTAGAAATTGAGGAGACAAAGACTTGCGCTGAACCCTTCAAAAATACCAGCGGGTCCAGTGTGGAGACAGCAATGTAAGGAAGCTCTAAAGAGCCAAGCAGCTCGAACTACTATTGTTATTGCTTTTATCGCTACTTTCTTACTCTTCACAGTATCATTTTGGAGCTGACAGGAGAACAGGGACCACGTACAGAATGAACTTCATCCTCACCTGTCGGCTACACTCCCTGGATGGACTTCCTTCACAAAAATACCAATTAATCCCAGACTCTGGCTTCTCAGAGCCACCACACTGAATCCAAGGCCTCCAGCTGAAGGGCGTTCTATATCTATATACTCAACATGCCGGCCCTAGAGGGGGAGAGAGCGAGTCAGAGAGAAAGAAAACTCATGATGTACATTTAAATATCAGTTCACAGAACTAAAACTGCTCAGCACAGCAGCTTCTAAGTCACTGCTGCCGATCCAAGCATGCTCAGCGGTCTGCAAACAAGCGGGTCCTGGAAACCTTTTACCTTGATTGTTTTCAGCCGAGCACGCAGTACAGTATTGAGAAGCATTTTACAATTCATCCACATTATGAGATAGATTCTGTGATGAACAAAAGCTGAAAAGAAACACCCTATCCCAGTGAAAACTGTTACTTTGTACATAGATTTCTTTAAGTCAGCAGTGCCAGCAGCCACTTGTATTCCGCCCAGTCAGAGCCCACCTCTATATGACTGTTTTAAATCCTACTGCAATGAATGATTCACTCAGTCGTTTCAGCGGCTACAGTGTACGAGGACTGCAGGCTGTTCTGCGGTTTTAGTTAACAACTGCATGTACACTGCCAGAGTTTCATAAACGTGATCAAATCACAAGGCAGCACACAGAGCAGACGGAGCTTAACGTCATGAAAAAACTAGGATACTTTTCACTACTACAACTTGAATCAAATTCTTTTTCAATCTCAAACCCAATTTTAGGTATTTATTTATTCGTTTGCCTGTTTGTTTTCCTCTCTTCTGGTTTTTTGAGACAAAGCTGTCTATATACTCACATCGGTTCTGGAACTCACTATGTATACCGTATGGCCTCAGACTCAGAGATCCTGCTGCCTCTGCTGAAATAAACAGACATGTACCTCCAAAGCCAGCTTTGTATGGGTATTGGCCTGTGTGGGTATGTGCACATAAACTACCTGCTGAGGTCAGAAAAGGGTGCGGATCCCTGGAGCTGGAGCATTTGTGAGCCACCCAATGTGGCTGCCAGGAACCAAACTTGGGTCTTTGACAAGAAATTCTAAATTTTCTTTAAAAATTCAAAAACTTCAATTGCCTATCATTTACTTCTTGGTAGGTATTAGGGGACACAGTTAAATTTTCTATTCTAATCTTTTTCTATATTTTCCAAGTTATATCAATTATAATTTACAGATTCTGTTTTGATAGAAATTTAAACAAATTTTCTTATGAAGGTAAGTGTTTGTCTTCTTTGCAGACAGGGTTTCACTATGCAGCTCACTCAAGCAGGCCTCACACTGGAGACCGTCCGTCGGCCGGCTGTGTGCTGGGCTGCGAGCTGTACCAGCATGGCCTACTCTCCTGTGTCGTTACAGGTCCCAACACACAAGTTAGAAGTAGTGTCAACTCCTCTTAACAAAATAAAAACACAAGCAAACCAATGCATAAAATATATCAGGGCAAAAAGACTTAAGTATGTCTTCTTTTTAAACTGAAACAGAAAAAATAATAATAAAGCTAAATACTCCACAACAAGATAAAACCTTACCTGAGCCATCCGCTGAATGACTGAGTTAAAGTCTTCATGTCCTGACTTTTGAGTCCAAGGCAGCAACTCAGATGCAGTTACATTACTACAGGGTCTGTGGACATTCCCATTTGTAATGGAACCATCCGTGAATACCAGCAAGCCCTTCCGAGAAAAGTCAAAGTTGGCTGAAGAATCTGAAGGGATATGGCTAAGCTATTGGAGAGAATGGTAAGAAAATTATCAGCATAAATCTACACAAAAGAAACCATTTCTATCACTAGTCATCAGGGAAATGCAAATCAAAACAACCCTGAGATTCCACCTCACACCAGTCAGAATGGCTAAGATCAAAAATTCAAGTGACAGCAGATGCTGGCAAGGATGTGGAGAAAGAGGAACACTCCTCCACTGTTGGTGGGGTTGTAAGCTGGTACAACCACTCTGGAATTCAGTCTGGCGGTTCCTTGGAAAACTGGACATAGTACTATCTGAAAACCCAGATATTCCACTCCTAGGCATATACCCCAAAGATGCTCCAACATATTACAAGGACACATGCTCCACCATGTTTATAGCAGCCTTATTTATAAAAGCCAGAAGATGGAAAGAACCCAGATCTCCTTCAACAGAGGAATGGATACAGAAAGTGTGGTACATTTACACAATCTAGTACTACTCAGCTATTACTAACAATGACTTCATGAAATTCAATAGGCAAATGGATGGAACTAGAGAATATCATCCTGAGGGTGGAAACCCAGTTACAAAAGAACACACATAGTATGCACTTACTGATAAGTGGATACTAGCCCCAGAAAGCTCTGAATACCCAAGAAACAATTCATAGAGACATTATGAAGCTCAAAAAGAAGGCCAAAATGGGGACACCTCAGACCTTCTTAGAAGGAAGAACAAAACATTCATGGGAGGAAATGCAAGGTCAAATAGAGGAACAGGGATTGAAGAAAAGATCATTCAGAAGTCGCCTCACCCAGGGATCCACCACATATGCAGCCACCAAATCCAAGCACTATAGCTGATGCCAAGAAGTGCTTACTGGATGAACCAGACAGAGATGCCTCTTCAGGGACTCTGTCAGTCATATAGATACAGCTGAGCATGCCTGCAGCTAACCATCAGACTGAACACTGGGACCCCACTGAGGGTGCTAAAGTAAGGACTGAAGGAGCTGAAAGGGCTGCAACCTCATGGGAAGAACATCATCAACCAACCAAATCCTCCACAGCTCCCATGGAGTAAAACACCAACCTTTGAGCACACACTGAGAGACCTATTGATCCAGTTGTATATGTAGCTGAAGATACCAGTGTCTGGCATCAGTGTGAGAAGAGGATTTTGTTCCAGGGAGGGCATGTTTTCCCAATGTAGGGAAATGCCAAGGCAATGGGGTGGAGTGGGTGATTAGGAGGGAGTGCACCTTTGTGAAGGCAAATGGAGGGGGAGGGAGGATGGGAGCAGGGCAGAGAGGGGGAAAGCGGGGAGGGGGGGAGTGGATAACATTTCCACTGTAAATACCAAGTATCTAATAAAAAATGAGAAAAAATAAATAGGTAAATAAATCTTTAAAAAATAAATAAATAAAATTTGTTCCTGATACACTTAAATATGTAAAATACTGGGCTATTTTGTATTTATCTGTGTATCTTCGCGGAGGAGGAAGAGATGCACAGTAGGTACACAACTGCACTCACAGTAACAGTGTTGAATCGGTGCATGCAGATCATATTATCTCACTGAGTCTTGAGTAATAGCCTATGTCATTATCCCACTGGGTGAAAACTGAGGCCACAGCGTCCTCCATAGACTAATGGCAAGTAAACCACAAGGCCACTGAGACAGCTAAAGAAAAACATCCTAGCATTATTAGAAACAGCTTTGCTTTTTTTTTTAACAATATTAGCTGATCTAAGTGCTAACATGGCAGATCAAAAGCAACATTTATAACAAATGTCAAGGTGTCTGGAAAGGTGGCTCACTGGTTAAAAGCACTTACTACTCTTCCAAGAGATCTGGGTTCCATTCCCAGCACACACATGGTGGTTCGTAACCATCTGTAACTATACTCTAGGAAATACAATGCCCTCTTATGGTTCCCACATGCACCAGTCACACACAAAGTGCACAGATCTATAAAAGATAAGCAAAATATTTAGACATATTTTTTAAAAACTAAATGTGAAGACAGTATCTTATATATATGACACAGAGCTGTATCCATGGAATCCTTACAATATGATCACTAAACAAGATCTACATAATGACAATGCCAGCTGAGTCCCAACATGTTAGGGTAAATATCAGAAGGCCCCATCCTAGATGAATCATACCGCCAGTTAATGGCTGCAGAGAGAGAATCAGACCAAGTAGTCAACCCTAAACACACATACTAATGAGCAACACTAAATGAGCTCCGCATAATGATAAACGAGGTCATGAAGTTCAGAGGGAGTAAAAGGGGGACATGGGAGAGAATGGACTCAATGAGCGGTGGGTGAAGCAGGGAGTGGGGCACACTGGAAGGACCTGGGAAAGGGCTTAGAAGCTGGAGGAGATGCATTCAAGATACTGTTTCCTCATGTATCAAAGAATAAAGGACAATCTACCATTATTAAATAAATGGCAAGGGCCAGGAGAGGATGCCTGCTATACCATCCGAAAATCTGAGCTCAGATTTCTGGAACCCATGCAGAGGTGAAGGTGTCCTCAGCCTCCACATGGACCCTCACACACACACACACACACACACACACACACACTCCATATACACATGAAGGCCAATCAGTATGCTTGTTCTTTAACAAGGAGAGAGAAGGCAAGATGCTTCAGTGGATAAAGGCACTTGCTGCCAAGCCTGATGACCCAGTTGGATCTCTGCGACCCTAGTAACATAACACAAGTTGTCATGTGACCTCCACACATGCACATATATGCACGTATACACCACATGTATGCATACACACACCCAGACAAAATAAGATGTGACAAAAAGTGTGAAGTAGATAATAATGCCGAGCTGAGAGTGGCACACAGTAGTATAGTCCCAGCAGATGCAGGCCTGGACTCAAGGTAATAAAGAATGGAAGGAAGGAAGTTATGTTAGAACTTTGAGGAAAATGCTGGGATTCTAAGGCATTTGATTTTGACTTATGTATCACACTCCAACGCCCAACATAAACTTCAATGCTTACACCATCCACAGATGCTAGCCATAGCTTTCAGGCCCCACACAGCCTTTGCTAACTCAGAGTCTCAGTCCCGGTGGCTCCTCTGCACGCCCGAAAGGCCCGCTGGTAACTTGCCTGTCCCTTCAGCTGCTTGACGGACTGCTGCAGTGTGAGGATCTGGTTGAAGAGAGGGCTCTTCAGGGTCTCGTAAAATGCAGACAGCCTCTCGTCCTGGGTCGTGTCCCCCTTCTCCTGCAGCCTCCGTCTCAGGCGATCGAGGACCTGCAGGATCTGCATCTTCTCTTGGGTGGGGAAGTGATCAGAGCTCAAGTCAGACACCACTCACAATCCACTTCTGAATCATTACACAACAATAACAAAATATACAGCTTCTATACCTGCAGCAGGGTTTTCAGGCATCTTGGATTATTCTTTTCAATCACTTTCCAAAAGCCTAAAGAAAAAAAATTAACTTTCATTACAGACGTCTGCAGTCCTAAGGGGAAAGAGCAAATCTACAAATGTCAAAGTGTATGTTTAACTTATATTCCCTTTCCCCAGAATTTCAATTTCTGGGTTGGTGAGGGTCTGTCTCTGTCTCTCTGTCTCTCTGTCTCTCTCTCTCTCCCCCTACTCTAGTTCACTGAGAAACTCCTGCAAAAGTCAGTTAGCACTAGTGTCATTGAAATGACAAGCGTAAGCCAGAGCATGCTGAAGAGAAAAAGGAGAAATGCCCCAGCATGTGGCTCAGGAGGTTCTGAGGATGGAGTCCTCTTAGCAAATACACTTTAACAGAGTCCTTTACTTAAACTGTCAGGTACAGTCTGAGATCCCTGGACTCCTGGGAATGGCCGGCTGGGAAACAGGAAACAGACACTTCTGGTTTACCCAAGTAAAGAAATGCTTATGAAATAAAGGCTTCTAAGACAGAAAAGTTTTCCTTGCGTTCCAGCAGGACCCAATCTGAAAGGAAATACATAAAAATAAAACTAGAGTAAGCATGTAAAAACAAATCTAAAAAAACAAAAGAAAGGCTTCCTTCAGAAAAGTATTTCTAAATTTACCTCTCAAATTCTAGGTTTTTTTTTAAGTATGTCATTTTAAAAATAAAAAAGTGTCTCCATGAGACTAGAAGCAAATATTTTCAAAAATATTCTTAGAAGCAGATCATGACCACAGTCTGACACGCTGGGCCACCCCAGTGCAGTGGCTCAGAGCCTTATGCACACTAGGCTTACAGTAGTCAACCTACATGCCTAGCCATCATCTTTCTTAGAAGCCATAACTAACTGCCTGCGGGTCACGTTTGGTGACCATGTGATTACCTAATTCCACAGGGCAGGCTGTGTGATCCCCAGTACAGTGAACCAGTAAGAGGCTAAATCTCTAAATTTGAGAGATTTGGGGTTCTACTTGAAGTCTCTAATAGCCAGCAAGTATTTATTCTTCGTATTTCATTCTCTCCCACTCAAGAAAACATATTCCTGGCATCATCATAATTCCAGCTCCAGAGAACCTTATGCCCACAGCACCACACGTGTATATGGTCCACTAAGTTATATAAATATTTAAACAAAAATGGTGATGTCATGTCGCAGGCAATAGCCAGGGAAGGGGACTAAAACTCAAAGGTGCAAGGCAAGTGCAGAAAAAACCCAATGACTCCACAGCAGGGTACAGTCAAACGTATCAATGCAACACTCAGTATGATCAAGGCACTAGGTTCAATCCCCAGCACCTCCAAAAGAAAGTAACAAAACACAGGTATAATATTAATATCATTAAGTATCAGCCTGACATGACTAAGAATCATATGGAAAGAGTCTCAGTGAGGGGTTGCCTACACTGGGTTGGCCTGTGGACGTGTCTGTGGAGTGTTTTAAGGTTACTGATGTGAGAACACACAGCCCACTCTGGGCAGCACCAGTCCTTAGGCAGGGTCCCAGAACTGTAGAAGAGTGAAATAAGCTAGCTGGGCATAAGCAAGGAAGTAAAGATGCACGAACTTTTTTTCCTTTCCGCTCTTCGCTTTGGATGTTATATGATGATTTGAAGTTCCTGCCTTAACTTCCCTCAAATAATAGATTGTGTGCCTGGGATTATGAGCTGAATGAAACTCCTCACTAAATTCCTTTCCAAAAGATATTTTGTCATGGAACAGATATTAAACCAGAACACTGGGCTTACAGTTTATGTTTAACCTAAGTATAATCTGCCACAGATATAGGCTGCCTACAACTTGGCCACAATTAAAATTTAAACAGTGGGCTGCAGAGATGGTTCAGTGGTTAAGACTGCCCTTCCAGAGGTCCTGTCCCAGCAACCATGTGGTAGCTCACAACCATCTGTAATGGGATCCAATGCCCTCTTCTGGTGTGTCTGAAGATAGTGATGGTGTACTCACATACATAAAATAAATCTTAAAAAAAATTAATTAAAACAGTAAGACACAGTATTAAAGAATCCCAAAAGGGCTGGGGAGATGCCTCAGTGGGTAAGCCACTTCCAAAGAAGTATGAGGACTAGAGGTGGGATTCCCAGCTCATACTTCAAAGCCTCACAGGTCTGGAGGCCACCAGCAATCCCAGAACTAGGAAGGCAGAAGTAGTGAATCCCCTAGGTAAGCTAGCAAGGTAGCCTAGTTTAACTGGTGAGCACTGTGCTCAGGCAGAAATCCTGCCTCATTAAATAAACTAGAGAGTAACCAGGGAAGAGACCCAATGTCAACTTCAGGCCTCTACATGCATGCCATAGACCCATACACCTGTGAGCAGGCATACATGTATGTATACATTACACATTCATGTTCATATATATGTTACATTCATCCCCTCTGACCACCCCCCCAATATACATGAAGAACAAGAATTTTAATATTCCAGTGAAGAGAGTTTGGGCTATGAATTTCAGATAAACTGTAGGTTTGACTGACGAAAATTATGATATTGTGGCTTTTTAAAAATTCATATCCTATACCAATACCAACTGATGGAATAGTTGAAGGGAAAAGATGACTCAGAAGAAGAAATAGAATTTAATTTACATTTCTAATTTAATTTATATCTATTGAAAAAAATCTATCAACTCTTTCTTTTCTTTTAGGAGGAGGGGTTTTTTTGGGGGGGGGTTAAGATTTATTTATTTATTATATACACTATAGCTGTCCTCAGACACACCAGAAGAGAGCATCAGATCTTATTACAGATGGCTGTAAGCCACCATATGGTTGCTGGGGTGCTCTAAACCACTGAGCCATCTCTCCACCCCCATCAACTCTTTCAATCCCAGCACTCTCATGAGGCAGAGGCAGGCAGACATCTGTGCATTTAAGGACAGCCTAGTCTACAGAAGGAGTTCTAGGCCAGACTGGGCTACATAGTAAGACCCTATCTCAGGGGGAGACAAAAAAAGAACCCAAGAAAAATTAAGGCCAAAGAAACACACTTTTCAGACATTGGTTAGCTCATGAGAATTAAATTTTCTACTAACAAACATCTCCTCATAGATCTGAAATTTTGGAAAATAAGGTCACTGGTTCTCTTGCTGTGAAAGCACAGACACTCACTGAAGTGCACATTTGACTGGACCATTACTACTGCGTGGTTCAGAACTCCAGAGCTCAAGGAACCAGGAAGCTTGAAAAAAATCCAAGAGCTTATTATTACATCTAAAGTCAAATGAGTTTTTTTTTATTAGATATTTTTTATTTACATTTCAAATGTTATCCCCTTTTCCGGTTTCCCCTCCATATCCTATCCCATCCCCCCCCCCCTTTCCACTTCCTTCAGAGCCAAAGGTCAGGATTTATCCTGCTTGCTTTGTCCTCAAAGCTCTTACTTGTTAAATAACAAACAGAATCCAAGCCAAAGAGTGGTGGCTGTTGTCACCAGAATTCTAACAAACCGCCACAGGGTTGCATTAAGGGCCCAATAAGGGCAGGGTATTTTCTCTGTTCAGGAGTATGAAATCTCTGGCCTGAACGAAGGCAACATTCCAGTTGGGAGAGCAAACATCTGGTTTAGGGACCAGACTCACCAAGGCTTGATCCTCCTAAATCCAAGCTGAAGAGACAGGAGGAATAATTAACCCCTAATGCCAGGAAGCTCTGTTAGATAAGCCTCCCAAGCACTCAGAAAAGCATAGTATTTTCCTGTCCTTCCTCCCCTCCCCCCCCCCCTTTTTTTTTTTTTTTTTTTTTTTTTTTTGATGCTGGCCAAATCCTAAAATGCCTTTTCTGTATTTTGGGATCTTACTTTTCCCCTGGACACCCCCACCAGCTCCCCTTTCTGTCACAAGACTGTGTGGTTGGACTAAGTAACTGCCTAGATCTACAGCTGGTCCTCCTTTGGGTTTTTCTTTTAAACTCTAATAAAACTGCCCTCAAGCTTCCTTTGAGCCCATCCTCAAATTCTTTTAATAACAATACTAAGAACTCCAAGAGTACACCAATTTCCTTGGTAACATGTAGCAACTCCAGCAGGACTCCTCAAAATTCCCAGGAACACAAGGTAGGTATCCTACAAAGGCCTGGTGAAAGCCTTCCTAAACCAACTTAATATAAAATATTTAATCTCCACTGTCAAAACACCCCATCCCTAGAATGTAAGAAAAGGCAACTGCAGAATGCTAAAGTCACATATGGAGGAATACTGAAATCCAAGTTGAAAGACAGCGTGAGAAAAACCATGCTGGTTCTTCAGAGGGCCTCCGCAAGATTCCTATCTCATCCCTGACACACTCTTGTGAGTGAAATCCTATCCGTAATCTCTCTGGAATTTGTTTCATTCTGCAGAAGTTAAACTGCTGTGTCATACGTGTATCATTCTGTTGGTGACAGCCCCTTCCCCACAAGCAACAACAGCAACAAATCTGAACAACTTTCACACGTATTAAATCTCTGGTGTGTTTAATGGCTGCTGCAATCACGGTCCTCTAAAAGGACCTGAATGTTCAAAACCCACTGACGACAGCTACTGCCTCAGCTTCCCCGTCTCTGCACATGCAGACTGACCTCATGAGTCTCCAGGAATTATGGTCACTCCATATTTTGGAATTCCAAACAAGCTAGTGAACTGACCAGCAAAGCCATCTTGGTTCTGGACACCCCACCCACCAATGTGTATTCTCCTTGATTCAAATGCAGGCCGAGGTGGAATGACTGCTTAGGTTCATGCTAACCAAATCACAGAGAACTCCAGGCCAGCCTGGGCTACAGAGGAAGAGCTATCTCAACCCTTGTCAGAATAAAACAGAGAGACAGAGAGGCGGGAGACACACACTCATCTGCTGCCGTCTGACTGATGCTCTGAATGTCTGATCACTTGTAGCTCACGAATCCCGAAAGCTAAATTAAAGCACAAGGGAACAATGTTATGGAAAAACATGGAAACATAGAAGAGCCATAGATGCCACTGAGAATTAGCTTCATGGAGGAGGAAATATCAAATGCTCAAGACCTTTGGGCAAATAACTAAAAACGGGAAGAAGTTTCAATGTGAACTGGCCAAGTTGAGCGCACCTGACCCTCGCCATTCATTTACCTCACCTCCCTTTCCTTCCGAAGTTAGTAAAAGTTTGTGAGGAAAGAAAGAATTCAGAAAAGGGTCTTTTAAAATATCTAACTGCTGATAGGACTAAATAAAACTTGGCCTGGCACACACTCAACAAAGACTATTACTGGTAGCATCTCTTTTCAATCAAAATTACATGACATTTTGAAATTTCAAAGAAGTTCATGTCATCTGTGGTTTTGCTATGTGATCAATACTGAGAAGACTGAATAAAACCTTTCATCGGTGCAACTAATGCAAAACAAGTGGCCAAGAGGTCTGTGCACTGTTTGATTATGAGACAACGTCTCACCGAGTAGCTCTTGTTGGTACAGAAGTTGCTACATACATAGACCAGACTGGCCTGGAACTCAGATCCTCCTGCCCCTGCCTCTGCCTCCTGCTTGCCGGGATCAAAGATGTATGCCACCGTGCCCATCCTATAAGTTGGGACTTTAAGTCAGTTTAAAGCCGGCACTGGGGCACACAACTGTACCCAGCATTCCATGGCAAGAGGCTGGTGAGTTTGAGGCTACTGTCTCAAACACACGTCGACTTACACTGGAGCACTGACACCTCAATACGTCACCCCGTACTGGAGGGTAAACACATACCACCTCCTTACCTACTGTCTTCCCTCAGAAATAGAATGTGAGCCACAAATGTCATTTTTAAATTTCTGCAAGGGCTAGAGAGATGGCTGATCAGTTAAGTGTGAATGCTGTTCTTACAAAGATCCAAATTCAGTTCCCAGCACCCACACGTCAAGGCTCTACCCTGGCTCCTACCACATAACCACACATACATGTAATTCTAAAAATCATAAAAAGGGCCAGACAGTGGTGGCACACCTTTAATCTCAGAGGAGGCAGAGGCAGGAAGATCTCTAAGTTCCAGGTCAGTCTGGTCTATAGAGTGAGTTCTAGGACAGCCAAGGCTACATGGAAAAACCCTGTTTCAAAATTCAAAACATAAAAAGAGAAAAAAGTTTCTGATAGTATCCTATAAAAGACAAAATCAGGGCTGGAGAGTTCAGCAGTTGAACACTAGCTGTTGTTCCAGAAGACTTGTGTTCACATCTTTGATCCTGCATTCGGGAGGCAGAGGCAGGAGGTCCCACAAGGCAGCTTACAACTGTGTATAACTCCAGTTCTAGGGGACCTTACACACATGCAGGCAAAACACCAATGCACATAAGACAGAAAAATAAATGAAAAACATAAAAAAAGATCTAAAAGAAGACAGGTTTAACTTTAATATGTAACTTAATTAATCCAATGTATACAAATCATCACTTAAATATGCAAACAATGTGAAAAATGAGACAGCTTAAACTCTCTATACTGTATTCAGAATCTGGTGTGCATTCCACACTTACAACACCTTCATTCCAAAGAGCCCCACTTTACCTGGGCCAGAGTTTCTGACTGTCCAGGTAGGAATGCTTACAGGCTTGCGATTGCATCTGAGCAGAGGCAAGGAGTGGAGAACAATCGCTCGCTGTGACAGACGACACAAATTCTAGAAGTTTCCTTTCAGCCTCTTCAAATCTCTGGCAGATCATTTCCAAATGGAGGAGCAGGACAGATCACTCTCCAGGTCGGAGTGGGCCAGCGCCT
This sequence comes from Micromys minutus, assembly GCF_963924665.1. NCBI lineage: Eukaryota > Metazoa > Chordata > Mammalia > Rodentia > Muridae > Micromys > Micromys minutus. The sequence goes on from NC_137978.1 coordinate 7,566,409, forward strand.
ACCGTTGACCTCTCCGGTCCTCAGTGCCACTCTAGGCAGCTCACTAAAAACCTATGGTCTGCTGCTACAGCTTGGCATGTGCAAGGCCCTGGCTTTCCGTCCTCTGCACCAGTAAACACATACAAATAAACCCAAGCACTACATTTCCTTCCATTTGCAACAGACCCTACGCTGGGCGCTCCAAAAGACATCCAAATCTATACAAAACCCCAGTTTAAGATAAAAAATTAAGTAGCAATGGTTATGCAACTTCACATATTAAAGCAGACTTGCTTGTTTTCTCAAGGATTATAATGCTCCCAGTACGAGAAAAGGAACTAACTCAGTCTGTGACTTCCCCCAAACTAATGTGATCTTGTTAAAACTTTAGCAGAGCAAGCAGGTTCAGACTGCTTGGCTGTTTGATGTACAAATGATTATTAAACCCAGCTGTAAGGACTGGGAAACACTGGGCTGTCTCAAAAATCCAAGGTTTTAAAAGTGAAATCATGGGCTGGAGAGATGGCTCAGCGGTTAAGAGCTCTTCCAGAGGTCCTGAGTTCAAATCCCAGCAACCCCATGGTGGCTCACAATCATCTGTAATGTGATCTGGTGCCCTCTTCTGGTGTGTCTGAAGACAGCTGCAGTCTACTCATAAAATAAATAGATAACTTTTTTTAAGTGAATTCATTATAAGAAAACTTAGGCATTTTTATCTTTAAAATTACAAAGTGGAAAAAAGGAGTCATGTGACTTGTTTAGTTTTTCTCATCAGTGGTTGCTGCCAGATCTTTTTTTCTTCTAATTCTTTGCCAGTTTCAGAGAGACGTACAGTATACTTTGGTCATTCACACACACACACACACACACACACACACACACACACACACACACACACACACCGTTACCCCTCTCATCCCCTCCTCTTCCCACCTTCACAGCAAGCCCACCTCCATTCTTCCTGTCAACTGTTTTGCTGTGCTCCTTTTTTGAAAATTCTCTTTTCCCTACAGTGAATTTGTGTTCGAACCATACAAGCTCAATGTCTGCAGGTGGCACTCAGGGACAGACACATCTAGTCAGTACGTGTGGTGCTAGGTTAGAGCCCCTTCACCAGCAGACAATAAGTGGAGTTTATTAAAACTAGGTTCGATTCGAGTGACAACTTCATACAAGTCAATTTTAAATCAAATCAGTCTTCTGATGACAAGTCCACTATACACCACCATAATAGCATCTAAATTAGTATGGGTACTCCCACATCTGCATTTATTAACGTTCAAAGTATCTTAAAATTTCACTAATCCCTATAAAAGCCGTTAGGGCCCTAAAACAGCACAAGGTCATGACTTCACCTCCCATTTTCTAATGTTGTAAAATAAACAGATTCCAGTTTTTCTCCCACCTCTCGCTAGCTTTTCCTAGAAATAGTGAATTCGAAGCCAGGGGAAGGCTAGTAGACTTGGAATATAGTCTGGCTGTCTCAAAGGAAGGAGATCACTCTAGGTATCCGTAAGCTTCCTCACTGATGGCGGGAGTACAGGTCAGATGCAGGTTAGAGGCAATCTAGAGAAATCAGGCCCGGCAAGGTGTGGCCTCTGAACCGCGGCGACAAACAAGGAATTCCAATCAGAAGAGGTAAGAGCCCACGGGAGGCAAAGTACGAGTCCAGGGAAGATTCCAAGGAAGGGTGGGGCATTCGAAAGGTGGGAGAGATGTGGAAATGCTTTCCAGAACTTGATTCCAGGCAGGAATCCAGTAACGTTCCCCAAAGACCCAGACGCCTCCCCAGCTAAGCAGAAAGGCCGGAGGGGTGCAAGGCCCACGCGAGGCCAGGGCGGCCCCTCGGCTCCCTCCCACCAGCCGCGGGGAGGCTCCGCCCCGCTCCGGGAGGCCGCGGGAGCTAGATCCGCGAGCACGCGCGATCGCTGAGCTCGCAGGCCGGGAGGGCCTGCAAGTCCGCGCGGGGCTCACTGGCCTGGTCCCGGGCCGCCACTAGGCCTGCGAGCTGCCCGGCGCACCCTCCTCGGGCTTGCGGGCTCCGGACGCGGTCCCCGCACGGTGCGCCGCGAGCGTTACCTGGTCCGGCGACAGCCGGGTGGGAGCCCCGGGGCTGCGAGCTCGGCCTCCTCACCTGGCGGAAGTACAGCTGCTGCCCTCACCTGGGCGGAAGTGTGGCGGCCTCCTCACCTGGGCGTCTCCACCTCGGCGGGGGCAGGGCGGGGCGGGGCGAGCAGGGCTGTAGCCCCTGGGCGTCTGCGCGCCTGTCCTGGAGGGGCGGCCAGAGGCCATGCGGCCAGGTGCGGAGCTGTGGGCCACTGACCCAAAACCGAGACCCCAAAGACAAATGCACTCAGGCCCTAGCCCGAGGCCCCTCTGTTCCTTATGTTTTCCAGATGTGCTGACTCAAAGTAAAATATCGTAAATGTCAATCTGTGTCCCCATCATCCTAAGGGTAATTATGAGTGTCTTTTTTTTTTCTTATTTAGAATTTTGATAATAAGTATTTACATCTTCTAATACAGTCTACTCCGGGCTAAAGAGAATCAATCATCAGATACCTTACTGAAATAAACACGATATTAAGCATCGTGACTGACGGGGATGAGAGATAAAATGGTATCCTGAAAGATGAATAGTACAGTCAACAGCAACATGGAAACATTTGCATGTTATGCCTTCGATACTTTATGGCTGTGTGCCAATTTAAGAGAAATAGCATTTGTTAGGCCTTGTAAGAAGGTGTGTAATTTCCCCCCTCATGTAAGGAATAAAAAGTAGATGTCCATTTTCACCCGTCCTGTTCAGCACACTATTGGAAACTTAAACCAAAGCAAACAACGGCTCATGCTAGGTGGTGGTGCATACCTCTAATCCCTATGCTCTGGAGTTTCAAGTAGTACTGTGATTCCCTGTCTCAAAAAAAAAAAAAAAAAAAAAAAAAAAAAAAAAGCTAAGAAACAAAGGGTACACTAATAGAAAAGAAGCAAGTGAAATGTCATTTGTGGACGCTATAATATTAAAGGTAGAAAATCAAAGATACTGAGCAAGATGACTCAGTGGATAAAGGCCTGCTCACCTGTGTTCACATTCTGTCCCAAGAAGCTATATAATGAAAAGATCAAACCAACTACAGCAAGTAGTTCTTTAAGCTCCAGTTCCACCAGTGCCCCATGCCCTCTCATAGACACAAATCAGACACACACACAAGAGAATTGCTGTGAGTTAAAAATCAGCCTAAGGTACATAGTGAATTCAGGCCAGCCTGGACAACTGAAATACATATCAGGACTTACCCTTGTCTCAAAAAAAAAAACAAAAACAAAAACAAAAACAAAATACATGAATAAAAATTTAAAACCAATAGTTTTTCATAACAAACAGTGGGCTTGGTAAGAATGAAATCAAGAAAGTAACCCCATTTATAATAGCAAACACAAAGAAAGCAAAACACTGGTATTGAAAGACCCCGTACTAGGGAAGCTCCTCACTCTAGTACCAGGAGAACTCGAACCCAAGAACTCACAGAAAGCCTATCTTGCTGCAATCAAGCAAGAGGTTTATTTAAGGGGAGGGGGAAGCCAGAGCTCTGGGGATGACACATATCTCACGCAGGAGATAGAGGAGTCGACCCTGAACTCAATTAGGGGGACATATTTATAGGGAAAATTACATAGGCAGTTAGCAACAAGCACATAATAATTTCATTGGTTCATTCAAATTGGCACTCTCTGTCTGCTTTTGGATAGGATTCAACTCCAGACCACTCTGTTTTGAGGCACTCTGACCTTCATTCTAGTTTTTCTCAGGACTGCAGAGTCAGACCTTATCGAGATCAGGTGGTCTGCAGTTTTTGTTCTCAGCCTTGAGACATACTTGTCCTCAAGTCAGGGTTAGTGGGGGCTAACTTGAAATTTTAACTGTATCTTAGCCTATTTTCCCATGTGTGCTACCTAATCTATGGCAGCTTGGCACAGGCTAGAGTCATCTGAAAGGAGGAAACCTTACTTGAGAAATGCCTCCATGATATCCAGCTGTAGGGTGTTTTCTTAATTAGTGATCGATGGAGGAGAATCCAGCCCAGCGTGATGGTGCCATCCCTGGGCTGGTGGTCCTGGGTTCTACAAAAAAGCAGTCTGAGCAAACCAGTAGTCAGCACCCCTCCATGACCTCTGAATCAGCTCCTGCCTTCAGGTTCTTACCCTGTTTGAGTTCCTGTCATAGTTTCCTTCAGTGTTAAACAGAGATATGGAAGTGTCAGCCAGCTAAACCCTTTCCTTCCTAACTTGCTTTTTGGCCATGGTGTTTTATCTCAGCAATAGATACCCAAATTAAGAAAAAGTGGTACCAGAAATGAGGTATTGCTGTGACATCCCTGACCATGTTGCTTCAGAAAAGTTTTGTGGAAGGACTTTGGAACTTAGTGCAAGGAAAACCATTGAGTGTTCCAATTCGTAGTGAGCTATTCTGTGGGATCTTAAAAGATAAGAATGTCAAGGACATTGCAGACCAGGAAGGCCTGGATTGTGAGGTTTCAGGAAAGTTTACAGACTACCAGGAGCTGTTTGTTATTTTGAGTTACGATTCTGTGGTACTTGAATTGAGAATCTGGTTAGCTGGGGATGAAGAAGAACCAGCTGTGTTTAGAAAGATACCAGACTAAAGTGAACCCTTTGCTTTTCAAGGATAATTAATTCAGGTTAGCGGAGGATGAGAAATTAGCAGTATTAGGAAGAGACCAGCATCATTAAGGTAAAACCATTTGGGAAGTGTTTTCTCAATGACAATGAGAGAACCTTGGTGAAGGAGCAGCCACAGTGGCTGTTGAAAGCCCAGAATTGGGGGCAGGTCATGCAGACATGAACCCAGGCACATGAAAAGAGCCTAGAAGAGGCTATTTGCCCAATTGTAGCAAAGGACTCAGGAATTTGGAGATGCCAGTTCCATGGAATAACCACCAGAACAGCAGCAGCAGTGGAATGGAGTCAGCAGGAGCCTAGGAGACAAAATGTATGTGCTACAGAGGGCAAAATAGGAGAAGTAACTCAAACCCTCAAAAGGGACCAGAAGATCATGAGTGGAGTCCAAACATTGAACATGGAATTACTTATACAGCTGGATTTTGGCTTTGCTTTGTTTAGATTGTGACTATGCCCTGGTTCTGAAAGACCAGGACAAATCCTGACCTAACAGGTAGAGTAGAAGACCCCTAGCAGGTAGAGTAGAGCCAAAAATGTAGGATAGCAGGTTCAGTGACTGCTTCAGGAACTAGCTGACCATAAAGAATTTATGGCCTTAAAGTCAGGGTGACTCTTTTTCAGAAACTGACTGACCATAAAAACATAAAAGTTAAAAAACACATTATAAGCAATCTTGAGAAACCGGATGTTCCCTTCTCGATTATTCTCTAGTAATTTTCACCTTATAAAGAGTCTTGAGACACCGGATGTTCCCCTCACGATTCTTCACTGGTAATTTTCACCTTATAGGCAATCTTGAGAAACCAGGTATTTCCCTTATGATTCTTCACTGGTATTTTAGGTATTCTCCAATGACATATCCCCCTTCCGTTGTGGTTTTCTTCCTTTAAAACCCCCTTCTCCCAGCCACTCGTGGTCAGACTCCTCTACTCCTGCGTGGGATATGAGTCTCAAGCCCAGTGCACTGGTCAATTAAAAAACCTCATGTAATTGCAGCAAGAATGGTCTCTTGTGAGTTCTTGGGGGGTCGTGTTATCCTGAGACTTGACTGAGGGTCTCCCCTCTGCGGGGGTCTTTCAGTTCTTCCTTGTTGAAGCAAGGGAGTTTTTACCATATTTTTTATTTGACGGGAGCTTACAGTTCAGAGATTAAATTTAAAGAAACATAAGATTTTAAAAGAGACTTGGATTTTTAAACAGATTAAATTTCAAAGTTATTGAATTTGTCAAGACTGTAGGGATTTTTAACTTGGTAAAATCTTTCATACTCTGGGTTATTAATATGTGATCTTGAGGATGAGCAAGAAAGAAAAGGCTGGGGCTTAACAGTGATGTGGTTTTGTGTCACGTTCCCAAAGTCCACATTACTGCTGTGATAACATACTCTGACATGGAAACTAATCAGGAGGATCTCAGTGAGCTCAAGACTGCCCTGGTCAAGATAGATGGCCCCAAGCCAGCCAGAGCCACACAGTGAGATCCTGCTCCTTCTCTGTCTCTCCCCCTCTCCCTCTCTCTGTGCGAGTGTGTGTGTGTGTGTGTGTGTGTGTGTGTGTGTGTGTGTGTGTTTAAAAGCAATATAAGAGAGAAAGCATTTATTTGGCTCATAATTTCAGATTGCAATACATCAGCATGAGGAAGTCAAAGTGTCAGGAATGGGAAACAACTAATCACATTCCACACAGTCAAGAAACAGCAAAGAAGGCTTCTATTTACACAGTTCAGAATCCTGTTTAGGGAATGCTACCACCCACAGTATGCTGATGATCCCCACCTCCATGTATGTAATCAAGGTAGTCCCCCACAGACATGCTTACAGACAAACCTGACTTAGATAATCCCCGCTGAGACTCCTCCCAGGTGATTCTACATTGCGTCAGGTTGACAGCTAAAACTATCCAATGCACTAGGGACTGAATGTAATGGTGAAAATATTCTCTGCCATGTTATGGAATACTAATGAGAAAAAATTATAAAGAACACAGACACAGATATTCACAGATAGGGAGAATTTATATATACATATATATATGTATATATATATGTATATATATATATATATATATATATATATATATATATATATATTAGTATAGAATGGAGTTTATTTACATCATGGGGGAGTTAACCTCAGAGAGAGAGAGAGAGAAGAGAGGAATAGAGGAGTAGAGGCTGGCCATGAGCACTCAGAGAGAGAGGGAGAAAGGGAAGGGGAAGAGGAGGGGGAAGGGGGGAGAGCAAGAACAAGCAAGAAAAAGAGAGAGGGAGAGAGGAGAATTAATATTGATAAGCTGTTGATCCCCGTCCCCCAAAGCAACTTATACATTTGATACAATTCAAGCCAAAATATAATGAAACATTTTATAGGAAGGGAAAAAAAACCCTATAATTTTTCTGGAATCACAAGAGACACAGAGTGGCCAAAGCAATCCTTAGAAAAAGAAATAAAGCTGGAAGAATCCTAATGCTTACTTCTCAAGTAGACTATAAAGCTCTAGCAGGTGAAGTCTAATCATACCAGCATACAGATCAGAGAGTTGCATCTATAACCAATTGGTCTTCAACATAGGTGTCAAAAACAAAATTCGGAGAGAGGGCAGTCTCTTCAATAAATGGCGTAAAAATAATAAACATGCCGTGTCTGTTACCATATGCAAAAATAAACCCAAAGCTGATCAAAGACCTAAATGAAAGATGTGGCACTTTAAGATATTTGTATAGATGATGGTGTTTTTGAAGGGACTGGGGTAGGAGAATAAATCTCCAAATCACTCACAAGAAACGGTCTTGATGCAAACTGCAAGAGGATTTTTATTCCCAGCGCGCAGGGGCCCACAGTCGTACACCACACAGGGGTAGAGGACTGCGGACCCCAAGTGCAGGATTGGGACAGCTTTTATAGGGTTCACAAGGCCCTCAGATCACAAACCAATCATGGCAAAGCTCTTGCATCCCAAACCAATCAATTTAAATTATCTAAGCCGGGGCTTTATGGACCAATTATGTTAAACTATCTAAGCCCGCACTCCATGGACCAATAAGTTCCCTAGTCTCGGAGGTCTGTATTTGCGGGGTCTCCTCGATCTTCTCGGTGGAGGTGACAATGGCACTCAGGATAAGTCACTAGGATGTGGGGGGGGGAGGGGAGGGTCTGTTTGCCGAAGCCAGGTAAGTGGTTAAATCAGCTTATCTCCAGTTAACTTACTAGGTCCTGCTCTCGGGGCCCGTCCTACGCCCTTTCACCCAGTTTCATACAGAAAGCAGGCTCTGGAACAGCAAGGAGTGTGGCCTTATATCTACTTACTGGCAGAGAGCAGGGTCTGGAATTTGAGGTATTTAGGGGTTCTTAGGCTTGGAGGTTAAGGCTCCTTTAGCTTGGGGTCCTTGGAGGGGTTAGCCTATAATTTTTATCCTTTCACTTCAATGTTGGTATAACAAGGACACATGCTCCACTGTGTTCATAGCAGCATTATTTATAATAGCCACAGCTGAAAAGAACCCAGATGTCCTTCAACAGAGGAATGGATACATAAAATGTGGTACATTTGCACAATGGAGCACTACTCAGCCATTAAAAATAATGAGTTTATGAAATTCTTAGGCAAATGGATGGAACTAGAAAATATCATCCTGAGTGAGGGAACCCAATCACAAAAGAACACACATGGTATGTATGTACTCACTGATAAGTGGATATTTGCCTCACCTGGGGATCCATCCCATATACAGTCACTAAACCCAGATAATACTGTGGATGTCAAAAAGTACATGCTGACAGGAGCCTGATATAGCTGTCTCCTGAAAGGCTCTGCCAGATCATGACAAATACAAAGGCAGATGCTCAAAACCAATCATTGGACTGAGAATGGGGTCCCCAATGGGGGAGTTAGAGAAGGAACAGAAGGAATTTGCAACCCCATAGAAAGAAAAACAGTATCAACCAACCAGACTCCCCAGAGCTCCCAGGGACAAAACCAACAACCAAAAAGAACACATGGAGGAACCCATGACTTCAGCTGCACATGTAGCAGATGATGGCCTTGTCAGACATCAATGGGAGGAGAGGGCCTTGGCAGGTGAAGGCTGGATGCCAGGGCAGGAAGGTAGAAGGGAGTAGGTGTGTGGGTGGGGCAGGAGAGAGGGGATGGGATAAGGGTATTCCGGAGGAGAAAGCTGGAAAGGGGCTAACATTTGAAAAGTAAATGTAAAAAGTATCCAATTTAAAAAAATAGTTCTTTAAAAAAGAGGCATGGCCAATGAAGAGACAAAAGGCAGCAGCAGCAGGACAGATGCCACGTGGAGAGCTTTGGGACACCAATGGATAGTCAGCAGTGGGAATTTTGACATCACCAGGACAATAGAAGTCTAAGCAGTTATCTGGCCCTGGGCTCAGGAAACTAGCCTGGGATTAAGAACATTTACATTTGCAGCTCTAGGCAGGCTCCCATGAGGCCATCCCTTCCTTTCTTGGAAGTCCCTTTTGTCTCTGTCTCTATACCCAGTCCCTAGAAAGATGTTTACAGGATTTTTGATTATTGGTCTGCTGGTTCCTTGACTCAGAATTGATCTTATTTTTCTGTATGTAATTAAAGTGGTTTAAAAGAGGGCTGAATAAAAAAAAATTGATTCAGCCTCAGAACTGGCTGGAGTCATGTTATAGTTTTGTCTGACTGTCTTTTTTTCTTTCAATCCTCGCTCCTGTCCTGAAGAACCTGTTGTTTGACCAAGCTGGTCTTGGTCAATCCCATCTTGTCCTCTAAACTCTATTTTAAGCTGCTGTCCTTGGAGTGATATGACCCCCACCTCGAGGTCTGAGAAAAATCATGAAATGTCCCTGACAAGTAGCAACATAGACACAGCAGCTGCAGCTGGCTGACAACACAGTGGGTGGAGAAAACATTGAGCACTTGAGCAGCCTGGCAGGGCAGCATTTGCTTTTAATCCCAGCACTGGGGAGACAGGCAGTGAGTTCAAGGCCAACCTGGTTTACAAGTTGAGGCCAGGATAGCAGGGCTCTTTTACATAGAAAAACTGTCTCAACAAACAAACAAACAAAAGGGGGAAAAGTACTTGTGCTCTTGCGCGGATCTGAGGTTGGACTCTAAGCACCCATATGGTGGCGCATAGCCCTGCATAACTACAGTCCCAAGGGATCCAACAGGCATGCACAGGGTGCTTGAAATGCATTCCATCAATGGCCCCCATAGACTCAAGTGTTAGAATGCTTGACCATACCTGAGTGGTGCTGTTAGGTGTGGCCTTATTAGAGTAGATGTGGCCTTGTTGGAGGAAGTGTGTCACTGTGGAAGTGGACTTGGAGGTCTTCTTTTTTTTTTTTAAGATGTATTTATTTATTACACAGTACACTGTAGCTCTTCACACACACCAGAAGAGGGCATCAGATCTCATTATAGATGGTTGTGAGCCACCATGTGGCTGTTGGGATTTGAACTCAGGACCTCTGGAAGATCAGTCAGTGCTCTTAACCACTGAGCTATCTCTCCAGCCTGGACTTTGAAGTCTTACATGGTCAACCTATGCTGAGAGCACACAACCTACTTCTGCTAACCTGCGTGTCAAGATGTAGAACTCTCGGCTCCTTCACAGCATGACCTATGCCTGCTTGCCTCTGCTTCCTGCCAGCCCCAATAAAATGTTTTCCTTTATAAATGTTGCTCAGTCATGGTTGAGAGGAAAAAGAGATATCCAGTTCTAAGGAAATCTAATCTCCTCACAATGGGCACCAATGTTGTTAAAAGATGACTCCCAGGTTTCAGCACCAATGTTAGGAAAAGGTGAGAGTGGGGGGGGGGGCATATGGCGCATGAAGGTGCAGCTAGGCCTAGCGGCTAGGGAGATGCCTCTGGGGGGCCCATGTTGGGAATCCCTTCCCCCTGAGGGACCAGCCACACAACTGAATATTACAGAATAGAGTTTATTCAGGTCATGAGGGAGTTAAGAGGGTAGCAGAGGCAGAAAGAGAGAGAAGAGAGGAATAGAGAAGTAGAGGAGTAGAGGCCGGACATGAGCACATGAAGAGAAAGGGGGAAAGGGAAGGGGAAGAGGAGGGGCAAGCAGCCCCTTTTATAGTGTGTCAGGTAACTGGGGCAGAGCATAACTGGCTGTTGCTAGGTAACTGGGGGGTGGGGTTTACAGAATCCCAACAATGGTGTCTTTTCATAGCAATAAAACCCTAATAAAGACAACCTCTGTGTGTGTGTGTGTGTGTGTGTGTGTGTGTGTGTGTGTGTGTGTAGGGTGGTGGTAGTTGCTGCATATGCTAGAATGTGTGCACAAGTCTGCCTGTGAAGGGTGGGGTGAACCTTGGGTTTATATTTGAAGAGCCAAGCACTTTGGTTTTTTAGATAGGAAGGAACTTGGAGTCAGACTAGGCTGTCTGTTCGGTAGGTTCCAGAGTTCAGGAATCAGTTTGTTTCTGGCTCCCTAGTATTTGAATTAAAAGAATAACCAGAGTCTTAATTTTTCTCAGATATTTGCTGTATGCAAAACTAATCTTTAGTGAAAGTAAAACACATTTATGTGAAAATCTTAGGAACCAGTGTTGCTGGACATAGTAGTGCATTCCTTTCATGTCAGTGTTTGGGAGCCAGAGACAGACAGATCTCTCTGAGTTCAGTGCCAGCCTGGTTTGCCTAGTGATTCCTAGGCTAGCTAGGCTACATAGTGAGACTGTTGTTCATGCCCTTTGCTTTCAGTAAAAGTCTGAAGAGTTTCTGTGGCACTTCATATGATAAAGAAACTAGGAAGTAAAAATGTTGAGACTTAACAGAGGAAGCTCAAATGATCAAGAAACACTTAAACATTCAACATCCTTAGCCATCAGGGAAATGCAAATCAAAATGGCTTTGAGATTCCATCTTACACCTGTCAGAATGACTAAGATGAAAAATACTAGTGAAAGCAGAAAAACTCTCTACCACTCATGCAGAAACAAAGGCCCAGCGAGGCCCATCCTGCCTTGGCCTAGGGAACTTCTTTGAGTAAACAATTCTCAGGAATTGTAAAATGTGCTGACTGATAGCCATCTAACCCTCTAGAGAGTCCCAGTTAGGGTCCTGACGCATACACTCACTAACCAATAGGTTTAAAGGTCAGTATGCTTAGCCAATGAATTTAAATTATAACCTTGCTGATGTAACCTGTACCTCTAAAACATATAAAAACTGTTTGTAACAGCCTTTTGGGGTCACCCATCTTCTGGATGTAGGCCACCCCAGTGCACTGGACGAATAAACCTCTTGCTTTTGCATCGATTCCCGATCTCTCATCTCATTCATGAGAGCCCCAAATAAATAAGACTCAATTTGGGTCTTACAAAAGTTCATGCTGTCAAGAATATGGAGCAAGGGAAACACTCCTCCACTGTTGGTGGGAGTACAAACTTGTACAACCACTGTGGAAATCAATATGGTGTTTACTCAGAAAATTGGGAATTGATCTACCTCAAGTCCTAGCTCTACCACTCCAGGGCATATACTCAAAGGTCGCTCCATCCTACCACAAGGATACTTGCTCAGCTAGTTTCATCAAAGTTTTATTAGTAATAGCCAGAAACTGGAATCAAACTAGATGTCCCTCAGCCAAAGAGTGGATAAAGTAAATATTTACACAATGGAATATTATTCAGTAGCTGAAAAAAATGACATCATGACACTTGTGGGTAAACTGATGGAACTAGGAAAAAAAAATCAACCTGGATGAGGTGACCCAGACCCAGAAAGACAAACGTGGTATGTATTCATAGTAGCTATTAGCTGTAAAGTAAGAGGTAATCATGTGACAACCCACAGACCCAGAGAGGCTAAGCAACAAAGAGGCCTTAAGTGGGGGTGCAAAGATCCCCTAGGGAGGGGGAAATAGAATAGATTTCCAGGATGGATTAGGGTAGGTAGGGTTGGAATAGGAGTGATTGGGGGGTGTGGGAGGGTGGGATACTGGGAGAAATTATTGGAATTAGGGAGTATTTCGGGGCCAACTAGAAATCTAGTGCAATGAAAACTCCACGATATCTCTGAGAGTAACCCTAGCAAAGACTCCTAGTGAAGGAAGACATGGAGCCTGAAGAGGCCATCTTCTGTAACCAGGAAAGGCCTCAAGTGGAGGGATTGAGACACCAACCCAGTCACAAAACTTTCAACCTATAGTTTGTCCTGACTGCAGAGTGCTCTGGGACTGGAGCCTAGAATAATTGTCATCAGAGAGATTTCATCTAACAACTGATAAGTGCAGGTACAGAGAGTCTCACAGCCAACCATTTGGTGGAGTTCAGGGATCCTGCAGATAGCATGGCATGGAAGGAAGGAGCTAGATGGGTCAGGGACACCACAAGAACATGATCCACAGAGTCAACTGACCAGAGATCAGGGAACCTGCAGGAATCTGGCCCAGGTCCTCTGCATATATGTTCTGGCTGAGTAGCTCAATGTCCTTGTAGGAATCCCAATATTGGAAGCAAGGGGGTCCCTGGCTCTTCTGCCTACTTGTGGGGAAAAATACATATTTTCCTCCTACTGCATTGTCTTGTTCAGCCTGATTTGATATGAGATTTGTGGCCTGAACTTATTGTAGTTTGTTATGTTGTGTTTGGGTGATGTCTCTGGAAGGCCAGCTCTTTTCTGAGAAGAGGGGGGGCGGGGGGAGCAGGGTGTGTGTAGGGTGGGGGGAGGTGGGAAGATTGAGTGGGGGGAGGGGAGCTATAGTTAGTGTTGGGATTCTGTAAACCCCAACCTTCAGTTACTTGGCAACAGCCAGTTATGCTCTGCCCCAGTTACCTGACACTATAAAAGGGGCTGCTTGCCCCTCCTCTTTCTTGCTCTCTTGTTCTCTTGCTCTCCCACACTTGCCAGTCCTCTTCCCCTTCCCTTCCCCTCTCCATGTGCTCATGGCCGGCCTCTACTCCTCTACTTCTCTACTCCTCTCTCCTCTCTCTCTGCCTCTTCTACCCTCTTAACTCCCCCAAGACTTGAATAAATTCTATTCTGTACTATACCAAGTCGTGTGACTGGTCCTTCAGGGGGAAGGGATTCTTAACATGGGTCCCCCAGAGGTATCTCCCTTGCCCCCAGGCCTTGCCGTACTTCCATGGAGCACGCCCCCCCCCCCATCCTTTTCCTAACTTTGGTCCCAAAAGCAATCGATGAGGGAATGAAAATTAAACAATGAGGCTTAAACTATTATCAAATTTAAATAATGTAGCAGCCATGTGATCATGGTAATTCATGTGAGAAGGAGACTGCGAACCAGAGAAGTTACTTTTATTTCAGATATAAAGGGCTTGTGAGGGAAGTGATCCATCATCAATACTTTAATACATCATCAATTCAAGAGTCAATTTTCTGTCCATGTGATGCTGGAGACTTGTGCTTGCTAGGCAACTCTACCACTAACCCAGCTCAGGAGTCAAAAGTTTTATAGTTTCATTGCTGTCTTATAGAATCCTTTTAATTTTAAATTTACATATTGTAAAAGAGAACAAAGATAATCACTAAACCCATAAAAATAGATCCAGTAATGGGATTAATGAGCAAAGCCTCAGCAGTTCTAAGTAATTGTTTTAAATCTGTATTAAAATTGCTACGGAGCTCAGCAGCATTCCCACACTCTGCAGGAAACCATCTAATTCTGTCATAATCTTAGGAAACCCGAGGCACAGAATTGCTTCCTTTAGTCTTTTGAGCTTATGTTGTATTTTTAAAAGCAACCAAAACATTCTGAGTCCAAGTAGTTAAAGGGAAAGTTGCTTTCATTATCTTGTAAGATGTATAACTGATATTCTGTCTTTTTAAATATTTATTTTTATTTTATATATGTGAGTGTTTTGTCTCAAGGACTGAATGTATTTGTCAGGCAGAGCAACAAAGGTTCTTACCCAGTGACCCAAACACGTGCATAGTGTCTGAGGAGGCCAGAGGGGACCCTAGATCTCCTGGAACTGGAATGAAAAGTCTGTAGCTACTACATGTGTGCTAGAAACCTAACTTGGTTCTCTGCAATGACAGCAAGTGTTCTCAACTCCTAAGCCATCTCTCCAACCCTGATATTCTGTCCTCTAGAACCATTCCTGAATGTTGATTCACTATATAATATCTACAGCAATCTATAATTGCACTTGGGTCACTTCTAGACAATCTGAATCTAAATCCTTACAATCATAGGGAAGCCCCCCATCCTTAGGGGCCTCCAGGATCAACACTGGTGTCCACTGGGAGCTGGGACAAGCACCCTAGTGAACTTTGGGTCCCTCTCTCAGCATGAAAGTATAAACTGGGGCTCATCACAAGAGCTGTTTCTGTCTGCTTGTGGGGGTTCTCAGGGAAGCTATTAGAGAAGATTCCCAAGTGTGTATTTAAAAAAAAATTATTCAGTTTTTAAAAAGTGTGTGTGTGTGTGTGTGTAAGTCAGTTTTTTTTTTTTTTTCTTTCCATCATGTGGGTTCCAGGGATTGAACTTAGATTGCCAGGCTCAAAAACAAGTGCCTTTACACTGAGCAGTCTCTCTGACCTGACATGTTTTTTTAAAATTATTACTGTTGTTGTTGTTAAAGTTCCCATGCTTGCCTTGGCAATACATATACTTAAATTGGAACGATACAGAGATTAAGATGTCCCTGCTCAAGGATGACAAGAGAACATATTAAAGGGGAAAAACAAAAAACAAAAAACAAAACAAACAAACAAAAAAAAACCCAAAAAACCTCGCCTATGTGACTGTGTTAACTTGTCCCAGGGAGCGCTTAGAGGACCTAAGCCGCCTCACAGCAGCCAGGCCCCTTTAAGGCCCTTCCTTATCGCGGAGGCGGAACCGGAAGCGCGAGGACGCCGTGCCCAACATGGCGGCCGCCTGGCCCGCGGGTCGGGCTTCCCCAGCGGTGGGGCCTCCGGGCCTCCTCCGCACTCTGTGGCTCGTGACGGTCGCCGCGGGACATTGTGGGACTGCTGCCTCTGGCGCTGTCGGGGGCGAGGAGACGCCCAAGTGTGAGGACCTCAGAGTGGGACAATATCCTCCGGAAAGCCGCCATTCTCGGGCGGTCAGCAGGACTCAGGGCTGTGGGATGGGGACCGTGTACTCCGCTGTGGCCCTAGTGACCAAGGGACCCCGGGAGGTGAGGAGAGCAGTGGGGACGAAGGGTGAGCACCGTGTGCTTTCCCTGGACAGACCAGGGGTTGACACTTCCCTTTTCCGATTGACCATGTATTCTACTCAAACACAAACAACCAGGCTTTGTCCCAAATACTAGAAATGTAAAAATTGTTAGACGCGTCCCTGAAAGTTTGCAGGTGTTGACGGAGACAAGTAATTACTAGTGAGCCAATACATATTTCTCGTTTGTCATTAACGTAACATATATCACCTACAGCCATCGTCAGATGGACTGCCACCAGACAACCGACTGCTTCACTTTGATTTTAGACGAATGTTTTAAAATTAGAGATCCTCTTGGATGTTTTAAAATGTAATATTTGTATTAATTCTTTGTGAAAATTTCACCCAGTGTGTTTTGGTCATATTCACACCGACTTTTCAACCTCTTACTCCTTCCACTACCTCTTAACCTCGCCCCCACCACACACACTTAAAAAACCCTAACAGAATCTGAGTCAGGTTTGTGCTACTCATATCCTCGGTGGTGTGGGGTAACCCACTGAAGCATGGTTGCCTTACCTGGGACTTAAAACTATGACTCTTTAACTTAGAAGCCATCAACTGGCAATAGTTGGGGGGTGGGGCTTTTGAATGAGCAAATAATTCAAGTCTAAAACATACTAATAACAGTGACCCCTAACTTAAAGGAACGTTTATGGCAGTTTAATTAGCATAGCAGTTTCATTGGGTGTTTATGTACAGATGAGAAATATGATTTAGTATTAGGTAAATTGTTTTTATTACAATAGCATGCTGCCCAGTCGGTTGTCTGGTAAAATGCCTGTTATACTCAAATAGCTACATCTGAGCAAAACTTTGAGTACTGACACAATGCCTCAATGCTCTGTGTACACATAACCAAACCTTCAGAAACAAGAAAATTCTGTAGCATTTGTGCGTTACAGAAAGCATCTGTTAGATTTTCACAGACTACCTCTAATTTACTTAGCCAATCCTATCATGCAGGGAGCTTGTTTATTTTTTTTAAGACTTATTTATTTATTTTATATATGGTAGAACACTGTATCTGTCTTCAGACACACCAGAAAAGGGCATCAGATCCCATTACAGATGGTTGTGAGCCACCATGTGGTTGCTGGAAATTGAACTCAGGACCTCTGGAAGAGCAGACAGAGCTCTTAACCGCTGAGCCATCTCTCCAGCCCCATGTAGGGAGTTTCTGACATACTGAGTTTAGCATTGTCTTAGGAAAGACAAGAATGTCCTAACAAGTATTTGAGCTGATTATGAGCTGTTGAACTCTGATGACAACTGAACATTGTCTTAATGGCCTAACTAAAGAGACCTTTTCAGAAGTGATTCTGAAGTCCAAATAAGGGCCAACCTGTGACTGAAGTCATCTTGTATGTACCATACTTATTCCATTGGAGTGTGAACCACACAATCTTTAGACAATAAAACTTACATTCTTACTATTTTGGCATCTATTTCAATAACTTAAGATCCTATTGGAGATGCTGACCATAGGGATAACAAATACAACAACGGATGCAAAGTATCTCAGCTTTGAGCCAGGAGATCAGATTTGTTTGCCTCTCAATTACATGACTGGATAAGCCACCCAAACTTAAAAGCTCAGCTTGTGCTTCTGTGACTTAGGAATAGCAATATCTCCCTCATCTGTTTGTGTTACGTGAATTTAAGTGTGAATTAGTTGAATCCAGAGCTCTGGAAGCTGATTTGTTTTTAATCTTAAAATAATTTGTTGAAGAGTTTTAGTTTGATTGTTGCATTCTGTTAATTCTCTGATATTCTTTGAAGATGGCATTATCGCTAGAACATTTGATAGAAATTTATCTTTTATGTCTTCTATATAATAGTTTAGTTTTAACTATTATCTAGGCAACACTAAAAGTGTATTTAGGTATTTTGTTTTGTTTTGTTTTGAAATAGGGTCTCTACATAGCCCTGGTAAACCTGGAACTCATTTTGTAGACACTGACCTTGAATTCAAGAGAGATCTACCTGCCTTTGCCTCCCAAGTGGTACATGCACCACCGTACCAGGTTTAAAACTGTAATTGTATCTGTGTTTGTTGATTAGTACAAACTCAAAGCCTCTCTGTACATGTGAATCAATAGGAGTATATAAGACATTTAAAACATAGTATTTTATGCTAGAAATATAATTCAAATTTCCTTAACTTTTTAAACATATATTTGTAAAGAACCAAAAATAAATGATGCTACTCAAGAACCAGTTAATTGTACAAACTACACGGCTCATGGTAAGATTTCCAGAATCAAGTCTTTAAAATATTTTGTAAGATTTTACCTATTTCATGTAACAGTGTATAAGTCCAAAGGGCAATTAATAAATTTGTTTTATGTTGCGTTAAATAATATTGGTCAGTTTTTAGACTAATTTAGATGTGGAAACTGATTCAGAAGTGTCAACATTTAATTAGTTCAGTTTGTTAATTAACTAATTATACCAGAGTTGTGTAACTTCAGAAACAATTTTTCTTAATTAATCTGGGATTTTTTAAAATGCTCATTTGTTTTACAGCATTAAAATCTGTTATATAGATCATGTTTTTAAATTTTTATTTAAGTTTCTGTTTAACTGGTTTATGATAGCATAACTTGTATATATCAGTTGTATGATGTGTGTGTGTGTGTAATACGGTAGTTAGAATGTCTATATTTATCTCTTTAAATATTTCCAGCCTTCTGCTTCCCAAGCCTTGTTATAGAGATAGAAATATAGTTAGTTAAGGTTTTACTTCTTTTAAGACAGGGTGTCACCGTGTCAGCTTTGAAGTCACAGATCTCCCTGCCTCTTCCTCCGTGGTGCTAGGATTAAAGGTGTGCACTACATGTTCTCTTAGTCACTGTGCCTTCGCTGTGACGAGGCCCCATGGCTAGGGCAAATATCATAAAAGACTTTCGTTGGGGGCTTGCTTACAGTTTCAGAAGTGTAGTTCATTATCATCATGGAGGGGAGCTGAGAGCAACATTTGGAGCCACAGGCTTGGAGCAAGACTTGTATCTAGAGTAGGCTTTCGAAACCTCAAGTCCTACCCCAGTGACATACTTCTTCCAACAAGTCTACATCTCCTTTTTAAACAGTGTTGATTCCTGATGACTGAGCATTTTTTCTTTAAACCACCACACATGCCCAGTTAGTTAGGACCTTCATTCTTCATTTTCTTATATTTTAAAAAATGTTATGTGTGTGTGAGTAGAGGTATAAGCATTGTGTGCATGCAGGAGACTGGAGTCAGAAGAAGCATTGGATCCCCTAGAACTGGAGTTACCAGTGGATGTAGGCGCTGGGGATGTGCAATACACATGTGCAGAGGTCAGGAAAGCTACAATCATCAGTTCCTGCCTTTTACCCTGCTCTCAGGCATCAAGCTCAGGGCGACAAGATTGGCAGCAAATGTGCTCACTCACCAAGCCATCTGCCCACCCTTGGACAAGTGTGTTTAATTACTGGGAAAGAACTTGAAGATGAATGTGGCAGTGCACACCTACAGTCCCAGCACCAGGGTGGCTTAGACAGGAAGATCACAAGTTCAAGACCATTGTGGTCTATACAGTGAATCTGAAGTCAGCCTGGGTTCTATAATGAGAGAGTTATAGGGCATGAAGCTTTTCAGTAAATTACACAGAACTGTATCACCCATATGATACAGTTGAAATGTGGATTCCAGTATATACTACCTGCAAAAAAGTATAGTAAAGGTTTTATATATGCATCGACTATCAAAATATGTTAGAAGTGCCTTGATAGTGAATTGCACCTTATTCTAATGATCGAGGGGAGGGAAGTGTGTATTTTAAGTATGTATAAGGCTAGGTGAAATTTAGTATGAATGCTTTCTGTCTTAATTACTATGGCTGTGAGGAAACACGGTGACCAGGAAACTCATAAAATAAGCATTTAATTTAGGGGTGTGGAGCATACTTACAATTTCAGAGGCTTGGTCCGTCATCATGGCAGGGAGCATGGGGGCACATGGGCAGAGAGAACTAGGTCTAGCAGAGGGTTTTGGAACCTCACAGCCCACCCCCAGCACTTGGGAAGGAGAGGCAGATGAATATTTGAGTTCAGCCTGGCCCACAGAGCAAGTTCTAGGACAGCCAGGGCTACACAGAGAATCCTACTCTCCTAGTGTCATCTTAACTTGATAAGTCTACCAAGAACCTATTTCCAAACAACGTACCATTTTTAAGGCATAATTCAGTTTATAATAAATGCTATTATATATATATATATATATATATTTTTTGCCTAACTTGGAAGTAAGTTTTTAAAAAGTTTTACAGAAGAGCTTGTTCTCAGATGACGAGGAACATCAAATTCTTCTGTCTTTTTAATTTTATTTTAAAGAGTACTGTATCACTGTAATCTTAATGCGGTATTTGGTATTCTTGGAATTACATATTTTTGCAGCTATTTAAATTCATAATCAAAAAAATTTAAATAAATACTTAGGAATGAATAATAAGAGCAAAACTGAAGCCAGTCAGTTCCAAGAAAGCTTTCTGAATCCCAGACAGGGTCTGGGCAGTAGAGACTGGTCTTGAGTTGCTGTGTAGCCAAGAGGCTGACTGGACTTCTGATCTCTCTCCCTCTACCTCCTCAGTGCTGGGGCTGCAGGCATGCGCTACCTTGTTGGCTTTATTATCATTGGTACTTCCGTAGTGGGGGACTGTTGTGCACTGTGGGGTGTCTAATAGTATGTGTGGCCACAATCCCCCATGCTGAAGTAGCCCTCCAGTGGTAATAACAAAATGCCTCCAAGAATTACCTGATGTCTTCTGGGGACCCAAATCACCCTGATTAAGAATTATTGACCTCAGCCAGACATGATGGCTCACGCAGTCCTACTACTTGGAGCCTGAGGCAGGATGATGAGTTTGGCTGGAAATTGATGCCCTGTCTCAGGAAACAAAGAGCAAAGGGCAAAAAAATGTACTGATCTGTCCATTTGTGGTGCCAGTGCTTTATAGTTCCAGCACTCACAGCCTGAGGCAGGACTGTTGGAGGCCAGCCTGTGCTCCAGACAGAGCTCCAGTGTTCTCCTTTGCTCTCACTGTCTTGGAAGAATCTGTCCAGGGCCCTCCAGTGCCAGCCAAGTATTTCAATGCTGACTACATTCCTTGCCCTTTGTATACATTAGCACTGTGTCAACCTCGCTGTATGTCTTGAGTCATAGTGAAAGCAGCTATGTGAAAAAACAATTGTTAAAGATTATTTTAAAGATTTATTTATTTATTATATATAAGTACACTGTAGCTGTCCTCAGGCACACCAGAAGAGGGCATCAGATCTCATTATAGATGGTTGTGAGCCACCATGTGGTTGCTGGGATTTGAACTCAGGACCTCTGGAAGAGCAGTCAGTGTTCCTAACCACTGAGCCATCTTTCCAACCCCCTTGTTAAAGTTTTTATTGAAAGCTTTTATATAATCTGTATCCTTTGTATTATGATTCAGAACAAGTCACTCCAGTGGGGCATAGGTGAACTGGTGTGTTCTCTTCTGGTTGGATCATAATAACTATAAAGGTCTGGCTTTAACTACAAGGAGTCTCAATTATGTTCTCTTTTAAGTGTAGTATTCTGAGTACTCCTTTACTTTTTCTCTTCCCACTTACTCTATGTAATAGTTTTCAACTGAATTGAATTTGTGTGTTTTATCTTACATGCCACCTTGTTTTAGGTTTTTAAAGTGTATTAAAGTAAAGTTTATGGATTGTATGGTTTGAGGAGTCCAGTGGATGTGAGCCTCATGTAGAGTTTCTTTGTTTTGTTTTGTTTTGGTTTTTTGACAATTTTCATGTACTACTCTGCCCTACAAAACAAAACAAAAACTGATTTGTTGGAAACCTTAGAATAGTTACAAACCAAACAGAAAATATATTCCTTTCATAATAAAACCATCAGGTCTCTGTGTGTATTTTATTACACAAAGTTCTGTGTCTAGCATTTTCAGAAAGAAAAATCCCATGATTGTTGATGCTAAATATAGAAGTAAGTATTTTCTAAAACTATCCTAAAAGTATTAGTACTTTTAATATTTACTGAGAGGGCTTACTCAGGAGTAGAGTGTGCATGCACATAGATACTGAAGGAGAAAATGGTCTTTTGGATTAGCATGGTATCACATGTCTTTAATCCCAGCTCTTGGGATTGGAGATGGAGAAATGATGGGCTTCTAGGTAAACTTGCCACATGCAAATGAGTTGGAGGCCAGCATGGGCTACATGAGACCTGGTCCCAAACAAAGAAACACAATGTGTTGAGTACCTACTAATGCTATAGACTTTGTGGCCCATACTTTCATATATTTAATCACAATGGCCCTAGGATGCAGGTGATGTTAGTGTTATTTCTACCTACTGGGAGATCAAGGGCTGAAAGAGATAAAAATAACCCAAATAAGGTCATCCTTGCTTCTAAATTCTTCTTACGCCATAAAGCTGTAAAGAAGCTTTACTTTTAGGACGGTGTCTGTCTGCACAAAGTGAAATCTGTGCTGATTATTTATATATATTGTGCCTTGGGTTATAAGTGTAGATTTATATTGCTAAATGCTGAAATAACACCATACCCCCATATATATATACATATATGTATGTATGTATGTATGTATGTATGTATGTATGTATGTATGTGTACATCAGGTGGTAAAATACCAAATAATGAAAGTTATTTTGGCTCCCAGTTTCAGGGGACACGGTAGTGGCAGGAAAGGTGTGACGGCAGGAGCAGGCGTCAGCAGAACATGCTGTCAGGAAGCAGCGCGACTGCTGCTGTCCATCTCACTCTCTCCTTTATATTTTGTCTACCACCTGGCCTAACAAGTGATAACATCCAGATTTAGGATGGGTCTTCCCTAACTAGGTTAACTTTAATTCAGATAATTTCTCAGATATGCACAGAGGCAGGATCCCGAACTAGATGGGCCATGAGCACATCTAAAACAGTATAGCAATATTCGTATTATTGTGTGAAGAGAACAGTATCACATTTATCTTCTATATAAATGTATCTCATATATATAATGGAATTCTTTAACTTCCTGTCTAAATTAAAAGTCTTCTGTCAGATATTATAACGGGAGGTAGTTTGTTATAGTATTATAGGTTCTTTTGTGCTTTGCCAGTCTTATAAAAAAATTAACTTTTCTGTCTTTAGTTCAATGTTTTCCAGCACCCAACATAACTTGTAAGGATTTGAGTGGAAATGAAACACATTTTACTGGAAATGAAGTTGGTTTTCTCAAGCCCATATCTTGCCGAAATGTGTAAGTACTTTACTGAAAATTAAAATGTTGTATCTTGATGTCATGGAGTGAACAATAATGAGATGTTATGGGAAGTCCTGCAAGTATAATATGTGTATCTTCTTGCTGATGTCAGACAACCATCTATTTTAAGTTTATAGATACAGTTCATTAGGCAGGAGCTGGGTTAACTTGTGAGGTAATAAAGAATAGAAATTGGGGGGCTGGAGAGATGGTTCAGCAGTTAAGAGAACTGAGTGCTCTTCCAGAGGTCCTGAGTCCAATTCCCATCAATCACATGGTGGCTCATGTAATGGAATCCTATGTCCTCTCTCTTCTGGTGTGTCTGAAGATAGCTACAGTGTACTCATATATATATATATGTATATGTATATATATATGTATATATATATATAGTAAGTAAATTAAAAAGAATAGAAATTGACGCAGGCCTTGTAAAGTAAGTTGATATTACCAAATGAGTTATACATAAAATATTTTTCAAAATACAAATGCAAATGAACATTTATATATTGTATCAGAAAAAAAACAGTATTGTTAATTGTACACTGTGTTAGTTACTTTTCTCACTGCTGTGACAAAGTACCATACAAAAGCAACTTATAAAGAAGGGTTGTTTTCCCTCACAGGTAGAAGGGTACAGGGCATCACAGCAAGGACAGCATGGTGGAGGAGCTCCAGGCAGCTGCTTTCTGTGTGTTGGTGGTCACGAAGCAGTGAGCGATGAAGCTGGGCTCAGTTTACTCTAGTCTTTTTATTCACTCTAGAACCCCAGCCTGTGGAATGTGCTGTCCACAGTTAGGGTGGGTTCTCATACTCTAACCCAGCCTAGAGGTTCCATATCCTGTCAAGTTGACAGTATTAAGTATCCCATAATGTTTCATTCTTTGTAATAGATGAACAATAACATTAGGCAGAATTCAGAAGTTAGATGAGTGTGGGGTAATAAAGGAATGGTCTCTAGAGAATGTTTTGGTTTGTTTATTTTCCTGTTAGGAAGCTTACATTCAGTTTTTCTGTTGTGAACTAAAGATATGTTTACTTTTCCTACCTTTCACTTCTGTATGTTAAAACTATAAATGGTTGTATTTTATTTGGTGGTATATTTTACAGTCATATTAAGAAATAAATAATATTTGGACTTTTTTATAACTTTTTTCAGAATCCTTAGAAAGAATTAGCAATGTAAAAATTGCTGAAAGGAATCCCTTTCTAGTACTTAGGTATTGTTTATTCAATTTTTAAATTATACATTGGTACCTTATCGATTACAAATGACAAAAAATAATATTAAGTTCTGGTGTATGAGAAAGATTTCATGGCCCTTAATATAACTAAGAAAACACATCTGTGAGAAACCTCCTCTCTCAGATTGCCAGTCACAGTAACTGTTCTCGCTACTTAGTTTCAAGTTAGTCTGAATTTTACTACAGAGTCTCGGGGTAGATTAAGCTGAGAGAGACCAGGCTTTGCTAACTGTGGTTATAAAGCACTGATGTCAGCTTTAATAATACAATCATTAAGGAAAAGACACTCCAGTCTACCAGCCAATCCTTTCCCCTCACAGTAAAATCAACAGATCCCAAATACAAGTTTGTGATGAGCATTGTATGAGACCATGGAAGTCCATTGGTAGTGTAATGTAAGAGTGCACACCCAGCATGTCTTGCTGTGTCTCATTCCCTTTATCAGGATGCACAGTATGTATGCAGCAACAGGCCAGCTGGGAATAGGCTCACTGGTAAACTGCTGGGTATTCCCTTCTCATTGACATGGCTTTTTCCTACGCTTGCTGGCATGGTTTTGAAACTATATAATACTAATTCTTATTAAAATTCCATTTCCGTATTACAGATAGCTACTCTGTAATCTAGTCTTCAGAAAGGGAAGTCTAGTGACCACATCTATTAATCACTAAGTCACTCAGCTATTTATACTGGTCATCTGAGTTAGCTGGAGCAGGCCAAACTGCTGTAAATGTCAGTAGTTCAGCACAGTAGGAATTACTTTTCATGAATGATGTGGTCTGGTTTGGGAGGCCGTAGAGTTCTAGGTTATGATGTGAGCAGGTGCTGGTGGTTTCACAGACATGCAGCACCCAGCATCTCCATCACCACATCAGCTTCCTCTAGAGTCCTTTCCATTCCCAGATGGGAGAGAGGAGAGGGAGCCTTTTTAAATATATTTAAGGATGAAATCCAGAAATAGCACATACTTGGCCTTCTTCCCATTGACCAAAACACAGTTGTAGCTGCGCTCGATTGCAGGGCCAGCTAGGAAATGAGGTTGAGGTATCTGGAAAATTAGAAATGGTTTGGTGAATAGCTGGGCATGTCTGCCATTCCAGGTGGTTCTTCAGCATGGACTGCATACACAACTAATTGCTGTTGTAGTTCATTCCCTTTACCCAACAAACTTTTGAATAATTGTTTCTACAATATTTACTCATTAACTTTAACTTTCTGAGTAGAACCATAATGGAATTTACCAGCAATACCTGCTTCTTTATCAAATGTTTTTTACAGAGTATATTAAAATCATTCTACAACATTGGCTATTTTTTAAATGCTTTCTTTTCTTGGTTTCTCACATTAACTCAAATAAGAATCCCTTTATTACTGTGCCTTGGCTTCTTTTTAAAAGATTTATTCTACATCTTTTTCTGTGTGTCTGTGTTGTGTGTGTGTGTGTGTGTGTGTGTGTGTGTGTGTGTGTACATTTGAGTATCTGTGGAGGCCAGAAGCATTGGATCCCCTGGAATAGAATCCCAGGTGGCTGTGAGATGCCTGACGTGGGTACAATCTGCAGTGCTAGTGTTGTTCCTTTCCTAAGTTAACATATTAGGAAATTGTAATATGTTCAACATACTCAGAATCTGATGCCTCTCAGCACTTTTGCTGTTACTCAGACAAGCCATTGCTGCTTCTCACCTGAGCATTGAAAAGCATTAAACACTTTATCTTCATGCTTAAATTTGAATTTGTTAGCAGATATTCAGCTCCCAGACTCCACGAACAGGACAGTGTATATTTCACATACCACTGTTTGGGGTTTTGCTTTGTTATTTAATTTGGCTTAATGTGGCAGACATAAAGAGGCTTAAGTGTGTATGTGAGATTTAGTTTTTCTTTTGTATTTTGATGGGATAATATTGAAAAGAACTTGCCATAAGCGTCTGCCATGTTCCTATCCTGAACCCTAGAAAACTTTACCTTCAGGGCACCTCAGCCCGGGGTAGTCAGCTGAAGCAGGTGCCGCCATGTTGAACTGTATTGAACCACAGCCAGGCTGCCCGTATAGTTGTGAGCATAACGGCTTGTTAGTAGGCCATCAAGTGTGGAGCTTGCTTTATGATATGCTTGTGACATTAGTTGACAGATACTCCATTACTGTCTGTTTTGGTGTAAGGACCACAGGATTTGAAAGTGTAAAGCAGATCCTGTCACAGCGTAAGTCCTTGGAAGTGCCAGTTGGAGTGTCAGTGGTGTTAGCAGCACCAGCAATGCTCTTGTCTCACTGGAGCCACTCCTGCTCCTCAGTTTGCCTCTGCCATGCAGACCTTCGTCCACCCCAGCCCATCAGGGTCCTGCTTTGCACTGGCCGCGGCTTCTCTCAGGGACTAACACAGCATCCTACTTAATCAGATCACGGAACCCCAGCATTCTGGACTTTGTTTATCCTCTAACATTCTGGATTTGACCAATATCTGCACTACCTTTTTTTGTTTCATATTATCTGTAACTTTGTAACAAAGTAGACAATTATATTTTAAAGCATGTTTGGATTGTTCCTATTGCCACTAGAGTGGAAGTCTCTGAGGGACAGAGGTCTGTGTTGCTTTGTTAAGCAACATCTGATGCTTGGCATTCACTGTATACGCTCAGCTCAGCTTAGTGTTACTTACATAGCCTCCAAAGATAATGAGTGAACAGTCGAGTGAGCGCCTGGATAAATAAGAAATAACTCAGATTTGTTCCTTCAATGCTCATGTGTTGACGAAGCATGGCTGTGACACTGAGGTCTCACTTCCATGCAGGAACGGCTATTCCTACAAAGTGGCAGTTGCGTTATCTCTTTTTTTGGGATGGCTGGGAGCAGATCGATTTTACCTCGGATATCCTGCCTTAGGTGAGTATCCTTCACCCAAATATGAAAAAAAGAAAATCCTTGTGAAACTTGTGTAGAGTTTGTTTTAAATGAGCATTTGCCTATGGTTTAAATCTCTCCATGTACAAGATTTGTGTGAGTTGCATAAGTATCTTTTTCTCTGAGTTTATAGTATGCAGTTCTGCAGGTCAACCAAAGCAGGTAATGTTGGCTTTTCCTGAGTAGTCTCTTTTTGGAAATCCACTTCAGAGTGAAGGCTTATCACTTGACTGTTATGTTAAGCTAGGTCTGCAGTGCCTGTCTCGTAAGTGTTCGCAAGCTCCTTTGTGTGAACATAGCAGAATGTTATTAATCATGTCAGGGGTTGGCTCTCTCCCATGAGATGCTCTGAAGTTGGGTAGTCTTTGGTTGGCCATTTCCTCAATCTCTGTTCCATCTTTATCCCTGCGCTTCCTGTAAACAGGACATAGTCTGGGTTGATGAGTTTGTGGGTGGGTTGGTGCCCCCTCTCTCCACTGGGGGGGTCCTGCCTGGCCTCCATACCTTCTACAGCTAGGTATCTCAGCTAGGGTTACCACAAAAGAGTCCCAGGAGTCTTCTCCATTACAGAGCCATTTCTGTTTTCTCTGCCCAGATCCCCATACCTGAACTCCACCCCGTCCCTACCTTTTCTCCTCAGTTATTCCTGCCACCTGCTTCAGATGTCTATTTTATTTTTCCTTCTGAATGAAATTCAAGATCCTCTGTTGGTCAACTTCTAATTTTCTATATTGATTTTGTGTATCTTAGGCTGGCCTTGAACTCTTGATCTTCCTATTCCAGTGTGAGCCACCACAGTCTTGATTTTGACTAAACAGAAGCTTTAAAAGGTCTAGGATGAATTATATGCATTTGAGGTACTAGTAGTCAAGTTTTGAAATTCCTTACTTTTCTTGGAAATTTTTTTGTGGTTTGATAGTGTAGATTTTGAACTTTCTACTCTGCTCATGTGTTTTGTCTGGTCAGATCAACAAGGGGCTTTGTGACTGAAAGGTCTGCAGCTCTGGGGTGCTGAGGCTCTGCCTGTGCTGCTGGCCAGGCACATGGCCAGGCTCCTCATACTATAGAGTATATAATAGTTTGGTAGAAAACTAGAATCATTTTAAGTGTTTATGAGACGTTCTAGACTAAACTATTTTCCGTATGTTTTCCTAGGCTTGTTAAAGTTTTGCACCGTAGGATTTTGCGGAATTGGGAGCCTAATTGATTTCATTCTTATTTCAATGCAGGTAAGTTTCAGTCTTCACAGTCGGTGAGGAGTTTGGTGGTCTGCTGGTGGATGTGACACTTAGACACATTGGGAAATAAATGCTTTACAGCTTTTCTGCAGATGCTGGGCCTGAGTGGTTGCACTTCCAGTAAACATTTCTCAAAAGTAGCTTTAAAAGCCATAGCATACTTGCTTTAAAAGGGACTGCATGTTCAGAAATGACTGTAAATATGGGTTAGAGTGAGCTACAGATTTCCTTACTGAGGAATTTTCTGATTTTATGACATATTCTGTAACGAGTCTCTAAGGTGGGTTGCAGTGAATTCTCCGACTTGCCATCTATTGGCCTGATAGTCATGATAGCTTGTTAATCACTGGAAGAGGATACGTTGGTGAGACTCTGGCATACATACCAACATGCTGGGGGCACAAGTCAGGGGTTTTGTTTTGTTTTTGAAGTGCACAGAGACTCTATGAATTACACTCTGCAAATGACAGAAGTTGTAATCTAGCTGATTTACTGGATATAGGACAAAGGAACGTATGGGTACTTTGCATGGTTTCTAGTCATGGGGATAGCCTCAAGCAAAACCAAATCCATATAGATTCTATGTTCTCGATCGCCTCACCTTCTCATGCTGCAGTGGGTATGGTGAGTCGTCCAGTTTATGAGACGCTGTCCTTAAGCACTTAAAAGTGCCACCAGATGTCTTCTGTTAAATACCGAACGGGTTGTCATTACTTGTGAACCGTCTTCAGTTAGAAGCAGGGATGGCTGTTGGCAGATGGCACTTCGGCAAGCGTGTGCCTAGTGTCCTGAGTGCGAGTGTTGGCTGTGCTTGTCATTGAGTGCTGCTCTGTCCTCTCACTCAGCATTGCTGCCCCTCGGCTCTGGCTGCTTGGAGCAGATAAAAGTCAAACAAGGAAAATACTCGTTTTTAAAGTTAGACTTTTCCTGCCTTACACACAAGCACATGCCTAGTCAGACTCCTGTCTCCTTCAACTGTAGACAGGTGAATGCATGAAGAGCCAAAGGCTTCTATGCTCAGAGATGTAAGGATGGACTGTTCGTTTTAAATGAAGATGAAATGAATTTATGTTTTGTTGGTATTGTTCAAATTAAAATATCCAAAGTTCAACACACCTTGTTTGTTTTCAAAAGAATATTACATGGCATAGGCTAGCTGTGAACTCCTGATCTTCTTGCTTCTGCCTCTAGAGGTGGAAGAGAAAACAACTCCTACAAGTTTTCCTCTGATTTCTACACATGAATGGCACACATACTCACACCTGCCCTCTAGTCCTACCCACAAAATAAGTCTAAGTAAAAATAAATGACTTCTCTACAGTAGGTCTGATGCTATCGTTTACACAGGCTTAGTGAGCAAGTTCTCGGGTATAATCCGTTGAGTTCTTTCCTAGAGGACTTCCAATCTAGCTATCCCAAGAGAGGTTTGGTAATAGGTTCTACTTTTTAACGAATATTTTCCTAGGAACCAAGGCTTTAAATAAAAAGAGCTTGATTTCTGAATCAGATAGTGGCTCATGCCTGTAATCCCAGCACTTGGGAGGTTGGGTCAGCAGTTTGAGGCCAGCCTGAGCTACACAGTAAGTTCAGGACAGTTTGTCTCAAACAACCAAAAAATGTTGATTTCATGTTGAATAATTTTAAAATTTTGCTAAAATGTTACAGATCCTAGGCTTTTCCGTTTATCTTAGAACATAAGTGATGTAAAGCTGTGGTTCCCTTTGGGAACCTGTTCTCCGAAGTGCTACAATGACTGCACCCTTGACTAAGTCTGCCAGTGCTGAGTGGTGCTCGTGTGGGAGGGGAGGGCAGCGCAGAAAAGCTAAGGCTGAGTATCAAGTCTGTCCATGTGCTCTTGTGTCATTCATCGAATCTTCCTGTCATTTATGGGAGGAACCATTGGAAAACTGAGGTGACTGATGATGTGTGCCGCTCCTGCTCTGACTGTTAGGTAGCTTTCAGTTCACTTACCCTGCGGGGACGTTTAGTGGCTTAGTGACAAATGTTTAAAATGGTCTGACTAATCCCTAGGCTGTGTTTTCCTCAGGAGACATCATAATGAGTGCTACTACTTAAAGAATAATATTTATATCAGTCATTTAGATTTAAATGATCAGTTGTTAAAAGCAACAAAGTCAAGTGGGTCAAATCTGTAAATTTTGTATTGAGTAAACATTCTGATTCAATTCAGATGTGACCCTGATAAGATGATTCTGATGCCCTTATATAAAAATAAACTTGCAGAGGAGTCAGTACGGACACAGTAGAATTCAGCTTGTCCAGGGGTCAGGATGGACAGAGCTGCATGGTTGACATCTGATTGTAGACAGCTGACAGTTACTTTGCCACTAGCATAATAGCTCCCTTGGAGGTGATTTGATCTGGTAAGTGTTTTGTTCTGTCAGCGTTAATGTTTGCAGTCTTTTTATGGAGAAAGTTAGAAGTAGTAAAGAGGTATGTTGGCTCATGACTGCGATCTTAGTACTCAAGGGATTGAGGCAAAACGATCTTGAGCTGAGGCTAAGCAGGGTTATGTACTGGATCTCAGACAGCCTGGGCTACATTGTGGAACAAAACAAAACAAACATGTAAACAAACGATAAAACCCAAAGTGTGTGTAATGGCGCACTTGTTTAATCTTAGCACTTGAGAGGTTGAGGCCAAGTTCTAGGTCAGTCGGGGCCACATGAGACCCTGCTCAGAAAAAGAAAAAGAAAAAGCAACTAATGCATATCTATTCAGCTTTTGTCTTCCAGAACTGTAAACATCTGCTGCCTCACAGTGTTTGCAGTTATTTATTAGAGCAGCTAGAAGAAACTGCAGGGTTTGAGCTTTATGGCTTTATGGCTTTCTACTTAGGAGACATTAGTGTGTGTTATAGAAAGTTCTTAATTTCAATTTTTTAATTCAGTTTTTTACATTTGTGTGTGTGTGTCTGTCTATGTGTATGTACATGCAAGAACATATCATGACATGTAGAGGTCAGAGGACAATTCTGTGGAGTTGGATCTTCCATTGTAGGCTCCAAGGAGCTCTTGCTGGCTGAGTAGGCAGCAAATGCATTTTATCCATTGAGTCATCTCAGTGACCCAGAAGTGACCCTTAGAGTGTGTTGGCCCCTTGTTCACCTGACTGTATGACAAAGAACTTTGAAGAACCAACATTAATAACTCAAGGGAAGATAAGTGCTTTGTAACAGGATTTCTCAGTTATGCACAGCACCGAGCCACATTCATGTCCACATGAGCCCTGCCTTCCGACAAGTCAGAGGCTGACACAGTGTGAAGCTCCTGGGCTGGGAGAAGTGTCATCAATCTTCTGTCACCTACTTCTCACTTTCCTGTATGTCTCTTCAATGAGTAAATGCAATTATCAGGAAAAATAGTACAGGAAGAAAGGTCTAGCAAAAGGCTCAGTTCCAGTCTGCTCACAGACTTCCAGATACGTTCTTACAGTGTTATTTGACCCCTTTCCACTAGCTAAGCTTTACTGTTTTGTTTTCTCAATAAAGTCTCGGACTATGTCGCCTTATAATTATCTATTCTTCTCTTAGCTTAATGTTCCTGGTAATTCCTCATGACCCTAGCTGCAAAAAAGTCACAGATGCATTAATTTTTACTTAAATTTATACATAGCATCCATAAATGTCAGACAAGTTAATTTAATCTTTAGGATTAAGTCAGCATGCATAGCAGCAGCTGACACACATAGCATCTGGCTGTGTAAGCATCAGCTAATCCACTAGAGAAGCGCCTGTTGGCAGTGATGGTGTCAGATCACTCTTACGTGCTGATAGTCTGTGCCTTCCTGGAATAGGGTAGGAATCAAGTATTTGTTGAGTTTTTTGTTTTCGAGAAATGGATTCTGATATGTAGCCCAGGCTGGCTTCAAGTTCCTTAGTTCAGGCAGTTCAGTCCCTGTGTGCTCTCGCCTTAGCCCCCTCCCAGTATCTGGGCTACAGTTGCATAAATAAACTGCTACATCCAGCCTTTCTAGTCTTTGAGGCTGAAAGAACTGTGTTTATATTTTTTAAACTAGATTTCTTGTGTTTTTATCATTTAGACTTATTTATGTGTATGAGTGCTTTCCCAGAGTGTGTGTATATGTACCTCTTGTGTTTCTGCTGCTTATAGAAGATAGAAGCGAGTATCAGGTCCCTGGTGTAGGTTCTGGCAACCACAGCCAGGTCCTCTGCATGGGCGGCACCTGCTCTTAACTTCAGAGTCATCTCTTCAGTCCCTGTTTATTTGTTTTTGTAAAACAGTTTTTTTGTGTAGCTCAGGTTGACCTTGAACTTGTGATGATCCCCCTGCCTCCATTTCTCAAGTGCTAGGATTACAGTTTTGCATCACAACTCCTGGCTCTGAAATCACTTTTAAATGAGAAGTGTTCGTGACAGCTTTTTCTTATCCACTTGTATAACCCTTAGAAGAATATTTTTAAGCCTGTACCCTCTGCATATTTTTAAATTGACATTTAAGTTTTCCATCATAAATTTAAATAGTTGCATGGGATGTAATTTTAAATATTGACATGTTTAAATAAAACTGTTACATCAATTTTTAAATGTATCCAACAGACTATAAATACCACAAAATTTAAATGTCATCTACTTTATAAAGAAAGGAATAAACTCATCACAGACGGTAATAATTTTGTTTTTACTTAAAATATTAAATGGCTCTATGTAAAGGCTCTGGAAAATGAGATATATGTAAATGGCATGCAGGCTGACACACCCTTGGTAGGTAGACATGCTGCCTGGGCATTTGGAATGAGCCTGTTCCAGCCACTGCAGGCCCAGAGCATTTTTGCCAGGCTTCTGCATGGAAATGTCCCCATTACTCCCAGGACCAGGAAACTCTAGTAAACCGCCAGAAATGCCCTTAAAATACGATGTCGCTTTAAACACCTTGAAACAGCAGCCAACCCTAACTCACTGACAAATTTGAGGAAACTGCTTTCAACAAAGTTATCACCAAGCCCTGTATTGTGTGAGGTTCCTTGCTAGCACATCTTTTATTATAACAGTGATCTCAAGTGTTTCTGTCAGTTGCCTGTGCAGGCTCCTCATTCGGAGCTGCCCCATTCTGTGGAGGTGCCTCTGTAAATGCACACTAGCACCCATAGAGCCCTGAGATGTAAACGTGCAGGAAGCTACAGCCACATCACCCTGTTGTCACTGACCTGACGAAAGGACACCATGTGCTTCCGCATCCATGAAGTTTTCGTGTCCTATAAACTGCAGGGAATACTGCTGAAGCAACCAAAATACCAACATCAGGGCAGCTCAGCCTCACTGGCTTCTGCCAGTACTTTTCACCCTGCGTTTGAGTCTGAGGCAGTTGCTCACTGGGATTTCAGAGATAAACTCCCATGGCCCAAGGTCAGCGCAGGCCAGGGACTTTACAGCCGGAATCGAGACCAAAGCCAGAGTTCTGTATAAGTTAGTGTCAGCTGACCTACCAACCTCCAGGAGTCAAAAATACTCAGAAGGTTTCATACTCAGGGGCAGTCAGTTGTTACTGTAAGGTTTGGGGTAGCTCTGATGATAGCTTTTCAGATACTGCTTGGAGAAACGACCACAACAAAAGGAGACAGACAGAAAAATAGTGAAGCATGTCTGCTGGTGCCAGGCAGGTTAGTTTTACAGAGGGTTGATGCCCATAAACCTTCCTGACTTGGCAGAGTCTTGTTCACCAGTGCTAAGGCTACATTTATTGTTGTTATATATATGGAGGGAGGGCAGACGTCAGAGGACAAGTCGCTGGACCATGTGGCTTCCAGAGATCAGCCTTGGTAAAAAGCTTCTCTGTGCTTGCTGAGCCTCTCACTGGCCTGGAGATGTCTGTCTTAAATGATAATCTGTAGACTTTTGTTGCAGTAAATATTAAAATGGATTGTTTATCTCCTTATCGACCCCCTCGGTTTCACTCCACAGGCGCCGCTTTAGTGTGGAGCCAATTGCACGGACTCTGTCCCTCGGTCCGAGCTCCCTCTCCACCCGATCCCCTTCCCGGGCAGTGCGCTCCTCCTGCCCTGCTGCTTCTGCCCCAGTGTTTCTCTCCTCCACCGCCTGTCACAGCATTACTCCTGGTAACTTATCAAACAGGTTTACATATTAGATCAATTCACAAACCCTCTATCCATTATATCCAATAAACAAACATACAAACTGCTGTTCTATAAGAGATAAAAGACCTATAAAAGCCCTTAAAAATATTCAAATCTACCTAATGCCAATTACGGCCATCGAGATCCAGGTCTGCTGTCTCCAGCTCCATCTTTTTTTTTTCTTTTTTTTTAAAGATTTATTTATTTTATATAAGTACACTGTAGCTGTCTTCAGATATACCAGAAGAGGGCATCAGATGTCATCATAGATGGTTGTGAGCCACCATGTGGTTGCTGGGATTTGAACTCGGGGCCTCTGGAAGAACAGTCAGTGCTCTAACCACTGAGCCATCTCTCCAGTTCATCTCCAGCTCCATCTTGATCTCCTCTCTAATGTCTGCTCCTCTTCTGTTTTTCTATCTTTTCTCCACCTACCTCTCCACTATCCAATCATGCATCACATAAATCTACAGAATATTGTTAATTATACTGTTGTGGTTAACATTGGATAGATGATGTAGTGGGCATGTGTCTTGTTTAAATAAATGTATTTTAAAATTTATAATTATATGTGTATGATCATTTTGCCTGTTTAGATTGTGTATGTCTATGTATCATGTGCATTCAGTGCCTATGGCCCAAAGAGGGCATCCGATCCTTTAGTATGGAGTTATATGGTTGTGAGCCACTATGTGGATGTTTGGAGCCAGACTTGGGTCTTCTGTAGGATCAGTCAGTGTTCATACCTGCTGAGCCATCCCTCCAGCCCCAGCATGTGAATGATCTCTCAGCGTCTTCCCTTTGCAGTTTAGGTAGCTGTAGTCAATTGCACAACCATCTCATATCCTTCTGGGAGTCTGGCCTAGACACTCAGACTAGATTTTATGTACTTGGATGTGGTCATTATCTGTCCGTAGTCGTAAAGCACAGACATACCTGTGAAAGCTCTTCCCTGGAGTTGGTGTGTAAGCAGCTGAGGAGAGAAGAGTACTGGAAAAGGCTGAGGTCGGAACACATGGTTCTGCCATTGCCGGCCTGCAGGAGGACAGGAGAGCTGGGGAGGCCAGAGCAAGGGGCACACAGCTGAGAATTCTGACGGAATCCTGTCCTTGCAGCATTTCTTTTTATCCCGTGAGCCTCTGTCCACTTTACCTGCTTTGCTTTTTTTCTTAGACTTTTAAAAAAATATTTATTTTCTATTTATGAGTACACTTTAGCTGTCTTCAGACACCAGAAGAGGGCATCAGATCCCATTACAGAAGGTTGGGAGCCACCATGTGGTTGCTGGGATTTGAACTCAGGACCTCTGGAAGAGCAGTCAGTGCTCTTAACTGCTGAGCCATCTCTCCAGCCCATGTTTTTGTTTTTGTTTTTACGGGGGGTGGGGGAGGTGGGGGAGGTGGCAACCAAAATAATTTTATTGCTTACTTGCAAAGGTAAACTCAAAAATTTTCTTTTGTAAAGACAATAATTGAAAATTTTTATCTTTTCTAGATCGTTGGCCCTTCAGATGGAAGTAGTTACATCATAGACTATTATGGAGCCAGACTGACAAGGCTCAGCATTACTAATGAGACATTCAGAAAGACACAGTTGTTTCCATAGTGTTTAAAAGGAGGACCAGTAAGTGATGGGTGTCTCTCACCTTAGCTCTGTGTTTCTTGTGGACTTATGAGACGAAACGCCATGGGAAGGTTTGAGGGGTTATTTAGTGCTCCAAGCCGTATTTACTTTATCAGAAAGTTCAGGTCCACGTGTGTGGCGTCTCCAGTCCACTGAAAATGCCCCACTGCTCAAGTCCTAAGTGTTCTCTGCGGAGTCTCTGTTTCCACTGAACTATTAATAACAGAGACTATTATATGATGGTTATGGTGAGAGTGCTGTGTGTGCTTCTGTGTGAAGTACTTTCTCTCGTCCGTTTCTCTGGCCAACATGGCCTTTTGTTTGATTCTTGCATTGGTTTTGAGAAGGGTTTTGTTTGTTTTAAGGAACTAGGTTTTTGACACATAGTGCTCTTTAAGGACTTGAGTTTGGTTGGTCCAGAGCTGCAGGGTCCCCAACACCCTCTTCTGGACACCGCTGCACGCATAAACACACAATTAAAAATAGAAATCAACATTTAGATAGTCCTAAGTAAGAGGTTTTTGATTTTTCTAATTTGTACTTGTCCCTCCCTCCTCCTCTCTGAGTGTGTGTGAATGAATGAATACATGTGCTCACCATGGCAAACCTGGGGAAGTCTGTTCTCAACTCCTACCATGTACATTCTGTAGATCAGAGCCACATTGTCAGGCTTGTTGGTGAACATCTTTATCCACTGAGCCATCTCCTGCACCTTGTGACCTTTTTTATAGCATATAAACCACTCTCAGAGTAAGAAAAATGTACCGGCTAGATAAGTGTTTAAATGTCTACCATGGCTTGGCGCTAGCTCAGGGGTGGAGTGCTACCTAGCATGTAGAAGGCCTACATTGTATCCCCAGCTGAAAAGGGAAAGAATCAGAAATGTGTGTGTGTAACTTTATAAGAGCAATTTTTAAACCTTCTTTTTTTGTTGTTGTTGTTTTGTTTTAGGATCTGAGCTTCCCTGATTTCAATCAAGAGCCCTGTGTGTGGAATTCCAGATTTTCCTTTTCCTTTAGTATCACTTTATGGGTTCTAGATGATGTTTTGACGTGTGCTCAACCTTGATTTGTTGATTTAGTTAAAATATACTATTCCTAGATTTATTTAATACTCTCTTAAGATCAGTATACTACTTTTCGTGGGCTTCTGTCTCCATGAGACAGCTAGTCTGTCACTGTTACTGTTGTGTTACTGTCATGTCCCTTACACGTCACTTGTCATTTTTATTTGTGAAAAATAAAAAGATAACTTATTCACGTTTTATTGGCTTGTTATTAAGACCTTCATTCCTGAGTGGAGCTGCCGTCCTCGCCGCCGTCCTTCGAAAGCAGTTCATTCATGGTGTAAACACAGGGTTCATGCTCTCGGCCTGCAGGTCCTGTGTGCCCGCCACCCGAGATGCTGCAGCACTCAGCTCTCTGTTGCATCCTGGGACCTGAAGGTGGCCAGTGTGTGGGACTGTGAGGCCCATGGAGACTGCTGGTCTCTGAAGTGGGAACTATGTCCTTTTGCTTGGAGAGTGACAAACCAGCTGTAGAAGGCCTGATCTCGCTCACTGCAGTTACACTGGACACTGGCTGGACAGTGTGAGAGCCCCGGGTGACATGCTGGCATCTGAAGCAGCACCTGGCTTTCTTACCCATTAGAGGGGCTTTCAGAAGATGAAAATCTGTGACATTGGATCCTTTCAGTACTGCCCCAGTCTGCCTTTAGCAGTAGAAATGCCACCATGATGATGGCTCCCCAGGGCTAACCCTCATTCCTGACTGCTGTGCAGTATACGTGTAGTATAGTGCCATTTGTTTCACAGCAGTCTGAGATGAAAACGTCACTTTGATTCCTGGATGACAGTGTAGTCATTGACTTCACTGGATGGGAAAGAAAAGACTTTATTTTCTCTAAAAGACAGAATCTCATTGCCCAGGCTGGCCTTGAACTTACTCTATAGTCAAGGTCTCATACTCTGCCTCCACCCCCGAAGTGCCAGACGATTATATCCACCACCATACCCAGTGTGTGTGCTGCTAGTGATGAAACCCAGGTCTTCATGTATAGACAAGTAGGTAGTCTACCTACTGAGCTGCAGCCCTAGGCCCAGTGCCCATTCAAATATGCTGTACTGCAAGAGACAGCTGACTCTTTTCAGTGTAATTCCCAGGAGAAGAACACTTAATTTGTCTGGTTCTCTGTTGTGTTATATATGTAATATGTCAACAGATCTTCTCTTAGCTTTTACTGTTTGTTAGTTTTCCCTTTCACTGAGCATTATTCCATCATGACTGTTCATTGGTCTGTAAGAATGTTGTGTAATTATCTTTGTTTTTTAAAGTAGTGGCAGAGTTGTGAGGTGGATTAGCTCAGTCATTCTAGAAATTTCCTCCTCAGCCCTCAAGGATACGTGGAGCAGTTCCTTTCATCCTGCAGGAACATTGAGTGCTCTGCAGTGATTACAAATGCACCACCTTGGCCTGAAAGGGTCACTGCTGCTTCCATATCGTAATCTCAGCTTTTGCTTTTATCACAGAATGCCTACTCCTAAGTGATTTATAAGAAATGAAGTTATTTTCCCCCCTGTGCTGGAGGCTTGGTAATTGAGTATTGAGGTGCAGATATCTGGGGAGGACCTTCTTGCTGTACGGTGACATGTCACATGGCCGAGAAAGAGCAAGCAAATGAAGTAAAATCCCTTTCTCTTCCTAAAAAGCCACTGATCCTGTTGAGAGGGTCCCACCCTCCTGTAATCTCTGGCTTCCCCACCTGTGCCCCAGTTCCTGAATAATGACTCAGAGGCTTAGTTATTTATGAATAAATGCATAGGCCATAATCTTTGGGTCATTCCTGACTTGCTCATAAATTATAAAGCCCTTTAAGCCATTCTGTGTCTACCACACAGCTAGTTACCTCTCCTCAGTTGCATGCATCAGACTTCCTCAGAGTCAGGGCACATTTCCTGCCTCTGACTATCTCCCAGAGTTCCAGTCTCTCTACTAGAAGTCCCACCTCTGCTTCCTGCCTTTTGCTAAGTAGGCCATCACATTTATTGAGAGGTGATTCTTCTCACAGTACACAGAAAATTATCTCTACATCCTCCCAACTTCTGATGCCTTCTATAGCCCAAAGGTTCTACCCATGTGCTACCATCAGCATCTGAGTTTGGAGAACAAATTAAAGTGATAATACCACATAGGCCAACTACAGACCTGTGTAGAGGCGTCACAGGAAAGTTGTGGATCTGCAGCCCGCACTTCACAGGTCTACAAAAATGTAATATAAACTTGTGAGTATGGTTTGTTTTGCATAAAAAATTGTCTTCTTCCCTCCCTTCCAGGGCTGGGTATCCACTGGGTGCATGCTAAGTATGCTATGAGCTATATCCTTATGGCGTCCCCTTTATTTTAATCTAAATGCATAAGAGAATGTCAAGTAGTATATTTGTTAGGCATCCTGAGAATTAGAATCTGTTTTTGTTTCTTTTAGAAATTTTTTCTTTTATACTGAAGGCCATCTTCATGCACGTACACAGTGTACTTTGAGCATTTTCCCCGACAACCACTGCCTTCCCCCACTTCCCTCCCATTAGTTTCCTTCTTTCCTTTAGATGAGTGGTCCTCAACCTTCCTAATGCTGTGACCCTTTAATACAGTTCCTCATGTTGTGATGACCCTAGCCATAAAATTGTTTCCATTGCTACTTCATAACTGTAATTTTGCTACTGCTATGAATAGTAATGTAGGCATCTGTCTTCTGATACTATTAGGCCAGCCCTGTGGAAGAGCCCTTCGGCCTGCCACTGGAGGACTCAGGAC